>NW_028073511.1:6116732-6723161 GCF_014824575.4 Sturnira hondurensis | reverse complement strand
ACTTAAGTATATTTGACTTTCCATTCATAAATAAGGTTTAATTTCTCATTTACTCATTATATCCTTTTTTCCCTTAAAAGATTTATTTCTTTGAAATAGTTTTTTTCATTTGTAGCTGAATTATTATCTAAGCGTTTAATTATATTTTATCACCAGAATACATTAATATTATAGCATTAAAAAGTTATTCATCACCTAAGTATCAAGATACAACTAATTTCAATGAATTTATCTTTCCCCAATTCTCAGTTTTTGCTGAAACCACAAAATCTAGGAAGATAAATGGTTCAGATGCTACAATTTTCTCTGTCACTCTAAAAACATCCAAATTAGTAAAAACCATGACATCAGCTTTAAAAGCAAAATGTTTCAGAAAGACAAGGCCCACAGATGAGCCAGTCTGGTGGGATGAGGAGAGAGAGAGAGAGAGAGAGAGAGAGATTCATTGATTCCTGGCACATGAATATTCATTAATATGAACTAACTTTGGCTGAGCCCACTAGAGCTGTGTTGTTTTTTTCTTTTTTAAACTGCAATGCAAAGTTGGCCGTCGATGCTAATAAACTGCGTCTCTCCTAGCTCCCTCCTGTTCCGTTGTCTGGGGTTCTGATGGGCTGACATTGGCAGAGTACCAGTTGGAATAGGTGAAAGCTGGAGAAGGGCCTCTGAGAAGTCCAGCCAGCACAGCCTTTGTTTACCCACTTTCTACCAGAGGTGGAGCACTGCCCCTGGGTACTAGTGGGGTCCGAGGATGTGAGGACCCACCTGAGTGGGCAGCCCCTCCCTGAAAGGCAAGGTCTTTAAGTGTGGAGTCTAGACTTTGCAGTCATAGTCAGAGTAGATGAGTTCAACATCTATTCATTTATTTAACACATACTGTTGAGCCATGCAATCCACTAACTGTATCGACAAAACATCTGAGCTTCCATTTTTGTTTTCATCTGTGAAAGTGAAAAGGGGGAGGGCATGAAGGCATTGAACCCAATGAGTCAGCTCCTAGGTGCTTTCCACTTGGGATTTAGAATTTGTAGACCTGCTATTACAGAACGGCTGCCCAAGGAGCTTGCCAATGAGCTCTCCCACATAAAACACTGGTCTTATTAGTAAGTGAGCCCTGTGAGTCCAGTAAGTCCTGCTGAGGCCAATATTGGACTCTTTCTGAAGGCCCATGTCTCAGCCTCAAACCCTAAGGCTCATTGTCACTGACTATATCTTTTCCATATAATTTCAGTATCTTCTGCCCAATGAACCATCTGCTTTTTGATGAATCCCTGCCTGTAACTAGCTACCAGTCCTTCCTGAGACTCTTCACTTATACGCCCCCACCCCCATACCTTCTTTAGCCATGAAGCAATCACCACATACTTAGTATAGACTCATGATGGGCAGGAAGTGTTCAGGGAACCAGGGGAGCCCTCTGGCATTGGCGCCAGCCATCAGGTGGTCCTTCCACTTACGCATTTATTCATTCTTCTGTGCTTTGCACTGAGCACCTTCCCTGGCTTTGTATGGAGCACAGTCTGGGTGTCCACAGCCTCGGGCCTTTCTGCCCAATAACACGACTGAAATCATTTCTTCTTCCAAGCTAGCCAAGAACAGCAGTCAGTGGAGTGACCAAAGGATTGTATTTTAAAACCAAATAGAGATTTGGATGTCTAGCTGCAAAAGAACTTCTAAGCATTGTTGTGAGTGAAGGGGGAAATAATTGCTAGTCATTAATCAACCAGAATGACAGAAATGTCTTTCTTAGAGAGGAGGGCCTTGGATATTCCTGAGGGAAACAAAAGCAATCAAATATAGCACCTAAATCCCCCCCCCCAAATAAACAAACAAACAAACAACACCTGAGGTTAAATAGGAGGTGTTAAACTATGGATGGGAAATTTTTTTTGGTATTTTTTTCCTTCTCGTTCTAAAGGCATCTTCAAATAAGTTTTTTAGTTTTAATAAAATATACTATGAAAACTTCAGTTGTCATGTTTAATTTTTGAGTAACCAGACAGACTTAAATTTGCGGGGTAAGGATTCCTAAGAATAAGACTTCCTCATATTATTTTTCAAAACAAGCTATCACACTCTTCTACTGAAAAACACATAAGGTTTACGAAACTGGAACCCTTGGGATTCCACTAATTAAATGCTCGATATTCCACAATGCCCCTGAATTCATTCAACATCCATTCATTTATTCAACAAATGCTTCCTGAGAACAATTCTAGCTCTGTGTGTGCTCTGGGGAAATAAAAAGACATGGAAGGCGTCTTCTCTAATCTCAAAGTCTGGTTGGCAGGTAACATTTACAGAACAAAAGGAGAACTAATCATAGAACACAAATAAAATAAGTTGCGCTCAATGACAAGTGCCAGATAAAACAATAAAGTGACCCCAAGTTACAAGAGGAATAAATCACTGTAGGCCTAGGAGTCAGAGAAGTCTTCCTGTTAAGGTAGGACTTGAGCATTTGAACACCGGGGAGACACAGGCCAGACCATTTGACTAGCGGGGGATTACTAAAAATCTACTCTGGCCATGACACAGGCTCTGGGTTGGCCTGTGCCCCAGTCAAGCAAGTGGCCAGTAGAGTGATGACTAATTGTGCAGATGACTAGTGACTTCAGCCCAAATGACCAAAGTGAGAGCCTGGAGCTCAGGCTATATGCAGATGGTGCACAGGCTTGATGTAATTCCATATTAGTTTTGCAATACAATTCTGAGAGATTTAACATCCAGGTGCAAGCAAACCCAAAGAATAGCAGAGATGGAGGCATCGATAAGGAAGTTGAGGTATGGAAGCACAGACAATTGCTAGGTAGTTATTAAACAACACACATGTTTAAACAATACATCCTGCAACAAATGGCTGTATTCGTCACTTAGTTCAAGTGCCTTTTGAAGGAAAATATATTCTGTTTCATGAGCTTTTTTTTCTTCTTCTAATATTAGTTAATGACTTGAAAATTTCTGCTGCCCTTTGAGGAAGAGGTCACAGCACAATATAAACTAGGGAAAAGGAAGTGGCTATTCAAAGCCAAGAAATTTGAGTTCCTGGCCTGATTTTGCCATTGATGCTCCTTGAAACTTGAGTTCTGTCACTTAATTTTCTAAATCTGCTTCCCCCCCGACAAGAGGATAGCAACATCACCCACCTTAATTTTCTCACACGGTTATTTGGATGTGAAGCATGACATTAACATTTTTAATTTGTTGAGTACCTATTTCAGTCATGCACTTTTACATTCTTTATGCCATTTAATGCTGAGAACAATAATAGTTCATATTGAGTATTAGTAGCCCTATTCACCAATAAAAAGCTATCATTTGGAGAGGATACGTCATCTGTCCAGAGCCTCACAGCTATTGAAACTCCAGTTCTTTTGAAATGCGCTTGCTTTGAGAAGGTCTGAGACAGAAAGTTGTAGGTTCTGCCCTGACTGGCATGACGCAACCAGTTGAGCATCATCCTGCAAAGCGAAAGGTTGCTAGTTCGATTCCTGATCAGGACATGCCTGGGTTGCAGCCCGGTCTCAGTTTGGAGCACGTGCAAGAAGCAACCAACCAATGTTTCTCTCACACATCAGTGTTTCTCTCCCTCTCTCTCTCTCTCTCTCCTTCCCTTACCCTCTCTCTAAAAAGAAATATAATAAAATATTTTTATAAAAAGAAAGGAAGTTGAAAGTTCAGTCTTGGAGGTGGGATGTCAGCCTTTATCGAGCTGACGTGGACTCACCCAGTGACACTAAGGCAGACCAGGGCGTGGATTACAGGATTGTGGAGTGCCTCAAGGGGAGCAGCAACATTTTTATTCTTAGAAAAGTTGTGTGGACCATTTCGGCCTGAAGTGCCTGTGTTGGGATCTTCCCCAGCACAAGGATACCTGAGGGGGTGGTCTTGCCTTCTGGCCCTGGGACTGAAAGGGCTCTCCAACAAGCAGCCACCTCACCTTTGGCTGCATGTCAGGATCAACCCAGGAACTTGGAAAATAAAAATAAAATCACCCCAGTGCCCAGGCCACACCCACACCCCAGACCAACAGCATCAGAACCTATGGGGATGGGAGGTAGGAATAAAGATTTTGGTAGCCCTCAAATGTGGCCAAGTTGGAGAGCCACTGATTCTAAAGAACAGAAGATGGGTCCCCCCTGGAGCAAATTTGAGCTTCCGGTGTTTTAAGATACACACTGTCCTGTAATAGGTAGAAGCTACTTCTGGCATCATCTGAAATAGCACCATTTGCTTTGTTTCTGTTCCGTTAGCAAACAGTGTGTAGGAATTCTGGAGTCCTACTCTGGATCTTTATACACTGTCGCCTGTAAAATTAATAACCTCTTGTATTAACAGCACTTTAATATGGCCATCTTTAAAGTGGCCATCTACTCCCTTTGGTATTTTTTCTTGCTTCTCAGTTTGGGGTCTTTGTGGGGCACTCAGGATCAAGTGACTTAAAAACTTCCTGGGCTGATATTGTCAGAGACACTGGGCGGGTGTGTGTGCGGAACAAGGCAGGAAGGCTGTGGACAGCTGCAGAAATTGTCTGGCCCCCAACACTCCTTCTGCCACCCTGACTGTAGGGCTACCGTGGGCATGAGAATCCCCCGGAGCTTGGCAGTAACATAGACTTCCAGGTCCCACCCTTGGATTCAGTGTTAGTGGGAAGGGCTCAGAGAAATCTATTTTTAAGAAGCTCCCTCAATGACTCGGTACAGACTGTCCTAGGAAACTGCTGGCCCCACACCCTTCTTGGAATGCTGGCCTTTGTGTTCATTCCCTTCTCCTGCGATGCCCTTTGTGTGTGCACGCCTGTGTGTGCATGTGTGTGATGCCGTTTTCCTATGCAGGTGTGACTGTAGCCTGAGCGACTCACTAAGCTCCTCTTGCCTGTGGTAGGTGTGAGGACAAAGGTGGTAAGAGTATCTCATACGTGTTCATTGAATGAACCAGAGGAAAGTGAGATCTGCTAGTACAAGGTCGCAGGTGAGGGATCAGGGTTTTGAATCCAGGCACCAGTCTGTGGAAGAGGGAATTGGCTTCCCAGAGATGGGAAACATGGCTGACTCACAGCAGGGGGCAGCCTGTGTAGCTGAGGGAACTCTGAGAGGTCTGGACACTGTCTAGTTGACACTCCTGTGCTTTTCCCCACAACTTAATTAGGAAAGCAACACTTGTTTCTTATGAGAGAGAGAGAGAGAGAGAGAGAGAGAGAGAGAGAAAGAGAGAAAGAGAGAGAGAGAGAGAAGAAAAGGAAACAAACATTTCTAATAATGTACAAAGTAAAAATTGTAAAAAGCAAAAATTGCAAACTTCTCCCTCCCAATTCCATTATATTGAAATAACCATTCCAGACCATATAGATTATATGAAGTTACAATTATTTTTAACTGCCAACCCCGGTACTCAATCCACTGAGCCACACCTTGCTCTAGGGGACATATCAATAAAACCCCCCCTGACTGGTGTGGCTCAGTGGATTGAGTACTGGGGTTGGCATTTCAATTCTCAGTCAAGGCACATGTCTGGGTTGCAGGCTGGGTCCCCTGCATGGGTGTGCAAGAAGCAACCATACATGGATGTTTCTTTCCTTCTCTTTCTCCCTCCCTTCCCCTCAGTCTCTAAAAACAAATTAATAAAATCTAAAAAAAAATGAAACAAATGCATACCTCTTCCACAGTTTGTTTTCTGTTCCATTTAATAATATATCCTGAACGTCTTTCCATAGCACTGTATATGTGTCCTTTTTGTGACATCCTCTACCACATGGATGCACTAAAATGTAACCAATCAAACTACTGATGGATGGCTAGTTTGCATTTAGTCTTTTCTTCTTTCAAACAATAATGCAATGAACACCTTTGAACATACATGTAGGTATGTCCTGTACTTGAAGATCTTAGCTCTAAAGGGCAACAGATGTGTAGACAAATAACCTCAATGTAATAGACCAAGGGTAGAGGTTCACACAGGGTGCTATGGAAGCATGAGTTTTAAGGATGAGGAACAGCAAGTTGGGTGAGGAAATGGTGGGGAAAGTATTTCAAGAAATGAAAGCAAAGACATGGGGGTATGGAACAGCAGAGTGTGAATGCAGGAAAGCAAACATATTAGGGTTTCCAGAACCTTTAGGGCCTGTGGCCAGATGAGTCTGGATGAGCAGATAGTCATAACCCATCACATTACACTGAACAGCATGGTCCACACTGAGCCACTGAAGGGTTTCTAGCGAGGCTGGTGTGACCTGATGTGCCCTGTAGGTGGTTCCCTGTGGCTACCAGGTGGAGGATGGATTTCAGGGGCAAGATGGGTGATCAGGGACAAGTGTGGTGAGGAATGTGCAATGACTGTTTAGGGACAGCAATGCAGCAGTGCTAACAGCGATGAAAAGTGGGGAGATTGGAGTGTAGGGACTCAGAGACTAATTGGGGTTGGGATGATGGAAGAATTAAACAAAAGTATAGGCTTGGGTTCTGAGTTGGGTGACGGGGTAGATGATGGTGATACAGACTGGGAAGGGAAACGCAGAAGAGGATTTGGGGAAGATGTTTAGTCTGGTATTTTGGAAATATTGACTCCGAGGAAACTGGGACACCCAAGAGAAATACTCAGCAAACAGTTATATGTGAGTTTGAGGCTCTCAAAGAAGAGATAAAAGCTAAATGTCAAGCTCTGGAAGTGAGTGAATGAATTCTAGATGGCACTAGATTTTAAGGCAGCAGTCTTTATGAGCCTTGCCCAGAACTCACTCACAACCAGGCTTAACTCCCAGGGTAAGCAAGCACATTGTCCCTTTGAGGGCTCATCACAACTGCAGTTCTAAAAGGAATTTTGGCCTTTGAACTTAAATGTGCTTAATAAATGAACTTAGAGCCCTCTCTTTTCCCTCTAATAACAGCAGCAGAAGCCCAGCAGTGCCCTCTCTACTGTTGAATGAGAATGAGCTACTCACTCATCAGTTGTTAAACTCTCCTTCCCAGAGACCAATTTTTCTGCCTAGCTTGTGGTGAGGGAAATAAAATCCCTTAGGTTTGTTGACACAGGTTTGCTGATAAAAGACGTGCAGTCAAAGTCAAGGGCATTCTTCTTTGTGAGACGATGTGTTCCACTGTGTATGTAGCAAGGTTGGGAGGGGGCTGTGATTTAGTCCTCACTTGTCAACATATCAGCAGAAATTACCTTCCTGTTTAATATTTGTCCATCTGAATGACCCAAAGCTTGGCCTTAGGGGAGATGGAGCATGGGATAAAGACACCAAAGTACATTCAGAGCGTTGTGGGGCTACTTTCCAGCACAGGGACTTGGGACAAGTGATTTTACTTCTCTGAATCCGAGTTGTCTGATCTTGTTAAAGTGGGAACAATAAGAGAAATAGCTGCTGTCTTATTTTCCTGACACTTTTCATAACAACCATAGTGTTGTTAAGATAAAATAAGAAATATTTTTGGAAGTCCCATGCAAATGTTGTCATGGTTTGAAGATGCCAGGGTGAGAGCTTGCACTTACTAGGCCTCAGTGTAAACAATTGTCAAATGAACTGTGCACACACTAGACTCATTTATGTACTTCAACACATGTATTCAATAAGGGCTCATTGTGTGTCCACTCCATGTGAGGCACTAGGGATAAAGAGGGAATGGACGCCATAAAAAGATGTGGAGGAATCCGAAATGCAGATACTAAGGGAAAGAAACCAATCTGAGAAGTTTATATACTGTATGATTCCAGCTATACGATGTTATGAAAAAGGCAAAGTAATGGAGACTCTAAACAGATTCAGTTGTTCCCAGAGGCTGGGGAACGGAAGGGGAGAACAGACAGAGCACAGAGGATTTCCAGGGCAATGAGACTACTCTACATGATACCACAGTGCTGGACACGCCGTTAGATATTTGTCCAGATCCATAGAATGTACACCACCCAAAGTGCATCCTAATGTAAACTATGGCTTGAAGAGATAATGCTCATCAGTGTAGCTTCACTGATTGTAACAAATGCACCAGTCTGGCGTGGGATGTCGATAGTGGGGGAGGCTGGGCAGGAGTGTGGGCAGGTACATTACAGGTACCAGGTGTATACAGGTACATTCTGCTCAATTTTTCTGTGAACCTAAAACTGTTTTTTAAAAATATATTTAAAAAAAGTAGGGAGAGAGCCCTGGCTGGTGAGGCTCAGTGGATTGAGCACCACCCAGCAAACCAGAAGGTCACAGGCTCAATTCCCAGTCAGGGCACATGCCTGGGTTGCAAGAGGGCACCACACATTGATATTTCTCTCCCTCCCTCCCCCTTCCTCCAAAGGTAAATAAATAACATATTTTTAAAAAAGAGGGAGAGAGAAAGAATGGATTGTGTAGGTCCTCCTGAAGGGCAGGGGTACTCAAACACATCTTCAAATGGTGATACATGGCCATGCACCAGCACAGTGTGAGCAAGCTCCTTCTGTTTTTGTTGTCCTGATATTTCATCTTCATTTTTGACAGTTGCATGTAGAGGATCAGTACTGTTTATTGTTCGGACGGGACCCTCTTCTCCTTTATTTACTTCAGGGTAAATGCTCAAGGGTATACGAATGCAAGCTGCCTGTGGTCCCCTGAGACAGGGTCAAAGGGTACTGTCCAGTCACTATCTACATGGGTGACATGCAGCCTCCCTATGACCAAAGAGAAAGGGTTGACATTCACTGGTGAACTTGGCCAGACCACTTTGGTGTGGCTGTTTTGCATCCCTCTGCCCTTTAATTTTGTGACTTCCCACAGGGAGCAGGGTGCGGCGAGTGAGACAGAACTTAAGTCAGCGCTTTCACCCTGCAGGCCTTAGCCTTGGGAGGCTCATTAAGAGTATTAAGTCTGGTGTCTGCTGATGCAATTGCCTGTGCTGTGTTAATGGGAGATAAATGATTGGGTCTACATCAGCCTTACTCATCTTGGGACTTAATTTTATGAGAGAGGAAAAAGTGGCAATGGTTGAGTTTACAATATACAAAAAGAGCGAGGTAAAAAAGAATGAATTTTGATGAAATCAAACGGAATTCAAAGCAACTTTTTAGAACATAAAATCACTTACATAAACTAGCCCATGGGAATGGGTTTTGCTGCCCCCACATGTCCCAACCTGCAGAAAGTGCAGCCAATGAGCAAAACCAAGTGTGAGGGCCCTCAGGGTAAAAATGTTTGTTGCAGAGGAATCTTAGATGGACATCTGTCTTTTGTCTTGGATCACTGCAAACCTTTTCAAAGTGTATTTGTTTATTTATTTTAAGATTTTATTTAGAGAGAGGGGAAGGGAGGAAGAGAGAGGGAGAGAAACATCAATGTGTGGTTGCCTGTCATGCACCCCCTACTGAGGACCTGGCAAGCAACCCAGGCATGTGCCCTGACTGGGACCTGAACTGGTGACCCTTTGGTTCTCAGGCTGGCACTCAATCCACTGAGCCACACCAGCTAGGGCATCGAAGTGTATTTAACTGAAGAAATTGTCAGTAGCTACAGAGCAATGCAGAAAGCCGTTTGCTGTAGACAACAGTGGCCCTCTCACTATTCCTTCACGTTGGAACATTTGCACTGAACGAAAACCTCTAGCGAGATTTTCTTCAGCAATGTATTGAAATTACAAAGTCATGTAATGTACAGTCGACTCTTGAACAACACATTTGAACTGCATGGGTTCGTGTATATGTAAATTTTTCCGGTAAGTACATACAGTACTGTAAACGTGTTTTCTCTTCCTTAAGATTTTCTTGGTAGCATTTTCTTTCCTCTAGCTTATTGTAAGAGTACAGCATGTACAATACACAAAGTACGTGTTAACCCGCTGTTTACGTAACTGGCAAGGTTTTTTGTCAATAGTGAGCTATCAGCAGTCAAGTTTTTGTGGGGTTGAGGTTGTACCTGGATAAATGCAGGGTATTTGGGATCCATAATGTCCATGTTGTTCAAAGGTCAACCGTCATTTCAGAGGCAAAGGTGAAAACGAAAGCCCACGATGTAGACCCCACAGATATGCCTCGGGGGAATTCAGGAGAGGCCTGCAGTTCCTCAAAGTGTGAAATGCTTTCTCTGACCCCAGGACCCTCACACATGCTGCTCTCTTCACCCTCCCTTTACACTTCAAATGACTGGCCCTCTTTACCTTCAGGTCTGGGTTTGAATGTTTCTCCCTGCAAACACTCTACGAAGGAGGTTCCTTCAACTTGCACTGTGATTTTTATCATTATAATCTAGATTCCCCAATAATATGGATCACATTTTATAATTAAAATGATAACATTTATCATATTGTAGTATTATAATGGTATTTATTTTGCTTGCTTGTTTGTTCTGTCCCTCACAGTGGGTTGCAGGACCCACCAGGCAGGGGCCATCCACTACTGTTTTCCTCCCCAAGATATACCCGGTGTCTCTAAGAGTATTTGGTGTATAGTAGGGGGTTACTAGATAAATGAAAATGATAAACTAACTGGCCATCATTGTCTCAGTACAAGAGGACTCATTTGCGAGGCAGCTGATATATCCAAGTCCTATCTCATCCTCTGGTTATGAAAACTTAGGTGATGAGCATTTTTTCTCAACACAGTTAGATTTATTTCAATCCTACAGGGTGGAGTGAAAGCAACTTTACTGTCACTTATATGGGAAATAATACAATATTAATAAATAATAGTTCTGGAATAAACTCTGTGTTTTGCATACTCACAACTGTAAACTTACTCTTGTCCCTCCCTGTATTTTCCTAAAGCACATTGTGTCAACACAAGGTAGAAATGGGGTGAGGAGTAGGAGCACCCCACTTGTACTTCAGGCACTGTGAGCTCCTTGCAGAACGGGGCTGGGTCTTATTGATAAACTTATCCTCAGCACGAAGCACAATGCTTGTCATGTAAGAGCCAGCCAAGTGCTAAAGTGCTTTCTGCCTTCTCCCTGGAAGAAGGAAATTAAAGCAATTCAAGGTAATACTCTCTGATTTTCTGCCCACCAAGTTTTATGGGAATAGGTTTGATCTTCCTGGCAGATCATAAAAGATTGCACAGTTGGAGAAAATACATGACAAAAATAGAATCAAAGCTTATTCCCTGAATGTAGATTAAAGAACACAACTTACTACAGTGGGGCAGTTATTTTTCTCTGTGTCTGCCTAGCTTTGACCAGCTAACAATGCATGGAAATGTCTTCTTATTCTGTTACTCTGAGATCCCAAAGTGGAAAGAGAGAGAGAATAAGTAGAAAGAAAATAAAGACCCCACTACAGGTGTGTGCCTAGAATTCCCTGGGAGGAATGGGCTGACATTGCTACCCACCTTAGGAAAGATTATTTTAAAAATAACACCAAAAGTTCAGTTGGATCAACTCTGCCCAGTTCCAAGAAGGAATTTGTAATTTTCCCCCATGATATTTGATGCTTTTGAGGAAGTAATTTCTTATGTAGCTTAAAGAGCTGAAACTATGACAGAGAGAGAATGAAGGCCAGGGTCATGACCGGGGCTGTGCTTTATTCTTTGCTGGGGAGTATTTCTTAAATACTCCGGCAGCTGGTCTTTACTCCCAGGCATCTCTTCAGCCTTCATTTTCGGACTGGGCCAGCACGTATGTGTGCATTTAACCTTTCTGTTCCTTTGCATAATCCATTAATAATGAAATAATACTAACTGGTGCTCAGAATGCTAACTAGTGCTCATTACAAGCAGACAGTAGGACGTAAAACAGACCTGGATTCAACAGCTCTCAAGTCAGTTATGCTAACTGACTAGTGGAGTAATAAGAGTAGCTGCCTCAGATATGGGGTCGCAGTGAAGGCTTAAGTGAGAAAGTGAACTTGTGTATGTTGGTGGGGAGGACGATGCTCTTTTGTTCTTTATTTATGCGTCAGTCAATATGTTGGACGCACTATATAAATTCATACATTCTATTATTTAAACTTCACATACATTTCAGGAAAGGTGCTGTCATCCCCATTTAACACATAAGGAAATTGAAGCATAGAAGGTCGATGACCAGGTTGCGAGGCTAGAAAGTGGCAGGAGCTAAGTCTTGAATTTGAACTCCTGGGTCTGAGCCCAGTGCCCTTTCACTATCCTGCTAGACATTCTCTTTGTTGAGGAAAGAAAAAGCAATTCATGGAGACATCCTTTTATGATTTTATCATTTTATTCTCTAGTTATCTGTGATCACCTTAAATCTACACATAGGACATTTTTCTGTAGTTTTGTCAATTTCTGAACCTATTTTTACTTTCACTTTGTATTTTAGTTCATGAGCCCACAAAGACTATATAGTTTTTATGAGGGTCTGGAACTTTAAAAATACCACTTTATATTAAACTCAAGATGTGGCCCCCCATTTTAAAGTATATTGCTGTTTTTACCTCATGTGCCCCTTACAATATCCCTGAGATCTATTTTATATCATGTGAACTACTTCTTGCTCATGACCCTCTTTATTCTATACAGGTTCTCTTTAATTGCGATATTACAAATCCCAATTAAAGTCTGAGCCCAAAAATGATTTTATTGACTATCAGGACAGGAAAGCCAAAGAACACCAAATTTCAGGCGCCAAGAGATCTAGTAACTCAAACAACAAACACATTAGAACCTGGGCGCTTCTTCTCCATCTCTTGGCTCTTGTTATATCTGTGTTGACTTTTTTCCTCGGTCAGAGTCTTAGTGGTGGCAAGATGGCGGAGGCAGCTCCAGAATCATATCCTAGTTTCCCCATAGGTCCAGCAGGAGAAAAGACTATCTCTTAAATACACCTCTGACAAACGTCCTAGATTTGAATCTCACTGGGTCTAAGTTGATTGTGTGTCCATTTTAAACTCATGATTATACTCAGGGATTTATCGCTTCCATTAGCCAACAGGAGTCTCCTGTCTACCCCAGAATTTCCATTTGAACCCAGTGATCTGTGTATGGATGTGTAGATTCCCAAGGAGTACTGGGTTGGTTCTTTAACAAAAAGGTGAATGGATTCCAGTTGCCGACCATTACAAGGATACTTCATTTCCTTTTAAAACTTTAATCTGGTTACAGGCATTTGCCCACTTTTCTCAAAACATGCTGCATTCTGTCCCCACTTGTATAAATGCTGATTTCCCCTCCAAAGGTCCCTCTCCTTGTTTCTTTCCCAAACCTTGGTCCTATTTAACACCTTGCCCTTTAATCTGTTTATGAAGGGCTACTTTTGGTCAATTGGCAAGATGGGCCTATTACCCAAAAGAAAGTCAGATGTGTGAATAAAAGTAATATAGATCAACAATTTTAAAGAGTTTTGCTACATGTCTTTATCTTGGACCCTGTCCAAGTATTTTTAAAATGTATTTGTGTAATACTTGTATTTTTATGTGACCTTGCTGTGACTTAAGTGTGAACTTTGCCATTAAGTGAGCATAATCACCAGCACAGTCAATCCTGTCCAAAATGCATGGTGAAGCAACAGAATATGACCTCAGGTCCATTTTCTCTGGACTTTTGTCTCTAGGGGCTGGGTATTTTTTATTTTTATTTTTTACATGCCACCTCCCTGCTTCTCTTTTCAGCTCATCTCTGAGTGTCTTTTAGGTTAGACAGAGTAAAGAAGCGTTCCAGAATCCCCAAATCCAGCCATTCCTTATCTGAGACAAGTCACTCACTGATTGCACCAATTCAATAAATTGCATCCCCACGTCTTCCAACCACATCCCACTTCCCATACACAGTAAAGTATAGTGGTTAATAAGATGGGCTTTAACAACGGAGAGAGTTGGCCCAGAACACCAGCTGTGTTACCTATAATTGCACATGGGACCTTGGTCAAGTTGCTTGGCCTCTGTAAGTCTTTGCTTCCTCATTTGTGGAATGGGGCCACTAACACCCACCTCCATGGGTTATTATGGAGATGAAATGAGCTAGTAAAGGATGTAGAGCTCCCAGCACATGATGGGCTCATCATAAATGTGAACTATTATTATTATTACATAACCCTTTCCCATGTTTTACTTCAAAATCAGAATCTCACTAAACCTCCAACACTGTTGTCTATCTCACTAATGTCTGCCTTTGAGCAATGTAAGGGCAGAATCCCCAGTGAAGGAGGAGGCTGGAAATCAAAGAGGTGCCAGTTATTCAACGGCAGTTATTCACCTCAAGAGGTGACCTATTGAGCACATACACTGTACTGGAAATATTATCGGTTTGTTAATGAGTTTAGAGCAAGGAACCGTTCCACTCTGTGGGTCATGTAAAAGAGACACCAAACTGGATTCTGATCCTCAAGGTCGTAATCTAAGGGGAAATACATGGCTCAGCTTGCGAAGGAATAATGCAGGAGTGAAGACTATTCATCCCCAGGAAGAGGTAGGCACACTTCATGCTCTCAGAGGATTCTAGAAAGAGCATGAGTGGTACCTGGCACACAGTAGACACCTCCAAAACACTGGTTAGAGGAATGAATAATGTGAGTCAGTGGGATGAGGGACAGTTTTTGAAAAGGACTCTTGGCTTCAGTCTAGCCCAGCCCAGGGCTCTCCCTCTGCTAAGCACAAGTAGATGCACTGTTGAGGGAACAAAGGTCACTGCAATGTTGGGCACACCGAAGGTCTCCTCAATTTACAAAGGAATGAATAGAATAACAACCCCCTTGGATCCTCCTCCTCGCACCCGGTCGGTGACCTTATGCGGGTGCGATCCCTCCAGGACTCACCTCTCCTGGTCCCCACCCACCGGGTCCTCCCACAGAGACGCAATGTGCTGAATAGCTGGTGCTTTTGCAGCTGTCATCAGAATGTGCCAGTCCCTGCACTGGAACCTCAAGCACTCAGGACTGTTCAAGAGATCCCTCCTGGAGAATATAAGGGTAGAACAATCTAATTTCCATAGAGATACATGGGGGGACCCCCCAAACGGGAATTTATTTATAAAAGTTGTGTATTTATTCAACATATTTAAACTTCAGTCACCTTCAAAGTACTCTCCATTTAATGCAATACCCCTATCAAGACGTTTTGCCACTGCTGAAAACAGTGTTTGAACTCATTGATTTTGATGTCTCTGAGTGCTTCTGTTGTTTTTTGTTCCACCTCTTCCACATCAGCGAAATGTTTCCCTTTGAGGACTTTTTCATCTGGAGAAACAAACAAAACCATGCCTTTCAGGGCAAGACAGGGTGACTAGGGAGGATGGAGCATGGGGGCCATGCCGTGTTTGGTGAAAACACTGCTGAACACTAAGCTCAGTGTGGGAAGGTGTGCTTGTAAATCACCCATCATGAAATGAGCAAACATGTTGAAAGAGGCTTCAGAAATAATTCACGGAAGCTGAACACAGCCTCTGACAACTGCGCCCGCTAGCACGCGAACACAGGTGGGTTCCTAGGACGCTCATCTGTCAGAGGAAGCCTGTAGTACAAGGCGCCCCCCTTTCAGATGATAATTTCTTTTTTTTCTTCAGTTTCCCCTCATAGCTACTACTCTGGGCAGAGTGGGTTCAAGCAGGTATCATTCAATACGTGAGTTTGGAGTTTTAATTAGTGATGTGGCTTTATGCTTGTACTACGTAAGGTGAACATTTCTGGAAAATCTCTCTATAGGAATAATCACTTTTCATAATAAGTGTCTTTGATCACATATACACACATTCTCTTAAGTCTATGCTTACTTTGTTTCGTCTTATATTTTATTTCAATTAAGGTTTGCTCTGTTTTATTGATTGGCAATGATTAGGAGCACTGGGCCTCATGGAACAGATCTGAAGTCAATGGCAAGATGAGATTTCGATATTAAGGATCTGAAGCAAAGAATGAGTGAAAAGGGAATGTGGAAAAAGAAACTAGTGTCTTTGTGTTTAAGTCTTTAAGCGTCTTGATAAATTAAAAAACTTATATGTCAAAAATTCTCTTTTGGGGAAGAGAGAGAGGGAGAGACAGAATACAGAATAGTTCCATCACCTGAAATAAATCTTCTTGTGCCTCCTTTGTAGTCAAACCCCCTCTTACCCCAACACCTGACGGCCACCCGTTTTCTCTGCTTCCCTGTAACTTTGCCTTTCCAGGATGTCATATAAGTGGAATCACACAGTGTGCATCCTTTTGAGACTGGCTTCTTTCGCTTAGTGTGGTGTATTTGAAATTCACTCTATTTCGTACCTATCCATTCCTCCTTAATCCTAAGTGGTGTGTCATTGTGTGGATGAGCCACCGTGTGTTTATTTATTCATCCATCGAGGGACATTTGGGTTCTTTCCAGTTTGGGTCAATTGTGAATTATGTTGCCATCAATATTGATGCACAGGCTTCCGTGAGAATCTCAGTTTTCATTTCTCTAGGATAATCCCCGAGAGATATTAAGCGGGTCATTCGATAAGTGTCCGTTCGACTTTACATGAAATTGACAAGCTGTTTTCTAGAATGATGACACGATTCTGCATCCCTACCAGCTGTGTATGGGAGTGCCACTTGCTCTTCACTTTTGCCACCACTTGGGATTGTCCCGTAATAAGTATTCACGGTGTCTCTCACTTAATCTGCTTTTCTCTATTGGACAATTGTGTTGTTCATCTTTTCATACGCTTCTTTGCCACTGGTGTGTCTTCTTTAGTAAAGTGTTCACATCTTTTTTTAAAGAGATTTTATTTATTTATTTTTGAGAGAAGGGAAGGGAGTGAGAAAGAAAGGGAGAGGAACATCCAGGTGAGAGAGAAACATGGATCGGTTGTCTCTCATGTAGGTCCCAACCGGGGACTGAGACTTCAACCCGGGCCTGTGCCCTGACCGGGAATCAACAGGCAACCTTTCACCTTGCACGATGATGCCCAATCACTTGAGCCACACTGGTCAGGGGAAAGTGTTCGTGTCTGATGGCTCTTTTTAACAACTGTGTTGTTTATTTCTTATTTTTCAGTTGAAGACATTCTTTACGAATTTGGGATACAAGTAATTTATTTCTTCTTCTGCTTACTTCTGGAAGAGGTTGTATAGAATTGGTTTTCTTTTCCTCTTAAATGTCTAGTTTAACTCATTACTGCAGACATCTGGGCTTGAAGTTTTCAGATTTTTTAAAGGAATTTTTAACTGTGAATTTTTAATCTTTAGTAGATACAGAACTATCCATTTTTTCTCGACTGAATTTTGTTAGTTTGTGCCTTTCAAGATTTGGTCCTTTTCATCTGAGTTTCTAATTTGTGTGCAGAGAATTGCCTATAGTATTTCTTCATTATCTTTTTATGTTTGTGGAATTTGTAGTCATATGCCATCTTTCATTCCTCATATTGGTAATATATATGTTCATGCTTTTTCTCTTCATACATCTATAGAGAGATTTACTAATGTTAGTGATTTTTTACAACAACCAGCTCCTCTTTTCACTGATTTTCTTCACTGTTTTCTCTTTTTTCAATTTTATTAATTTCTTTTCTTACACTTTTTATTTTATTCCTTTTTGCTTTGAGTTTAGCCAGCTATTTTTTCCCTAGTTTCTTAAGGTAGAAGCTTGCATTAATGATTTGAGACCTTAATTATTTTCTGAAAACGGCATTTTGAATGTAAATTTCTCTCTAGGCACTCATTTAGTTGCATCTCACTGATTTTAATGTGTTGTATGTTTATTTGCATTCAGTTCAAAGTAGTTCTCAATTTTTTAAATTTTCTAAAAGTATTTTCTTGAGACTTTCTGGCCAATGAACTTCTTAAAGTGTGTTAATTCCCAAATATTTAGATGTTTTCCTGAAATCTTTTTTATGGATCAGATTGATTTTATTATGGTTAGAGAACATGCTTTGTATAATTTGATTTTTTTAGTGTTTGTTTTATGATGCATCTGGTCTATTGTGGTGACTGTTCAATGTGTACTTGGATACAGTGTATGCTCTGTTGTTAGTGGGATGGGCTAGTCCATAAGTGCTCAGTAGGTCAGATCAGTTGATGGTGTTGTTTAGGTCCTCTATATCCTTGCTGATTTTTTTTTGGTCTACTTGGCTATCAATTGCTAAGAGAGAAGTATTACAGCCTCCAACTGTAACTGTATATTTGTCTTTCTTCTTTCACTAATCCGCTCTTGCTTCATGTATTTGGAAGCTCCATTAGTACCGTATTTTGCCTTATGTAATGTTCACTTTTTGCCCAGGTTTTTCAGGTAAAAAATAATGATGAGTATTATACCTGGGTAGTACTAATTCCATATCTATGGGTATGGAATTTAATTATTCCAATTAATTAAATAGATGTTTTTAATTATCTTTATGCCTCTGCATTAAATGTGAACTCTAGAAAGTAATAATGATATCCATATGTAAAATAACATCCTGGAATACAATAATTGGTTTTGTTTCTAAATAAATATGAATTTCCAAATAAATACAAATTTGGATTAAAAATTAAAACAAAAAAAATTTCCTCAAAGTCTGGGCAAAAGACAAGGGCAAACATCACACATGGAAAAATATGGGTAGGTACATACACGGTCAGTGTTGCGGTGTCTTCTCCATGAGCTGGCCCTTTATTCAGCATGTAATATTCCTCTGTATCCTCTATCGTTTGCTCATTCTGGAATCAATTCACCTAATATAGCCACTTATTTTCTTTTGATTAGTGTTTGCATGCCATTTCTTTTCCCATCACTTTACTTTTAATTTATCTACATCATTATGTTTAAAGTGAGATTCTGTAACAACATATGGTTGGGTCTTGGCCTTTTTTTAAAATTCTCCAACAATCTCACCTTTTAATTGATGTGTTCAGGCCACTTTTATTTAGTGTAAGCATATAGCTGGATGGCTTGCTCTCTTTTCCCACCTATCGAGTCTTTAGATTATTTGGATATTTCTTGCCATTACATTTTCATTTATTTGTTGGCTTTTTATTATATCTCTTTGTGTAACTTTTATAGTTGGTGCCCTAAGAACAGTTATAGTAGACATACCTAACTTTCCTCAGTGTGCTCAGAGTTCCTAGTGTACCACTTCGAATGAGGCATAGAAACTGCATATCTATATAAATCTCTTTACCTTAACCCTTTATGTCCTATCATTGAATATGAATACATTGAATACTGCACCCAAAGACATGTTGTAACTTTTGCTTTCAGCAGTTACACATAAGTATGGATAGGACACAGACTTGCATGTCATCCTTCCACTGGGGCCATGATAGTCTTCTCTGTACTGTTCCCAAGTGAGTGCTGAATATATGTTTGAAGTGATTTTCTGGTAAATGTTTATCCAAAACTTGCACCAAGTCTGTGAAACTCTGATTATTAGAAGCATATTTTATAATCAAGGAAGTGTTTGCTTTGAACAAACCTAGAATTGATTCTAACCAATTATGCCTTGACATTAAAGGGTAAAAAATAAAGTCTTATCTTCAACTAAAGCAGAATTTAGAAATATATCCAAAAATATTTTATGACCAAACTTATTTTTTGTAGCATGGTTTGTAAATTATCAGTTACCTGTAAAGATGTCCAAATGGGAAGTATTGTCTAGAAATGAAAAGGGAGCTGTTCCATGTTCCCATAAGCAGTAGATATTTGGAAAAGATGAAATGAAAGCCAACTCTGCTAGGTTTGGGATGAAGAAAAGTAGAGGTCATACCCTGCATTGTTCTGATGATAGCCAAGAAAGTGATCACATAGGCACAGCATCTTTCATTCAAACAAAAACCTCAAAGGTATTTTATGCATATAGTTTTATTGTCCTCTGCCACCTTGCTATTGCAAATACCGCCCACACTCCAGAGCAGGAAAGCTAAGCATCTGTGCAGCATGCAGCGAGGGTTCCAGCCTCCCTCTGTAACCTTGTCCTTCCTGGAGTATGTAGTCATTGGCTCGGAATGTACAGCCATGAAGGTTTCTCTGAGGGCTTGGGTGACGTAAGTCCAAAACCAAGGATGAGAAGAGCAATTAAACCTCACCTTGAGGAAGCTATAGTGACTGTGAGAGTTGCATTTTGGGCTTGGTGACTGTTTCTTCAGTGAGAAAGAGATTTGGAGTTTATGGGCAAACAGCCTGCCATAAAGGGTGATCAAGATATCTTGCCATCTTCTCTGCCTGCCAGACACTTGACATTCAGGAAGGTTCAGCTGAAGTACCTTGTGCTGAATGAGGCCTTCCCCTCTACCCACTCAAACTGGGGTGAATAACCTCTACACACCGACTCCTGTAGCCCATCCATCTAGTTTACATGGCAGCCTTAGTTTTCCTTTCATGGGTCCATTATGCCAAAATGAATTTTAATTTTCATCAAGGCAAGGGCAGTGTTTTGTTTCCCCAAAGTGACTTACCTTGTATGTGCTGAGTTTGAGGGAGGCCGTTGGCAGGGCAGTTGAGAGCACAGGATCGGTCCTCCTGGGTTCAAGTTCTGACTTCACCACTTCCTAGTTGGATGGCTGGGGCAAGTTGCTTAACAATCTATACATGGTTTCCCTACTTGTAAAATTGAAATAAAAACACAATTTGTAAAGATTAAATAAGTTAAGACATGTAGGTACTCAGCACTTTTTCTTGGTACATAATAAATACTATTACTTGTTTTTATCATTAGATGATTATTTTTTAATAAAGCTGTGAAACAAATTATATTTGTAAGTAAGACAAGACAGAGCACAAACAAGTTTAGCTAAAAAGAAGGCAAAGAAAACAAACAGAATTTGGCTAGATTTCAGATGCAAAAGACCTCATGCTTATTTTGAAAAGAAATGAAGGGGGTTGAACAACAATAAAAAAAGTTTAAAAAAATAAAAGGTGGCAATGTAAACTGGTACAGCCACTTTGGAAAACCATTTGGCAGTGTTTACTCCAGAAGCACCTTCTCATAGTCTACAACCTAGCAATTCCACTCCAAAGTATGTACCTGACCGAACAGTGTCCACGTATTCACCAAAGCATGTTGGATAGAATGTTTTTTTGGCGGTGGTATCCATGGTAGTCGTTAGCTGGGAACTATGCAAATGTCCATCAGAGGAAGCATGAATAAATATGTTGTGGCAATGAAAATGGATGATTTACAACTACACACAGCAGAATGATAAATCTCAAATGTCATGTAAGATTCCAGGCAAAAGGAACCTGTGCCGGTACAAATCAGGCTAATGGTTATCCTGGTCAGGGAGAGGGGTGCAGGGGAGGAGGGGTAGAGAAGAGAGACCAGGAGGGACTTCTGGGGGTGTAACGAACGTTTTATCTTTTCATCTGGTGTTGGTTTCTCATGGGTGGGTTCAGACTGTGAAAATTCCTTGAACTGAGCACTTAAGATATGTGAATTTTTTAGAAGTGTATCATGCTTCACTAAAACTCGAGGAGAAAACAGATGAAATAAAAAAGGAAAGAAAAGAATAAAAAGCAAAGTAAAAGGAAAAGAAAGGAAAGAATGAACAAGTCCAGAAGGTTCAAAGACAGAGCTAGGCTGCACCTGACCCAGGAGGGTCGCCCCACTGCGTTACAAGCTACCCTTGCGGGTCTCTGCCGATCCCACCCCTCCCTACTCTATGGGTCCAGCACGAGGATGGCGGTGCCCTGTTTTCGGGTCCTCTCCTTCCCTCTCGCGCTCCCCACAGCTCCTCTCCTTTCTGAGCATAGCTAAGGCAGCAAGGAGTTCCCAGGTGGATGACGCTGGCAGTACATTGAAACTTAAGACTTAAAGACATCCCTCCTCTTCCCCTCCTTCTCCCCCTCCTCTTCTCTGGACTCCCTCTGCCTCCCCGCCCCGCCTTCCTGGGATGCCCTCTGGGCAGGCCGGGTCCGCGCCCAGCGCCCCGTGGGGCGGCTGGGCTGGGCGCCGGGCCGGGCCGCTGACTCGCGGGGCGCCCCTCCCGCCCCTCGGCGCTGACCCCGCCCCGCAGCCGCCGGCTATTTCGGGCGCGTTGGCGGCGGACGCGGGATCGCTGACAGGAGCGGATCCTGTGACACCTCCCTGCAGCGCCGCACTTGTTGCTCCCGGGACCGGCTGCGGCCCCGGAACCCACCTTTCCCCGGCCCCGGCCCCTACCGGGTCCTCTCCTTTTCACGTGACCACCCGGGACTCCGGTTCTCAGACACGCTGTCCCCGGATTGAGACACAGATTAGGGTGCAGGCAACGGCGACGCCGCTTTGAAAGGAGGCCCCTCCGGGCAGGAGCAGGGAGCAGAGCGCTGGCCCGGGCGCCACCGAGGTGGCGCCTCTCCGGCCCGGGACGGGGGCCCCGGGCGCCGACGGCATGACGGACTCGGCGACAGCTAACGGGGACGACAGGGACCCCGAGATCGAACTCTTCGTGAAGGTAGGTCGGCGTCTCGGCGGCCGCGGCACCTGCGGCACCTGCAGCCGAGCTCGCCTCGGCGCCGGCTCACGTGCACCCGCGCAGATGGCGCGGGACGCTGCACGCTCCCCGGGGAGCGCAGCCTAGCCCGCGCGGTCCCCGGGGTGGCCTTTCTGCAAGCCAGAGCCGGCTTCAGGGCTCCCGGGGCGGAATGGAGTCAGGTGCAGTCTGGCAGGTGGCTGCTGTCTGCTTGGAGAGTTGGCCGGCAGTGTGTCAAAGCCGCCGCAGGACAGGCGGTTGGACAGGGCTCCGTCGTGCGGAGCCCTGTCCCGCGCGACGTTGGATTTTCCTAAAGGGCATCCCCAGGTGAAGGGAGATGACAAGAACCTGGCTGGACCCGCGATCGTATCTTCTAAAATTGAGGGCGTGGAGGAATAAAAAGGAATCATTATTAGTGATAGAATTACCTTCAGCAAAGCAAAAATGACATTTCTTAAACCCCCCTTTTCTCTATTACTCAGAGCCACTAAAAGAAATACAAAAAGAAGCAAAGATATTTTCTTGCTTCGTGACCTGCCAAGCAGAAAACAACACTCCATTCTTTAACATTATTATTATTATTGCCGTAATCAATATTCTGCAAGGTCCTATCAGGAAATGCAAAGGGTTCGGCAATTCGGAAGAGGTTCCGGTTAACCTGGGCAGCCTGGGATGAAGGGACACAGTGAAAAAATAAATTAAGTCGCCTCGCTCCCTAGGCAGCGCGCCTAACGTGAAAGCCTCTCAATTCTTTTGCAACCTGTGGGAGGAAGGATGGAGGCCCCGGGAACGTTTTCCCGGTGCGCTGGTGCAACAAGAAAGAAACATTTGATCGGTCCTCGGTGCCGACACCCCAGAAGCCGGGAAACCTGAGGCGGCAGGAGAGTTGCCTCCAGGGCGGTGCAGACGGAGTCGCCAGGACTCGGGGGAGGGGGAATCAGCAGGCTGCCTGAGAGCGGAGGCCTTTCACAAAGGCGAAAAAAACCTTAGAACGCAAAGTTTCCCTAGAAATACGCAGATCACCGAGAAGGGAAGGGTCCTTGGAATTTAAAAGGTACACATATTCCTTTTGTGTACCACAAAGGTTTGTTAAATTTCTTCCACGGGGCTTCACATTCTTCGTGTTCGTTTTAAAAGTTATCTGTAGAAAGTACACCTGTCATTTAATGACACCTGCTTTTCTCAGCCTGCTTCTCTCCCCTCAAATGTGGCTCCTGGTGCCCTCCTTTAGTTTATGGGACCCCTTGGGGTAGCACTTCCCAAACCCCTGGCTGACCCAGGTAGTGGAAGGGGTCTTGTCCCCTCTGGGGGCCTGGGTAGCACTGGCCAGCCCCAGCTGCGACCTGAACCTCAGCCTCCAGGCGTGCAGTCTAGGGAGTGAACAGGGAGGGCTTTAACAAAGCCAGGAGTCTTGCTGCTCTCCTTGAAGAAAGCTATTCTAGGACTTTCTCAGATTCCCTGAGAGCAGGTAGTTTCACAGTGTCAGGTTCCTAAAAGATATTTGAAACACAAATTGACTCTTTAGAGCCAAAGAAACCCTTTGCCCCACTGCGAGGTGTGGAGACCAATTCTACCTGTGCCTTTGGAATTTCATGTTGGCAGCTTTGGAGGTTTTCTCCATTTATATAAAAGCTCCCTGTACAGTCCCCAGTGCCCCCAAAGAATTCTAAAATGCCTGTGTTGTCATTTTTTCCCTATAGGAAAGCAATCCATAAGAGCCAGGCAGGCCCTCACAGTTAGCTCAAAAACCTGACTGACGCAGGGAATGAAGAACCAGACAGAAAAACTCCCTTGACCACCCCCCACCCCAGCCCCTCCCTTTTCAGCTTCTGGTTAGTAGTTATTATTGACAGGGACAAGTCAAAGCGGAAAATAATTGCGAAGTGAGACTCAGGCCGTGTTTTGCACAGTTGCATCTCTGGAAGCAATGTCCTGATTTACGAAATCAGGCATCCCAAGTTCCTCTTCGCTCTATGATTCCCATAGGAAGAAAGGCTTTCTTGTTGGAGGCGTCAGGTACCCGAGGTGCTTCTGCAGAGCAGGGTAATCGGCGACGCACACCCGAGGAAGCCTCCCGGACAGGCAGGCCCCACCCAGGAAGACGTGGGTTGTGGCTTGTATCTCACACTACCTCGGAGCAACCCTTCCACCCCGCCTGTCCGCCGGGAGTGCCATACAGAACCTCTGTCCCCCAGGGAGTTTCAGGGACATGTGATTCTGTCCCACAGCAACTGATAATCATTACCTGTTGCTACCGTAGTTGCTGATAATAATAATAAACGGCAGCATTTTAGGACTTATGAACCACACTCAACCATTTTCTCTTGTTGGATTCCCAGTACCCTTGCTGGTGAGCATTGGTCCATTCACGTCAGAAATGAAGAAAACGAGTAAACGTGACTCACAGGGCCTTGCTGAGACCTGCTGAGGTCAGCACTCGGCGAGCTGCAGTCTGCTCCCCCTGTAACAACCTAGGGACGTAGAATGCTGATTCCTTCCACTTTATAGTGGAACGACACATGTGCTCACCAAGGGGGGCCACGAAATGCCCAGAGTCAAGGGCAAGGACATTCCGTTCTAGTCCTCAGATCTAGAGGTTCGGACCCTAAGTTTCTTGTTCTTTTCTAGACACCCATATGTCAAGCCTTGTGCCTTCTTTTGTCAAGTGAAGCTCTCAGGTGCCATCCACGATGGCAATTATGGACGACTTGCTGATCCGTTCCAACGTGGCCATGGAGGGCTGTCAAGGGGCCTGGCCACCCCCGCTCTGCACTCCAAGGCTTCCCCTGCCAGGGAACATTCTGACGGTGACTTTGAAGAGATCATTTCTCAGTCTGTTTAGTTTCTTCTTCTATAATAAGAACGGTTTGAGTAGATAAGCTCTAATTCATTGTTTCATAACATCCATGCATGGGGCAGAGGTTTGGAAACACAGGACCTGGGTTCAAGTGTTGCCCCTGCCTCTAGTTAGCTGAGTGGCTCTGAACAAATTACTTAACTTCTATGAGTCTCAATAGTCCCCTCATACAACAAGAGGGTGGTGGTAAATAAGGGGACCATATAACTTATTGTCCAAACCAAGACACTTCTGGGAGTGAAAGGGGGCACTACTAATAATTAGGCTGGGACCACAGGTGTACTTTGGGGATGTTCAGGGCCAATCAAGATGTGTGGCCATCTTGGTTATAAAAATACTGTCACCACCAACTTGCTGGATTCCATGGGAGCAAATAGGTGAAAGCGTTTTGTACGTGGAAAATTGCAGTAAATGCATGGAAGTGAAATAATGATACAAATTCCATGGCACATAGACACTTTCTTGATCTGCAGCTTCCCGATTTGTCTTAGGAAACAAAAGCCTGGCTCTTTCCTCACTCACAGGGCTATTTTGAGAATAAATGAGGTCATATGTGGCTTGGACTTTGATCGTAAAGGGAGGACAACAGGT
Source organism: Sturnira hondurensis (assembly GCF_014824575.4). NCBI lineage: Eukaryota > Metazoa > Chordata > Mammalia > Chiroptera > Phyllostomidae > Sturnira > Sturnira hondurensis. The sequence goes on along the minus strand of NW_028073511.1, from coordinate 6,697,494 downwards.
TAGAGAATAGATAGTTGGCAGTCAGTGTGGTTTATGGAAAGAAAAAAGCGCTAGGAAGTAAAAGCAAAACAGAAAGTGATTTGGAAAGATAAACACAGGACGTGCTGAGTAGTTGGATCAAGACACCCCTCCTGTCTGTACTGAATCCTCCAGCCCCAGCCCCACCCCTACACCCCAGCTGTGGAAAGCCCCCAAAGGGAAGTGGTGATGGTGGACCAGTTTGCTGCAAATGTCTCCTGGAGCCATAAGCGTGGGTTTCAACAGGAAGAAATGGTTCTCCACCTTGGTTAGACATTCAAATTATTTGGGGAGATTTTAAAACTCCTGATGTTAGGTTGCTGCTCAGGCCAGTTATATCCAAGTTTCTGAGGGTGGGACCCAGAAACAATAGTGTCACCCCTACCACTGGGTGCAGCTCTAGTGGAGAGCCACGGAGTCCTAATCAGGGGCGGGTCTGATGGCGGGCAGCTTCCGCCGCAGCTGCAGTAGGTGGGTAGCCTCGTGCAGATTAAGGTCCAGAAGGTGTAACAGCCTCAGGGCATCATGATCTGGAGTGTCGTAGATAGAGAGCTTGCACCCAATCGGTGCTCAGTTAACAGATGCTGACAGATGATAAAGCCTTATCCACAGGACTCTAGAACAATCAGTGCATGGGGTCTGTCTAGTCAAATAATCATCAGTTCAGCACGGGGAAAATAGAACTGAGTCCTGCTGAGTGTCCAGTGGAAATGACTAGCTCTTTCACTTACTGAGTGATCCAAAGTCTCCGATGGCGGTTCAGGGTCAAGTCAAGTCATGTGTCCCATGAGGTAGTCATCCGACTTCCAGAACACACAAGATCCAAGCCATGGTGTTCCATCTCAGACTCCTGCTGCTCCCTGGCTGACCAGTCACCTTGGGAGGCTTGCCTAAGCATGGGCTCACTAGGTTTTGACATTTGCTTCATCATATTAAGCAACTGTTTTTCTTTCCCACTACTTCCAGATTCTGATCTGCAGCCAATAATCCAATACACAATTTCATCTTTCCTGGCATGTCAGTGAGTGCGTCTTTTCCTGGTAACATATCCACAGGAGTGCTAGTGTCCATTGTCGACTGATGCACATCTCAGGTGCCTTTGGCAGGGAGTGAGGACTGGGGTTCTGCAGATGCAGAAATTGACTCTCAGTGGTGTCAGCTCCTGCTTTCCTACTCATCTGTGTTGTTTATCTGGGTGTTTGTTCACTCGCTCCACCCAGGGCAAAGAGCCCATTGATTTAGATAATCAGGTCCAAAGCTTTTCGTTCTTGGTTCCTTTGGAGTTGCCAGGGGCTGGGCCCATGTTAATGGTGGCAGGAGGTGCAGTGGAGAGTGTCAGGCTGTGGGTTATCTGCAGTGTGGTCTAGGATAGGCTACTGGGCCTCTCTGGGCCACAGTTTCCTTTCCTGTGCAATGCTGATAACAGCAGTATATATTTCATGGGGTTGGTGTGAGCACTGAATGAGCTGTGTATGAATCTGGGGGTACAAGTAAAGCCTTCTCTGCAGGCCCCGTATAGCCCAAATGCTGAGAAACTAAGCCCTTGAGCTACCCTCCCTTGATGTGTCCAAGAATTCAGAGACTCGGTCCTAACTGTCCCTGCCTCATTGCTAGAGCCAAGCAGACCACTTGAAGCTGGAACTTGCTAAACCTATCATTGGATATGATTGCCTTCAAAAGGGCTCCTACTCAGACAGCTGGAGATTCCAGAAGCCACTCTCTGAAGTCAGGTGGATGGCCTGACTGCAAGGCAAGTGCAAGTCCCTGACCAATCATTGGGTCTTCGAGCTCGAAATAAGTTGATCTAAGGGAGCGCTCACGTAGCTCTTGGGGCTAGGCTAGTTTGCATCAAACCACTGGGGTGATGCACTGGCCCCTCATCATTCAGCTACATGGGGCTGAAAGCCTATTTCAGAGGCTCCATCCCCATCCTGTCTCTGGGTTCTGGGCAAGGCTTCCCCCTGGCTCACCTGAAAGGGGACGCTTTGATGAGAAACAAAGCTCTGGAGTCTTGGTCCTTTAGTTCTGAAAGGACCCCTGGGCTCTCATTGCAGGTTTTTCCACTCCCTCCCCAGCAGCCTTCCAGCTCTGCACAGCTGTACTTGCTCTCATAAAATATATGCACACAGGTTTACATGTATTATCTATCTGGACTACACAGAAAACACAACAGATTCTCAGTATCTGAGAATTTTGTCTTTCAAAACCATTACCAAGGATGTACCCTCAGTTGTCTTTGCCATTGAGCCTGAAGGATGAGAAACAGTGAAGAAGCACGGGCTTCCTGAAGATGTGAGTCAGGGTAGGGGCTCCCCCACCCAGGGGCGCCTGAGATCTGCTCCTCCCAGCGCTCTGAGGTGTCAACTCCAACCACTGGGAAAATTTCTCAGCCAGCGCCTGAGTAAGAATGTACTTTAGAAACTCATATATTTACTCAAGGAGTATCTCAGCTCTGAACTGTGAAATTCTTTAAAGATAAATAAGATAGTCTGCTGTCAGAACTGAAATAGACCTTTTCTGGGAAAAAGAAGTGGAACTGTTCACTTGAGAAGCACCGTCTAGCACCGCTGGCATCGGAAGAGTCTTTGAATTATATGTATTGTAGCACTCACAGCAAACAATGGCCAAGGCAATGGCTCAGCCTTTGTGGTGTGGAAAAGTCACCGCCATGGTTCTTCACATGGACTCACCCAGTCTTGTTCCCAGAGATTCAGATTCACAAGGTCTGGGTGAGGCGCAGACATCTTAAAAAACTACCCCTAGTTGCGCTGGCTTGGTGGCTCAGTTGGCTGGAACGTCATCCACACACCAAAATGTTGTGGGTTTGATTCCCAGTCAGGGCATATACCTAGGTTGTGGGTTCGATCCCTGGTTGGGGCCTATGTGGGAGGCAACTGATTGATGTTTTTTTCTCACATCGACATTTTTGTCTCACTTTCTTTCTCTCTCTCTAAAATCACTAAACACATCCTCGGGTGAGGATTAAAAAACAAAACAAAACTCCCCCTGGGTGATTCTGGGATTCATCAAAGACTGAGAACCACTGGCCCAGGCCGTGGGTGAGGAGGGCTGAACTACCCACTGTGGCAACCAAAGAGCGAGATGAAGTCCAGTTGCTGCTGTGGTCATGCATTTCATGGGATGGAGGAGGCTCAGGCAAACATTCATGTGAGCGTGAATGATGCCATATTGACCACAAACAAACCAGAAAAGGGAGGAAAGGGATGCTTTTGACCTTTCTTTTATTCCTTGCTTTCATTCCTTTGTAAAATTTTTTTTATGACATGGGAATGACAAGTAATTTTAAAAGCTAGGCATGAAGGAAATATTAGTGAGATACAGAAATTAGGGAGTTAAGGGATTGAAAACCATCCATCCATCAGTCAACCAGTCAACCAATGAAAAGCCATGTGAATGGGGCCATCTACTCTGAGAAATGGAAAGTTGGAAGGGGGAAGGGAGATAAAAGAAGATGGGGTCCCCGCAGTGGATGAGCTTGTAGCTGAGGAGTAAAAATGCAAGGAAGCCTCAGGACCACAGGAGTGGCAGGATGTGAAATGGAGTGTTCAAATGAGGGGACCAGTGGAGGTTGAAGGAAACCTCTGGACCTACTCTGTGGGGAGGTAAGACCTGGGCTGCACTTTTAAAAATTATTAGGATGCACAGAATAGCTAGGAGTGGGTCCTGCCACAAGTTCAGCATCAGTATGGAAGTGAAGATGTTCGGGGCCCAGTGTATATGCACGGTTGGCTGAAAAGAATGGTATATGGAAGGCACAGCTGGAAATAAGATTTTTTAAAAAGCAGTGGGAAGGACTTTGAATGGTAGGCAAATGGTTTTTCCCCCTTAAAAGTAGTGGGTAGCGAGTAACTGAGTTTCTACACAGGGTAGGAGCTTGATTTGGTCCCTGTTTAGAAAGAGCCATGTACTGCATTAAATGATGCAGTAGGAAGATCGATGAGCTCAAAGTAAAAAGGCCTGGATTCCAGGTCTGGCTCTGCCACACATTGTTTGTGTGAAATTTTTTATGTTTCTTCTTCTGTAAAATGGGGCCAACAATCATAACATCATAGGGTTTCTCATTTGGGATAACCCCTTAGAAGTCATCTAGCCTGGCCTCCTCTTATCAGAAAACTTCTCAGTCTAACACTTTGGGATACATGCTGTATGGATTCAGGAAGAAAAGTGAGATAAAAAGCGAGGCGCTGCTACTGTGTTTGTCCTTGCTCTGATGACTGTGTTCACTGTGACCACGTTAGGGTACAGAGAGCTTCCAGGCAGAGGGCAATGAGGGTGAGCCTTCTGTGTTCCTACGGGAAGTGATAATGAGCCCTAACTAGGGCTGAACGGAAGGGTGTGCTTTGAAAGAGCGATATGAATACAAAATTGGGCACAGGCCTTGGAAGAAACATGTGCAAATATACTTCCTGATAAATTCTCCTCTGGAGAGACTGGTTTCCACATTTGGAACGGTGACACTGCTGATGGGCTTGACTGCTGACAATGCTGTAAATGGACTGAGCGCAGATAAACTAATTGAGCTTGAGCTTTCAGGTTTCTTTTAACCAGGAAACCCTATGACTGTCTGCTGGAAATGGAACTCGGAGGGAGGAAGTTGTCATTAACGGGGATAACAGGGGTTTAGAACTGTTCTATTTGAGGCGATAGCAGACCAGGTAAGTGCAGATGTCCCTTAGAGTGATCGAAAATCGGAATGAAAAGTCAGGGAAAGGTCAAGGCTAGGAATGTGGATTTGAACTTCTACTTAGAGCAGAGTAAGTTGAAGGAAAAACTTCCCTGGGGGGAGGAAGCACAGAGAAGAAGTGAAGGAATAAGGACTATGCTTTAGAAAAAGCCCATTTGGGAGGAGGAGTGAGGTGTAAGCTGAGTGAGTCAAAGTGATGAAGAAAGTGAGCAAAGAGGAAATAAATGTGACACCCCAGATGGTGAGAACTCTGTGGACAGTGGCTCATGTAAAAAGCAGTAAATGGCAGATGTGTCACAGAAGAATTAAGTGTTCCACTGGGCCATGGCAAAAGAGTGTGAAGGGATGTTGGGAAGGCGGGCAGAAACCAGGGTCAGATCATGAGGTGAATCCAACGGCAGGCTGAGCAGTTTGCGACTTTGATTTACAATGTACGGTAGAAGACCATGTGCAACCATCTGCTTGTGGGACAAGGCAATTATCTTTTAAAAGAGAGGAAGTCCTTAACTGTCTGAAATGCTGTGCCCAGTGCTGTTGCCTTTTTGGGGAGATATCTACAGAGGGAGTTCTTTGAAGTGTGTCTTGGCAGCTCCCCACTCCTCCGCCCTGCTGAGGTGTTTAAAAGTTTGGTGTTGGTTACTCTACAACTACATCAACCTGTAGGAACCTTCAGAGGCTATTTTCCACTTCTGTTTATCATCCTCTGGTAGGTAAAGGACAGAGAAACAAGTGTCTGACCAAAGGAGAAACACTGAAGGCGAAAGGGAGTGTGTGTAGCAAATGGAGATCGGCTGGGAAACTGGGTGCCATTGCCTAGAATGAAGAGGAAGTGAAAACCATGTCCCAGTATTATCTCTTAAAAGTCCAATTCAGGACGTTGTCATGGCAACAGGTATAGGTGTCTTGCTTTAGCCCCAGGCTCCTCTCCCCTCAGCACAGGCTCCGCTTCCTAATGTAGTCAGTGAGCAGGGGCCCAGTAAACACAGAAGGAGGGGGGTGGCAAGCTCCCCTGCCTTTCACTCATTTTCCCATTTGGGTGCTGTGGCACTTTACGGTCATAAAGTCCAAGATCCACCGTGTCCTCATAATTTGCCTTAGAAAGGTAAGGACCCATATGTCTTCACCTTTATCACAAATGCCTCAGGTTGTTCCTTTGGGGACAAGGGGTTCTGGGCAGTGCTTGACCACAGCTCTCTGAGAGAGAAGAGCCCCTCGGGAAAGTCCTGTGACCTCTCCTGGTTTGGGTACTTTGTGCCTATAACAGAGATCTGATCTGTCTGGCAGTTTGATCGTAAGTGTCAAATAAGATAAGAAACACAAACACCTTTTGTAAACAAGAATTTTCACTGTTCAAGTGTAAGGCATTGTGTTGGTCAGCATACGCCCCAATGCTGAAACAACAGCCCATGAACTTGCTCATATAATAGCCCAATGCCATGTTTGATGAATAGCTTTCCCTACTCGGGCTCCTCCCGCCCTGTATCCTGCCGCACCCGAGGGCGGCCGACTCCTCTGCTGGACTCAGCGTTCAGCCCACACAGGCAGAAGACCCAAGGTGGGGATCACGTGGAAGGTTTGCAGGGTCCCTCCCTGGAAGTGACTGTATCCCTTCGAATCACTTTTCATTGTCCAGAACTCCTGTCATCTAGCCACATTTCCCAGAAAAAAAGGAGAAGCAGGTTTGGCAAACAACAAATCTGTCTTTACCATAGAAATGATTTATTTCTCTGTTTCCTACCATTTCATCACCTCATCACCCTCTAAGACAGCATCCTGCCTACAGTCTCTCTCACCTCCTGTCCACCATGTTGGATACTGTCCACCCGGAATACTGTCTTCATCACATCCACTCTTTACCTGGTAGATTAAGTTCAGCTACTTCAACCTGATATTGAAAACACTCCAACTAGGCCTGCATTTCCCATCCCCCACTTTATTTTCTATACTCTCTTAAAATGGTTCCTTGTGGGCTCATAGAGTTTTTGAAGCATCTTTGAGTCTCCGTGACTTGATCCTCATAGTCCCTTTGCGGAGGGAAGAGATTTAATTCCCATCACAGACAAGGTAACTTGCTGGGGCCTGTATAGAGTGTTGCTCATTACAAGCTGAGGGAGAAACCTGGGGATCCTGGCTCCAGGCCTTTGCAGTCTCCACTAGAATAGGGTTTCCCTGCTCTGCACAATCACACAAACCACCTGGGACACCTTCCAGATTCTAGCACAAATTTGTGAATCCGAGTCTTCCGGGAGGGGGGTCCCAGACATCTGTAACTACCTAGTGGCCCAGGGACTCAGATGCACGATCCATTATGGGAACACCACCCCTCACCTAACAGGGGTCCCTGTGAGTATCCTGAACCCGGAGAAGTGCGTCTAAGGGTGGGAATTTAAAGGACTGTGGCATGCCAACATGGGAGAGAAGTTTGAGGGGCAGTGGACCTTCCAGGTGCTCTCAGGTCACCCCAATGAACATAGCATTCCAGTCTTCTTAAATAGTAACCCTTGACTATAGAGTCTGCTCCATGACCTATGGAATTATAAAAAGTCATGGACAATTTTTTTTTGACACAGCTGTTCATCTCTATCCCCAGAGTATCAGGTGCTTGAAACAGAAAATGTTGGGAAAGAGAATTGGGGGGTGGGTGGGGGGTGGCAGGGGATAGATGGGTAGCAGAGACAGAGGGAAATTGACTTGACATCGGAAGTAGAAGGATCAGTCCCCACTTGCCAGTCCTTTTTGGTCCTATGGGTCTCTGCACTTTTGGAAGCTAGAGAATGAGCTTGGAAACTGAATGCTAAGAGCTGTGTCTATGTGCTGTTCTGAACACCTTATTCACATTAACTTCTTGAATTCTATGTGTAGGTCCTGTTATTACTCCCAAGTTATAGGTGGGAAAGCTGAAGCTCAGAGAGACGGGGCCCTCTGACCAAGGCCACAGAGCTGTGGGGCATAGTAGAAGTGGGTTTCAGACCCCATCCTGGGGCATCAGATCTGTGCTCTCTACTGAGCTCTACTCACCCAGACCCTCCCAGCTGTGCAAAGGAAAAATAGTTGTCCTGAAACAAGAGACATTTTTTTCAATGGCTAGCTATAGTAGAATGCACAAGGCCCTGCCTTTCCTTCATTCTCCTCAGATCACAATAAATAGGCCAAGGTCAAGGCTGATTTTTATGCTTAGGCAAACCAGACAATTACCAGGTAGTGGAGTTAGAGCCACAAAAAGACCCATGGGCTCTCAAGTCTCCGTTTTACTTCTCTGCCACAGTAACATCGATTCCCACACATTGATCACCCTGCTTGTATTAGGTCATGGCTCCCAGAGGTCCTTTTTAAAATATGTGTTGCTCTGAATGGGCTACACATGGACACTGTAGCCTCAGCTGTGACATCAGCTGGGTGCTTTGTCAGGGTAGGAGGCTGGAGGAAGAGGAGTCCAAGGAGGGGGAGAGAGAGGGAGAGACCAGGAGTGCTGTGTGCCACTGGGGTACTATGTGTAATGTGCTAGATGCCTGTCAGGGGAGGGAGTAAGAGTAGAACCTGTTGTGTGATGTGGGGCTGGCTCCCAAAGGCAGACTTTTTCACCCAGGAGCTGGCCATTGGCCAACATGCCTGAGGATTCTAGGAAAGGCTTCGAAGTTCATCTTTGCAAAGATGAATCCCTTGATTTGAAAGAAACTCTGTGTTAATTCCAGTTAGTCCTTCTGCGCTACTGAGAACTAGACTCATTTACAGATATAGGGAGAATTCCACAGTAAAAAACAAAATAACAATACAGATAATTTTCTAGGGCACTATAAAGGTGAAAAGCAGTCAACTGGAAAAAAATTAACAATTTTATTTCCGGAGTTCACTGGATTCCATTGAATCCTCATGGGATTTTAGTAGCTTCCGAGGAGTTTGCTATGGGGCATTGGGGCCCAAGAGAGGTTAGGCCGTTATAACGCCACAGAGCAGGCTGAGGTTGGAGGGGAGAATAGAACTACTGGGCGAGGTTCACTCCTTGGGGTCCCAGGCTGCCCAGTGCTAGGCCATGTGCCATGGTCAGAGGTGGTGAGACTGTGGGAGGCATTATAACAAGAACAACTGTTGGAGCATCTGCCGTGTTCTAGACATTGCACTAGCCACACTATGTACTTCATTATCCCCAATGTCACAATGCCATGGAGTAGATATGTTGTGACCGTTTTATAGACAAGAAATCCAGTACTTTACTTGAGGTTCCATTGAAAATGGTAGAATTGGGATTCAAATTCAGTTCTAGCTGATTCTAAAACCACATCTTTTAATGTATATGAATAATTAAATCAAAGTTGCTTGAATTTAATTATGAAATAATTAAATCAAAGTTGCTTTTCTGTATGATAGGTGTTTACTGAGGTCTACCGGGTGCCAGGCCCTGAATCAGGTGTGTGTGGGGGGGAATAAAGCTCACAGCCCAGACACAGCTGGACCCTTGGTTGAACCTGCTGCCTGGGGCCAGTTGGGTGGGGCAGCCACTGAACATGCAGAAGGACTGTGACCCAAGGGCAAGAATGAGACCGTGGGAGCTCAAAGCCCTGGGACCAGGCTCCAGGAAGGCACTGAGCAGCATTCTCTGCAGTGCAGGCAGGGAAGGACTTGGGGTTCAGTCCAGGGGTAGGACATGAAGGGAGAGTCCCAGCGAAGCTGTGGCAAAGAAGAGGGAGAAGGCCCCCTTCCTCTCCTCCAAACAGGACCTGTTGCCATGGCAGATTCTAGAGCCAGCAGGTGATGAAGGGACCGCAGGTTCTCCACCTCTGCCAGGACCCCAGGAGCTTCTCTGGACCAGGAGAGTAAGGGCAACACTGGAGAAACGCCATGGGCCACCCCTTCTGGCCCCTCTCCCACTTCGGGTCACTTGAAAAAGCTATTTGAAGCTCAGCTAGGCCTAACACTCTTCAGAAAACATTTTTCTACCTGTGTGCCAAGAATTACGCTATCATGGGTGAGGTGCTCTTCATTCCAGAGGAGGGGATAAATGGCTCTCGGTGGGAATGCCTGGCTGGCTCACATTTCGCAGTGAATGAGTGAGTACCTCCCAATGTGACATCAGTTGAGGGGGGAAAGGAGCGGCTATCAAGATGCACCTCGCGGACAAAGGGTTTGATGTGGGGAAGGGATGGTCTACGGGAGCTGAAAAGGGAGGCCAGGGATGGAAGATAGATATTGCTCATGCCATGGCTCTGCTCCCTAAGTTTGGTGCTGATTTCCTTCAGTGGGATTCAAGTTAATAGGACAGTAACCAGCTGACAATGGGGACCTGAAAGTCACAGATCAGATGGTTCTTCTCCTCAATGCTGGCTGCTTCCTTCAAGACAGCACATGTGCCATCGTTTTATTATTCCTATATATATTCTATGTACAGATTAGATTTACTCTCTCTATATATACTTTTCTCCAGAAGTTTGAGATCCAAGAATGAAATGCCTATATCCATATAGTGTTTGGCATATACCATATACTCAACAAGTCAAACTGCTGCATAAATCCACACTTATTTTTATGGTTAATCCATGGTCACTCAATATTTGTTGAATAACAGAGCAATACGGTGAAACTCAGGAACCTTGCTTTTTGCTCCTGCTTCCTGTTGTTCTATTATTTTGGACTAGTCATTTGGGTTTCTTCATCTTTAAAACAAGAGGATTGGGTGAAGAATCAGGTCGTTGATTCTTTGATCTTACCACGTACTCAGCCCTGTGTGAGGCCCTATGGGACATTCCAAAAGGACTCTCTCAGGCAGTTTCGCATCTACTTGGTAAGGGTCTCGGAGCTCCTGTGGCCCCTGGAGCTGGGGTCAGCAAGCTTTTCTGCGAAGAGCCACATCACATGGTAAACACGTTCAACTTTGTGGCCCCTACGTTCTCTGTCCCAACTCTGCTGTCATAGCATGGAAGCAGCCACAGACAATACGTAAACAATGGGTATGCCTGTGTTCTAATTAAAATTTACTTACAAAAACAGGCAGCAGGCTGACCCTGACCTAGTGCCCAAGTGACAAGGAATTGAACTGAGTTTGGAGTGGGGTCCAGAGCTATGGCCGTGGCCTTCTCTGTGAACAGTGGTCAAGGTGGACAGGCTGTCTTCAGTGGTGTTGTCCATAGTCACCCGTCACTGTCCATTCCACTAAGCACTGAAATCTGGTGATCTTAGGGTTGAGTTTTGAGTTGTATGATGAAGCATCCTAAATTTCTAGAAGAACATTCCTACGTGAATCCAAATTAGTAATAATCCTATTCTGCACGTGATGAACTATTCACAGAGGATGAGGCTCTAGACTGTTCCCAGACCCACTAAAAGGTCATGGACTCAAATTCTCGGGTGCAGAGTGGCACATGGACAGAAGTCATTCCCAGCTCCCACCCCTGTGTTCTTTTCTCCTCATTTCCCCTGGGTGTGGCATGCTGCTCTGTCAAATGATCCCCTTGACGTTTACTGCTTGGCCTGGCTCCCACCAAGCTACATGCTGCTGACAGAGGCTGCTTCTCTGGGCAGCGCCCTGACATCAGTGGGCTGGGACACAGCTGCCCGGCAGTGGGGAGTCGCAACAAGTCTGCCTGGGGACATCATCCAGTGAAAACACAATGATGACTCCATTTCCAATTCCATCCTGCACACCAGGGGAGAGAGGTAAACCATTCAAACACGCAAGCAAATTTGTTAGCCCTCAGACAACTGCTCTAAAAGGCAGATTTCCTGAGAAAGGAGAATGCTGTCTTACAAGACAGTGGCAAACACCGGGGTTAGTTTATGCCCTTGACTCTCCTGTGCCCCTGATCAAGGCACTTGGCCTCTCTGGGGAATTTTTCAACTATGAAGTAGATGAAACTGCATTCCTGGGCCCACTGGATCCTGGCCTCAATTCAAATTGTGCAAATTCATGGAATCCACTTGTGGTCTCTGGCTATTGTTGACTTATTTAGGTTAACGTTCACATCAGCCAGTTTCAGTGTGTGTGCGCACCTAATTTGCTCACACTCAAGGTTTTGGTAGGAAATTGGTTCTTTCCTATGCTAACAATTATAATAATAAAGAGCATGTTGCTTATTATTCATGTGTTTATATTTTGGAGAGTATTTTCAACTGGTTTCCATGTTGACATGTATAGTGAACATCTAACCCACTTTGTAGCTGCCTAGCACCATGCAAGCGTGTTTAGGGGCCCAGCTTCTTCAAGGCAGAAGTCAGGAAATGATTTTCTTTTCTTTTCTTTTTTTTTTCCTAAGGAAATGATTTTCTAGACCAATTCCTTCTCTTCTTAAATTAGCCAGAGTGAATTCTGTGGTTTGCAAGAGAGCCCTTATCACTTTTCCTTAGAAAAAAAAATTGTTCAACAGAATCTTCTTTAAAGTCTTAGTGAGGCTATGACATTAATTATAATACCTACTTTCAGTGCTTAGAATGTCCTATTAGGATATTTAACACCAAGTATTTATTTTGTAACTTCAGTAAACTCATTGGGGTGATTTTGATAGAGACTGACAAGAACGTAGGTCCAGCGTCACATTTGAGACTTGTGATAAACACAAAGTCACCTGACCCTCTGGGGGGCGTGGGGAAGCTGAGCAGAGCAGATTACACACAGTGCTTCTTCCTCTCCCTCCTCACTCTCTTTGTGCCACTGAAGTGAAGCCTTTTCACTGAGTGAGAATGAGTGACAGTGGTTCCCAAGATTCTCCCTCAAGGGAAAAGAATAACAGAAGTAATAACTAGTGTTTATTATGTGCTGCCTATGGGCTTTCTCATGGCTTTCCATGAACGTATTGAATCTGTACAACAGCTCTGTGTATTAAATACTATTATTAGTGTTCCCATTGTATAGATGAGAAAACTGAGGCACTAATGATTAGGTGGCTTGTCCAAGGCCATGCAAGTGTTTATAACTTATCAGTTCCCTGGTGGAATGACCTAAGGAACCGAAGCAGTCACTGTGGTGTGTGGAGGTGAAGGGACCGTTTTTTCAAGCCAGCACTAGGCTTCAATAGTTTAATCGATTAGGTCCCCTAATGACTGCACAGCAGAACTCTCCAGGGACCTTCAAAAACTATAAGTCCATATGCCCCACCCAGGAACCTGGGCGTGGGAATGGAAATCTGTACTTGCCCAAATGCCGGACTTTGCCTTACAGCCTCTGGCCTCTAGAGGTGCCGTTTTCTTGGCTGGCAACGCTCTTCTCCTCCTTCTCCTCCTCTCCCATTTAACCTTTCTAGCAACCAGCTCAGGATTTGTTGTTTTAAAGAACCTCCTTTCTGATTGACACATACATGGTCTCCGGCATATCTTTGGCTCTTGTACCCTGCGTCTCAGTTAACAGAATATAGATTTGCAATGCTAGCTTTACATATGACCCAAATAGGTGTGATCTTAGGCACAGAAGGAAAAGCTACATTTTTTTCCAAGTGGTATATCTACCCCATAGTAGATTAAATGGTTAATCTACTTCAGTGTGAATGAGGCATCTGATATCAGATGTGAGGTGGGTGTGAGGAGGACAGGGCAGGGGAAGGTATGGTGAGGGGAGCAGAAAGGTGAAACCGAGTGTGCCTGTGAGCCCTCCAAATTCGGTGAGCAGCTCCCCTGAGTCAGACCCCAGACAAGAGAGGGAGACCATGGTCCCTGCCACAGTGAGCTTGTGCCCTGTGAGGTAGACAGAGGGACAATGGATAATGTCAGTACCCCTTCACAGGGCTGTTGGGAGGATCACATGAGTTAATGCATGCAAAGTGCTTAAAACTGTGCCTGGCTCGTAGTAAGTGCTCAACAGATGCCACCTATTCCTATTATTTGGCAGGTATCCATGGCCCTGCCCCGTTCTCCTGTCTACAAACTCTATGGCATTTCTTACTTAAAGCTTCTGGCCTTTATACCTTCCACAAACACTTGTCTTGGAATTTCATCTTATGTCAACAAAGGTTCACTGAGTGGTTTCAGTGTCCTAGGCTGTTGCCGGGCTGGGCTCAGAAATGACAAGAATGAGTCAGGGTGTCTGCCCTTGATCAGACTGGAGGGCGGCACACCACTTCCCTACATGCCTCACCTGGAGAGACAGGAGCTGGTGCAGGAGGAAGGCCAGTGGCATCGGGGGGAGAGTGGCCACTTCAAGGTTGGGGTGGGGTTCACAGATGCCTGCACTGGAGGCAAAGCCTTGGAGAGAGCAGGACTGGTGATACAAGGGGGCCAGATGTTGTCTCTCTGCCCAGAACTGTGCTCCCCACAGGGGTGTCCATCCAGTGGCCCATGGGCTGCAAGGAGCCCAGGACGACTATGGATGTGGCCCAACACAAAATTGTAAATTTACTTGAAACATTATGAGATTTCTTTGTGATTATGTGTCGCAATGTATTTAATGTGTGGCCCAAGACAACTCTTCTTCCAGTGTGGCTCAGAGATGCCAAAAGTTTGGACACCCTGGGTAAGGTTAATCCTTACCTTATAAAGTAGGTCCTCTTAGAATCCCTACTTTATAGGTGGGGAAACTGAGGCTTAGAGAGGCGAACTCACCAATATTCACTATTTTAGAACTGGTAGGAACGTGGCCGGGTAGACAGCGTGGGGAGCACAGAAGACATTCCAGGCAGAGGCAGTGGTGAAAAATAAGGCCCCTTCCCCACAGCTGAGAGTAAGAGAGTAGACCAACTTTGCAGGGCAGATCAGCAAACTGCAGCTAGGTGGCCACTGCACGGCCCCGTGCGTACCTGGGCCTCCCCAGGGTGCCTAGGGCCAAGTGAGGGTCAAGGGCACTACACGAGGAGTCTTCTCAGAGGCTGCACCAGGCACAGTCCTTAGAAAAAGAACCAGCTGTGTCTGGGGAAGCTTCCTTTTCTTTCCCTCATCCCTACACCCCACAAGCAGTTCTACAGATGAGATAAAGGGGAACCCTGCCTTCCTTCAGTCCAAGCCTGACTCCAGGGAGCAATTTTCGGGGCAGTGGTGCATTTGTTTCCTATTGATGTGTCACAGTTCATTTAGGGGTTTACAACCAATACGTCAATAACCTGGGAGTCTGTAGGTTAGGAGTCTGACAATGGCTTAGCTGGGTCCTCTTCTCAGCATCTCATCTGGGACTTCGGAGCTCTTCCAAGTTCTTGTGGTTGTCGGCAGACACAGGACCAAGGCCCTCAGCTCCTCCAGGCCCCTCACAGTCCCCTGCCACACGGCCCTCCCAGAGCCTGCAGGTGTTTTCTCGTAGCAGGAGTTGGGATAGCACGCACATTGCAGGGTGGTTATAGAAGAATGTGTGCAACACCCCCGCCCCCATCCTGTTACATTGTAATGGCGTTCTTCCTCCTCCGAAAGTATATTGCTGCCAAGTCCAAGGTCATAGATACGCTCTTAATCTAAGCTTGGGCAGAAATAGAAACAAAGTTGGTGAGCATCCAGGAAGGTGCAAGTAAAACTTTAGTTTCCGACACAATGATGGCCTCTGACTCCTTAAGATAAGATGCTCAGCTCCCTTCAGTGGCATTCTTGGTTGACAGGCAATTTCCATCTTTGTAGCTGGCTTCTCCCGGGCCAGCAGGGAAGTCTGGCTTTTACAAGCTTTCTCCCCATTAAGTCAGGCCCACTCAGGTTAGATTCCTTTTGAGGAACTTAAAATCACCTGATTCAGGGCCTTGGTTACACCCGCAACATCCCTGCACTTTTATGGTGTTCTCTTGGCTAGAAACAAGTCAGAGATCTCATCCACAGTCCGAGGAGGGGGTTATACAAGAGCATAAATGCCAAAGACAGGGCCCACGGTGGGGCCCCCTTCGGGCCTCTCTGTCACAGGCGGGTTTAACTAACTTTCTTCTCCACACAATAACATGACCAACCACCACATGTACACCATCTTCTCGTATCATCACAGCTGCGCAAGGCAGGAGTTAACATCGGCCCATTTCATAGGAAAGGAAACTGAGGTTTAGAGATCCGGTCCCTTTCCCAAGGTCATGGGGCCAGTAGGGACAGAACCTGGTGTTGAATTCAGGTTTGTCTGACATCAAACCAATCGACAAAATCTATGTGCCTCTGAAGGGAGCTGGCCATCTTAAGGACTCAGAGGGTATCACTGCATTGGAAACGAAAGTTTTACTTTCACCTTCCTGGATGCTCACCAACTCTATTTCTATTTCTGTCCAAGCTTCGATTCTTAGATCTAAGACCTTGGACTTGAGAGCAATATATTTTCTGAGGCAGGAAACACACCCTCACCATGTTATAGGTAGGGTGGGGGGTGGTACATACATTCCCTTGTAACCACCCTGCAGTGTGCCTGCTGTCCCAATTCCTGCTCCGAGAAAACCCACCCGTGGGCTCAGGGAGGGCGTCACTACACTTCTTACACTTGCTGGGAGGCAGATAATAAACTCACCATCTTTCTGTTACACTTTGTTCCAATGGGCGCTTCCCTCCAATGGGCCAACTCAAATGGTTTTGTAAAACAAAAAGGAAAGAAAAAGACAAGAGGAGGTTTCTTTTTTGTTTGCTTCAGGCAGATATATTTTTAGCTGTCTCTTTAGCTCACTGACCTGTTTCTCCAGTGGAAACTAGTGACTTAAACATGAATGGAAACCACTTTAAAAAATAATAGCAAGACGCTTGTGCTGCCTATAGTGAAACAGAGGGTGATGTTTTCAGAGGAGGGTAGAGAATTTGCCTTGCTTTGCTTGATTGTAATAGGACCTTCTGTTCGTAAAACACCCTGTGGCCTATAAAGAATAGTCGCATAATTATATAATTGAATTGCTCTAACAGCTCTGTTTACATGTTCCTGCTTCACAGATGAGGGAAGCTTCAGGGAGAGGCTCGGTGTCTTGCGCAAGGCAGCACAGTGCCTAAGAGGAAGGGTTAGGTCTATGGCACAGGCGCTTACTGCCAGCTCCCCACTGTACTCTCCCCTCTGGGGAGCAAAGATTGACATACGGGTGGAGATGGCAAGAAGAGAGCTTGTGTGCGTCAGAGGAATCCCATCATGGACCCACAGAAACACCCAGGAATGACTCAGGAGTTCAGCCATCAACACCCTGTTGGTGAAACTCCTCCAACCTCTAGCCCAGGGTACTGCCTCACATCTTGGAGAGTGACTTGCCCTGTACTCTGCCTCTTGCAGGATTTTGGCACCTCTATGGGATGCTTGGCTTGCTCGAGCCAATTTTTTTTGTGTACTTTAATAGCCTTCATATATGAAACAGAGCCAGGGCAGAGGATTCATGTGGAGAGCAAGCTGGGCTTCCCCAGGTCCCAGGTTAAACTGTGCTACCTGGTGTGCATGATTCCTGACCTTGTGAACGTGATTCTGTGAAGGCACAGAAAAGTGGTGAATCTAGAAAACTACTTCTGTTGACCCACATCTTAATCTGGGGATTTTCCTTAAGGCTTTTTCCAGAATTTCAAAGCAACCCAACCTATGTCTGTCAAAGTGATTCTTCCTGTAAAGGTAGTATCAAGAATTATTAGAACATTTATAGCTTCTGAAAGGTGCTGGGGTTGATGTAGGAGAAGCTGGAAGGGGGTCTCTGAGGCCTTAGTGATGACAGTCAGCAAAGGGGACACAGTTCATGTAAGTGACACCTGAGAAACATCAGTGGGGATGAGGAGAGTATTCAGAGTTGGAGCCAGTCATACTGTGTTCCCTTCTCCCCTCAACATGTTGGCAAGAGTGAAATAAGATTCAGATGGATGTCACGTGCAGACTAGAAGGGCAGAACAGGTCCCACACATCAGCACCTCCAGACTGCAGACCAGTTCTACTCATGTGGACATGAGATTCATGCTGCTGCCTGGGAGGGGGAGAGCCTGGGCCTCCGTACTGACCTCTTCACTCACGGCCCTATAGACCAAGACCGACCTTGAGCCTTATCTCCAAGTCATCGCCCTCTGCCAGTGGCTGCGGCTGCAGAGAGGCCAGAGGTCAGGGTCTGGGTAGGGACCACATTGTCTTCCCCGGGAAGGGCTCCGCTCTCCCATGGGCACCAGTGCAAGCTGGGTGTGCACTACAGTGCATAGGTCAGCAGCAATCTTGGCTTTCAGTATCCCATACCTTGAGTCCACACTCTGATTTTAATCTACACTTAATTCGCCTTGGAAGGCAAATTAGTGGGACCCTGATAAAAACAAGGATGATATGTGAGAGTGGTATGAACTTCCTGGGGTTTATTGAGGACAAATGGCACAGGGGTTCATGCTTTGGCAAAGGGGCTGCACCAGATGCCCCTTTGTGATGGGACGCCCTCGGAAGGGACTCCCGAGGCCCCTTTGTGATGGTCAATTTTTTGTGTCGACTTGACTGAGAGCCCAGGCATTTGGTCTAACATTAGGAGGGTGTGTCCTTGAGAGTGTTGCTGGTTAAGATTCGCATCTGACGGAGTAAAGCATGTTGTCCTCCCGCGTGTGGGTGGGCTGCAACCAGTCGAGGAAAGAAAGACCTAAAGGGAACAAAGAGGGAACTCCTGCTGCCTGGCTGCCACGAGCGTACACACTGGTCTTCTCCTGTCTTTGGATTTGGATGGACACATCAGCTCTTCTTGGATCTGGAACTTACATAGTTGGTTCTCATAGTTCTTAGGTCTCTGGGCTCCAGCGGGAACTACAGCATTGATTCTCCTGCGAGTCCAGCTTGCTGACTGCAGTTTGTGGGGACTCTCAGCTGCCACAATCACAGGTGCCAATTCCTTATAATTGGTCTGTTATTGGGGTTCTCCAAAGAACCAGGAGATTCTATTGTTTTGTTTCCTCAGAGAGTCCTCACTAACATAGATCTGGGTACTGAGAATGTGGCACTGCTGAATAAATACCTAAAATAGTGGAAGTGGCTTTGGGAGACTCCTGGGCATTGGGTAATGGGTAGACAGGAAGAGTTTTGAGGTAAATGCTAGAAATGTGGATGTTAAAGGTGATTCTGGTGAGATCTCAGGAGGAAATGAGTAGCAGGTTATTAGAAACCAGAGGAAAGAGAATTCTTATTATAAAGTGGCAAGTAGTCTGGTTGAGTTGTGGGCTAGGATTTTGTGGAAGAACTTGTGAATGATGAAATTAGATATTCAGCAGAGAAGATTTCTAGACAAAGTATTGAAGGTATTGCTTGGGTCCTCCTTCCTGCTTATGCTTAAAAAAATGTGTGAGGAGAGAGTTGAATTGAATTGAGTTGAAGAAGGGATCTTTAAGGAAAAAAGGAAAATTTCTGAGTTGGAAAATGTTCAGGCTACCCGCATTGCAAACAATGGGCAAGTTCGCTCTGAGAAGAACACTGAGGGTGTGTCTCAACAACCATTTGATAAAGAGATCATGAGTGCAGCTCAGGGTGGACTTAATCAGGCATCACAGCAGAAGCTAAAAATAGAGACAGGATTATATCCATAGACAGACTGCTGGAACTAAAGAGAACAGGAAAACATGAGACGAAAGGAAGGCTATTGGACTTCATAGCTGCTATAGGGCCACACCGTAGAGTTAACATGCACTGTTTTTCAAGAAAAGTGAAGGCAATTCAGACAGATCATCGAGCTGCCTCCTTAGTCTCATAATGGTGGGGCCACTGCCTCAGCTTCAACAGTCCAAACAGCCTTCACCCTACAGAGCTTTGGGAGCAGGGCTTCCCAGAGCCTTGGGGTAGGACTCCCACCCAGCACAGCCAGGGGGTAGGACCGCAGCTCTGGCAGGTTTCAAAGACAGGACACCGAGTTAAAGAAGGTTATTCTCGAGCTTCAATATCTAACAAAATTTACCTTGTTGGTTTTGAATCTGCTCGGGACTTGTCACCCTTTCTTATTTTGTTTCTCCCTTTTGGAGTGGAAATATTTATCCTATGCTTGCCCCCCACCACTGCACTTAGGAAGCAAATAACTTGTCTAGTTTCATGGATTCACAGCTAGAGATACATTTTGCTTCAGGATGAATTGTGCCTAGAGTCTCACGTGACTTAGATAAAATTTAAATGAGACTTTGGACTTTAGACTTGATTCTGGAAAGAGTTAAGACTTTGGGAAGCTGTTGGTGGGAAGTGAAAATATTTTGCGTGTGAGAAGAGCATGAATTTGGGGTTCCAGAGGTGGAAGGCTATGGAATGAATTCTGTTTCCCTAAAATTCACACACTAGAGCCATAACACCCAATGTGACTGTATTTGGAGATGAGGCTGTTAGGAGTTAACTGAGGTTATAAGGGTGGGGCCCAAATCCAATAGTATCAGTGGCTTTATAAAAGGCCACCAATATGGCCTTTTCTCTCTCTTTTCTCACCATGTGAGGAGCCAGTGAGAAGGAGGTCATCTACAAGCCAGAGGGGCAGTCCTCATCGGGAGCCAAATCAGCTGGCACCTTGCTCTTAGGCCCCTCAGCTTCTAGAACTGTGAGAAGTAGATTTCTGTTGTTTAATACATTTAGCTGCTGGTATTTTGTATGGCAGCTCCAACAGTCTAAGACACCTCTTTAAGATCCTAGTGTTGTGATTACAAAAAGAAGAAAAGTCACTCTCTTCAGTCAACTTTTACCATTAGCCAGTAAGTCATTAAACCTTTCCTTAGTTTCATCTACATATAAGGCACTGCAGAGAATGTAGAGGTGTGTACAACATGTTTCTTTCTCCAATGGAGACTACAGGTTAGCAGAAGAGATAAAGCCTGGGCATGCGCACCAACAGGTGTCTAACCTCCGGGCAGCAGGAGATAGTGCTGCGTGTTGAACTTGGAAGGGAGAACAATGGCTTTTGGCAGAGAAGTGACCAAGAAAGGTTTTGTGGAATGAGAAGTGATGTTAATAACCATCTCCAGGAAGTGAACTTTTTTGCAGAGCTCCCTATACACCAACTAAGTTAATGGGGTCACACGCTTGGGTTAAGTCCACAGTATCACTCATGTTGCTATTCTCGGCGTCTTTCACTGGCTGCCAATGGAAGAGTATCAGCTCTCCAGTTTCATGGGCAACACAGGAGCCACACTGACTTTCAAGTGAGACACTACTCATACATATGAGTAGTTCATGGAAAATGACTCAGGTTAATGCTGGTCCAGAATTGTGTACCAGCAACATGGCTCCAGGTTGTCTGTCCCCAAACAAGCCTCACGCTGGAGAAGGTCACAAATTCCGCCTCCTTGTAATCCAAGCAATTAAGTGATGCCATGAGCAGCTGAGCTGCTGGCTGCCACACTTGTGGAGTGTAGTTGAGATTGCATCCTTGCAAGGTTCTCTATCCGATGAATGAGCAGAGAGAAAATCTCAGCTCTGCAAATAGAAAAGACCTCACAGCTTCATCAATCCCAATAGTTTTCAGGTACTTCGTAGTGGCAAGGAATCCTTTTTTCTTTCCCAAACTAAGTCACACGTGCACCTTAACTACATAAAAAAAGATGAAAGAGGGGCTGCTCTGGCTCAACTCCCCCACCCCAAGCTGGCCCTGTGCACTTACACAGGGGACTGGAGCTGAAGGGACCGTGGGCCCAACACCCCAATTCAGGCCTACCATTGCCCACCATTCTTACCAAAGTTTTTTCATCCAAATTAATGCCTGGAAGGGTTTTTCTGGCCTGAGGTCATGCAGCTGCTCACGGGCTAAGATGGGACTGGAAGCTGGGTCTCCCGACTCCCAGCTGGTGTTCCTCACCCTCCAGGTGGCCTTGTCCAACCATCCAACAACACTAAGGAATTCACTAAGTGGCCCTGTGTTCCTGTTGCACCACAGAGCCCCATGACACAGGGGAGACAATGCTGGTGTCAGTCAGGAGCTCAGTGGAAATTATTAGCTCCTCTGACTGGGCACTAGTAAGAGAGTTTAGTGAAGGGATTATTTACAAACAAGGGCCACCATCAGGGGAGAGTAGAGAAATATATCTGGGAGAGCAACAAGGACCCTTTACTTTGGCCTGAACCTTTACCTAAACCCAGTCCCCGGAAGGAGTGTAGGCTTCAGCAGAGGGTGCAGCCAACCTGGAGTAGTCCCATAATACCCCAACTTCATGCCCCTCCACGCCGCCTATCTTCTTGTGGCACCTCAAGGGCCAGCCCAGTCCTCTGCAGCCGGAGGGCAGGGTGCCCACAGATACTGTGCTCCATCGGCCTCCCAGGGTTCAGGCCGAATGGAGAGGGCGAAGAGTGGAGATAGAGGAACGCACAGGTATCTCCAACATGACACATGGGAAGCAGTCCCTCCACAGTGGCCCTGCCCAGTGAAACACTGTTTCAAGGTGAGCTTTTTGTAGAAAGGTAACTCTGGGAGGAAATTCACAAGGAGATTAAATGTGGGTATTTTCTCCTCTGCTGTCATAAAACGGTGTGATGACTTTTAGATTTTCTCCTTCGAGCTAATGTGTGAGATTAAATACTCATGTCTGTCCTCTAGGTAGAATAGATTGACGGCTGTGGGACCTGTCCCCGTCCCCTCTGCACCCACCGCTCACCCTCTGCTCCCTCATCGCCCGAGTGACAGTGACACTGAACACACAGCTCAGGGCTTCCACAGGGGCCAAGCTTTCTCTCCTCCCAGATACTGCCCTTGCTTTTGTCTCCATATTGCACTTTTCTCCAGATCCCTTTGGCCTGGACTTAGCTCTTGGAAGCCCTTTCAGCTCTTGCCTCCACCCATCCTGGTGTAGGACTCTCTTGGGTGTTCCTTCAGCAACCTTTGAATGACTTTGTCCCCTGTCCCATCCCATCGTCACCTTGTAAAGGGCATGCTAGGTCTTCGGAGTCTGGCCTTGGGGCTGACTCCACAGGCTCAAAGGTGGAGATTATTGGCCCCATCGCCCTGGACGAAGGCAGTGCCTGACACCAAGCTGCTCATGAGCGTTTATGGAGGGAAACAAGGGTTTCTTAGGCTGCAGCCTTCTCATTTTTGAAAACAGTATCTTGGAAAACTCAGTGAATTCTTTATGAGTGATTTTGATTGATGACTATAAACAAAGACAATCACCTATTGATTTATTTTTTTAAGTCCACTTACAGAGTTCCATTTCACGAGTAACCAACCTAGGCATGGGCAGCAAGCCCACGAAGACCGCGCCCTTCCGTGAGTCCCCAGATGAGGCATCCCAGGGACTGCCAAATAGACAACCTCACGTGGGGTCGAGGTTTAGGGAGCACATGCCCTGTTACCAATTTGGACTTCAAAACAAAACGGTGGGACTGGGATGATCAGTCCAAACACCACTCAGAAGCTCCCAAAGTCACCTGTCTTGCCCCAAAGTCACACGGCCAGTTACAGATTGATGTAGGGCAGGGCCTCCTGACCTTGGGCCCAGGGTCCCTTCCACCCTAGCACAGCCAGTCTAAGGACCACACAGGCGGCCTGAAGGGGCACTGGCATCTCCTGGCTGAAGGCTGGGGAACCACGCCAGTCCAGGCAGGCTGGCAGGTACTGCAGGGTCAGTCCTGCTCGGCCCTCTCATCTCGCACGCAAGGAACCAATGCATTGAAGATTGCTCTGATATTTTGCTTGTTTTATGATGCCAAGTACTCTTTATCATGTAGAGTGCAGGGCCAAGTCACCTTCTGTGCTGGCTTTCCCTTGCCCTTACTGTCCCACCGGGCTTTTTCCTATACTCTGTTAGAGTCTCTTCTCAAAGGGCCCTGGTTCTGTTCATCTCTGAATCATTCATTCAAGAAATTTTTTGAGGTCCTCTTATGTGGGGCCATCTAGATACTGTTCTAGATGCTGGAATATAGTAGTGAACAATGCAGATAGGACTCCTTCCTTCACAAGGCTTCTATTCTGGTGGGTGAGACAGATAGGGCATAGAGAAATAAGCAGAGTAATTTCAGAGTATAAAACGTGCTATGAAGGAAATAAGCAGGGGGCTGATTTAGATGGGAGAGTGGAATAAAAGCCTTACCCGAGAAAAACACTATGTTTTAGTCCCTAATTCAGGGATGAGCCTTTTCTTTCTGGTGCTGAGTAAATATTTGGTAAATGGATGCAGAGATGCAAAAATTGAAATGAATGAATCGACGAACGAATAGTTATTTGTATTCTCTTTTTACTCAGACATTCCAACCTACCTTCACCTACCTGTTGCCTCTTTGTACCAGCCAGCCCCTACCTACCACCTGCAGGTGTCCCCTCCCCCTCCCCCCTCCCCAACCGTGATTCCTGTGGGGAACTGAGATATGCAGGAGGCGTGTAGGCCTGAGCTGAGCTCTGCAGACTGCCACCTCCCCTCTTCCTGCAGGCTGCGAGAAAACCCACCCACGAGGCATGGGGTGTGCAAAAACTCCTCTTTCGGGACATCACTTACCCAATCTTAACACTCACTTGGAAGTGCAGGGACATTGCTCTTTCGGTGGCCCTTTGGTGGCTCTGTGCATGATTGCACACACCCCTTCCCCGAAGCTGTGGATTTTTAAGGCTTCCTAGTGAGAATACTAACAAAGCCCTACCCAGCCATTCCCCAGCATCCCTCGCTTCCTATACTGCTGTGTGGACTTTAGATCGGGCTGTGAAGAAGTCCCTGCATAGAGGGCTGGGGGTTTAACAGATTTATTGAGAATTATGGGCTCTCACTGAGTATAAGCCACAAGGAAGCTCAGCTCCTCTGTTTTATCGGTGTTTCATTTTCTTCCATTTTCCAGAACATGCAGGCTTTTCTCCTGTGCAGCGCATAAAAATAGGCAACCAGCCTCAGTAACTCCCTTTATGATCCAATCATCTCTCCCCTTTACCAAGGCTTCTTCCATTTATGGATTTATCACTCTTCTTTTTCATTTCTCACAGACTCCTGTTGTATGCCATTTAGAATGACTCCCAGACAACAGATAAAAGTGTCAGTCAGCACTAAAAGCTAATCATTGACTTCTTAAATGTCCCTTATTAAAAGCACTCATCTATCAGCCACGCAACCTGAGACCAACAGAGCTGACCCAAGTCTTCATCTCCGTGTGGGAAATCTCTCCTGAGTTGTGGCGCTTGTATATACATAATGTCATAGACTCACCCAGTGAAAGAACTGGAGAAGCCTTAGAGGTGAACCAGTCCAACTCAAGGAAACTGAGTCCCAAGCAAGTCCCAACTTGGGGCCTATCCCAAGTTACCCAAACTGATAGGGTGGGGCTGGAACAAGAACATGCGCCCTGCATGATCTGTGGTCCTGTGTTCTGTCACTGTTCCAAACTGATGGTTGGCGGCCACCACAACTCCTATCTACTACTGTTCTCTGAAGCCAGCCTCCCGCACATTTCACATTTCTCACAGTAGTTTTCCCATCTCCCAGTGTCCTAGGATCAAAGCCTCAGAGTCATCTTTGCCTACCCTCTGTATCCCATCAGATACGGAGTCTTCGTTCAGGGCGGTCTCCTTGGCGGATGCCCACCAAAGCTGAACAATGATGGGAAACACAGATTTCCTGACCCCCACAGGGTCCGCAGTCAGGGGTACCTTGAGGTACAGGGGGCTCTTCCCTGTACCTCATCTGAGTCCTCACGGCTTGCACAAAAGAAACGTTGTATGCTTTGTGGTCTTTGCCCCCTGCTTCCTCTTCCTCCTGGTTATAGATCCTAAGCCTTTGAGAAATTACATTACTTTTTCAAGTGCATAGAGGCTACCTTTTTTCATTTGTTAAAATTGTCACTTATTTGTCCCCCTCCTCCCCCCCCCCCCCGCAGGGAGTTTCTAAAAACATCAGTGTTTAGAAATATCAGAAATTACATAAGATGAGAAGATTCTACTTGTCTAATAAGAAATACCATATAATAGGAGCTGCAATAAAATAGGAAATGAAAATAAGGACTTTAAGAACCTGCCTGTGATAAGGGGCAACATGGCTTTTTAAAGTGCATTTCAAATATGATTTTGACCTTCTTGGAAGGCATGGGGAAAAACACAATCATTTATGAGGTTTCTGAGAGCAGAAGGAGCCATATAATTTCTTGGAGGAAATAAAATTCCCTACCACTGAGTTACTTTAAAAAATCATGCTATTTGTTTTCCACTTATGGAAGTCATTCATGCTCTATGTGGAAAACTTGGAACAGCCAAGTATAGAGAAGATCATCCATAATCCACTTCCCAACAGTAACTTCTCATTGTACTTTGGTTTCTTTTTTCCAGTCTTTTAAAAACTATTAGGATCATATAGCCTACACATTTTGCAGTGTGTTTTACTCACAACATTCATCTCTAGCGTTCTCCCATGGCATTGAATCCTATGTGGGCACTGAGTTCTAAGGCTGTTTCTCACGGGCGTTTTATGTGGAGTGTGTGGGGAACACCAAAGAATGTGAAGAACAATGTTGTCAGTTTTCTTAAAATAGCAAATGCAGTAGAAAACTTTGTGTGATGTATTTTTCATTTTTTTCTAGTGACAGTTGGTGAGAAAGAAACCGAGGCCAGGAGAGTGACATGTAATTTACTATGGAGATTTTAACAGGTGCTGCAAGTACCAGCAGCCCATTATGATACAAGACGAGGCAGAACCCAGAAAGGCAGACGACGGGCACGTAGCCTTGGTGCACCTTCCATAAACGTCACTTTCCAGAGAAGGGCTCTTGAGTCAAAGCTGCTTTAAGGTTTTAAGTTACTAGGGAATCTATTCAGGTTGTATGTGGTAGTTGGGTCTTAAGACACTAAATAATACTTCAGTGAGTTGGGGAAGTATGTGACTTGCTTAGAGGGTCTCTCTTGCACTCAAGGGGTCACTTTGGACTTAAAAAGGGAAGGATGTATCCCCTCCTCTGACCCTTCAGTTTCACCTTCAGTCAGCATACAAACCACTGTACATTTGTCCTGGGTCTTCACACTGCGAAGTATGAAGGGGATGTTCCTATCCTAAATTTATAAATAGGAAAGCCAAGGCTCAGAGGAAGTCACGTGCTTAAGGTCACATTTCAATGGAGAATGGAACCAGGGCCAGAATTGGATTGTTTAACCCAGGCCGTGGTTCATCCCACTCAGTTGTGTGCTTTCATAAGCCCCAGGCTGCTGGCTGTTTTGGAAGGCTGACCCACAGCCTTCTCATACTGGTTCCCGCCCCTGGCACCCAGGGCACAGCTTCTCAAGTGCGGTCTCTATGCCAGAAGCATCACCTGGGAACTTGTTAGAAGTACAGATTCTTGGGCTTCACCCCACACCTACTGTGTCTGAACAAGCTTCCAGCTGGCTCTGAGGCATGCTAACATTTGAGAGCCACCGAATCTAGACGATCTCAATAAACGTGGTTGAATGAATAGTCCTAGATGAATGTATTTGAAGTATTTAAGAATGCCCATTTACGTCTTTATTTGGAAATTTCCAATGACTTCTCAGGAACCACCCCCTATTAACTAATCCCAAGTTAGAGCGAGGAATGTCTCATCACAAAGTGACAACACCATGTTCCTGTTTGTGGAAAACGTGGAAGGAAATGAAGTCAATTTCCCAACCACCGGCAATACTGACAGGCATATTGGGTCAGATAGATCATAATTTAAGTAATGCTTATTTTGTACCACAAGCTATCCTTAAGTGCTTTATATAAACTATCTCACTTAATCTTAGTCACGACTCTGAAGTTTGTATCACATTGCATCCCCACTTTACAGATGAGCAAACCAAGGCCAGGAAATCTTGTCTAAGATTACAGAACTGGTAAGCGGCAAAGTGCAGTAGATTGCAAAGCGCAGGAGCTGCCCTGCTGTTGTATTTCGCCTTTTCGTGCTCTGCGTCTTTCACGTTGGTGTCATAGCAAGCCACGGGGAAAGACTCTAGGCGCGCACTCAATGGATGGCTCTTGCACCTAAAAACGGTTTGCCATGAGGGTGGGATCTGAGTGGACATTTGAAAATAGAGTTGGGAAAACGCAATCCGGAGGAGAGAAAGGGCACAGACCACAGTACAAATATAGCCAGTGGAACTCTGACAGAGGTGGTGGGCAAGCAGTTTGCCTGGAGGTGTGGCGGGGTGGGGGGCAGAGGGTGCTGAAAGTACAATATTGAGAAAACTGAAAGAGGGAGGGTCCTGGGAGGCAGCCCGGGGGGTTGGTTTGATCCTGTCACCCGTGAAATGTCACGGAAGGGTCCCGAGTATGGGCTCTAAAAAGCCAAAGAAATGATTTAGGATGTTCCCACATATCTGTCCATTATTTTAAATGTTGCGAATGGCAGAGGCAAGTCAGCTGGACTGTCCATCTGGGAGAGTGTGCTGGGAGGGTGACAAGGAAGCCGTCTCCCTCCGGAGGTCACAAAGCCGTTCCGATTCACTCCGATTGGCATGCAGTCATAATAATTACTGTACACCCGTCATTAAAGCTTGCAGGGGCATTTGCTAAAAACGAAGTTTATAGGTCACTGTAAGAAGGCTGACGTGCAGTCGTAGGAAAGAGGGAGGTGAGGTCCAGAAGACCGTGGGGTCAAAAACGAAATGTGGAGGAGTGGCTATGCTCCCTGTTATACAAGAATAGACTGCAAACATTGGCCAGTCTATTCACTTAAATAAATATTTACCACATTCATATATTTATTATAAATCACTATATAATGTTTATTATGTTATTTATTCTAAATCATCATGTAGCTTAAACATGGTTTATTTGCAAAGGACAAACCCCTAAAAGAGATTAATGTCTTCTTCTGTTTCATGGGCAGATCTGCACTATTCATTCAGTACTGACAAATCAAACAAAAATGGCACCTTGACGCACACAGCAGAAGATGCACACATAAGGTTCACCCCAGGGACAATCAATAATGCCCCAAGGTCATTGTTGTTGTTTACCTGACTACCCACCTTTTATCTGTTCTCATTGTTTTAAGAAATTCGTGTCCAAGTCATTCCAGAGTTGACTAACCATTTCAAAAGAGGTTAGAGTGATTATTAAAATGGAGACTAACAAGATTTAAAACAATGAAGAATAAAACTATGTGTTTTAAATTTGAAAAGGGATCATACTATTCCTGTTACTTTGTGACTTGCTTTCTTCTCCTATTGTGACACTCCCTCCAGAGATACATAAGGTTCCAATTCATTCTTTTTAATAGCTGTATACTATTCCATAATACAACCATATCATACTGTAATTAACAATTTTGCTATTGATGGATGTGCTGTTTATAGTATTTTGCTTTTAAGGCTCAAATATTAGTGCTTATAAAAGGGCAATTTATTTATAGAATTTAATTCGTTTTGTATATATTGTCATTGGTTGGCAAAGAAACCTTTTCTCCCCATTATATTGGTAGAAACCTTGAAGCAGAGAATTTTTTTTTTTTAAAAAAAGGAGTTAGCTCTGGTCAGTGTTGCTTAATCGGCTGGAGTGTTGTCCCGTACACCAAAAAGTTGGGGGTTTGATTCCCAGTCAGGGCATATAGCTAGGTTGTGGATTCAATCCCCAGGCAGGGCTCGTATGGGAGGCAATCACATCTCTCACATTGATGTTTCTTTCTCTCTTTCTCTTCCTCTCTCTCTAAAATCTATCTGCCTGTCTGTCTATCTGTCCGCCTGTCTGTCTATCTATCTATCTGAAGGCTTAGCTGCAACAGACTGGCTCTCTTGTTTTCTATGCAGGCTTTCTATGAACTGGGGGTTTCAGGCAGGTAGCCTCCCGAGCCACTGCGCTGCTCAGTGATGAGCACTGGGAGCTGTCAGGGTGGCTCCTGCAGAAAGCCCGTCCACTGTCCACGCCGCGTCAGCGTCCCATCACTTAACCTCTCAGGGGAGGTTCCGACCTCTGACTGGTCCCACAGACTACAAGGCAGGTGGCTTCACGGGGCGGAGGACGGAGCCTGCACAGGACGGGCATTCTGATGTCTTTAAGCTCTGCTGGCTCCTAATGCACAAGCCACATCATGGAATTTCAATAAATAATTTAGCCCCGCTCCAGTTTCAGCATCAGTGTTCACTTTCAGCACCAGCCTGCCACTCTTGCAAGCCGGCTCCTCCTCCGCACAAGGTATGGAAATTTGGCCGAGATTCACTGACCCTTTTTAAACGCAATAGGGCCAGATTACTATGTGCGAGGGTAGAGATTTTTTTCTCAGTAGGAGTATTGTGAAATCCAGATGTGCAAAGATGTACTTTTTAAAACAACAACAAAAAACAAAAACAGGACATCACTGACCTAATGCACAGGTTATGGAGGTATTTGCATTGTTGCTATATGAGGCCTTTGTCTTCCGAAGGTTCTGAAGACCAGCCTTCTCAGTAAGTCTGGAGTAGAACCTGAGGATCTCTATTATCACCAAGCTCCTAGGGGATGCTGTTGCTGCTGATCCTAATTGAGTAGCATGGGCCGTAGACAACCTGAGATTTTCTACCAGGAAAATTGTTCTTTTTAGGACCATTACTGGGAATTCTGGGGGAGAGACAGAAAGCTCTCCATGGGACCGGGTTGAGGGATGGACTCATTCTCATTTTCCTAAAGGACTATCAAGCGGTTGGGTGTGGCATTCTAGATATAATTTCACTCCGCTAACAAAGATGGACGGGGTGTGGGTGGTGTGTTATTATTGCGCCTCCTCCCCTCAAAGTGCTTGCCTGGACATTATCTCATTTGCTCTCACGGAGAACCAGTGACCCAGGTGGGCAGCTGCTGTTGTTCCCAGTGACAGATGAGGGACCGAGGTCTGAGGCCAATGCAAACCTTCTTTTTTTCCTTCCTCAGTGAAAGGATTGAGGGAAGAGATGTGCTGCTCAGAACTAGTGAATAATCACATACTCTGCTAATGTAAATTTGTCTCTAAGGTTCTCTTCAGCTCCACAGTGTGTCTGAGGCTACAGTCCTGGTCTGCAGGCTGCCTTTGGAATAGGAATGGATGTCCCTGGCCTTGAACTATATATATCACAGGGCTGAGGAGAAAAAAATAAAAGATGGTCTGTTTTATGACTTAGTAGAAAGAAATCCTGTTAAAGAATGGTGTGGTGAGAGCAAATTGGGAGAACAGACGGGAAAATTGTGCTTCTCATTTTAGTTTTTCCCTTTTCTTTTATGTCTTCAGCAGTTCCCCGCTCTGTGTAAACGCGTCTGCACAATACCA
Organism: Sturnira hondurensis; assembly: GCF_014824575.4. Lineage (NCBI taxonomy): Eukaryota > Metazoa > Chordata > Mammalia > Chiroptera > Phyllostomidae > Sturnira > Sturnira hondurensis. Next base: position 6,666,844 of record NW_028073511.1, on the reverse strand, counting down.
CCTCAGGTGAACGTTGCCAATCAAACACCTCATCACTAAATGACACTGACCTTCTTCCCCAGTGATCCTAGTTGAGACCTTAGAACTTTCTGTGTCGTACTCCCAGCAGCCCCTTGCAATGGCTGGTAGATGAAGCGTCCGTTGAAACAGCTTTGTCATTCCTGAGCCTCCATCAAAGGACACTTTAAAGGGGTTGATCCTAAGCATTAGATAGGATCTAGAAGTCTATCTGCGATTAATCCCTAGGCCATTGTGTAGCATCATCTCTTCTAAACATAGCTCAACAACAACAGGCTTCCTTCCTTAGATAGGTTTTGCAAGTAAAGGGAAGTTGCTGTGACTGGCTTGTCCTGGCTGACAAAGGTAGAAGTAGCCTGTTGGGGTCGGGCTGGAGAGGACATGGCCAGAAGACAGTTTTTAACAAACAGGTACAAATATTTCATCTTTTGCCTTTAAACTAAAAGGAGGTACAGATGATGTGCTTTGAGTGATATAAACTTTGATTCCAAGCCTATGGATGGATAATCTCTGCTGAGCCGGAAACACATCTTCTCATCTTGTGATATGAGGTGGCTGATTGGAGGGGTCCTCTCAGGGTCAGGATGCAGAAGCCCAAACAAAGTTTCTTGTGTTTGAGAACCAAAGGACCTCAGAAGCATCTAACCATCTTCTGAGACTTACAGATAATGTCCAGTTGGGCAGAATAATTTTTGCACCTTTTGCACTAATTTTGGAGCCCTCTTATTCTGGCTATTTGGGGGTGGGGGCATGTAATTTTCTATCTTTCTAATGGCCACTGTCAGTGTTTTCTCTGGGGCATGAAGTAGAGAATTTACACTATAGCTCTTCACAAGCAAGGGTCATCTCTAACTTCCTCATGTACAAGTAATAATGCTGGACCAGTGAGCCGGAGAGAAGCGGTGAATCCCAAGTTAGACATTATCCAGTCATCCCTTCCCATTTCAAGCAAGGGTGCAGAAGGCCACACTGAGGCAATAATTTGCTCAAGGACACATTTATCTTGCAGAACATCTTGCAGCAGCAGGAAGGTCTTCTGACTCACACTGGCTGGGCGGAGAGCAGGGTGGGCAACCCGTCTCTCGTAACTGGAGGACTTCCGAAAGAAAACGGTGGGTCTTGGAAAATGTTCCCTTCTGAGAAGGAACGGGAACTCTGTATCAGGTTGTGGCCTCCTGGGTGATGGCCTGGACTATTGTGTGCGTGGTATAATTACTGAGTAAGTTTGGTTTAGTTTTTTTTTTTTAATGGGAGTACAATAAATAGAACATTTCCTGCCTTAGTCTGCCATTTGGAAAAGCTTTCCATTTCCCCTTTGGACCTAGGGGATTACAAAAGACAGGCTCCTTTTCAGTGATAGCTGGGTCTGAGCTTGAACGTATAACTCAGTGGGGAGCAAGGGGGGAGAAAAGGAAATCAACTCTCCTTGGCACAAAACCTGGCTCAGCTTTCATGTCTCTAGTGGTGGGGCTGTTTTTATAAAGCAGAGGATACTCATCTGGGACCGCTAAGCTCTGCAGGAGCTCAGGACCCATTAGTGGGTGGGCTCACGTGGCAGTGGGCACTTGGTTGGTGGAACTCCCGTTGCAGTGACACAGAAGACTTTCTCTGGTGTCCTTTAGTGTACTGGTCAGGACTGTGAGAGGCACGGAGGAATGATGGCCCCGATGGCAGAGTGACATGTCTCTCTCCCAGGTGGGAAGAAGCAGGAGTGTGGAGAGGAGGGGCTTAGCTACACAGCTTCTCTTCCCCGCTCCCCCGGGGACTCGGGAGCCGCAGTGTGAGCCTGCCTTTCTGTGTTTACCCCAAGTGAGAATCAGCCCTGGTTAGAATCTATACCCTGTGATCATCAGAATTGTTCTTCCTGTGTTTTCAGCTTTTTACTCTTTCAGAGAATAAAACCACAGGCAAGCCGGGGTTAACGAGAGAATCTCTAAAAATGAATTTTGAAAGGATTCAGGTGCCCTGGCTTTTGTGACCGTATATAAATTACTTACGCTGATGATTTTGACTGAGATTTCAACCATCTTCATATAACTGCAAATCCCACCCCTGCCTATGGTCTGTGTTGTGGACAGGTCAGCTAAAGTCTCTGCGCCTCAGCTGGCCAAGGCGGAAATAAGAGAGTTGGGTGAAGCTTGAGGGATCTGGGTGGGCGTGGGGCAGCTCTCCTGAAGGGATGCTTCTTCCATAGCTTTTTAAGTAACATGCTGAGCATATCATGGAAACACCATAAAAGAAAGCCTTGAAGGCGGTTACAGGGGGTTCTTGCTTCATGTCTCTATTTCCCCTCCAACCTATAGTGCTGGCCACTGCCCCACAGATCTGCCTGTCTGCCTTTCAGGGGAGATGCCAGCCTGCAAGCTCTGTCATCCCCTAGACAAATATTTATTGTGCCCGTGCCATGAGCCCATAATGGGGCTGGGAGGTGGGGGCTGCCTTAGCTTGCCGAGTCTCTATTCAAACACTGGAATTCTTTGATGTAAATAAAAGAAGAAGTGATTTTTACCTTCTCTCAGCTACATCTTAGGAATAGTTTAGCGTGTCTTTCAAGATCATCTTTTCTAATTTATACACTTTATAAGTAACAAAATGAAGGCTCGGGAAAGGGGTAGATTATTCACCCAAGATCACATAGCTCTTTGTGCCTAAGCTGGGTTTGGAACACAGGGCTCCTTATCCTCCGCTTTTTATTCCACTGCCCTCTTTTGCTTACAGGGCTACCAGGGAACTCGGTCCACCCAAACATCCTGCTTCTCCAAACATGCTGGCTGAGGTCTCACTGCACGAGTACAGGAAAGCATAACCGTGCTGAATTCATAGCGCTTGTATCAAAGGCAAAGTTAAACATTCCTACAGTCTCCCACCTACAAGTTAACTAGTCAGAAGTAGGTTGCTTCTGTTTTGAAGTCCTGCCGTCCAAGCAGCCTTGAAGCAATTTTAAATAGAGATTTTAACGATGAAAATCGAAGCAGCTTTGTGATGAGAGGTGCTGCCCTTCAGCCTGATCACCCATGACAGAAGCTCCGTCCTCGGGAGTGGCGGAGGTGAGACCTGACTCGATCTCACAGAGGCTGCAATGGGGGAAGGGCCACCGGTCTGGTTTCAAGACTCCAGGAAGTTCCTGTTGCTCCTCTTCCTTCTTTCCTCTTCCTCACCTTCTGGCAGCTGCCTGAAACCGCACCAGTGGAGCTTCAGACTTTTCGCTTACTTTCCCGTCCATGATCAAGGTTGAACAGTTTTCCACAGTCATGCTTAAGTGTTAATGGTTTCAGAGTTGGCTTTGAGAAATGGAAGTGGGGAAGATGGCATGTTGGTCAAGGCTGGCCTAGGACTTAGAGAGCAGTGATGGGAGGAATGGCAGACATATGTAGGGACACAGGGGACACAGGAAGATGGGCTTTTGACTACTTTGTGCCTTTACCTGTGATAACACCCACCTCTTCAGACTGTGGGTTTCTGAGGACAAGACCACACTGCAGTTCCCTGCACTCCTACATCATGTAATCAAGCCTCCAGACCCGAGTTAACGCAGTTCCTTCTGCTCCCATGTCCTTGCCCATTTCTTTAACTTGAATAAATCCCTTTCTTACCCTTTTGGTCACATCTCAAAAGTCATTGCTGCCCCCAAAGTTCCTCAGGGCTCTCAGGGGTCTCCTTCGTGATCCCGTTCTACACAGGCTCTGTCATGGCTGCATGTCCCTCACGGGCAGCTTCTCCAGCAGATGCAGCCGCATTCACCACTGCACTCCCAGGCTCTGGCACTGAGCAGGCCCTCAGGGGAGATGCTCGTCCTGATGCGTGGACCTACCCTGCCCAAGTGGCCGGGTGACCTCATATGGTTTCTGGTGGAGCTCATGTAAGACCACATGAGAACTTGGGCTGTGAGGGTGGGTTTCTGGGCCTCGACACGCTGCTCTCTGTCACCCTCAGGGAGGACCCACCTGCAGAGCTCAAGATCACAGGAAGCGCCTGGTGTCGTCTGTGGTCATGTTGACTTGAGGTTCTCCGTACAGCTTATCTAAATCATGCTCTCCATTCCCGGGGTGACTCAAACTGGAGCACTCCCTCCAGGGCCCACGCAAGGCCTGATGGCAGGAGCCAAAGTAGAAGGGGGCAGGAGGTAGAGAAGGAGTTTCCAGTACATATAGGAAAGTAGGTGACAAAAGAGCAAAGAGAACAACACCTCAGATGTCTCCCCAACACTCTGAGTCTGTGTGTTCAGAGTGGGCTCAGGGTGCATTTTTGTTAGTTTTCTTTTTAACACATTCCTTAAGGGATGCTAATGAACAACGCCAGGTCAGAGGTGGCCAGGCCTGGTTCAACATCAAAATCCCTGTGAGAGTTTTGAGAAAAAAACAAAAAACACCTACCTGAGCCCTACTCTTAAAAAATTAAATCAAAATATCTGGGAGTGGGGCCTGGGCATGGCATTTTAAAATGTATATTCCAATAGATTTTTCAAGCTCTACACACTTTGTTAACATATCACAAAATACTTATTTTGCAAAAAAATTTCCAGAGAGTCCCGGATTTAAGTGACTCTATATAACAAACCTTATGAATCAGAGTTTGGTGCCATAAGCTTTTATCTGCCATAATTAGGAGGTTTGGATAAATGAGCGCTTACTGAGCCCAACTGAGAGGGAGGGGGGCAGATTTTGTGATTTCTCTGAAGTCTCTAGATCAGCACGTGATACTGAGATGCTATATTCAAACTCAACATTCAGACAACCAGAGCAGAGGGCAGCATGGGTATCAACTCAGAAACCTCGGTTGTCACAGAATCCCAAACACCAACATCTGTGGAAGAAGCAAGGCTCAATGTGAAGACACTCCTTGTTGGAAGATTATTGGAACTGCAGGCTCATTCCATGAACATAGGGGAAATGGATTCATGATCAAAAGCTGGAACTAATTTCTATAGCATCATGAATAACACATAAAAAATATGTCAAGGGGAGAAAGCAAAGCTTTCTGACAGTGGCCTAATTAGGTGGGAGGCATGTTTCCTCCATTAGAACTGGTATTCTCCTGGGGAGACTTAAGTGAAGGGATGTCTTCTTCAAATTAAACCCATGTGGGAAGGAGTTCTGTTTATTGGAGGCTGTAGATTTGTATCACTCTTTGATTTCCTGTGCTTTGGTGCATTTCGAAGGTGGAAGAATTCCAGCTTTCAGCTTTCCTGGTCCAAGCACTGAGAGTCATAACAATGCTCAAAGAATAGCATGCTGGTTCCATAAATATCTGTAGCAAAGGTTCCTGGATTTTCAATAGAAAATCGCCAGGAACCTGTCACAAAACCGGATCCCTCAGCTTCGCCCATCAATCTTCCTTGAGTTCCAGCTCTCCTTGTCTTGGGATCCTGAGTCACTTGTAAACAATATTTGTTTGGAGAATGTAGCTCCACACAAGAACTCGATGGCCTTGCCGAGAACAGATTCCCTGCACGGTCAAGGGGAGACTGCCCTAGTCTAGGAACAGTCTTCTCGGACCAATGGGAAGTGGCCATAGCTCCTCCTGGGTTTGCTTTCTCTACTGAATGTGTTGCTCCGCACACAAAACCTTGTAACACTGAGGCACTGTTGAAGTTTTGTGCCATCAAGGAACGCTCTACTGACTCCTCACTAAGCCATAGTATTTCACAAACAGGGATGTTTTAATTAGCTCTCCCTAAATGTTTGTCGTCAGTGGTTATAATGACAATAGCTCTTAATTTATAAAGCAAATGCCATGTATTTTATGTATGTTATCATTCAGTTGTAAAATAACCCTGCAAGGTACATATTTCTGCACCCAATTTACCTATAAGATACTTGAGGCTAAGTGGGGGTTATCTGCTGGGTAACAAACTTTTCCAAAACATAGTGACTTTAAACAATGACAACATTCATTTTGCTCATGAACCTGAAGTTTGACCGAGGCTTGGTAAGGATGACCAATTTCCCTTCACCAGATGTCACTTGGAGCAGCACAAAGGCTGAGCACTGGAGTCATCCAAAGTCTCAGTCACTTGTACATGGTGGTTGATGCCACCTGTCAGTGGAACCCCAGCTGGGACCGTCAGCCAGAAAGCTACACACAGCCTCATTTAAAAATTTTTTAAAAAACTTTTTTAAAATTTATTTTTAGACAGGGGAGAGAGAAAGAGAGGGAGAGAACCATCAACCTGTGGTTGCCTCTCATGCACAATGGGGACCTGGCTTGCAACCCAGGCACGTGCCCTGAGTGGGAATCACACCAGTGACCCTTTGGTTTGCAGGCTGGCACCCAGTCCACTGAGCCACACCAGCCTGGGCCACACTGCCTCTTGATATGCTCTCGACTTCCTCACAACATGGTGGTTGGTGTCCCAGGTTGAGGATCCCAAAGAAGGGAGGGAGTGCCAGGCAGAATCTGTATCACCTTTCATGACCTGGCCTCGAAAGTCACACATTGTGATAGTCTATTCAGCTGAACCCAGAGACTGATTGAAAGAGATTCATTTTAGAAGAAGGTGTTAAATAGAAGCAGGACAGACAAGAAGTTTAAAAGAGGCCCGTTCACTTCTCCAAATAGTTTGGGCATGAAAGAATAGGGGGGAAAGCCATGTAGGGGTGGGAAGCACGGGCAGGGAGAGGGGCATGGGTGCTGGGGTGGAAAGGGCAGCTCTTTCTCAGAGTCTGTGGCAGGACAGAAGGTGAAGACATCTTCAGTGCAGACTGACACAAATCTCAAAGAAGGCTGAAGGGCACTCCCAAGACGCCTCAAGCACAGCGATATTTCACAACATACAAAGTGGTAGGAGGCCTGGGGCCCAAAGCCACTATTAAACCAGGCGTTACTCAGGGTGAGAGGCACCACTGGGCCACTCTCTTCCTCAGACCATTACACTCAGTAGCCTTCTGGGTACGGGGCCTACGGTTCCTTTGGGGGGTTGGTATTTACATATTTAGGTGTTTATATAACTGGTTGGCAAGCTAAGGTGTTGATGTCAGACATGGGATTGACGGGCTACCTGTCTCACGTCATATTTTTAAGTTTACCTGGTGTGATGTTTAATATTGTGCATCAGCCTGACTGATGTCCAGCTATGTGGTCAAACATTACTCTAGATATTTCTGTGCCGGTGTGTTTTGGATGAGGCTAATATTGAAATGAGTGGGTTTTGAGTAAAGCAAATTATCCTCCATAATGTGTGTGGATGTCATGCATTTAGTTAAAGGACTTAAATAGAAGAAATTGAGGAAGAGGACATTCTGCCAGGAAACTGCCTTTGGACTCAAAATACACTTCTTCCCTGAGTCTCCAACCTGCTCACCTACCCCATCAGGTTTTGGACCCACCAAGCCTCCACAATCATGTGAGACAATTCTTTTAAAGAAATCTCATGGTAGATAGATAGATAGATAGATAGATCGATCAGACAGAAAGAAAGAAAAACAGTAGATGTACAAGTATAGACACACACACATACGTACAAACACACCCTGATGGCTCTATTTCTCTGGAGAACCCTGACCGATAGGCCAGGAATCCTTCACATTGCAGTGCACAGGGAGCCATCGACACAGAGCTGATTCAGCCTTGAGAGTCAACACTACATAAATGCTGAAAATCTAGGGAGCCTCAGATGTATACTTGTTTCCTGGCTGCTTATTGAATGAAAAATTCTCGAGTAACTCCACTGAGTTAAGCCTTTTGTGGCTGCCGAGATAAATAATGTTTAAGTGTGGAACTCCTTATCTTCAAGTGGACCACAGACCACCTGCTAACAGCTTACCAATCAAATTATTAGGACAGACAATTTAGTATTCAAATTGGCAACAATATGGAATACTATCTGATTTATATCAATAAGAAAAAATTAGTATGAATTACACTAATAAGAAAAATCAGTGCCTGCTTTACACTAATTTTTCTTGTTAAATGACTCCAGCTCCAAGTACTGTTATTATAAAGAAAAATTTTTTCTTCCACATGGTGCTGGTCAATGTCATGCTATATAAATGAGTCATTTTCTATCCAATGAAAGCACTCTGCCTGTGACCTTTGTCACTTTGACCCTCTTTTCTGCATGATAGCAACTAGCCCAGCATAATGGGCATCACGCGTCAGGAATCGGGAAGCATGTCCCTGACTCTGCCGGGGACCAGGCTGTGAAAACATGGGCAAGTTGTCAGAATTTTCTGGGCTTATTTTCTTACCAGTAAAAAGAAAAAGCTGGACTGTATCATCCCTGAGGTCAGCTTCAGTTCCACTATTGTAGGATTTTTAGCTGTAAATTTGAATATAATGTTTAATAACTTGTGACTTCAGGGACAGGCTTCATGGCATAGAGCAACGAAGAGTTGAAATGTGACATAAATGGTAACTTAATTAACTTTCTACAGAAAATTGAGATTTCTTTCTCCTAGTATCTCAGTCAGGACTTAATCTTGCCAGATTTTTAAAGGACTCAAACAAAGAGACTAAAAATACTACATTTTGAAATAGCAGACATTTAAGCATCTATAGTAGTCTGGGTCCAATCAGGAGCAAGAAATCACACAATAATTCAAACAGAAGTTAAACATAAAGAATTGTTAACCATGGTAGAAGAGTAACCGTAACATATAGAAAAGTCTACATGGTATCCTACAGCTGAGAGAGAATACCCACGTAAGAACAAACGTGGAAGAAGTTAAGATCTCCCTGGAGAAGTGCATTGGTTTGGCCACACCACAGCTGGTGGAGTTGCTGGGCCAGCAGAAGGCCACCTCCAGAGCTCAGGTGGGGAGCAGGTGATTGGCCGTGGTGGCAGAGGCGTGCAGTGGGATCCAGGTGTCAGCAGGAACAGGAGGTCTACAGGCCACACAAGGCTTGCGGAGGAAATGGCGGATCTCTGCAGATACCCTGGCCGTAGGCAGACTGTGTGCCAGCTACAGGGCTTTGGTGTCTGTGTCAAGAGGGCTGCAGACGTTTCAGGGCAGCCAAGGCTGCAAGGTGCTGGGGGCTCAGGTTCTAGGCCTGGGGCTGGGGCGGGCTCTCTGGGCTGTCCTCACACACTGTGGACCCCGGCCCACGCCAGAGGCAGAAGGAGCGCCTCTTCCTCCTGCAGTGTCCCTCCAGGGCTGTTTCTGAGGAAGTGGCCTTTGCGCTCACCTAGAAACGCTGGAGCGAATGCTCTCCTCTCACAGAGCTCCGACTGAAGGGTGCATTTGGAGTTGAGAGATAAATCGGCAGGTGACACAACTTCTGTCCGGCTTAAATGTCATCTGCCTTTTGGGATCTTCTCTGAGTAATTTTTCCCTCTCTTGGACCTTAGTGCCCTCGATTTTGGACAATGCTCAGCTTTCCCGTCATTGACTGCTGCTTCCCCACGTACTGCTGCTGTGTTTGGGGGTTGTCTTCAACCAATAGCCCTCAAATGTTCTTCATGGACTCCTGGGGTCCCTGAGACCCTTTCAGGCATGCAGGGGGGGTCGGGGGGTCAGTCACGATGATTTTCAGAGTGATACCATTACTCCCTGGGGTTGTCCTTCCCTGGGTAAAGCTGCTGGTGCCTTAGCACAAGTCAAGGCAGTGGTACCAAGGGTACTAGGAGTCATGCACATGCAGAGAAAGAAGGGCCGGTCTCATTTATAAATGTCCTGATGAAGCAGTGCGTGTAATGGCATTGAATCTCACCCTGGAGTGCCTGTCTCTGAAACACTCTGGCTGATAATGTGGGGAGTGCACAAGAAGCTCTTGGGATGCGTCACGAAGCGCAGACGCCGTCGGAGGACAGCACACGTGGGGCTGAGCTGGGAGCTGAACCAGGGCTTCTGTCACAGATCGCAGGCTTTGCCTCAGAGAAACTGGCAGACCCACTGTGTGTTTTTACACTTGGCATTTGACAGATGTCTCCTTCGAGGTCAGCAAAATGAGCTTGTCATTTCAAGGACAACAGCTGATTTATTGCCAATGCCAACATGTAAGCTCTTAGGAGAAATTGGAATGTTGGAAAAGGAGTGTCCACCACTATGAGCATTTTTACATAACCTTTTCTGATGGGCTTGGTGGTCATATCACTGAGGGTGGGGTGTTGATATCGCATAATGAGCTGTGTCAGCACTTGGAAGGCCTGCACAGCTCAGTGAAACACTATTTTCCAAATGACCCATTTGTGATCCATTCAACGTGCAAGATAGATGAATGGGTTTTAGTGGAACAGAAGCATTTCATTGATAGAGTTTCAAATTCCATCTATCAACTAACCTTTAGGAAACTTCCATTCTTGACTTTGGGTATGTTATTAAAGGAAAATACCCATCATTATCTGAAAAGGCTATTAAATTACTCCTCTCTTTTCCAGCTGCGTCTCTGTGTAAAAGCAAAATTTATTCTCATATATACTTCAGCCAATTTACTTACTATATTACTAAATTTCTTTTTTCAAAAAAGATTTAATCCATTTAATTTTAGAAGGGGACAGGGAGAAAGAAGGGGAGAGAAACATGGATGTGAGAGAGAAACATCAATCAGTTGCCTCTTCCAGGCACCCCAACTAGGAACCAAACCTGCAACCCACACCTGTGCCCTGACCAGGAATCGAACCAGCAACCTTTTGCTTTGCAGGATGATGCCCAACCAACTAGGCCACACCGGTCAGGGCTATTACTAAATTTCTTTTAAAAATAGCTTATTTATAATAAAATGTGTTGTCTATGTTATAGAATGTGTTTATCATTATAATATTTTAAATAATTAAGTAAATAAATATTTAAAATATTTCAACTTTAATTTATAATAAATATATATGGATAGCTATATCCCACATAAACAAAAGTTCTTTGGGATTCTCAACAATCTTTAAAGGCATATAAGAATTCTGAGACCAAAATTTGAGAATTGTTATCTTAATAAATCTGTATTCGCCACTTGAATTCTCAGAATGGCAGGAAGTTATAATGCAATGACTGAGCCCAAAAAAGGAGGAGCCTGACCTACTTGGGGTCATATAGTGAATTAGAGGCAGAGATGGCTCTAGAACCGTGAACTCCTGCTGTTTTCCAGAACTCTCTTCCAAGTGCCAACATCAAAATTTTAAGATACTCAAGCCATTAAGAGGGAGGGATATCACCCTCCCCTCAATACGCATCCACTCTAACGGGCACTGAGTATCAACTAATTTTCAGGCAGCTGTGCTTGTTGCTGCTGATGGCAAAATAAAGAAGACATGGCCATGTCTTAGGGGTAGACAAGCTCATTGCATAGGGGGAGAGACTACACAAAAGGCAGCATCTCATAGCACAGAATGATTTACCCAGCGTACAACACATAGTGTACAACCTATAGGATAATTACATTATGCTATTATCAGATATGTACAGTACATACTGTATATTTTGTTTTATTTTAACTTACTATATAATAGAGTATAACATAGTATGTAATATAGTACAGTATAATATAGTATAATTTATAGTCCATACATTCGCTATATCTAGGGAATAGGAAGTACTTTGGGGCTGTAGCTGGCTGGCAATTGTGAGCATGCCCACTCAGCCCATGGCAAAGAGGAATTGCGAACTTGAGAAGTTTGCCATTAGCTGTACCCGATTCTGCTTCCCACACTTTCCTGCATGCGTTAGTTTCCTGTGGCTGCCATAAAAAAGTATCATACCCTGGGTGGCTCATGACAGCAGAAATGCATTCTCTTGAAGTTCCGAAGTCTGGAAGTTTGAAATCAAGGGGACAGTAGGGCCAGGCCTTCTCCAGAACCTCTAGGGAAGAATTTTTCTCTTGTCTCTTTCCGTTTCTGGTATTTTCTGATAATCCTTGGTTTTCCTCAGTTCGTAGACGCATCACTTCGATTTCTGCCTCCATCTTCTTATATAAGGACACCCAACACATTCAGGACCCTACCTAAATCAGTATGACTTCATTTTAACTTGGTTTCATCTGCAAAGGCCTTTTTTCCAAATAGGTTCTGGGTGGACCTGAGTTGGGAGAGAGGGACACTATCCAACCTAGTATACCACTTTATGCCTGTCTCCAGCTCCCAGAGCTCAGGGTCTTTTTGGACCAAAGTCTGCCTGGATTTTCCCTCATCCTTTTTAGGGCCTGGGGTCCCACTGAACACCACCTAGTTCTTGGTTGATGTTTCTAGAGGTTGCCACAAGCTCACCACATCTAGCCTGTAAATTTAACAAATGGTGTATTCAGGCCACAGAACTACTAAATTTGAAAGAGAAAAAGAAAAAAGCAGAGCAACTCAATAGCAGAAAAACAAGTAACACAGTTAAAAATGGGCTGAGGACTCGAACAAACATTTCTCCAAAGAAGACACACCGGCCAGCAGGTAGACGAGAAATGCTCAACACCACCAACATCAGGGAAATGCAAGTCAAAACCACAATGAAACCTCACCTCACACTTGTCAGGTGGCTATTACTGAGAAACAAATGACGAGTATCAGTGAGAAAGTAGAGAAATTGGGACACTGCGTACTGCTAGTGAGAATGGAAACTGGTGTAGCCGCTATGGAAGACAGTGTAAAGGTTCCTAAAAAAATGAAAAATAGAACTACCATACAGTCCATTACTCTTACTTCTGAGTATTTACCCAAAAGAATTGAAATCGGGATCTCAAAGAGACATTAGCGTTCCCATGTCCATTGCAACACTGTTCACAATAGCCAAGGTGTGGAAACAGCCTAGACGTCCACCGAGGGATGGAAGGATAAAGGAAAGGTAGAGTGCACCGAGTGGGATACCCGTCAGCCTTAGGAAAGAAGGAAGTTCTGAAATATGTGAAACACGGGTGAGCCCTGAGGACGTGAGCCAGGTGAAATCAGTCCGTCACAGAACGACAATTATGGCACGTTTCCGTTTACCACCAGGTATCTAGAGTAGCCAAAGTCATAGAACAAGAGAGGGGAGTGGCGGTAGCAGCGGCAGGGGCGGGGGCGGGGTGAGTAAGCTCTAGGTGTGCTGGACAACGTTGCTCTCCTCTGCAGTCAACGACAGTGTCCTGTGCACTCAAAAATTCGTTCCAGCATAGATCTCATGTTAAGTGTTCTTACCACAGTAAATGAAAAGAAACGGAAGAAGCCGAAAGAGGGATGTGAAAACAGTAAAGGTTAATGACAGAATCTTCACATATTATTTCAATTGGTCCTTTGGCAATTCTCACCTCCTAGGCCCCGAGTCGTAATTTAAGACAACCGTGAAAGAGGGAGTTGCTGTGACGGCCACCAGCCTCTACACCTGTGGCCGGCTGTGCGCACGTGGGCTAAAGGCTAGGACGCATGCATAAACTTATAGCACCATCGCATCCCACCTTGGTGACCTTATGGGGACATGTTACCTGTCGGGGGTCTTCAGGTTAGACTCTGGGCATGGCGGTTACAAGCCAGACCACCCGGATTCAATCCCATGGCCCCGAGGCCCGGTATTTTCCCTTTCTGTGCCTCAGTCTCCACATTTATAAAAGGGTGATAATATTTCACTTCTCATAAGAATAAATGAATTGGTAATATATGTAAAGCACTTGGAATAATGCCCAACAATATTGAAGTGAGTTTATCATTGCTATCATTATTATATAATTTTTGTCTGGCTAATAGCAATTTTAATATTTTACTAGTTCCTTCTTTAATTCCCTATCACCCTCTCAGAGGTAAAACAGATGCTAATATGTGAATGTGGCTTTTGTTTTTTTTTGTTTTTTAATTCTTCACTTGTTCTTTACATTATAGCTAGCCCTGGGAGAGTGTTCAATTGTTATGATGTCTTAAAGGGCCACGGACCAGGTGCCTGTCGAGAGAGTATCTCTCAGGAGGGTCTCAGGGAACTGACATCATAAACTCAAGTTAGCTCCAAGCTATTATTCAGTTAATGGTGGCCTGTCTGAGTGTGGCTTAATCAGTAACTTTAGCTCTGTAGGCAGGCACACCTGTGCCCTCCCATCTTTCAGATTTTATATAATGGAGCCATGGCGTCTCAGCTACTCAGGGGCGGGTCTCTTTCCAGCACAGAGGAAAAGTGAGAACTCAATAGGGATGGGGCTCTTGATGGAGTTCAGGGAGAGGTAAAATAACTAATCTCATGGCAATTACCTACAGCCAACACCATTAGAGGCGCCAGTTTCCCATTATAAACCTGAGCCTCTTCTGGGAGTGATTTGCAAGGCAGAAATAGGCACACAATTAGGCCCTCACTATGAAAGAAGTCACCGTTCCCGCCACACTGGAAGGCCACAGCAAAGCAAATCTCGAGGGGAAAGTAGTGTGTTGTGCTTTGGGAATGCATTTTTTCTCTCCTTTTCTTTAAAAAAAAAGTCTTAGTAAGTCCCTATTTCAGTGTGTTGGTTAGATTGTTTGCAGCTTCTTTGCAAGTGAGCCTGGGGGCCTTGCTCCCTGGGCCTCCCTGTCAGAGGAGTCGGGCCTGGGCCACCAGACGAGGCCACGGTTTCCAGGGTAGCCAACAGCAAACCAGAGAGAGTGGATGGTTTCTCCCTTTAAGTACCATGTCAGGGGACAATAAACCACTCTGTGGAAATCAGTTATATAGAGATCACTTCTCGAACCTTTCTGTTTGTTTGTATGTTTGCTGAAAATAAATTCTTATAAAATTCATGTCTCTGCAACACACTCAGAGGTAAAGCTAGACTGGCCTCTCAGACAGACATTAAAAAAAATAAAAACATAAACATGCTGTTTGAGGGGGTGCTGGGAAGGAGAAATATGGTGAGGAGCAGAAGCCCGTAAGCCCTCAGTCACACTGTCTGGTGGTGTCAGCTCCTGTCTCTCTCTCCACCCAGCCCACAGAAGGCCATAGTTCCTTGAGTAAATGCATTTGTGAATCCCCTGCGCAATCTTCTCCAGTGTCTTCCATGGAACTGATAGTCAATATGTACTTGTTTAGTAAAAGGATAATATAAAAGGAATGGTTTATTGACACTAAAGGTCAAGTACTAGTCAGAATAAATATATTGGTTAAAGTGTTGATTCTGCTGACTTGCAAGATATAGAAAGATAAGGTCAAAGTTTGAGGTATTTGTATTCACAGTATCCTTGTGGGGCAAAGACCAAAAGGTCAAAGAGGGTAAGCCTCAGGTGAATGTATTTTTTTAGGTAGAGCCAAAGAAAAGCATTTCTAAGTGTTAGAACTGTCCTCAAAATGGACTGCTTTGAAAGAGAGAAATGACTGCTTAGTGGAGATATTCAAGCACAGACTAGATGATTACTTGGGGTATAGCGGTTGGTGGTCTAATAGCATTAGTTTTAGACTGTGTCATACTGAAGTTCTCTTTTTCCCTGAGATGCTCAGGTTCTGTGGTTTTAGAAAGTTATAACTCCACCTAATTGCCATGCTGGAAACTCACATTCTGCTCGGCACCTATTGACTGAGCCTTTACTGTGTGCCAGGCACTGCCCGGTATAAACGCTAGGAGGACAGGGATGAATAACAGAGGGTGACTGCCCTTTGAATTAGGCTGGGCCTGGGTTTTAGCCCGTCTTTTTGAGACCATTGTTCGGTTTGGGTGTCATAACCCTCTATTCCTTCTCGCTAATATGCATGTGCCAACTCAGGACTCTGGTTCCCTTTTTTCTAGGCTGGAATCGATGGGGAAAGCATTGGCAACTGTCCCTTCTCTCAGCGTCTGTTTATGATCCTCTGGCTGAAAGGAGTCGTGTTCAATGTCACCACTGTGGATCTGAAAAGGTAACAGATGCTGTACTAATGAGGAACGTGTTTAGCTGCAGGAACAGGGAACCTTCCACGAGGGAAGGAAAAAGCCTTCCCATGGCTCCCAGCAGCCTCTTGCTCACGCCTTGGCCAGATGCCTGGCTACAACAGAGGCTGCAAAAGCCAGTATCACACTTGGGGCTGAGCACTTTGCTGCCCAGATTAGCCAAGTTCAATTGCTAAGGACAAAGGAGGGAGTGGACACTGGATGTCCAGTTGAGAATGCCTGGCACAAAGATGGGCACAGACATTTTAAAATCCACAAGCTAGCCATTCCGGTAGTTCCAGGGCCCCCATCCTGAGAGACCCTCGCAGGGCTTCAGGGGTGACAGGCTGGGTTTCCGGGAGTTGTGATCTGGACCATTTCCCCTGCTCTGTTCTCATTCGTCGGATCCCCTGATGCGAGAGGTCTGGATTACGTGCAGAGGAGGGAACGTTACCGTGTTCCCTTTTCTAAAGTGCAGTCTTAATGCCTAGCAAAATACCAGGCACCGCCCACTTTCAGGAGCCACGCTTTTAATTTTATTTTATATTTTTCAATTACAGTTTATTCAATATATTTTTGTATTAACTCACACTCTTTTCAATCTTGTTTTCTGTTTCTTCTCTATTGCCTGTGCTTTAAATGAGGAATAGCTCGGAGCTCACTCACTGAGCGTTTATCACATTCCTCGACTTTCTTCCCCCAATGACCTTAGCATCTTCTCTCCACTACCTTTGTGTAAATTATCCTATACCCAGAAGCCTGCTATCTTCTAGATATGTCCACTTGCATTTTCTATTATCACTTTGAAATCTACACGTATTTTATCTGTCACTGTTCCTCTGAGTTGGGCTCCCCTCCTGAATTCCTTTGAGGTCCCGATTTATGGGCTCCCTTCTCTTGCTACCTCCTTTGTCAATCATTCTCCAGGCCAAGGCCTTCTCCCTGGTGCTCTCTCTTACCTCCAAGCTCTCTCATTCATTCTCACAGCCCATGCCTGGTTCAGGTCCCACTCCAACCAGCGGGCCTGGATGTTTGTTCTTCAGATTGGTCTTCCTCCTTCCAGATCCTTCCAGGTCTCTCTCTCTCTGTGTTTCTAGCTCTCTCTCTCATCGTCTGGATCGTCATAAGGTTGTTCTTCCTCAAACAATTCTCTAATCACGTGGTTCTCCCAGCTCAGAATGCCTTCTGACACTCCCCATTGCCTGGGGAAGAACTCATCTGCAGCTTCCCTTTGTCCTTGCCTTGGTTCTTTCCAGTATTCTCTCCTAACACTTCTCTATGACCCAGCAGGCTGTCGGGTTGGAGCACCTTCTGCTGCCCTTGTTCTCTCCAGCCTCTAGCCCTTGGCTAGAATGCTCCCTCTGTCTCGTACAGGCTGTCCCCACCTTCCCGAATGGACAGATTGTCCCAGCGCCCCTGCAGCTTCTGCCCCCCACCACTCCTCCACTCTCAGGCACGTCTATCCCTCTGACCTCCCACCAAACTCCCCCAGCACCTGTGCCTGGCATTGTTGTTTGGTATTTCACCAGCTTATGGCACCCACAGTCCCTGCCCTTTACAACTGGTGAGTGCTTTTCCATAAAAAAATCACACAACATAGGACCTGGTGAAGGTCTTACTTATTCCCTTTATACGAGGAAACTGAGTGGAGACATTTAAATGGCTTGCCCAAGGTGCCCGTCTAGGATTGGAGCGGCTGCTTCTAAAGACCAGTCTTCTTGGTCCAAATACCAACACTCTCCACAACACATCAGTTATGAAGCTTGTTTTGTCCTTTGAATGAGACCTTAAATCCCCCAAGAAGAGGCTGGGCTCAAGTCGTAAGTTTTCTTGTATCTGCCGTGGCAAATGATTTCTTCAGACCCCACTTAATATCCGTCAGAGAAACGAACACGTATCTGCCGTGAAGTTGTTATCTGTGACGGCTAAAGAGAGTAGATTTTCTCATGGTTTGAGAGAAGAGCTTCCTTCAGTGGAGAAGAGGGGTTCTCTGGATTGTGGTTGGTGAACGTGGACTTGTGTGTTACCTGGAGCTCAGAGCGGGAGAGGGAGGGCCCCAAATTCCCCAGATGCTTATGGTGTTGCTGCATGTCTGTTACCACGTCCGATCCTGCAACACCCTCCCTGGTGGGACCGCCAAGTACCTCAACTCCTGTTTTATAGATAAGGAAACTTTCAACAGAAGGAGGTGGAGAAGGAGGAGGAGGGGAAGAGGGAGGAGGGGAAGAAAGGAAGAAAGAGAGAGGAAGGAAGGAAGATATGCAACAGTTAAGGAATTTTTTTAAATGTATGATATAATATGAGACAATGAAGTTCAGCATTTCCTAAGAAAATTGATTTCTCATCCTGGCACCACCATTTACTGGCTAAGTGACCTTGAATGAGTTGCCTTACTTTCATGAGCCTTGATTTCCTCATCTGTGCAATGTCATGCCTGGCTTATAGGGTCACTGTGAGGGTCAGTGGCCAGGCCACGGAGAGCCCTTGCATGCAGTGCTGGCCAGGCTCAGGGCAGCAGCTCCGCACAAGTTGGCTGTTCTTCGCGCCATCTCTGCCCTCAGGGAGCTGGCGATCAGCCAGCGAAAGAGGACTGGTACACATACAATAATCCGCAAATTCAACTTGACAGTATGTGCTTACATGCTAAGTACACCATTTCAACCCTACATGCTGAAGGGGACCAACAAAGAACGAGGGCCACACCTGACCAGCACCCACTGGACATGTCCGGCGGAGCTTCAGCAGCTGTGGGCAGTACCTCCCAAGGGTGTCCGACTCCCGAGGCCATTGTTCTCCCCAGTCACAGGAAAAAAAAACCCGTGAACCTCTGTCTCTTTAAGCCACAGAGAGGTAATGGCTAAAAAATAAATCAGTGTAGATTTCCCCTCCCCACTGAGAAGCCAAGCATTGCTGCCTTGTGTCAGCTCTAAAAACAGGAGGAGGAGGTCAAGAATGTCCTTTTATTGTCTGAAAAGGGGGACACACACAAAGCAAACAAAAGGACTAAGTAAATTAGATTTTAAAAATACTTTCAGTCTCAATTGCCTAAGGAGTTCCAGTGCTCCAGAATGAAGCCGGACACTGTGTCTGGGAGACGGGAGGGGAGTAGCACTGTGATTGAAATTCTTCTCTTCCCCTCCCAAACTGGCTACTCCAGGAATTTGTTTCATTACAGATTCCTCTTCTCTCGTTGTTTACTTTTTTTCAGTTCCTCGTCTAAAGTTTTCCAATCCAGACTCCCACAAAGAAGTGTTGCATCTCTCAGAGAGCGTTTGGGGTGAATCTGGCGCTCTAGTCCTCTGGGGGAAGGCTCCATCCTCTTACTCTTATTCCTTCTCTCCCTGCTCTGGTCTCAGCGCAGCCCTCTCCCTCCCTCTCTGCCCCATCTGCCAACCCTTCTTCCCCTGACTTTGCTCCGTCTCTGCTCTTGCATTCCGACCAGCTGGTGGAAGAAGTGTACTGGTGGGCATGAAGACCACCCCCTCCTGACCCCATCGAACACAAGATCACTAGCTTTCCTGTTGAGTGTAACAACACAGAAGGTATTTCTTAGTCTAAAAGTGCAGCGATTGAATCCATTAGCATACAAAGTTTGGAATTCTGAATAGTGCATTTTTGTTAAGCTAATTGGTGAAAGAACCAATTTTGAAAGCAAAGCCCGACCTCTGCCCTGGGCATTGAAAGCTTGGCCTTTGTCATTACTCCCTGTTTTTTTAGTAGTACTCAACTCCTTCCTCTTAACGCGCTCCTCTCTCGTGGACTTCCTGTGCCAGATCACATCCCCTCAGAACCTTCTCCAGCCTCCCCACCCTGCACTGTCAGTCCGTTTTTGCTGACAGGCACATTGCACAGTACAGGGAGTCTCATTTACAGTAAGTCCCAGGTTTCCCCACACATAAGGTGCCCTGGGGTCAGCCATCACCTGAATCTCCCTCTTTCTACAGGAAGCCAGCCGACTTGCACAACCTGGCCCCTGGCACCCACCCGCCCTTCCTGACCTTCAATGGGGATGTGAAGACCGACGTCAATAAGATCGAGGAGTTCCTGGAGGAGACTTTGGCCCCTGAAAAGTAATGAGTTGTTTATTTCTGCAAGATGTTGGAAGTGAAAAAAGTCAGTGTTAACTTCGAGGTGGGAGATTTCCTAAGGAGTGTCATTGATTCGGAGCATAGAACCCTCTTTTCAAAGACAGAGACTGGGACGCCCCTCCTTACCCACAAAGGGCTGCCTATCTCAAAGCTGCTCCATGAAGTCCAGCCCCACGTGCTCCTGTGACAGGGAGCCGATAGCGCCCTCCTAGACGGAGTGACCTCGAGAGCACTGGGAGGGCTTCCGCCCCTTCATCCCCATGAGGAAGTCCCCTCTCCAGTTCACTCTGCCTGGAAGACCCTCAAGTGAGGACAGAGTCTCTCTAGTTTCAGAAGGACAGCTGAAAGGCTAATGAAATGAAAATAAGCCAGGAGAGAGGTAACCCATGACTTCAGACTACGCCAAGGGATAAATAAGAGTTCTAAATCAGACCAGATCTGGTCTGAGCTCATAATTAAACATGAAAAAACTGACTGAAAGCAGCATCTCTTCTGAAAATGAGCACCGGGAGGGGAGAGACCAGAGGGCTGTGGGTCCCTCTCAGATACAATCAATAAGCTGCACCTGATGGGAAATAGGAGCAAAGAAAAGTCAGGTGAATTCTGAAAGTAGTCAGAAACTAGACTGGCTCATTATACTGAGTTGTAATGGGGGATGAAATAATCACAAGTGCGTTTTTTTATAGAGAAATAGTATTACATAGAGTTCATGTTTTATCCTGAAGGGTACACAGAAAACATGCTAGAGAGGGAGCAAACACTCTCTAAGCAAACTTGCTAGAGAACGGGTTCAGGCTTACTTTCAGGGGGCGGGGAGTGGGGAGGGCAGAGGTCTGGAGTGCTGGAGGTGGAAAACTCAACTGGGAGGAGCCACCTGGAGACAGTCCAGGCAAGAGGGACCTCAGGGCTCAGCTCAGCCAGTGACAGTGAAATGCAGGAGGGGGGAGGAAGGACACACACAGTAGGTAAAGGAAGTGGGATGTTACTAAAATCCACCATGTTGCATTTGTTTTAAGGTTTTGTTTATTTATGGACACTTCCATTGCTCTCATTTTGTGTGCCCCAGGAGATAGGTTCTCCTGCTTTCAGAGTTGGGGAAGCTGAGGCATGGGGAGGTTGAGTGACTTGCCTAAAATCATACGGCAAATCATAGTTAAAACTCCCAGCTGGGCTTGGATTAAAACATGAACATGTATACATTCGTCCTGAAAAGTATCCTTTGTTACCAGCATCAGGACAATTAACTTTCACACTGAGAATAGAGTCAAGCTTCTTGGAAGCAGCTGAGTGGAGGCTTTAACTAAGTGAGAACACAAATGAGCTGGGCAGCCCCACCCATGACGCCCACCTCAGCCACTCACGTCTCTGAGCAGGTCAGCAGCCTCCTCTCTGGAAGGGCCCCAGAGGCGACTCAGGCTCCACCCCTTTCCCTTGGGTCTTGACCTCAAGGTTGAGCTGGTTTTTTAGGTGGGAATGGAACATTAAAGCAGTGAGGAGCACAGTCCCACTTGGTCCTTTCCCAGGCAGATGGAGAGAGGTATGCAGGGGCTGGACTGAGCCTGCAGGCTTGGGGTCCACTCCTGGCTCTACCAGTGATGTGCTGTGACCCCTCAAACCAGACTCTTCTCTGCTCTCGGCCCCAGGTAGCCTGCCCTGGGACAGGGAGACCCCAGGCCCTTTCTGCTCTCAGATTCTTCATACCCACCTTAGGGTTAGCCAGGCTCCCTCCACCCCCAATCCAGCTGTGCCTCTCCCAGCTGTTTCTCTAACTCGGGGGTCTCCTGTCTACATCCACAGTGGGAGAAGTGAACCCATGAGACCCCTGGAATTGTGTGCCCTGTGTGTGCAGGTACAGTCTTCCAGAGGAGGTTCATCACCTGATTTATTATTACTATTTCGTCAGATTCTGAAGTTTTTGTTATTCCAATAGAGCGAAGCAGAGCTGGACGCAGATGTTCCTTTCTCTCCGCCCAGTCCACCTGCATTACCTGTCCCGAGTTCTGCTTCCCCTAGTCCGGGGCCAGGGCTGCAGTTGTGTGTAGGAAGTTTTCCTAAGTGCCTTCCTGCCAACAGTCCACCACACCCAGGTAGCAGAACCTTGGACCTGTGAAAATGCACCACTTCAGAAGGCCACCGAGGTGGGGGCCCTGGTGATGAGACTATCCACCATTCCAGAGCCTGTGGGGGTGTCCCTTGGTGCCTTGGTACAGGTCGGACTGGGGGCAGGTGCCACAGTTACCTCCTGATAGATGTCACTAAGCTCATGCTGCAGTCCCACAAAGGGAGCCCCGTTTCTCTGTATACAACCAGCCACCAGCCTCTGCTGGCTTCCCACTGACTTGAAGAGAGGTTGGGTGGCCTGGGTGGGTCCCCGGACCCCTGGAGGAGCACCGCCTGACCCTCTGGCTCCCTAGGCAGCAGCAAAGCCCCCGTAACTGTTGGGAGCACTGGCCAGCCTGTGTTTCTCATCACTCTGCTGTTTGCAAAAGCTGCTGGAGAGCCAAGAAATTGTGGGAGCTTTTTCCCTCTTAGCTTTACTTTTTAAAGGAAAAAAAACCCACATACAAACACTCCAACGCTTATTAAAAGATCCCATTTGGGCTCACCAAGCACTTGGTGTCAATATGAGGAATCCGGGAAGTCTCAGGGACTTTCTGAATGAGAGAACTTCTATCCCTTTCCTTACAGGGACCCAGTTAGCACTCAGCAGGGAAGTGCTGGAATTAGCCTTGAGCCCTGCTGGTCCTACCTACAGTCTCTGTGGAATGAATAGGGTTCAGAACCAAGAGTCAGAAGACCTACCTCTGGCCACCTTTCTACAGCATTTGTCTTAAGCCCTTGGGCAGGCCTCTCTCCTGCTCAGACCCTCCCAATGTCCTCATCTCTAAAATGAGGGGGTGACACCTCATTTATCTGGGCTCTAAAATGCTTTTCAGCAAGAGTTCTATGACACCATGAGTATTTAAAAGTGCTTTGCCAGAGCTCATACTGTTTAAAAGAACCCCAGTGCATGTGATAAAAATTGAGTGGGGAGAGGGTAAACTGAAACCGTCTAGTTTCACGGCATGTCATTTAGTCAGTTAACTAACAAGCAATCCCTGAGCATTAACAGGGTTCAGAACACTGCCAGAAATGGAAGACACTTTGGATTCATTATGTTAAGAAATGTTTACAGACATCTCATCTTCTAACCCTCTGGGAGGTGGAGAAACAGCCTCAGTACCAGCACCAGAAATGGCACAGTGGCTGGGAGTAGGGGCTGTGGAGTCAGAACACCGAGTTCTAATCTGTATGCACCACTAGGTTGTGCTGCGGTAACAAGTTAGCCACGAAATGTCAGCCTAGAGACTGACATAGAGTGAGAGCTTATTAAATGGAAGCTTGAAGAGTTTGGAAAAGAGGTCAGTGTCTCTTTCATGACTGTCTCCAAGTGCAATTGTAAGGACAATTGGTGAGCTTGGATTCTAAAACCACAGATCCCAGTGGGTGTCTTTTAATGAATAAGCCAGATTCTGTCCACCTTCAAGGGTGATTTGTTTGAGTAGCAGAGACAGGACAAGGCAAGCACTCAGTCAGGGATCAGAAGAGTCAGAAGCGTTAACCTCCTCTCTAAGTGAAGATTGGTAAGGTGATGGAAGCAGGACTAATGGAGCAGAGACACAGGGGCAGCCCATGCACTTTTCAAGTAATTAGAAAAAGGAGGGGTCACCACTCAAGCTGCCAGGGGAGGCCCTGAAATCAGCAAAAGTCGCTCCATGAGGACGGAAGACTGCCTCTCTCTTTCTCCAGTGTAGCCCCAATGCCACAGTCAGGGCTTGGCCTCTGGTGGATGCTTCCTGCATGTTGATTTAATCGCACAGGGGCCCATGGTTCAGTGGTGTGGCAGTCAGTGCTGGTCAATGAGAGGTCAGCTGGGACGCAAGGCCAGTCGGAGCACCTCCATCTGCAATCGTATATATATATATATATTTACTATTTACAAAAGCAAGATTTCTTTTTGAGGAGAGGCCAACTGTTTTACTTCCCAGAATGAAGCTTACAAGCATGGCTAAGATGAATGCATTTGAAATAAGAGATCTCACAAACAGAGTGGAGAGAAAGTTTCCTCAGTCAGAGCAGACACTGGCAACGTTCCTATAAAGGGCCAGGAGTGAGTACTCCAATGCCGGCTTGGTGGGCCTCTGCCACAGCTCCACTCTTACAAAGCAAGCGCAGCCAGAGGCAGTTGGGCAGTGAATGGGTAGAGCTGTGCTCCAATAAAATTTACTTATGAATACTGCGATTTGCATTTCACATTATTTTCTCATGTCACAAGACAATATCCCTCTTTTGATTCTGTTTAATCATTCAAAAGTGTCAAAGCTATTCTTAGCTCCTGGGAGGTACGCAAACAGATGTCGGGCTGGCTCTGGCCTACCAGCCGCAGATCGCTGACCTCTGAGTTAGAGGAATTCTCCATTTCCTCGACTGTTACCAGACCACATCGCAGCCATATTTCAAAGATGGTTCTATACATGAAACAATATTCTCTAGCCTTTTGGAGAAAGAGAATGGACTCCATGGGCACTTATTGCATATTTAAAAAACGATGTAAATATAGAGTAAGATACATGTACATAAGACCCTATACAGTAACCTCACCAAAGCCAGTCACTGAAATCCATGAGCTGAGCATTGGAAGACACACTTCCCACAGGGATAGACTTCAAACGGGACACTGTGCTCTACAGTAAGGTCTCAATGAATCCTAGTGCTCAGAACACACACAGCGCCTTCATGGCCTCCCTGAGCACAGGGCCCTTTGTCCTGTCTTGGATTAGGTACCACACACCTGTGTTTGGCCAACACTGATCGTGAAGAAATGACCAGGTCACTGGAAGGGTGATCAAATGATGGCATTTAAATAAAAACTAACTAACAAACCTGAACCCAAATGAAAATATATTTTCTAGACCCTTCTCTCTTCACATTATTACCTTATCAAGTAAAAATAAAGCACTTGGGACAATAATTTAAGAGCAATTGAATCTGGCAATCAATTCTAAGAGCATGCCAGATTCTATGTGAGAAAGCCAAAACAGGGAAGGGTTATCCTAAATTCCCATGTCCTGGCCAATTAACTATCATCTTGAAGTCAAGCTGGCTTTGTGTCCCCAATCAGAGCAGACGAATTTGATAATTCCTGGTACACTCAGGAAGACAGACGTGTGTGTAGAACCTACGCGGAGCGCCCCCTCCTGGTGGACGGAGAGAATTCATTCATCCTGCTCTGCCAAACTCCAGCAAGGCTCTGGGAGCTTTGAGGGCAAAACAGCAGAGTCGAAGACAGGCCCAGGAGAAGACGCTTAACAACTGGGCTTTCCAAAATGAAATTGCTTGGGCTGAACTTTTGGCTCTGCGACCTGACTACGTAAGCTTAGAGAAATGTCTTAACTTCTTCTCCGTGCCTCGTGTTTCGCAAGTGGGGCACAGAGAAGTCCCGACAGAGTTGTGAGGAGTAAACGATGAGTCCGTGTAAGGGGCTGGTAGAGCGTCCGGCACAGAGCAGGCACTCAGTACAAGGTGGCCTTTGCTGGTAGCAGAGGAGCGTGTGAGGGACAGGAAGAACACTGCCCCAGTGGCAGCGACTGGGTGCTCACGGGGCCTCCACTGCTTGTTGTCTGTGGGCCCTCAAACGGACGTTTAACCTCTCTGGTCTCCAGTTGCTTTCCCTGTAGCACAAGGGGGACATTGCCTTCGGTTCCTGCCTGATGGCAGAGGGCTGGACCCAGGGACGCTCTGAGGACTCGTCCAGTGGCCATATTTGAAATTAATCAGCTACTTAACATAGCCCAAGAGTGGACAGGTCAGTGGAGGGGCAGAAAAAATGAAAGAACAACAAATAATTGGTAAAGGCTTTTTGGTTCAAGTTATTTAAGACATTAAACAAACAGGAAAAAAACTACTGTATTTTAAATATAAAGCAACCAAACAGCTCTGCACCCAGGGATCACAGAGGGTCACGTAATTGATAGCGATGATAACAGGCAGAGGTCTTAGCTCTCCTCTCACCCCTGCCTGGCCGCACACGTAAAGTGCTTGTGAGATGATTTTTTGGTGGAAATGGGGTCAAAGCCAAGGATTCCCACATATGCAAGTATATCTCATTCTGTCTCAAGCACTGTTTTCCCAATGGTAAACAATCCTAACCCCAGTTTGCCTTTCATATTCTTTTGGCTTCAAAATGGAAAAAAAAAAACACGCAAGAAAGAGGGACTGAGCGTTGCAAAGCTGTATCTACACCTGGCAATAAGACATTTGCACACTCATCCTGCTGATGGAGTCACAAATAAGGCGTGTGCAAAGGACGTTTCAGAAGAGGAGCATGGGAATCCTTCCTTTTGAGAAACGGTTTTGAGGCCTCAGTGCCAAGGTGCCTAGCAAACCCCCTTGCTCCCAGAATTAGCTCTGTGCTGCCAAGATGCGACCACGGGCCTGGTAGTGAATAGTCGTTTTAATGTGCATTGGGGCAATGTCAGGGACATTGCCTGATACAGAGCGAGTTTGTTCAGAATTTTGATTGGGGTCTTTTGTTGGTGCATTGCTATTGGTGGTCCAGGAAGAGGACAGCCAATGTCCCCTCTGAGCCGTGTTCTGGTTCCCAGCCTCCAGACTGTGTCCCGCAGGCAACTCACAGGCCTGTTTTTGTTTACCCATGAACCAGGACTGAGAGGCCCACCCTCCCTAAAGGGTGGGTGGAAAACCCCCAAAGATCTATAGACTGGGCTAGAAACAGGAGTGTTTCTTGTGATAGGAACAGATTCTCTCTTAAAGGAGCTCCAAGTTCTCACTGATCTTAGAACCCCATGCTTTTCCTTCCAGGTACCCCAGACTGGCTGCAAAACACCGGGAATCCAACACAGCAGGCATCGACATCTTCTCCAAGTTCTCTGCCTACATCAAAAACACGAGGCAGCAAAACAATGCTGGTGAGTGACGCCCTGTTGCGAAGTCTCCCTGGCAGTGCTGTCCCCTGCCCAGCGCATCTCAGGTACTCAGGTCGGAGAAGTACCTGGGAGCACTGCTGCTTGTTATTCGTCACTGTTGACACAGGGGAGGGGCTTGTAGATCTCGCTTTATGGCTAATGCAGGAGAAAAAGGCCAATGGGTCTTATTGCTGAGCCGAAGGGAGGGGTGCTGTGTGTGTTCTAAACCAGCCATAAGGTCGGGCACAGCGACCTGCACAGAAGGGTCCCGCCTCATACGGAGGCCCATTTGTCCCAAATTCATGAGCCTGCCTGTGCTCTATGGAAGTCCTGGTTGGAGCAACGACCTTCTTCTGGTGCCCGAACAATTTCTCAGGAGGTTGTCAGAGGCCATGGTGAGACAGCGCAGTCACCACAATGGTGAATGCTGAAGGCAGAGCCAGGCTGGCGGTGTTCTCCCTACCGCCTGCTGCAGGTGCATGGGGTACTGGGGAGGCCACTGCTCAAAGCCTGGCTCCTCCCCCTCTGACTTTGACCACAAAGCTCAGCACTCGGTTCTCCGGTGCTGCCTCCTCAAAATGTTCACAGTACTTTTAGTCCCTCCTTGGGCACTGTCCTTTCAGAATTAGCTAAACCTATTGAGTAGAACCATCAAATTGAGCATGTAGAACACTGGAGGAACTGTTAGGCCCTAGAGAAGAAAGGAAGAAGGATGAGAAAGTTTGCTTGCCCTTTGAATGGGAGAATGAGAATGAATGACCATCAGATAAACACCCAGTGGACCAGAACAGGTGGTCCAGGGCTCACAAGAGAAAGGCCTCTCTCCAGACCAAGGTGACCAGGAGAGGCAGCCCTGAATGGGTGAAAGAGAAGAAATTTTGGCAGGTACAGAGTTCAGACAGGGGTAAGTAAATAATTCAGTAATGGTTACTGAGGACCTGGATTGTGCCAGACACAGAAATAGATTCTAGAAAAAGAAAAAGAAAAAAGATGCTATCATCCTTTGAGGCCTGGTTGATGCAGAAGAAACGGCTTAAATTCACAAAATGTCAAATAACCAGACAAGAGATAAATGGTGGCTTAGTCAAAGGGAGTCTGAAGAGCTGATGAACTGTCCTGTGAAAAGGAGAAACAATATCAACCGAGGGTGTTCAGAGCAGGAAGAATTTACCATCAGGGCCTTTGAGAAACTTTCTCGAAAAGTTTCAACTAGATCATAAAGGTGAAAAGAGAATCCGTTGTCTGTAAACACTGGGTGGATGTTGTGGGGAGGGTGGGAAAATGCCAGCAGCAGAAAAGTGGCTGGAAAAGTAGCTGGAGCCTGCAGTGCCAGCCTGGGAGACTGGACTTATCGAGGGGGCAATGGCAGCCATTAGAGGTGCACGAGGAGGCACTATAAGGGGAGTGGCTTTTTAGAGACCATAAGAAGAAAGATGTGGAAACTATTTTGAGTATATTTAGTGCCCTTGCCCTTTTGCACTTGCACCCTGTGGTGGGTTGGGTAGTGTCCTCCACAAACTCATGTCCACCCAGGACCTCAGAATGCGGCCTGATTTGGAAACAGGGTCTTTTCGGATGTAGTTCGTGGTCTTGAAATGGCATCACCCTAAATCCAACGACTGGTGCCCTTACAAAAAGAAGAGAGGACACACAGAGACTTAAGGCTGGAGGCTGTGAGAAGACAAGTTAATGACCCTGTGGGGCCACCAGAGGCTGAGAGAGGCCAGCAAAGTCCCCTCTAGAGCCTGGTGAGGGAGCATGGCCCTGCTGACACCTTGATTTTGGCCTTCTGGCCTCTAAAATTGCAAGAGAATATATTTCTGTGGTTTTTAAGCCACCCAGTGTGTGGCACTTTCTTGTGGCCATCCTGGCAACAAGCGCAGTCCCTCAGAGCCCCGTAAAAGGGCCGTTACTGCCGCTTTCCCGGCTGAGGACTTGGAGGCGAGCGAGAAGACCAGAGGCTTGTCCTCGCCTCCCCTCCTACCCCTCAGAGCCAGCGCTTGGCTCCAGTTTTCAGATTCCACATGCAGCGCCCTTTCCCTCAGCCACAAATATCTCCCTTCCTACTTGTCAAAGCACCCTCAGAAAGTTTATCTCATCAGAGCCTTCCAGATTTTTCAAGTTATAAACGATATTTACATATTATCCGTGCTTACAGTTCTCCCATCCCCAAAGCCAAAGCTAGTTTCCACTGAGCATCACATATCAATTTCCTATAAACTCAACACTCTCCAACTTTCATTGTTTCCGCTTCTTCTGTTTCACCCTGGTTTTCTCCGTGATGGGCTTTGCTCTTGTGACTCTCTCTCCCCCTAACTCATCCGCACATTTCAAAGCGGCTGCATTTTTGCTTTCCCAGAATCTGTCTCCACAGATCCCAGTCCCTGGTGCTGTTCTCTTCTGCCTTTTAACAAGACACCACGGGTTCTTCTTCATTGTGACCATTGTAACTGTAGTTTGCCCACTCCCCTCCTTTCCCCTCCCCTTTCCTTCCCTGACACCATTCCCCCTGGTCATGGTCAACCTGATCCAAAAGTGCTTAGCTCAGCAGCCAGAAGCCAAGGCTCCTGCAGAGAGCCTGCAGGGCCCTGCCCCATACAGTCGAGACCCCCAGGCCCCTGAGACAGTCCACTCCCCATCTCTGCTCCCTTGAGCTCTGTAGTTGAGCTCTGTTCTCAGGGTGGAGGACAGCCCCTCACAGATCCCCCAGACAGCTCAGCATTAGCCCCAGGCTTTCTGTGACCTGCTCTTCTGCACCACTGCCCGGCTTTCCCCTCTGCATCTCCAGCTCTGCATCTCTTTCTTCAGATTGTTCCTTTTGTGTTTTCACTTTTTTTTCTTTTGAGCAGAGCTCTCCTTCCCTTTCCACCATCTCACCACCTAATGTCCTGGCCCCGATATGCACATTGGCCATCGGCGGGGTCCTTTCCTGCCTTCCCAACATCAGAACATGAAAGCCCCAGCCTTGGGTTGGGTTCTGCAGGGCATCTCTCCACTCCCAGGTGGGCATCAGAATGCCGTTGGAAAGATCCCCTCTGTCCCACAAAACTGCACGTCTCCAGCTACCGGAACCCAGACCCCAGCCAGAACAGGTAGCACAGGAGAGAATCATTGTTAGTGTGTACATTCAGCTCTTCCTCCATCCACTCAGCGAGCACAGATTGCATGACCTGGTTCCAACTCCAGGTCTGCACTGCTAGCTGTGCACCTGAGAGACTTGCTCTCTTTGAGCCTCTCTTCTGGCATCTGTAAGGCACACTAATCATACCTTCAACTTCTTCATCTGCCTCATAGGCAATTAATAGTGTAGCTGAAGTTTGTAATGCAGGTTCATTCATTTTATAAGTCAATGCCTGCAAATCCTTTAGCACAGTGCTTGACACATAGTAAGCGCTCATTAAATGTTAACTTTGATTATTATTATCACAAAAATGAGACAAACATGAATATCAGCATCAGAAACTATTTCTTCAGCTCTGACTTTTCCCTAACCAGAGCTTCCAAATTGCCTACCCATTTAGTCTCTTTTCTGTTTGTTTAACTTCACCTCCCAGTTTTTTGTGTGCATTGTCCTCCTCTCCAAAGCATGCATCAGAAAGGTCTGCTGGCCTGACCCTGGCAGTCAGACCTCGTATTGCTGAGTGTGACCCTGAGGTCATGGTTCTGTGACTGCCACTGCATTGCCTCCTTCTGTAATGGCCAAAGCCAGCCCCCTTGGTCCACTGGGACCAGAGTCCACCTCCATGTCCTCCGTGCCTGCCTGTTAAACTTGCTTTTCATTTCATTTAAACATAGCATGGATTTTCTCATGACAAAGTCTCAAGGTCCCACATTCAGTGAGGTGCTACAAGGGGTCACTTTCTTGTCACTTGGGACTTCCCACCACTACCCTTGGTTTGGGGTGAGGGAAACAGGACCTTGCTTCTGGACGCGCTGCATGTCCCCGTGGCTCAGAGGCAGGCAACTGCATGGTGGTTGAACTCACAGGCTCTGAGGCTGACTGCCTGAATTCTGACCCCCAATTCACCTCTTGTGGTTGTTGGGTAAGTTACATCACCGCTGTGTGCCTCAGTTTCTCCATCGGTAAGATGGGGTCATGACTGTGCATACCTCATAGGCATGCTGGGAACAATAGCCACCGCTGTGTTCAGATGCTAGCTATTGCTCTGAGCTGTTGTCTAGGGGCAAACAGTTCTACCCCAGCAGAGAGATCTGGGGTGAAAGTGCAGTTTGAGGATACAGTTGTGTGTTAGTCCATGAGTTTGAAGAGAACGCTAGAGACAGCATTCAAGGTCACCCACACTTATGGGAGGGCAGAGGGAGAGCAGTCGGGGAGAAGACTCAGAAGGCTCATGAAGATGAGGAAGAAGAGCTTTTTTATTTAAAAAAAAAAAAGAGAAGAAAAACAAGAGTGATCTGTGGCATGAACACTGTACAGAAGTCCATGGAGACTCTGTCTGTTGTGTCCTCTGTGTCCTTCCCTGACCGTTCCCACCTGCCTCAGCCCATCACTCGGATCCTGCTCCACCACAGAGCTGGCCCAGGAAGCTGGGCACCTGGGGGAGACCATGGGGCCTGGGAACAAGCAGGCACCCAGAGGGCATACCCACGGCCCTAGGAGGGACAGAGCAGCACTGCGTTTAGATCTGGCTGCAGGAGTCCCTGCTCTGGGCCCTGCACATCACTTGTTCAGCCCAGCAGGTAAATGTGGTATCAGTTGTTCAGTATTGCAGGTCCACAGCGTTCTAAAGCAGGACTGTGGGGAGAGCACAGGCTTCGTCCACCCCACTTTGGGCACGTCCAGTGTTGTGCCTGGACAAGCTGCAGTCAGCTCCACGTCCTGTATCCCACCTCCACACGTGCTGCGCGGCCCCAGTGGCCTGGCCCTCCACCTTCCGCAGCCCCAGCAGCCTCCGTTTCCACCCTCCTCCCATCGCTCCCTCTGCCAGCATCGCTGCTAAAGACCCTCAGGTCCTGGCACTGCTCCTCGCACCTTCCTCTGAGACGCCCCTGAGTCCCACAGGCCCCAGCAACCTGAGACGGGGCAGCCAGACTCCGAGGCTCTGCTGTCCTTGCCCAACCGCACACTCGCTTTGTCGCTCTGCTCTGGGACACCAGCCGGCTCCTCGGTTTGTCCCTCCCCTGAGGGGTTTCTTTTACACCCTAATGTGACTTGTCATCTCACTCTCTGTCATATTGCAAGAGGATCTGGGCTTCTCTCTCTGAATATCTATTTTGTATTTTGTGTTTCTTACCCTTGAAATGGTGTTTGAACAGATTGAACATCTCTGCCAAACTGCTTGTCTTTTAAGAAATTCATTTTAGCTACTTACCCTGATCTGGGCATGAAACATTATATTTTACTTTGTTTTTTGTAATCTCTCTTTTTCCTAATACTTTAATCCTGTAGCATCTACTGGTTTATTTCACTTTTTGTACATGTTGCATGTCCCAGGCATTTGACAAATGGAGCTAATATGCACCTTTAGTTCTCTATTCTTAGTCATTATTTTCAGAGAGCCTTTAAAACTTATTCTGCCCGATCCTGCTTCCTCCACACACAGTTAGCATCCCGGCCCAGTACGCCCATCCCATTTGGGGCCCACGTGTTGTA
The DNA here is from genome assembly GCF_014824575.4 of Sturnira hondurensis. Lineage (NCBI taxonomy): Eukaryota > Metazoa > Chordata > Mammalia > Chiroptera > Phyllostomidae > Sturnira > Sturnira hondurensis. The sequence continues at coordinate 6,634,478 of NW_028073511.1, read as the reverse complement.
TTGTCATGTATTTTTTCCCATTTTCTTTTTGGCTGGAGAGAACGTGGACATTCTCTCAATGCTTCTCCTACTCTGTTCACTCCCAAACATTCCCTGCGTCATCGCGGTGCGCACCCCCACCTTGACAGGGCTCTGCCCCCTTCCCAAAAGTCTGCCATGGCCCAAAGCCAGTGTCTTGCCTAACCCACACACCGCAAGCAGCCTCCTGACTTTTCCTCACCTCGTTTGCATAGTCCCTTTTCAACGCATGCAACACACATGCGTCTCGAATTGCCGGTGCCACATTTTCTGGGCTAAACGGCGTTAGTTCCAGTTTGGACAATTGGGGGAATTTCAAGTCTCCCTTGGAATTCCTGCGTCTCTTTGCCCTTCACGTCTAGCTTCCTCTTGTATTTACACCTCCGTCTTCCTGTCTTATGGGCCTTCTTCTGTTTTCAAATTTATGCTCCGCTGTCCCAGAAAGACTTTATAGCCACTCCCAGGGACACATAAAGCGCAGCAAAGCAACATAGCCTCGAAGGAGGTGAGAAAGGAAAACGGTGGGGGGGGGGGGGAGCATAAAATGGAGCCCGGGGTGAGCTACACAGAGACAGCGCCCCCGCAGCCCCGGCGCTCGCCCAGAGCCGACCACGAGCCTGGCTCCCAGTCCAGCAGACAGAAGGGGCCCCTGTCAGCCACGGCTTGGTTCTCCCAGAAGGTGAAAACAAACCAACGTCCCAGAAGAATAACAAATATTCTCAATTTGGGGGCTTGAGTTGTAGGCATGGAGGAGTCGTTATTTTCATTTCCTTTGGGCTGTTGCCCCTCCCTTCCCATTGGCTGTTAACTCCAGGCGACTGGCTTCCGGCAGATGTGACTTCTCCCCATCTTCCTGCTGCAGGCACTGTCTTCACCTGGCGCCTGCCACTCCTCGCCCTTCCGGTCTTCGCCTGTGCCCTCTCTGCTTCTGATGGTCATTTTTCTTCTTTTTTCTTTCCATCTTCCCTTGGAGACTTGTGAGACCTCCCTGAGCCTCAGGCCAGTGTCGCCGGCTTTCCTGCTCCTCTTCGTCATTTCCAAGATTTGGAGCAGCCCGCCTATGCCTGCGCTCCACCCCCCCTCCCCCCCACGTCCCCATGACTGCCAGGTCCCCTTGCTGGGTTTGCAAAGATGTGCCCCTGTTTTCATAGGAAGACACTGTGATTTCCTAACGTCCTCCTCCTGATATGTTTGTCCTAACAAACTCCTCCTGACTTCCAGAGAGCCTTCCTTGGGTCCCTACCCAGGACATGCTGGGTGCAGTCCCATGTGCCTCAAGGACACGCCCCCACACTCAGACCGAGTTGTCCCTCTAGCTTTGTCCTTCATTAGTTATAAGTGCAGTGGCCGTATATTCCAAACTGAAAATCAGATGTCTAGCAAATTGCCTTCATTGAAAATAATCAAATTATAAGAAACAGGTATTGCCCCAAGAAAATCCAGGACACGTGTCCCCAAATGAAAAGCACCTGGTTGGGGCTGAGCCTTCTGTCCCCTCCTTTGTCCTCTGTCCCAATCCAAACCTGGCTGCCACTGTGGGGGTGGGGGATAAGGGGAGGGCGCCCCTGTCCCCAGCACCTCCAGGCCCCAAATCCTTTGCCAGGACAAAAGAGTAACCGTCAGCCACCAAGGGTTCTGCATCGTCCTTCTTTTTCCAGATAAGCGTCAAGTTTTCCTCTTCCCGAGGCTCCCATCAGTGGCTTTACTTCCTGGGAGCCAGAAGCAAGCAGTGTGCTCCCTGGGTTTATTCTGAGAAAATTGATCATCACAGCCACATAGCCTGGGCTCCTTAAGCCCCTTGGGGTGTTCTGGAAACCTCTGTCAGCTCCTCTTGTCACGGGGACAATCATTCTCAGTGGAAGTCCTTCCTGATGGGACTAGGACTGGCGGGTTTCACTGTGGCTATTACCACAGTATCAGTTTACGTATCCCACCTCTCTCTGTTTCCTTCATCGTCTCCCGGGGCTCCTGTAAAAGGCAGCGTGAGCAAACGGCTAAGGCTGCGTTCTTCCTTCCTGACCTGTCTCCTTTCTCCATTCAGGCCTGAGTCTTCAGATTGCCCCTGTTTTCTCTCTTCTGAAAGGTGTCCCTGCAGCATGCCAGGCTCCTGGTCGATGTGGAGGGAAAACGAAATGTCTGTAGTGATGGTGACCTTTCTTTCCCTGCCATGTTCTCAGTGGTTTGTGGCCACACAAGCCTACCCCTGTCTTCCCACCTCACAGACCACACCGACACACCAATGGCCCGTGCAGCCTGCTCTTCTCCTCCCCACCCCATGGCCTAAGTGCCTTCCTCCCCCTCTATACCCCTCCCTCGTAATAAAATCTGTAAGACCCTTTAAGTACGTGTGTTCATGGGACCATCCCCACTTGATGTATAGAAAATCGAGGCTCACAGACTCCAGCTCACTATTCAGAAATGTACAGTGGGATCTGTGGGATGGGCCTCCAACTAAAGAAGTGAGCGTCCCATCAGTGGGAGGCTACAAAAAGAGGTGGGACCTTTGGAGGAGGGAACTGCCTAATCTAAGATGTCATCTATTGCAAGACACGATTATTTTCAGTACCATTAAGAAATAAAAACTGCTTTCAAGTAGACAAAAATTCTTTCACTTCAACTATAAGACTTTGCTTTCAGAGGTGTCAAGTGCGAAAAAATCATGCATCTTAGTCTCGATGAAATATGGCATTTGATTCCCATAGCCCTTTCTAAATGGAACATTCTAGTACTTCCTGTAGGCTATGCAGTGACATGGCCAACCCTCCCTTGTGCTTGACCTTGAGCCACCTTGTTGGAAAGAAAGCGAGTCAAGGTCAACATTGCTCCCTATCCAGCTCTCAGTTCTGCTGTCAGTCTTTCCTGTGTGGGGGTAGCACTTACCTCTTAGTCAGGGCTTGGGGCACTTTTCCTGTAAAGGGTCAGACAGTAAACGCTGTGGCCTTTGCCCGCTGTGCAGCCTGTCCCAACTGCTGGGCTCTGCCGCTGGAACTACAAAGCAGCCATGGACGATGTGCAAACAGTAACTGTGGCTGTGTTCCAAGAAAACTTCATTTATGGACACTGAAATGTGAATTTCACCTCATTTTCAGGTGTCAGGAAATAGTCTTCTTCTTTTGACTTCTTTCAAACCATCTAAAAATGTAGAAAACCATTCTTATCTCGAGGGCGCTGCAAAAATGGGCAGTGGGCTGGCTTTGACCCCTGGACTAGCGTCTGCTGGGCTCTGTTGTGGGCCCCCAGCTGTAATAGCAAGCTCTCTAAATGTGTATAACTCCTCATCTCCAATATGGAGATTACAATAGGGCTCCTTTGTGTGGCATTGTCACAGTAATGAGACGAAGTAATGCCTTAGAGCACCAAGGACAGTCCCTGGTACACAGTAGGCACGGATATGTCATAGCCATTGCTGCTGCTGCTGCTGCTGTGGCTTCGGTGGCTGCTGTTGGGTTCCCGGAGCCTGCTCCAGGCAACCCAGCTTTTAGTGCAATGTAGAAGCATGTGCTGCCCCCTTCTGGCCAGTGGAGGAATCAGCGCTAGACACAGCTAATCAGGTTTTGCTTAAGGAGGCCTGTGGATCTTCAAGCATCTGCGTACAGGGACTGTTTGCCTAAGCTTTGACTGGGGCTTCCAGAAGAGACCAGGTCTCCTTCAGGGGCTGTGAGCCAGCTTCACCATCTGTCCTGCACAGCCAAGTTAGGACATGTCCACCAGGCCAGTGGGTCCTCCAGAGGTCACTGGACGCCTCCCTAGTGACAAGGTGCCCCTGACCTCCTCTTTCTCTTTCCCCTCTCCCTCTCCCACCACTTCCAACCTTTACTTTCATGAACTTCCTTGACCCAAAATAGAGAAGTGTTTGAAGGGACTCAGAGGGGTCTGGGAGGGCTGTTAGCCCAGAACTAACAAGCCCCCGACTATCAAAGGGTCTGCGCTTTCTCTCCCAGCAGCATGAAAGCAAACTGCTGTGGGGTGAGGGTGGGAGGAGGGTGTTGGAGGTGAGGTGGAGCATTTTTCCAGATTCCCCAGGATGTGGCAAGCCCTGTTTAAAAGAGTGTGTGTATTTATTATTCCAAGCCACTTCAATCACAGGGTGCTTATTTCCTCCTCCTCCTCCCTCCCAGCCCTTAGCCCCCAGGTTGCAGGGTGGGCTCAGTCTGCAGGCCTGGCCTTTCGGAGGGGTGGGCATGGCCTGACCTCTCGTTCAGCCTTGGGCTCTGCAGTGAAAGCTAAGACGACATGTAAAAAGCAGAGGGAACGTGAGTTATAATGACGCTGCTCAGGAGCAGAAGTCACCAAGGTGGCAGGCAGAAGGGCTCTGTGTCTGTTCTGTTGGAAACACGAACACACATACTTTTGGAGGAAGACAGCTGTGTCCCAACCCGGGGCAGCTGATTCCCTGAAAGAAGACCTCAGCCCGGGCTATTATCATGATGGAGGCTCCCGGGTGGGCCCAGGACCACCACAGTGGTGAGGATAACGAGGTGACTGTCCTGCCACTTCCTCATAAAGCGGCCATTGCTGTCTCCTTTCAAAAACCACCTCTGGTCACAAAGGAACCCTTCAGGCGGCCTTCCCTGGCCACCCCTGCGTGCAAATAGCCAACACGGGGTGTTTTGTTTGTTTGTTGGGTTGAAGTTTTGCTTTGATTAGCATTCTCACAAGGAAAAACAAATAACCAAGGCTTGGAGGGACCCACCTCTGAGGTTTGGCGCGTCCTGCACAGATGCACACCCCTGCACGTGGAGGGTCCCTGAGGCTGGAAGCAAGGGGGTGGGGGGAGGGACGGATATTTCCTTCTGGCGCCTCCCAGAACTGGCCCAGCGGACTCCTCCTGAGGGTCTTTGATTGGGTTCATTATTGAGGCAGATGCTGGCAATTTATCATTTAACCGACTTCGCTGCTGCAGTGAGTCCTCAGGCGGTCGTAAGGAAGGTAGTTGGTGGCCACGTGGCTTGTCGCAGGGGCAGGTCGGGGAGGAAGGGGGCGGAAGGGGAGCGAGGAGGGTCCTGCATGGGTGGGCGCATTCATTAGTGGAAGGAGCGGCTGTTAGCTCTGTGGGGTGGGCTCCCCGGCTGGAGTATTGCGGAGACCACCAACACCATTCCATGTGGTGGAATTTCCCGCAGTCTGACCAGAATGAGTTCCCCTGGCCTGGCCCGGACTCATATGAAGGCCTGGGGAATAAAGGAACTTTAAACGACTAATTTGAACAAGAGCTAAAGGCTCTTTCACCCTTGGCTACTGTTACCTCCTCCCGTGCCACGGACATCTCTCGTCTTTGTGGATTGTAGATGTGGGGGCTAAATATCTGTGTGTGTCTCTCTGCACACTCACAGACACACGCACACAGCGCTTCCACGTGTTCTTCAGTTTCTGTGCACAAGCAGAGCCCATTGCCTACCTCCTTAAATAAACAGGGTCATGGATCAGTTAACCTAATAAGCCTGCCTGCACCTAAAGTTGTGTCAGGGACAGGACAAGTGTGGGTCTCACAGTGTCACGTTCCAGCCCAAAGATGGATGTGGGTATGCCCAGACCTCATCGCTGTAGTTGGTTTATGGTGAGGACGGCGCTAACAACCCCTCACCTGTGCTCTGAATGTAGACAGGCTCCTCTCTCCCTACTGCTGACGCTCAGCGGAGAACAGCGCTGGTAAATTGCAGGTAGCACGGGTCCCCCATTTGGGGTAGGGCTGGGGTGGACAATAACAAGGTGTGAAGTGCAGGTAGTGTGTGGAACCTTCTGACAACAACTACAGAGGCAGTTATGAATTTCCTTGTCAAATTCGCCACCGCTTGCCCGGGATGGGCAACATTCTCCCCATTTCACACAAGAAAAGCTGACGCGTCGTGTTCAGAAAAGGTGATGGGGCCAGTGAGGGACACTCCTCAGCCTTTACATTCTCTTGCTGCAAATGAAATAACAGTAAAACCTAAAGACTGAAACCAGGGTTAAATCCAGTCTGGTACTCTGAATGCATCAGCCGCTTAGAGAGGAGATTTTGTTGAAAAAAAGATGCTGCTCCGAAGAACTTGGACTTGAAAGTCCCCAACCTTCTTTAAAAACCTGCTCTAGAGCTGCCTTTCAGGAAGGCGCCTCAGCCCACCTCAGTGCAGAGTAGCCTCATTAGCTAAAGAGATGCAGATGTTCAGGACTGAGGTGTCAAGCAACACTTTGTTTCGCTTGCCTTGTTATGCAGACCATTTTCCAATCTGCACGTACGTTTGAGTCCCCTGGGGGTCTTGATACTGTGCAGATACCCACAAAGTGCGTCTCCGCAGGCCTGAGAGCTTCTGAGTGTCACCGCAGCTGGTGGCCCAGGAGGGTGCTTTGGGAAGCAGGGTTCTGGGCAGCGGTCTCCACGAGGGGACTGTTCATCCGTGTTGTTCGAGGGCCCAGCTCCGCGTATGGCTCAGAGCAGGTGCTCGTACCACCTGTTAAGTGAATGAATGAAGCATAACTCAAACACTTCAAGGTGCCCCTACCCTGTCTGCTTGTTTACCTGAGGGGCGTGGAAAGGGTCTAACCCAGCTCCTCCGTGTCAGGGCCCTTCCTCCAAGCTACTACCTGGTCCGCCCTCATTGCGGGCCACATTTCAGGCACTTCTATTCTCTTGATTATCTTTGAAACTTCTGAGCCTTCAGTTCAAGTTGCTGATGTCCTGTGACTAAAACTATCTCTCAGCTGAGAACATACAATACTTTAATAAACTCTGTGATATTAAATTGAGCTTCACTGGGGGGAAACACCACCACCACAAAGACTTCTTTAGAACCAATCCGTCAACAAAAGAGTGTGATAATCCGGATGGTTTTCTGAAGACCATCTGTGTAGTGGTGATATTTGCACAAGTGGCATGCTTGTAACTACACCTTTGTCACCTTTAGTTTTATAACTACATGTAAAGAAACATTATATTCACAGTTAAAAGGTTACACTTCAAGACTCAGGAGAGAAATCACAAGAGACCAAATTTGAGGGTTACTCCATCCAGCCAGAAGCCAGAGGTCAAATAATTTTTCTAGGAGTTGCTGGATCCAAGTAATAAAAATGTTTCTCTGGTCCCATGTCCAGAACCCCCTTTGTTCCAGAGTATTCCAGAGAAAGGAGTCAAGCCTGGTGATTTCTCGGGGCCCCCACGCCCACCTCTGACTGGTGGTCACGCGCCCACAGGTGCGTGCGCTGACAGTCCGCCTGTTTCTCTCTGTCGTGGGAACCTCAACACTTTGCCCAAGTCCGGCCCTGACCTCAGTCCCACCGGTGTCCGATGGCAGGCAGGCGCAGGCTGGTGGTGGCCTGGGCTCCACATCCGGCTCATTTGGCCCTAATGACCCTACAGGAGGGCACGCTCGTCCAAACTCGTGGGTTCCCTTCATTCATCCCCAGGAGACCGAGCGCTATGCTTACACAAAGAGAAGGAGCCGGTGCAGGCCCTCCAGTGAGGGGGCGCCCGCTGCGTGAGCGTGCAGGGACTGCAGAGCCGCATGTCAGGGGCCCTCAGGTTTCCTCAAAGCCCACTGAAGAGCTTGTTGTTTTTTTTAATTTACTTGGTACCAAGCACTGTGCAAGGTGTTAGAATAGTAATGTAATGAAGGAATATTGGCAATGTCTATGTGTATTGGCCAAGATTATGTTTGGCTGCATACAACAAAAATCTGATTACAGAGGCTACAGCAAATATTTATTTTATTTTGCTTAGTACAAACCTATGCAGCATTTTACTGGGTGCCATGCCCTGCTCTAGCACTGTTTGTAAATGTTTACTTCTTACTGGAGTTTGCCTTCCTCACATAACAGGGAATCCAGGGAGAAGGGAGTTGCAGGCAGCATAATGGCTCAAAGAAGTTCATTGGAGCACCTGCCTCTGCACCCTTAGTGTGTGACTGTCATCCTCACATCACAGAATTGTTGCTCCACTTCCAGACATTACATCTGAGTCCCAGGCAGTGCCAGCTGGCTGTTGTCTTTTCTCTCCCAGAAGCCTATTCATAAGTTTCCATTTATAGCTCATTGGCCAGAACTTGGTCACTGGGCTGCATTAGCTGAAAGTCTTGGACTCTGGGGAGAAAGATATTATTGACCAGACATATCGCTACTCTGAAAAAAAATCTGGGTTCTGTTAGTAACAAAGAAGGTAAGAATGAATTCTTGCATATAATTCACTTTCAACTTAAGAAAAAAACTACAGTGAAAATATCTGATCTAGCTATATCCCCCCCACCAAAAAAAAGACACACCCTTTTAAACTCTCCTTTGAGATCGATCAAATCTGTATCATTACACCACCTAGATTTTGGGAAACAGAAATACCAATTGCTCTCTTAATCTGCTACACTCTTGACTTCAAACTTTGGAAGATAAAAGACTCACATAGTAGAAGCTGTGCAACTAAAACACCCAGTGAAGAGCTTCTCCCCGCAGACGGTGACCTGCCTGGGGGCACTCAAGGGCACCCAGAACAGCTCTGAGCAAGGGGGCCAGGGGGACCATTGTGGCATATATGGGCAATTCTGCAAAAGCCTCAGCCACCCCCACCCCCACTGAGCCTCGCTCTCAGGCTGCCCATTGCACGACTATCAGGAAGAAGGCTCACTCTGGTGGGGCTGTGGTCACAGCGGCAGAGTCGGAGTGAAAGGACCAGCAGAAAACACGACAAAAAAACTGCTTAATTCCTCAGGTCGGACGGATGATGAGTCAAGAACCGTATTTACCAAGCAGACTCTTTTCTTGCAGCCCTGAGTACTCAGCTGTTTCGTAGGCTTTGACTCCCATACACCAGCATCACCACACGCTGCACACGGAACCACTCGCTGCGTGCCGGGCACGGCTCTGCAGCCCTCTGCAGGCATGACTGACTGACGGTAACCCTAACGCTGTGCCGTGTCAGAATTTCCATTTTGCAGCTGTGGAAACTGAGGCACAAGAGCCCAAGTAGCCTGCCCAAGTGAGCGTGTGGCACAGCCAGGATCCCGACCCGGGCTGCTGGTCCTGTGGCTTGTGCTCTCGACCTGCGCCCCTCACCCAGAGAATACGGCCTGTTGTTTACAAGGCATGTGGTGCTGAGGTTTCAGACGAGAGTGCGGGGGTCATGTAGGAAACTGCGATCACATCAGTCCGTAAACCAACAGATGCTGATTGAAGAGCTGCCAGTGTGTTTCCCTAAATGTACCCAACACCCCAGCTTCACCACTGGACTCAGCAATCGGGAGGGTCAGGGGCGCCATACCTGGCCCTCGGGGGTGCTCCACAGACACCTCTGACACAGGGGAACAGGCGGCTGGAAGAGAACTTAGGACAGTCACACAATGACTAAGACCAGTAATTGTTTAAATGCAGAGTTACGGTGGCAGTTTTTAAATTTGTTCATGGCTCTTGCATAAAAGACGTGGGCATTTGAGGACGAAGCAATACAAAATGTGGTTCAATCGCTTCGGCCTGAGTGTTTGGAGGGGAGGAGAGTGGAGACAGAAAATCTCTAGGTCTAAACACAAGAGGAACAGATGACCTCTGAGAAAGTTCGAATCTCCCTCGATCAGCTCATTCCAAGTGTTCGGATATCAGCACTGAACCTAATCTATGGCCTGATACTTAAAAATAACCTGTTATGAAGTTGCCATAAAAAAAAACTCACAGTTTTCAGCCTGATTCAGTCTGCTACATAAACTACAACCAGCATTAATAGCTTCAGTCAGCATTTATGTCGTTCTTTCTATTAGCACAATGGATTTTACAACCATTTATGAGTTTCTGGAAAGCTTAATAGAAAACACACGTACACGTTCACTGTAAAAGATGCAGACTTTTTTTTAAGGCTCGGCCAGCAGGGGTCGCCACCGCCCCATCTCTGAAGCCTGAGCCGGGCTTCCTAACTGGGAACACCTTCCCTTTGGGCGGCTCCAGCAGCAACCCTCCCTGGTGAGTTTCTGCAGTTCCCTCTTGGGGCTGGCTCCACGCAGGGCAGGTCTCTCTCCGTCTGCCTTCTCCTGCTGACAGATAAACATTTGGGGCTCTCACATGACACAGATTGTGTGCACACGCGCAACTCAATGTGAAGACCTAAGTGATTATCTTTCTTCTAATTTACTATGGCTTTTTAGGGGATTCAGAAAATTATCTGAATCAGGAATTGCCTATACTATCCATATTTCCCTTCGTACTAAAAACAAATTTTAAGAAGTGCTTGCTGAACTTGACTTAAATTCTTTACTTCGTTGGTGTTTTAAACACAGCTGAAGACTTGCCTTGAAAGAAAAATGTTGCTGTTGTTGGGAATAATTCTTCCAGACATAGAGCACATCTCGGGTTGGTTTGTATACATATATAAATGATTCTTCAGATGATCCCCTCTTGTTGCAAGGAGGAAGCTATACAGAGCTCTGTCTCTCCCTCTGAAAATACCAGAGCGCCCCGTTCGTTGGAGGATTCTTCCCGCCGAAAGGGAGTGGGGACGCCCCACGGTTCCCTATATCCCAGTTCACTGTAATCAGAAGACTTGGATCCCATCTTGGGGGTAAAGAATCATTTACTGGCCTCTTATGGGAAAGAACTGTCGGAATTTGTCGTTTAATTCACCCTCCCGTTCAAGGCCAAACTTCTTTCTAGAACAGATAGTAGCCACAGCAGCATGGGCTGCTGACTCCTCTCAGGCCCCATGGACGTGGCAGGAGGGAACAGTGGGGAATCTGTTGCAGCTGCCCTTGCATCTCGCTTTCTCATAAACCACCGTTTGTCTTTTCACCTTTCCTGTTTTCACCAGTGCCTAGAAACGGAGACCCGGGAACTGCTTCCCACACCGGAGCCCTGGGTCTTTCACAGCTAGAGCCAGTTCGACAACATCTTTCTCCCTGACTCGGAGGCCAGGGTTGGTGTCCTTGGCCTGATAGCAAAGGTAGACATAAACTCTCCAAATTCCTAGACCAAGGAAACTGCACCTACTCACGTACACTGGAGTGAACAATGCCAAATTCAAAGAGGTGATTCCAGGAGACTCGGGGTCTTGGACGTGCTGGGAAATGCAAGAGCGAGCTTCCTCCTCTGGGCCCCAGGATTCTCCTTGCACCCAGAGGTTCCCAGGTGCTCCCATCAGCTTCCTCTCACACAGCTTCTGCCTGGAGTCGGTCTCTTGCTCTCAGACGTTCAGTCATTCTCCCCTCCCTCCCCATTCTCTTACCAACTTAAGTGCTACAGCCATTATAACAAGATCTCCCTGTCGTTAAGTCCCACTGCGCACCAGACTCCACACTAGATGCTTCAGTGGCAACGTGTGAACAGCGAGAACCAGCATTCAAACCCAGGGCTCTCGGACAGCAGAGAGCACCCCTCTGCCATGGTGTCGTCATCACGAGGCCTCTCAGGGGAGCCTGGTTCAGGGCTACCTGACATCCCCCACCCCAGGCTCTCTCTGACCCTTTCCTGACGATGCCTGTGACATGCTAACGTAGTCATAGGGCCTGGGCACCACCGAGGAGGGCCAAGCAAAACTGAAGGAAAGCCCAGTTCCCACCTTCCACACCCCTGTGTTATTTCTGCCTCAGGGTGTGGTAAGGGCCCACCATAGATAATGTTTAAAGAGACAGAGGGACCCCTAACTTGCTATGTGTCCTCAAAGGGCCACCATGGATCAGAGGGTGTGGCCCCCAGTGTCCACCTGCCTGATCATCTTGCTTCTGTGTGGTCATTCATCCTCATGTCACTCAACCGTCACTGGACCACTGGTACCGTCTCTCTTGTTTCCGAGGAAGAAAAGCCCCATGACTTTAATTCCCCAAGCTGGAAAGTGAATGTAGATCTTTACAAAAGGTTTCATGTGGGGCAGGGAATTACACTCCCACCTCAAAGCTGAACTTCCTAAATGTAACTTTAGAGCACCTCTATCTTGCCTCAAAACAGGAGCGTCCACTGTCTGCCTCCCTGGCCAATGTCTCCTCTTCTCAGCCCTCCTCTCTCCCGGGCTCGAGGCCCTGGGCATCTTGCGATCTGACCTCTCTCTGCTCTTGAGAAGGGCTTCTTCCTCCAAAAGGTGAGGGAGAGGTGCTATTAAATCCTTATGGCTTGGTTTTCTTGTTCCCATGACATTATTTTTATGTTTCAAATGATCAAATGTCAGTAGGGACGGTTATCTTTGTACGTTCTCTCCAAGAATATGGGATAGCCAGAGAAACATAGGCCTCGGTCTCCCTTGGACCAGAGCTGTACTTTTTGGGTTTTTTTTCATCCTTTGGTTGTATCCACATGATTCCAAATGAGAGGATGAAAAGTAAAAACTTTGTTCAGTCTTCTGGGTGTTTCTCGATATTTAGATAGCTCTTTCTTCACAGGCAAAGCCTGAGTGGTTGCCTCCCTTTCACCCTGAGGCTTTGCTGGCACACCGACAAGGTGGCAGCATCGGTCCCAGCCCAGGCGGAGCGGGCGCGTGGTGCTGAGCGACGGTGTGGAGGGTCCTGGGGGCTCTCCCCTTCTCGACCCGGTCACCGCCCAGGAGGGCACCAAGAATTCGGGCTGACAGGGAGGCATTCAGAGCAGAGGACAAATGTGTTATCAGATTAGCTGGAAGGGAGGGCCTGAAGAGAGATGTTCCCACGGCCACACCCTTGGGAGGGAAGGGGGGTGAGCAGTGGGTGGGCCCCCAGGAAGCCACAGGGTGGTCCTTGGCACCCAGAGACACCTTGCAGAGTGGAGGAAGTTTACGTTTTGGAATCCAATGGCCTGTTTTTATTATTTCTTTCTTTCCCCCCTCTCTTTCTTATTCTTTTATTGTTGTTCAAGTAATGTTGTCTCCATTTTCCCCTCACCACTGCCCCCCCACCCGACCCCAGCCATCCTCACCGACCATTCTCAGTCCCACCCCCCTTTGACTTTGTTCATAAGTCCTTTATACACATTCCTTGATGACCCTTCCCCTCCCCTCATCATCCCCTCCCCCTCCCCTTTGGTTATGATAACCAGAGGCATTGAAATAAAGAATGAACAGTCTGTTTTTAAATCCTGGTTTTCCTCCTAACTCCTACAGTAGGGCTACTATTTTGAAACTATTTTTCTCTGCCTTTCTGAGTTCATGATTCTAATCTGTCCTAGGCATCCACCGGCCCCATGAGAGATGAGGGTTTCTTTAGAGGAATTCCAAGAAAGAAAAAAGAATTCAACATTTAGCTTCTGATATTCAGAATAGCATTTTCAACAACACAGTAGCCTTGCAAGCCAAGCTATTGTCTTAAAATGTTCTAAATTCCTTTATTTCTTCATCTCAGCACAGCCAGAACCAGGCCAGGAGGACTCGGCTCACAGGGAGGCTTGCTGCCTTGTGGTTGACGGGTTCTTTGACAGAGGAAAACAAACAGGAAAGGTCACCCCTTCCACCCAGGGGACCTGGGGATGAAGGGAAGAGAGAGGGGCAGGGGTCAAGGAACTAGAGACCTGTCTATAAAGCCCAGTGGGGCCCTTGGCTGCCCCAGCTGCCCCAGGCTTTGGAGGGAGGCCAGCAGCCCGCCTCTGACCATCGCCTTCGGGGCGATGTCTGGAGGTTACTCTGGGGGGAAGTAGGGCTTCAGCATAACTGGGAGAGATGCATGACCTGCCTTGGTGTCCCCCCCAAACCTGCTACCCCCTGGGTCCCAGGACTTGCTCTCGGTGTGGTGAGGTCCCAGGAGGTTCCCCACCCCCACACACTCAGGGAGAAGAGCAGACGCGGAGGCTGTCTGGGAAAATGAGCATATTCATGCAAAAGCGACTGAGAGGTCTCTGGAGGGACTACTAGATTGTTACATCAGACTAGGTTATAATCCAGAGTGCACTAAGTTGAACTTGTTTTCCCACCACACAAGGGCTGGGAGCTTGTAGGAAAACCACATAGTTAAAAACAAAGGCAGGTACATCTTTGTACGCCCGGAGTAGTTTGAACGGTTTGCTGGCACCTGTGCGTGTGCCTTGACAAGCCCCAGACCCCGTTTTCTTTATCTGTTAAATGGAGATGAGCACTGATCCCCATCTCTGTCGCTTCGCTGTGTATTTAAAAGCTAGATGACATAGACACCCCAGTCCACTTCAGAAATTCAGGGAGTTTGTTTCTTACTGTGCTGGGGAAAAAATAGAGTGATGAGAGGGACCCAGAGGGGCAGAAGGTGCTTGGCCTGGAACCGGCCCCCCACAGCCACGATCTCTTCCACGGAGAGTGGAACACAGACCCCTGTGCAGAAGTCAGTCAGGGGTGTCAGTCAGGGGTGGATCCTCGGTTCTCATCTCCCTGCGAGTTCACGTGCCAGAGAGAGCGAGAGTACGGCAACCTGGGCCCACAGAGCTGCGCCAGTCCTTTCAAGGACCACCTGTGGCATCAGCTCTGCTGCAAGTGAACCAGAGCCCCGGGCGTCTGCACGGCTGCGTGCTGTCCCCGCCCCAGGTCCGCAGAGCGTGCCAGTGAACCAGGGCCGAGCTGCGCTTGCAAGGGCTCATTGGAGGCTGAGCTAGTCTTGGCTCCTGGGTCCCCGTGCAGCCTCCGTGCCCTGGTAAGAGTATATTATTTTCTTAGCTCAAATTGCCGTTTCCAAGTCATTATTTCTCTATGACGAGAAAACAATATTGGGTCTTATGTAATATCAACCTCAATGAATCTGGAAGTGATCATGGAATGGGTGGATTTTTTTTCCTCTTTAAAAAAGAGAAAAATAAATTTGAGATTGTTTGCATATGGCTGAGAATATTTATGAACTATTCCCCCTTGTTTCCTCATCACATGTTTTAGCCAGTGCGTTTGTGTGTGGTACGGAATAAATCTTTATGGGAAAAGTGGGGCGGAGAGGGGAAGAAAGCAGTTACAGGACTGGGGATCCATCAAGTGCCTGGGACGTTGGTGTCCCTGAGTCTCGGGGTCTCCGGCCTCAGGCCCGCTTGCCACAGTCTGCGGGTAACCCGTCCCACTGCTCAGACGACACTTTTTGGAACGAGGGTTTTAAATGCGAACACTGCAGGAATGAACGTCTTCTGGTTACTCTGGTTTCTTTCATATTCCCCTCACGTTCACCAGAGCAGAAAGTTCAACAGCAACGGTTTCATGACCTGGGTGCTGTCAGCCGAAAGAGATAATTAAGTTCTATGAATGCCAGATTGAGCCAGGGTCAGAGGAGTGAGTTGGCAGCTCGGATGGAAAAGAACTGGCAAGGAGCGTATTGGCGCTGGCGTTTGTTATTCGATAATATGCAGCGTGTTAGCACACAGGCCTGTGGCGTCTGTTTCCCTCTGGCCGCGCCTCTCCACACGGCTTGTCACTGAGAAGGGTCCGGAGGGAACCTGGGGATCCGGCTGTGGCTGCATGTGAAATCAGCAAGAGGAGCAAAGCTTCAGCTCTGGACTGTTCATTGCCTCCTCCAGGGATTGGGCCTCACACTTGGAGCTTCTTAGAATCTGTCATTCTCTGCCACACTTTGCTTTTTTTTTTTTCAGGAACATACTGACTGGAGGTATGGGGTGAGGGACAGAGAGCAGGGTGACTTGTCACATTTGGTGGTGTGGCAGCAATGGCCGTCTTTAATGGGCGTCCTACTGTGGGCCCTGGAGCACCTGAGCCAGTCCTCACAATGGCTTTGTAGGGTTAGATTGCTTTGGCCCCGTAGCTGAGATGAGAAAACAAAAGCTCCGTGGAGCTGAGAAACTTGCCCAAGGTCCCAGTTATCGAGTGCCAAGATGAGGGATGTTTCCAAGACTTGTGGGATCTGAAGCCAATACAATGAGTCCTAATAAGGGATTTAAAAAGTCAACTTCAAGGCCTTGGAAGGGGCCCATGCAGTTATGGGACCTTGAAGTGAAAGTCTTAGCAGCCTCACATGAAGTTCACCCTGGGCGGGGTCAAAATTTAAACACAGCATTAGCTCCAGGCCACAGGGCCCCATCCCCGCCGCCTCATCTCCTCTTCTCCCTACCATAATTATCACCAACTGAACCTTCACCTTCCTGGGCCAAAACACAAATGTCACTGATGAGTCCGACACACAGAGCACACTGTCAGAACGGCCGGCGTGTGGTGTGACGCGGTAGGTCACAGTCGTGAGGCAAGGCAGTAACCACGCCCATTGTCCATTTCACCCTTCCACCTCGAGCTATCACTAGAGAGATAGTCAAAAAAATGTTAAAATACTTTTGAATTTTTGAATCACAGTGGATGCGCGATATTATATTAGTTTCAGGTGCACATCCCAGTAATTAGAAGTTAATATAATTTACAAAGCCATCACCCTGATAAAACTAGTACCAATCTGACACCATACAGAGTTATTATATTACTGAGTGTAGTCCCTGGGCTGTACTTTTCATCCCTGTGGCTGTTCTGTAACAATCCTCCCAAGGAGCTTCAGTGCTGTCCTAGGCCTCTCTTACCAAATATCACAGCGGTTCTTGGACCAGGTGACTCAGGCACAGATTTGAGTGGCGTCCTGCTCAGGTCTCCAGGAAGCATTTGGTTTCAGAACTTGTGACGTCTCACGTCCCATCATGTGTCTCTCTCGGATGTTGTTGGTTGGTTGGATTTCAACAGGTACTCTGTTTGATTTTTTCCTTCATTATAATTAAGATTTTGTCATAATCTCCAAAACTGAGGAGGGTAGAAGGGTTTGAGGGAGCAAACAAACCCAATGTAAATCACAAGTTCTTGGAGCAGGAGGGAGCATAATACGCGTTGCTGAGTACCCACCCTCCACTATTGCTCTTGAATAGGTTTGCAACCCCATCGCGGTCTAGACAATCGCTAAGGGGAATACAGGCATTTTTCCCAGCCTTGCTCAGTCTCTCCTCTCAAACTGGAAACACAAAGCAGATGAAGAAGTACGAGTTCGAATGCCACACCAGTGAGAAGGCAGTGTTGAGAAACCATGTCCGACCTCCAGCCTGTTTTTAAACATTCCAGTTAGCATTCGATGGATTTATCTTGGGCTGGTGTCATTTCTTTGTCTCAAACAAAAGGCCTTCTGTGAAGACACAAATCCGGGTTATTTGAGGCGTGGTTAACAGAAAGCATATTTGGGGGAATCTGAACAGAAGACAGTCCACTGAGCTCTTCTCCCACGGACAGCACCCCCTTTTTACCTGCTGGAATTAACATCAGGACCGATGCCTGTGGCCTCAGTGCCAGGTGGTAAACCAGAGTCTGGGAGACACATCTGCTGGAGATGGATGGGCTGGTGACACAGGTGCAGAGGCTCAGGAGTGAGACAGCCAGCCCCCTGCGCCACCTGCACTCCCTGGGTCCCGGGGACAGTCTCGGTGTCAGTGCCGCGGCACTGGAACAGTCTCTAGGGTTCTGGGTGGTCCGCTCAGGGAGAGCGAGTTTCTGGAGTTCTCCTCCTGAGTGTTCTGTTCTGCTCTTGTGACTAAATGAGTGACTGAAGACGTAGTTATTGAGGCAAGGCCGTCAAAGTCGTTTGCCACATCCTCCTCCTATATACGCCCACCCCTGGAGCCGCACCCCTGGCAGGTTTCTGTGCAGCGGTGACCACGCATGTCCAGTGGGGCCCACTGCCCGGAAACTGCCCTTCCATTTTGGGCAGCACTGACTTGAGGAACTTGCAACGTCTCACTTCCAGGTTAAACTCAAGCATGTCTCCCTCATGCCCTCTGGTTCCCTGGGGGCAGCACACAGGGCCCCTCATTCTCCCGTGTCTTGTCCTCCTGGAAGACTTGTCCCCTTCCTTCTCAGGTGGGGCTGGCCGTAGTTAACGCCTCCCAAAGACCTCGTGCACACCTCTGTCCTGGGACTGCTATGCAGTTGTTATTTATCTATTTAACAGCCCTTCTTTACGTAAAATTATGTGGGTAAATTGTGGAATATTGGAAAAATATACATAAGCAAAAATGAAAGTTGACTCTTGTTGCATCTTCTGAAGATAAGCAGCACTAAGCTTTGATGTACATGCTAATGGTTGCTTCTATCAGCATATCTATTATCTCTCTATGTTTAAAGAAAAGATTAGCTAGCGTCTATTGTTTGGTTAGGGCTTGCTTTCTCAGGCCCCCTTCTACTGCAGGGCTGGAAGGGCTGCCAAGTTATCTGGAGTGTTTGGGGAGCTGGCAGGGTGATGAGGGGCCAGGATTTGGGATGAGCTCCTTTGCTCTGAAGACTGGGGCTGTATCCGGTGGTGGCAAGGTTGACGCTTCTTTTGCCGTTCCCTGCCAGCCCTGGAGAGAGGCCTGACCAAGGCTCTGAGGAAGCTGGATGACTACCTGAGCACCCCTCTACCAGAGGAGATCGACGCCAACACTCACGGGGACGACGACAAGGGGTCCCGGCGCAAGTTCCTGGACGGGGATGAGCTGACCCTGGCCGACTGCAACCTGTTGCCCAAGCTCCACGTGGTCAAAGTAAGACACCTCTACCCACACAAGTGCTTGCCACATCCTACCCCATCTGGGGCTGGGGTCACCTGTGAGGTCGAGCCAAGGACAGGACTGCCTGAGAGCCTGGGCTCCAAAGTCACATGAATAAGGTCCCCAAGCCAGCCTCCCCTGCATGTTGGTTGTATAGGCCACCTGAGGTTCTGTTTTCACCTGTAAAATAAGCATGGGTTGCTTATTTCTAGGGTTGTTGGGAGGGTAATGCACAGGAAATGCACGGCATATCGTAAGGGCTTGATATATAATGGTTGCTGTTTTCGTATCAAATATCTATAGTCCCAATCACTCCAAAGCCCTGTTCCTTGCCTCTTTCTCAAAGGTTTTCACTGGCCACCCATCTGCACTAAGTGCGCCCTCAGTATGCACGTTTCCTTTGTGCTCAGACCCGCCCCCTCATTCCCTGCAGCAGCCCTGTGGGGCGGGCAGGCATCATCTTCCTCCTCTGCCAGTTGAGAGGGAGGCTGCAAGATGCGGTATGAGTTTTTTACCATTTTGCTTTCTGACCACCTTCCACAGGCAGCATAATCCTTTCCAGTACAAACCTTAAGATCTGTGAGTTGGAAAGAAAGGAATTCCGAGGTCATCCCAAGTCGAGTCGCTTTCTGTGCGTCTGTGACAGGCTCTGTGCGGCAGTGACCGCAGACTTCTGAGGACGAAGAGCCCTCGGCCTCACGAGGCAGCCCTGCCTGTTCTGAATGACTGGGGATGAACACAGCCTTCAAAAAGCACTGCCCCCACCCCGGGCCCAGCCTGTTGCCCTTCATTCTCTGCAGCAACAGGAGGCAGGGCTTCTCTTTTCACCTCATTGGCAGACAGCAGTGGTGTCCCGGAACGTTTTCTGAACTAACGCTTCTCACATCCTTTCCTGACCCTCCTCAACCTGGAGAAAACTGCAGTGGGGTCACAGAATTAGACTGCTCTGTTTGCACGCACACTTATGTCTGTTGTCTCAGTCAGACAATGAGCTGCATGAGGATAGGGCCTCTCTCGGCATGATGATGGCCATATGGTGGCCCTTTCCTAAGTGCTCATTTATCATTCAGTCGTGTCTTTACGATACCCAGTTTCTGTCTGCCTGTCTCTGAGAGGAATCAGATTCAATCACTCATCAGCTGGGTATCTGCCTGTCTTTTCCAGCTGAAGTCCTGGGCCAGATAGGCAGGCTTCCCTCCAACCACAGCACACTCCAGCCTGAGCTTTGAAATCATGAAATCATGAAATCACTTTGCTGGCTGTGCACTGGTGTCCCCATGGGCTCCGTCTGAGCTGGGGGCTGGGAGGGAATCACGCATGCCAGTGTCGGTGCGCTGGGCAAGCGGAGCCTATCGACATGAAGACACTTTGGGTTCGAGGCCAAGCCAGGGGTCCGCTGTAGGTCCGGCCACTTCTCTTTGAAGTTATTAATTAGTGCACACCCCACTCCACCCCCAAACACCCTTTATTCTCTTTTCCTGAGGAACAATGGCACGATTAAGGACAATATGATTCCAATTCAGTCATACGGTGTCATGGTATGGGAAGACCCCAGTTCTAGAAGTCAGGAGACCCGAGTTCTGGTCTTACATCTGCTACCAGCTGGCAGCACAAGCCTGGGGCGGGTCATTTACTCTTTCTGGAACTCCTTCCTCTCACGCCTAAAAGAAGGATCCTATTTCCACTTGCTCCTTTTTTCTCTCTGCCTTCCCTCCTTCTCTCTCACTCAAACGTGTACTGACCACCGGCTCAAGAACCGCCTGGTGAATAAGGTAAACAAATGGGTCTTCCAAGGCCTGTGCTTCATCCTAAAATTTCTCCAGCTCCTTCCAGCCCTAAAAGACTAAGTCACGGCCCTGTCCTTGGATGGAGCTTAGTGAGTGGTTCCCTGGGAGAGGCTGAGGACTAGAGGGGGGGTGGCCTGCGAGGGCACAAAGGCTGGGCCTGGCCTCCTGTCTCCTTGGATTTCTGCTGATGCAGCTTATCAGATCCCAGAGACCTGGCAGACCTCTAATGTGCAGAAACAGTGAAGGGGGAGCCAAGGCACGCCTCCAGCTCAGCTTCTGAGGATGCCAAAGCTTAATCTGGGCTGTGGGAGCTAAGTGTTTGCATATGAAAGAGCAAATTCAGAACATGAGCATGGAAGTTCCTGCAAACATCAGAGCTTCCTGTGCGAATCCTCACCCCTCACTCTTATGTGTGCCCTCTCCCCGCCTCCTCTCCTCTCCTCTTCTCTCTCTCTCAAGTTCATCTTTCATTCGTGGATGCCAAGTGGCCCTGGCCCACGTGCTCACTGAGTGCCTGGTTTGAACCTTCATCGTCTGGCTCCCTTCTAGGTCTCATCTCCCCAGGTCAAGCCAACACCCGAAGAAACAACCAGTTCTGTGACTAAGGCAGGTCTGCAGATTCTGGCGGGGGGGACATGGTGGGCTCTGTTTTCATGCTCATTATATAAAAGCTTGACGTTACATTCCATCATCACAAGACTTGAGGCTGCTCTACCCGTCGGTTTGTAATGCGCCTCTGCTGCACAGATTTGCTCATTAGGCTGCCTCTTCCAAGGCTTGTGGGCAAATCCAGGGGTCCCTTAGCTTGCAGTGAACAGAGGTAGACCAAGGAGAACTGGTGGTGGGTGCTGGCCCCCGCATTTCTTCTTGGCGGTGTCCTGCTGAAGGACTCTGATCCCATCTCTCACCTTTGCTGATTGGCCACACCTAAGCTGGACACAACATGGAGGGGTACCCCAAACTGGTTATTTTCACAAAGAGAATTTAATATAAAAAAGTAGTTAGTACTGAAGAATGGGGAAGACAAAATGTACAATGAAGTTCCACCTTTAGGCGGCATCTACTGACTCTGGGGCAGGGTGGAGCGCAGCAAATGGAAGAGGCTGGAATTATCAAAACTCAGAAATTTCAGTGAGGGGCCTTGAACTTCTGAGGGCAGGGCAAGCTCAGAAGATGGCCCTTGGGACTGGGACCCGACCTCTGCAATGGGTCATTGTTCTGTGCTGGCCTTTCTGAGCTGGTGTGAATACACTGTGGATGCTGGCAAAACAGAAAACTGGATGCAGCTGCTGTTACAGGAACAAAAAAAGACTGATCGGGAACAGGAAACCAGCAGGAAGGGGCGTGTCCTGCCTCCAGCCTTGGGCCTTTCTCTTTAGTGCCCCCTATTGGTAGAGCCTAACAGGGAGACATAGGCCAGGCAGAAGTATGATTTGCACCGCCTCAGCCCCAGCATGTCAAAGAAGCAAATATGTGCAGGGGTGGGCTTGGAGATAAGCAAAAACAGCATAATAACTGGCCCTGGAGAGATTCTTATTTTAAATATATTTTATTGATTATGCCATTACAGTTGTCCCATTTCCCCCCTTCATTCTCCTCCACCCTGCACACCTCCTCCCCCACCATTCCCCCCTTTAGTTTATGTCCATGTGTCTCAAGTTCTTTAGCTTCTACATTTCCCATACTATTCTTGCCCTCCCCCCGTCTATTTTCTACTTACCATCTATGCTACTTATTCTCTGTACCTTCTCCCCCCTTCTCCTCCTCCCACTCCCCTGTTGCTAACCCTCCATGTGATCTTAATTTCTATGGTTCTGCTCCTGATCTAGCTGTCCTCTTAGTTTGCTTTTGTTTTAGGTGTGGTTGTTAATAACTATGAGTTTGCTGTCCTCTCACTGTTCAAATTTTTTATCTTCTTTTTCTTAGATAAGTCCCTTTAACATTTCATATAATAAGGGCGTGGTGATGATGAACTCCTTGAACTTGACCTTATCTGGGAAGCACTTTATCTGCCCTTCCATTCCACATGAAAGCTTTGCTGGATAGAGCAATCTTGGATGGAGAGATTCTGAGTAGAGCTATTCCTTTTTCAATTACATAGGGCTGAGTGGCAAAGTGAAGAGAACTGTGGATTGGAAAGCAGGGACTGTAGTAAATATTAATGATTACTCCACAGCATTGGTTGAATTAATTCTTTTCCTGTGTCATGTTGTGTAAGCCACTAACTCTCTGGAGGCTTCAGTTTGCTCAGTGCTAATGATCTTCAGTCTTTAAAATTAAGAAATTTGATTACATTTGACACTAAATGCATTTTGATGTTAGGATAACTGAAGATGGCAAAGATTAAATACAACTGTTTATTGAATCCCTATTAACATCTTTAACTTACCTTTCTCATCTGCAGAATGGGAATATAATACATTCTGCCTGGTAGAGTTATTTAGTGATTTAAGCAGCTATTTTTAAAATATTGCTTATTAATTTATTTTTTACAGAGAGGGGAAGGGAAAGAGAAAGAATGGGAGAGAAATATCAATGTGTGGTTGCCTCTCATGTGTCCCCTACTGAGGACCTGGCCTGCAACCCAGGCATGTGCCCTGACTGGGAATCGAACCAGCGACCTTTTGCTTCACAGGCCCGTGCTCAATTCACTGAGCTACACCAGCCAGGGCTGATTTAAGCAACATAAAGCACTCAAAGCAGTGCCCAGAGGAGAGCACATAGCAAACAGATGTTATGCGGTTACTGTTATCAAGAGTATTATCAAGATTATGGAGAGGAACAGAAATGAAGAAGCTGTGGTTCCCACCCTTACGCTGCTCACACCTAGGGAGGTGGGAGAGACACTACAGTAACTGTGATTTGGAATACAATAGACCTTTGTGCTGTAATAAAAGTGCAAAACTGACTTAGGGAAGTGTAGGAGTAGAATGCACCCTCCTCGGGAATGTGATCTTAGCTACAAGACTGAGCTTTCCACGCAGTGGGTCGCCACTGTCCTTCACTCAGCACAGCTTCCCCAGGGGAACCAAAGAGAGGATGAAAGCCCCAACTGGCTGACCTGGGGAATCTCCGAGTGGGAGGATCCTGGGGCCAGTGGTCTGCGGTCCTCTATAAATAGAAGAAAGCAAGTGAAGGAGTCAGAAGTCAGTACTTTGGGAAAGAGGCTGCCCTTTGCTATCCTCACCCCACCCCTGGGGGCCTAGAGGAAGGACCAGCTAATGCGTAGTCCCCCTCATTTTTTTCCTAACAAAGAATTAGGAATTTCTAGACATTGACGACAAAACATTAAACCAAGAGCAGGGCCCTTCTGTGTGAGGCCCGTGTGACCACGCAGGTCACATGTCTGTGAAGTGCTCCCTGGCTAGTGAGACCTTATAAAAGAGACCACCCTGACCCTCTCTATGAAGGAATATATGCAAATACATAAAAGGTGGGTCTCAATGAATTAGAATCATAGGTGATATTTCCTGAGACCTGAGTCTGAGTCAGCCACCTCTGTAAACATCCGTGTGTGTTAACTAATTTATTACTCTAAGGTTGGTTCTAGTTACCTCCATTTTAGAGCTAAAAGAATTGGAGCTCAGAGAAGTTCAGTACATAGTCCCAGGTCACGTGGCTGTTTCGTTGTACAGTCAGGATTGCAGACCCAGTCAGCTGGGATCCAGAGCCCGTGCTTTTACCCACTGTGCTACCATTCCTCCTGGCACAGACGCCCCTTCCCCAGAGCGCCCAAGCCAACAGCCCCCCAATCTGGCCACTGAGGGAGAGCACAGGAATCACTGTTTGTTCACTATTACTCCCGCGAAATACCCTAAACCTAGATGGGCATTCCAAAGTCTAACTTACTTTTTATGTTTTTATTCCCTTCTATAAGTAAGGTGCTTATGTAAAAGAGAATGGATAAGGGAAAATAGAAAAAAATTGACTATACTTCTATCAGTTAAACATAACCATTGGCAATACATTGATGCGTATACTTCTGGTCATCGTACATGTCCCAAAACATGTTATACTGCACTTCAAATGTAATGATCTACTTTGGAGAGTTTCCCAGATCACTGGAGTTCCGTCTGCAGCATCATTTTAATGGCTCTCCAGGACACCACTGTAGTAATGTATGATAACGTATTTCTCTGCCCATATATTGCTGGATCCTTGAATTCTGTACCTTTTTTTTCCCATTTCAAATAGTCCTGTGATCATGCATGTGTAGCTAAATCTTTCTGTACATACATGATTATTTCCTAAGGAAAAATCCCTAGAAGTTGAATCATTAGGTCAAAGGACAAATTATATTAAGAAATATAAAATAAAATAATACAGAACAAAATACATTAAAATAAAATGAGAACACAGCATCACCCTCTGTATCACAGACATTTTGTTGCTGGCCCATCGCGAAGCACGGAGGGATTTTTACCGTGTGCACTCGCTGAGTCACGCCGGCACCACCCTCTCAGTGATTGGTTTCCCGGCCTCACATTATCTCTGTCCTGCCTTCTCTGTTGCAGATTGTGGCCAAGAAATACCGCAACTATGACTTCCCGGCTGAGATGACAGGCCTGTGGCGGTACCTCAAGAACGCCTACGCCCGGGACGAGTTCACCAACACCTGTGCCGCCGACGCGGAGATAGAGCTGGCCTACGCCGACGTCGCCAAGCGCCTCAACCGATCCTGAGCACGGCCACCCAGCCCCATCACCGCTGCAGAAGAGCTCAGCTTCTCCCAAAGGACTCCAGCTTCACAAACTCTCTCCCACATTGCCTTGAGAAACTCTTTTCTGGTCAGACTGCACCTTGCTGGCTTCCCTAGAACTTCTGCCTGCTGTCCTTTGTGAAGGTCAGCGCCAACCCCGTCTGATCACAGGAATCTGCAAGCAGAAATGCTAGAGACAGTCAGACTCCCAGCCTTTGGGCCTGGTCTGAGTTCGGTGTACTGGGGTCAGTGTTGGAGAACCCGCGGACGGGATCGTCACCCGGCCCTTTCTGCCAATATCAAACTATCTCCTCAGATGCATTAGAAACATGCAATGCCATGTCCTCCTCTGTCCTCCTCTTTGTCAGTAACTCCAAGGCCAAGGACAAATGCCATCTTAATTCTTATTAGAAAGAGCTCCCCTGCTCTTAGGGGAGACAGAGAGAGTGAATGGAGAGGAACTAAGCAGGCTGGATTTTGGCATCTGGCAGACCCACCTCAAGTCACTCAGTACTTTCTGACACTCCTGTCACACTGGGCACTTTGGGAGCAGTCTCAGTTTACCGCAGTGCTGTGAATGTTGCAATGCTATCGTGCACCTGGCTGACACGCACCTTTGTTTTCATGCTGCCTGGGCCTTGCCAGAAAAGGAAATTGACATGCAATTCCAAACTGGGGGTGGTGGGGGGACTGGGGCAGGGAGGGGAGGGGAGCAGTGTTGATGCCAAAAGGCCCATGGGGGTCTACCAGCCATGGGGTTTGCTTGCTTAGGGGTAGTTGATTTGTTGCAGATTACATGCCTGGGTTTGACTATGTTTATCTACAAGTGAGATTTGATCCATGATAAAACAGATATGCATGGGAGGTAGAGGCATGGGTGAGCGTGAAAGAGTCCTTTATGATGCTCACCGATCCCTGGGAATTTTGAGGACAGGTCTCCTGTCTCATGATCTAACTAAGTCTTGAACTGGTGATGTCATGTAACTACTAACCTTATAGCAAAAACCCAAGAATTGGCCAAAAATGACTTTGCAGGCTCTCTAAGTTGTTTCTGGATGCGGATCTCTATCTGGGTGCCCTTGGGCAGCCTCTGGTGGGTGAGAGTCTCAGTGAGGAGGTGGCATGATCATGGACCCTTAGGAAGAAAGTCCTTGAGTCTTTCTGACTGGGAAACCATGTGGTTTGAACTTAAGAAAAAAAATATGCCCATCTGGGTTAATGTTCTTACCATCTGACTCAACTACCAGATGAAGACCAGGAAACCTTATTTTAGATAATATTGCTCTCCTTAGTTGTTGTTCTTGAGTTTCACCTCCTTAGAAGCTTACCCTGCATGAGCGTGGGGACCAGGGCAAAGGGAACTAAGAGAAATGACCCAATCATCAGCTCCCCCTCCCAGGGAACTCCTGGTGAGGAAATCCACCCGCCGCAGCCCTCCACCTTCAACAATCCTTCCTTCTCCGGTGCCCGTCAGTGGAGAGCAAGGTTCCCAGGTGCCAGAAAGCCCCAGGATTTGGCTCATTGCTCAGGGAGAGCAGAGTGGCATGGGTCTTTTCCATAGAAACATCAACAAATTCTAACCCAAGCAATCCCCGGACCTACCTGCCTCTGGGGATCTCGGAAGGAAAAAGTGGCCCGTTGATCAGAGCAGAAAGGAGAGGAACCAGGGGGTGTCTTTCAGCCCACTGAGGAAGAGGAAATTCCTCAGTAGGACATTTTATTAGCCTGAGAGTTTTGAAAGGCAGAATGAGTTGATTCATTTCCCCCTCTGAAGGATCCTTCCCACAGCTCCCTGGAAACCTGTCTCTGGAGGTGTTTAAAATGGAGGACTGGTGAGGAAATAGTCTTTTTTTTTTTTACCTTAAGGAAAAGCCCCAAACTGGACTCTTGGGGCATGAAAGCCTGAATGATCTCAAAGGACTTTTAATTTGTGTGAAGTCCTGGGAAATTGCCCCCCGTACCTTCACGTCCCAGGCACCATGACCTCAGAGGCAGTCTGCTCTCCCGAGCCCCACGGTGGCCCTGGTCTTGAAGCACAGCCGTGTAGTGCAGCCAGGGCAGCAGAGAAAACAGAAGGATGCCAGGAGGACCGACTGCCCCGGAGGGGTTGGCAGACAGACACTAGCAGCCTTGATTTGATATTCAGAGTTCCAGCAGCTGGCCAGTCTTTAAAAGCAGTCTTTAAAAACAAACAGACCAAACCAAATCAATATTGTTGTTTCTAGATGTTCCTTCTGTGGTTGACTTAATTTTACATGAATAACAATATTAATAGGCATGGAGGGCCGATATATGATTAATTACAACTATTTAAAAGAGGGGAAGGAGCTAGAGATGGAGGGATACTTAATCAGGAATATCTTTTTATTTCAACAGTACATTATTATATAGTGCAACTATTGACTTAGAGATTCAAGTTCTTACGACCAGATTTATCAGAGTATTTTTAAATAATGATAATGTGACCTTCTGATTCACTTTGTTTTTTCAAAAACAGATTTTTCTTTAGATGCTTCAGCCTCCTGGGGGTTTGGCCATAACCTTGTAGCATATCACACCCCAGCAACAGCGTGGCTGGTTCTCAGGTGTCCCAGCTCAGGGAGGACTGGCGGTGTGCGGTCTGACTACACGCTCCAGAGTTCTGCGACAGGATGCGACTCTTGTCGTGGGGTCTTGAATGAACACTAGTCCCTCAGAAAGCATTTCAGTGTGGCCCAGAAATGGGATGAATTTTGGTTGCGTTCCTCTTTTATATTTCACTTATTTCTCTCCTGTGACTGTCATGTCACTATTTTTTTTGTGGTGAGGCCGAGGCAGAAACAAGAGTCAACTCCGAGTGACTGACGAATTTGCCCACCTCCTCAGCACTGTCTACCTCTCGGGTTGGCCCAGAGTGAAGCTATTGGAGAAGATCTTAGTAACTCCAAAGGATGAGCTAAATAAATCTCGATTGATCCAGAGCATAGTGCCTTCTGTTGTCTGCCTTCATCTCTTGACAAAGGAAGTCAAATAAATGCCCTGGCAATCCAGAATCACAGGCACAAGTTCGAGGATCTTGTTTAAACAAGGGACGCAGCTCCCCGGCACCACACTACGGAGTTGGAAAGTGAAAAACACTCAGTTTCTTTGGCCACAGGATCTCAGTCTAGTTTCAGCTCCCGAGGAAATGGTGGTGTCCCTAGTGGTCATTTCTACGGGTGGGGAGACCGTGAGGATCTGGAATTTTAATTAGAAAAAAGCATGTTTTCTAGCATTTGTCAAATGAAGGAAGCAACAGAAGCTCTTCACCGTATCTGTGCCCACTGGCAACTTTGCCAACAGAAAATACAAAGCATCATAGAATTGTCACAAAATGGATCACTCCTGGAATAGAGCCTAAAGTTCTAAGAGTCTCAGGAACCAGCAAGATCTTGGGGGGGAAATGGGGTGAGGGAGGTAGAGTCAGGAAGGTGCAGGTGTATCTAGTAGGAGTTTGTCATCATGAGAAACCCGTGGGAGTCTGTAGCTAACATGAAGCCGGCCCAGAGGCAGCAGATATCCAGGAGGTACTGCTGTGTCTCAGCCCTGTTCCTGCCCGCCTGGAGCCATTTCAGCAGCACGGCGCAAGTCGAGGTGCTGGCCTCTCCCTACTTGGAAAGGTGAAGCATTGACTTAGAGATGAAATTAAGACCACGATTCCCAAGGGATATGACATCAAAAAAATCTTAAGCATTAGAGAAAGAAATGTGCGTGTAAAGCATCCTGGTTCTGGGGTCAGGAGAACTGACGGAGTCACACTGCTGGCCTTGGGCCCTCTTTGCACACAAGGACGACTGTCTTCTGTTACTGCCCTTCAGCATTCAAACCAGATAACATGTGCCCACCGCATGCATGCATGTTTCTCTCCCTTTGTCAATATTCTTCTCCCAGCTTAGTTTCTGCAGCCTTTCAGTTCATAATTAGGTATGATTAAGTGTGCATAAGTTTATTTAATATTGCTACAGAAATAGACCCAATCCTCCCCTCCCTAACCAAATATAAAACAATAGACGGCCACACTAGAGGGTTTGGGCTAATCTGTGTTTCTATAAAAGCAATCTGTTTTATGGCAAAGCATAGTTTTTAGGATCCAGTTATCTAAGGTATATATTGTATAGCTAGAGATTTCACGTATATTTGAAACATAAAATATCCGGCTGATTTTGAATTTGTCTTACTTTCCTGACCACCCAGTTATCCCATTTTATAAGCTGGAGAGTTAACTAATTTAGCAAAAGATGCTTAGCTTTTATGACAGAACAAACATTTCATTTTCTAAAGACACTCCTAACAATGGTTACTTGACTTTCTCAAGACCTTTGACTGTGGTGATAAAATAATAGACCTTGCTTTCCAGCCTTAATGAATGTAAAATGCCTTTTAATGAAGATATTGCTGAATGTTTTCCTCATCTGAACCAGTTATAAATTTGTTCCCCAGTCTTGACTGGTATTGATTGATTCAAATAAAGTTGGTTTATTTTCAAATATTACCAAAGTGATCATCAGACTTCTTCTTCGAGATGAGGATTTCCTGTGCTGTTTTAAATGACAAGTATGAAATACTGATTTTTTTTCAAAATAAAGGTTATTTTATTTTCCATTATAAAAGAAAACACAAACTTCCAGTTACAAAATACATTTTTAGAAAAGAGAATATGTTCATTCTCCTAAAAAATTAAAGCTAAATAAAAAGAAAAGGCAGGAGATGAGAAGGAAAAGCAAAAAGCTTGTGACCTAGCCATCCCCACACTGACTTTTATTTTAGCAAGGCAAAAATTTTGTCATAATACATGACTTGGTAAAAAAAAGTATTCTGATGTTCTTTCATGTTCCTAATTTCAATTTCCTATCTGTACTGTAGGACCTAGGGGTAGGCCGACAGAGACAGTCCAGGAGTGACTTAAGAAATACCTTAAAGTACCGTTGTACCTGCAGCCAAGGCTTGGCCCTCTGCGGCCAAGCCCCTCAGCATTCCTGGCCCGAGATTCCCAACCTCAGCACCACATCACTGACTCTGGGTTAAGGTGTCCAGAGTCCTCGGTAAGTTTTGCCTGAAGCCATCATAATAGCTGATAAGGACCTCTGCTAGAAGATGCGGAGGTCCGGGCAGTCCCTGGCATTCTCCATGTCTCTCAGAACCTAGCTTCTCATTACCTTGGATGGGATGAAGCACCTGACTCGGAGGACAAGTCCTGGTGGGAGCAGCAGCCTCAGTGCTGGTGTAGCAGATGCTGTCAGTGGGCATCTCTCCAGCCTGACCACCCCTGCCTTCCGCTAGCACAGCTCTGTTGGGGTCAGGAATCCACGTCCCTGGAGCTCCCCTCCCCCAAGTTCCCCTGCACCCTCCCTCTCCCTAGTCTTACGTAACTCAGGTGAGAGTGTCTCCAACCCCGAGGCAGGGGTGAGTCATGAGTGGTTTGAGCCCATCCTCCTGGCTGTGTTTGGTTCCTGAATGGGCTTTTGACCAAGTTCCACCCAGTATTGTGAGGGAATATTTGTTCAGGAACTTCTGAGGAAGACCTCCTTGTTCTGAGGAAAGTGACTCCTTAAGTCACTGCCTTTGGTGCTGCCTCTGGACGTGGGTGTGAGGCCTGCAGCTGCTGTACCCTCTGGACACCATGACAGGAGAGCCTGGGGAAGAGGCAATGGCCTGCGAAAGGCAGCAGGAATGGAGAGAGCCAGGGTCGCTGATGGGACCACTGAACTGCTGAATGGGCAAACTCTGAAACTGGTTCAAATTCCACCTAATGCACCCCAGGTTATTTGAAAGTGGTTATGTGTTGTTTGTTTATTATTATTAGGGATGGCCGAAGGCTTCCTAAATGGCATATTAGCTAAGTTTCTTGTTGTCACTAGCTTATTCCCAAGGTCACTTGGGACATGCTCTGTGTTTCCATTGTTTGAATTCAGAGGGTCTGCATTCAAACAGGCTGACCTGGGGCAGGAAGCCTGGGATACTGCATCCCTCCGAGTCAGTACCATGACGAAACCCAGGGGCATATAAATGGCAGTGACTGTGCCTTGCGTTGAGGAGAACTGAGTGAACTTGTAAATGAAAGTATCTTATTATACAGAAAAGTGTTGTGAGCTGGGTCTGTCTTATTTTTACATCTAGTAGCTAAAATCTCAGAGTCCCCAGTGAGTTTTACCTTGCGGAAAAAGGCGTGGGTATCAGACTGGGGGAGATAGGAAGCTCAGGATTGAAAACAGCGCAGAATTCTGATCATAGGTCCATCATTAACTTACTATGTGACTGGGAATAAGGCCCTTTCTGGGCTTCCCTTTCCCTACGGGGGTTATTGAGGCGCCTTGCCTGATGAAGTGTGCTTATTGCTAATAAAGGGTTATTTCAAGGGAAAGTACATTTCAACCAATTGGAATTTCAATCTATTCCACTTGGGCCTTCTTTAATGGAAAGTAGATGATCACCAGAAAATACAAGGATATTAGAATTTGGGGGATTTTTTAAAAGTAATTTTGGGCTCTCTTGGAGTCAATCCACCCCTCCCCCCATGTCAGTCCCCTATCCTTCTAGCCTACAACCAATGAGAGCTATATCTATATGCCATCAAAGTGACCCTGAGGCCCTGCAGTGAGGTTCATTAACCTGCAATTATTGAGGTAGAAAGTGAAACAGACTCAAATTTGGGAAAGATTTTCAATAGAAAGCATGGAAGTTTTTCTCAAGTTTGAGTTTAAGCCTTCTTTGAGTAGAATATCTCAGTGCTCCAAACCTTCTTGTCTCTGAGTTTATGTAGGACTTGGAGTCTAAACCGCACAAGGTATGTAAGACAAATGTGGTGATTCAGACCAGCTTGGAGTCGAGTGCTACCCCTCCTGCGGAGCACAGCTTGGTTGCACGCCATTTCGCATCCGTCCATCTGGAATCGTTCCTCTGTGTTAGTCACTCCTCACTGCCCTCTGCCCAATTAGAAACTAAGCTCCTTTAAGGGATGGAGGGTAGGTTATCCAATTTTGTGCCAGGTCTCACCTTGTCTAGCACTCAGCAGATATTAGTTGCTCAAAAATATTTATGAGTGGTTGGCTGCAGAGGTCATGAGACAGCATTCGAGATTTCTGGGTTCGCCTCAGGTCTCCCCCTTCACTCCCGGAAGGTCCCTGACACCCACTGCACCTTGTTTCTGGAAATGGAGTGATAACAGGGAGCCGAGAGAAAACTGAGTATTTGTGTTAGTTAAATATGTTCCTAATATAGTTCTGAAGAGTGGATGCTTCTCAAATAGTCCATACAACATTTATCTGTCTGTCTGGAAAGATGAAAAGCTGCCAGAGCTTATGGGATCGCATGGTTGTGATTATGTAATGATTTAGCCCGCTTCCCATGTGGGCCACAACACTGCGCCCGGATTGGGTGTTTTATTTAGGAATGAATTAGAAACATTGAGGTGAGTGTGGCTCTAGTCCTAGAATCATCTGCCTAATCGAGGGTTAAACAAATTTGTCTTTTTCCCCTTGAATATATGTTAAGAGAGAATGTAGAAAATGCAGAGAAGCAAAAAAGAAGAAATTAGAGAATGCCTACAATTCTTATCTCCAAAGATTAACCACTCTTAATTTGTAAATAGTTATATTCCTAGGCCTTGTCTAGTTAGAAATATACATGTAAATTTTTAAGCAAAAAGAGCTGTTATTGAGAACCGAAACCAATGTGCTTCCCCGCCTGTATGATAAACAGCTTTGTGTCCATCATATTTCCATGTTCCTGTGCCAGACACTACTGGGACCAGACAAGTAACTTGCTACTTATTTCAGAAAACCCTTGCTCACTTGTGAAGACCAAGGGTTTGCTCAACAATATCTGCTCCCAGACCTTACCTCACTGTGCCCACCAGTCCAAAGCTGCGTGCCCCAAATTGCCCAGTCCCAACCAGTTCCCCATGCCGCAAGCCCCACCTTGTGATCCCTCAGCTCTGCCCCTGTGGCCGCTGTTCCCCTTGGGGCTTCCTAGTGTATTTCTAAGTAGAAGAAGAAGGTAGAATTTCTCCTTAAGGAAAACATGAGAAAATTTGGAAAGACAAGACTCTTTACTTTAAGTCACGTGAGAATTGCCATTTTAGATCAAACTCAAAGTATTTCCTGCTAGTAGAGTCTCAAGAGTATTAGGAATGTATTATGAGAAGGTGTGTATGTGTGTGTGGTGGAGTATGTGTATGTATGTGTGGCAGAGAAGGTGTGTGTGTATGTATAATGTCTCTGACTTAGAGTTTTGGAAACATTAGTTTTCGAACTTCAGAGGAGTTATCCTCTACCAGACATGTCCACCAGAAACTCTCAGAATTCGCTGAGTGTTTGGCCTTCAGAGTGAGGCCAGCCCCATCCTTCTGGAAGATGACTGCGCACCCAGTGAGGACAGAGACAGTGAGCTGGCAGGCCTTACGCTGGGGTTTGTGCAAGCAGGAGAACCCGAAACACCAAATCTGTACTTCTAGGGTGATGATCTCCAAAGTACTACAGCCTATAAAATAGGGCCCAAGAGACAGGGCAGTTCTCGGTATTAAAAGCTAGTTTGATTAATGGGGGAAGGAGGCTTCATAGCCACCTGGAACAGGGGACTTCAGGGAAACGGTGGTCTTCAGCCTTTCCTCTGGCCCCCTCTGCATTTCTGCACAGCGCCCAACTCCTGGAGTGCTTGCTATTTCTTCCCCCCGGGCAGTGACTCTCAGAAAGGTTCTCAGAAATCAAACCAACAACAGCACTAACTCTCTGGCCCTTAATTCATCAGGATGCCATAGAACCTGAAAGCCAAAGCCAGGAGAAAGGTGACGAATGTGAAAAAGCATGAGACACTAACTGAACCCTGCATAATGAAGACCACAACAGGGCCAAGTTCAACATCCAAAAGAGACATGGAGCCCCAAAGCTATCATGTGGTTATTTAATTCTAGAAAAGGGAACTATATGAGGGTGTTGAGGGGGGCAATGAAAGGAGCAGTTAAAATGTAAATTGCCCACTGGAGACTATTTTAAAATGCTTCTTGTGAGTACCTAGCAAAGAGCTCCAAAGTCAATAATAAAAGACCCTATAAATGCATCGAGGCAGAAAGCCAAGGAGATAATCAGTGAGACCACTTGACCCAGAGCTACGGTGGGAGATGAAATGGAGAGAATGCGAAGAGACGGTTCTTTTCCCGTTCAACTCTGTGAGAATGAAGAAAGAGAACATGGCCATCCTCACTCCCTCTTTTGAAAAACACTGTCATAAATACAGATTCGAACACAGTTAGGCTTAATGAACTGAGGGCAGCAGATGCCATCAGGAGGGTCCTGAGGGGAAAGCTACTGGGTAAAACTCATGGTATAAAGATGGGAACAAGCACCCCTGGGAGGCACCGCAGAACACTCTGCTCCGACAGGAACACTACCTCAGTTGCACCCACAGGGCGTCGGCCCAAGGCTGCTGTGGCCGGCGGTGGCGACAGTCACCTCACTGAACGCCTGTCCGGGGGTCCCCTCATGCTAAGCAGAACATAGTTGCATCATCTCAAATTCTTTCCTTAAATTAAAAAAAAAATTCCATTACAGTTGACATTCAATATTATATCAAAGATGAAGGAATTAAGAAGTACAAATTGGCATCTCAAATTCTTTCAACATTCCTATATGCACACTGTTTTTCATATACGGAATGGGACTCTGAGGCCCACAGCAGTTAGATAGATTGCTCATGTCCACAAGCCAGTGGGAGTTAGGGTTGCAGCCCTGAACTCTGATACCAAGCCTTTAAGGTGAGGCAGACAGATCAAAAGAAAAAATATATATATTTTAATCTGAAAGGCAGAGCTGTAATGTGATCAAACCCAAAGTAATGAAAAGTGTGAATTGATCACCAGGTAGAAGTGTGAGCCAGGTAACACATAGTACGAGAAACCCTAAACAGCTAAAATTAAAAACACAAATTACTTAACAATGTAAATTAGAGATTATTCTGTGTAAGTACATAAAAAGCTTCCTCAGTTGTTTATTTTACAGGAGCATAGTTTTCATTTATTTATAATTATTTTTTTTAATTTAATTGTTGTTTAAGTACAGTTTTCTGTCTATTACTCCCATCCCACCCCACCTTCTCAGTGCTCCCCACCTCCCTCCCATTTCCACCCCCCTTAGTTGTTGTCCATGTGTCCTTTATACTTGTTCCTGTAAACCCTTCCCCTTTTCCCCGAAATTCCCCCCCCCTCTGGTCACTGTCTGCCTGTTCTCTATTTCAGTGTCTTTGGTTATATTTTGCTTGCTTGTTTATTTTGTTGTCTAGCTTCCTGTTAAAGGTGAGATCATATGGTATTTGTCTTTCATTGCTTGGCTTTACTTTTGATTAAAAAAAACAGGCACACAAAAGATGAAAATTCATGCAGTTCGATAAGCATTACAATGGGAAGTTGGTGGCCTTCCAACTTCAAACATTCTTGCCCACTTTCCAAAGGCTACCACTGGTGACAACTTCTTGTATTTACTTCCAGAAAATCTTCATGTGTACACACACACACATCACACTGCACATATATTTTCTTGTTTGGTAAGAACATAGGATATGTGGGTGGATATGCATGTTTCATGTGTATTTTATAAAAAATGGGAGGGCAATGTTCTTTATCTTGCATTTTTTACTGAATATATCTTGGACAGCTTTTCATATGAGTGCATGATTCACACTCTTTGTAATGTCTGAATGGTGTTTCGCTGTATCAATGCACCTTCATTCATTCAGCCAGTCCCCATTTAACAGACATGTAGGTCGTTTCCAGTCTGGCGCTATTGAAGTGTTGCTGGAGCGAACACCTCCTTGCAGGTGTTCTGAGTGTGTGTGAGGGGATATTTGTGGGATAAATTCCTGCTGTGATCATCGGATTCCAGGGATATGCATTTAGTTATTATTTATTTTTATAAATAATAAAATTTATTATTTTAAATTATTTTTCATTTTTATCCTAATTTTAAACAGTAAGTACACTTGCATTATTCAAAAATCAAAACAGTGTAACAGAAATATTACAAAGTCCCAGCACCCCCATCCCTGGTAATTATACCTCCTTCACCACCTGTAAACATTTTACTAGTTTCTTGTGAACCCTTCCGGGTCATTCTCTATTCAGTGGCAAAAATAAAAATATACGCTTTATCCCCTGTGTTCTTACCACTGGAGTACCCACTGCATACGCTGCTCTGTATCCCACATTTTTTCCTTAATGTACTCTACAGATGTGAGGGCATAGGGTTCGCCTCCATTTTTTTTTCACAGCTTCATACTAATTTACAGTGTAGATATTTTATAACTTAATTACCTCTCTTTTGATAGACACTAAAGCTATTTCTAAATATTTGCTAGTGCAAACAATGCTATAATGAATAAAGGTATACATACTTTATTTTACATTTATATGAATAGACATGAAAATGCATATAGCATGCTACCATTTGTGAAAAAATGAAGGAAAGCAAAATTTTAATAATTCCTTGGAAAGGTAAACAGAAAGCGAGTAGTGTTTTTTTGCTGGGAAGGATGGGAATAGAATGGAAGGGGACAAGGTAGGAAGGAGATTTTTCT
The DNA here is from genome assembly GCF_014824575.4 of Sturnira hondurensis. Lineage (NCBI taxonomy): Eukaryota > Metazoa > Chordata > Mammalia > Chiroptera > Phyllostomidae > Sturnira > Sturnira hondurensis. Next base: position 6,598,052 of record NW_028073511.1, on the reverse strand, counting down.
CTGTGCGTATATTTATGCTTTGTTATTTGAATCATGTGAATCTGCTACAGGCCACATCCCTATTTTAAAATTGTGTAATATGAGTCAAAATCTGCTTATGACATGTTCAGATGAGGTTATTTTCTTAAATAGGCTGACAAGACATTTTAAGGCTCTTGAAGCACATTTATGACCATAAAAGTCATAAATGACCATAATGCTTCTCTTCCAAGTTCATCCCTTGGTTCTCTGGCTTGTAGCACAACCATCAGCATCAATTTTCATACATTTTCTTCCCCAGGTGGTTAATTTTATATTGCTAGTATTATCGCCTCTTCCTGAAACCCTAGGGACATTGGAAATCCCAGTTAACAGATCCTTCCTACAAGGTTTAAAGAGGGAATGTGATCAATACCAAATATCATGTGCCCTGGCTGGTGTGACTCAGTGGTTTGAGCACCGGCTTGTGAATCAAAGGGTTGCTGGTTTGATTACCAGATAGGGCACATGCCTGGGTTGCTGGCCAGGTCCCCAGTGGGGGGCATGCAAGAGGCAACCACACAATGATGTTTCTCTCCCTCTCTTTCCCTCTCCCCTCCCCTCTCTAAAAAATAAAATAAATAAAATCTTTTTAAAAATTTAAGAAAAGAAAATACTGCACACCATCCATACATAGACCCAACATCACGTGAGGAGAAAACATGTGGCTGTGGGGAACCCCCAGGCAGCTTTGATTTGCAAAGTCCACTCAAGGGCCCACATGTGAAATCAGACCACGCACTGCTCTGTGCCTCAAGCCCCAGGAGGCCCTCAGGCTGAACTCGGGAAGCCGCTCTTACACCAGTCCTCTTCTCTGGCTGCTCCTGTGCACACCGGGCAGTCTCCCACCCCTTGGGGACTTCCGGGGACTTAAATGCCCATACCGTCCTGTTAATATTTCTTCAAGCGTGCTCCCTCTTTAACAAGTCATGCTGCAACCAGAAGGAGGTATTTGGGGTATTCTATCCATTAAGCTTTATAGAACATTTTCCCCCTTTTTCCAATTCTTTCTCCCCGCTCTCTTTCTCTTAAGAGTCCTCCCCATGACCATTAGGTCCCCAGCGGCTTCCCTGCCCCTCACACTAGCAGCTCCCTTCTATGTTTGTGTTACAATTTTATTGCACATGAGCTTATTGTACACTATATCACTATATAGTGATACACTATATTATAGTATAATACAATCTACAGTATCTACTATAGATCTACAATATAGTATATTGTACACTATATCACTATATCATTGTATTGTATTGCCTAAGTTATCTCTTTTTAGAATTGGAGCAAAACATTTAAAAGCTGTTGGATGTTTTAGATGCTGAACTCAAAGTGGAGGTGACCACAGATCTAAGACTCCGCAACATTCCGGGTATTCCCAGGATAAGTCATCTGAATGGCACCTTTGCTCTGCCACATATCCATGTGACGTGGGTTGAATTATTTCTCCCTGAAAGGCCTGTTGGACTCCTAACACCTGGCACCTGTGCAAGGGACCTGACTTAGAAACAGAGTCTTTGCAGATGTAATCAGGTTAAGAGGAGGCCATACTGGATTAGGGTGGGCCCAGATCCAATTGGACTGGCATCCTCATAAGAAGATGAAAATTTGAACCCACAGAGGAAACTTGGCCATGCGGAGACAGAGGGAGAGATTAGAGTCATGCCACCACAAGCCGAAGAACACCTGGAGCCACCCAAACCGGGAGCGACGAGGAAGGCTTGGCCCTGGAGGCTTTGGGAAAGCGCAGCTGTGCCGGCACTTAGGTTTGGACCGCTGGCCCCCAGACCTGTGAAGGAACTCACTTCTGTGGTGTCAAACCACCCAGACTGCAGTACTTTGTTAATGAAGCCCTACGAAACTAATATACCATGTACTTGCTCATTTCTAAGTTCTGTCCTTGTGCGTGCCCCCTCCCCATTCTGTTTCCACATATTCCCAGCCAGAATGGAGGTCACTCAAGCATCTTCAGAGTAGGACTGTCTGCTGAGCCAGAGGTGGGATGTCAGTGACCCATGCTGAAGTCTGAACCAAGTATCCTGCTCGTGCCGCCTCCGGGGCATCCCCTATGAGCGTTTGAGAGCCACCTCACTAAACGAAGCCTGAGTAATGTCCCAGGAATGTTCAGGAGATCAGAGGTCTGGCTCTATGTCATTGCTTGGCACCTAATCCCCACATCCAAAGGGGTTCCCAGCTGTCCTGCCCTGGCTCCAGGCATTTGGAAAACATGTCTCCCATTGATTCCCTCCACCTCGTCATGCAAGGAGGCACCTACCAGCTTTGTCCACTCCAAATGCCTTTGAGCTCTGCAGTGATGAGAAAAGGGCAGAAAATGCCCACTTTCAAAGCCGTTTGCCTGGAGAGCACCTGGAGGACTTATTTGGCAGGTTCTTCCTTCAGATTTCCTTTTAGGTGATCACGGATTTGGCAGTGGGACACTTGGCTAATCCTCAAAGAACACAAATCAAAACGCCCAGTTCTCCTGCCCCATAATTATGTTATCCAGTTACTCCCCTTGAGCCGGTGATAAAAGGAAATCTACCAAGTGGGTGCTCGACAGGTGGCCTTAAAAGGTTTAAATTGCCACTTGAATCCGGGCTGATGAAAGGGGTCTGTGCAGGTGTGACTAAAGCAGACATGGACAGGACGCACTTGTTCAGGGTGGGGCCGCTCGAGGTACACCCAACAGGTAGAGATTTAGGCAAGTGTCTTCTCTGTGGTTCACCTTTCGTTGTTGCCCCAGATGCTGAGGCAAAAGCCAGGGCAGTGTTAGGATTGAGGGCTGCACCTGGACAGATGCTGAGGATTCTGCTTCATCATGCCACATGGTACCATCTATGACAACATGCCACATGGTACCATCTATGACAACACATCAACCATATCTCAGGACCTATTCTGAAGAGAAGCAAAAGAGCCCCTTTTGGTCACCTTAGAATGTTAAAAAGCATAGCTCATTTGGCATCGGAGCTTTCAGATACTGTTCTAGCCAACTGGTCCTACCCTGCCGTATCCATCCCCAGTTATGTTCCCCTACTTTCATCCTGTGGAAATTTGCTGAAGTAGTTTTGGTGCCATATTGCTTATTTCAGATAGGAACTTATGCTTCCTCACAAAGTTCATGTTTTTATTATGTTTTCAGAATTCTGAGGGCCCCTCATCCTCCTTTGGTCTTCTCCATATTTGACACTTCTTGGCGTGGCACCATATTTTATTTTTCTCCAGACCTCTTGAACATATCTTCCTAAAGTCTACTGAGGACATCTTTGGAAAACACAGTGTTGTTCTCTTAGCATTTAGGAGCTCTAGAATGACGCCATGCTGTCTCTTTGGGTTTCTGTGACTTCCTTTCCATCGACCTTACTCTAGTTTGGAATTAGGTTCAGGGGATGTTCAGAGAGTTATAGTTCCCCAGCTTTTCATCTTTTCTCTGTCAGATTTGTGTTCATGGTGGGGAAGCACCTCTGCACACTTTCACTTTGGAGTATAGACTGTTCTCCCAGTCTTTCAACCAGACCTGTTTTGGTGGTGGTGTGGGGGGATGATCTTCTGTTAACCTTATGGGCACAACATGACCGGAATATCTAGGGGAGGGTGATCCTTGAGTTAGGCAGCAGGCAGGGAGGAACAGGAAGTTTCTTTATTACATCCTCAGTTGAATTGCCTTTTTTAAAATTCTTGATGAAAAAGTTGGGACTTTTAAAAACTTATTTCATGAAGTACACAAAATTTTTCATGTATTCTTGACAGTGTATCATACTTTGGGCAGTTGGAAATCACAATTAAACTCTGGAGAGATGAAAGAAGGGGAGGGACTTCATTCCAACGTGCCTTCTCTCCCACAAACCATGGTTGTCATAGCTCAGCCCAAGGCCGACTCCTCACGCCTGAAGCTGTTTGTCCTCCTTAGTTCTTGCATGTTGGGAAAAAGTAGTCTCACTGCTGGGACCGGTACCTGCCATATCTTGGGCAGAATCGAAATAAAGGGTTGATTTCTCATTCAGGTCACTGCCCAGCTACAGTGATGGAATCCTGAGTGATCTCATGGCTATTGCGTTCTCCTTTGCCAGAGACTCAACTCAGCCTTCCTTGCTCTCAGTGTGGCCATGTGACCAGGTTCTAGCCAACAAGCGGGAAGGGAAGTCTTTGGGGCTGCCTAGGTTGTCTTCCGTGATAAAAGGAAAGCACTTTTTCCTACTGCCTCCTTCCTCCAGATGCTGCTGGAGATCTAGTGTCAGGAGGCAATACCGTTTTACCTAGAAACAGTACTGAAATACTGTTTTTCAATAATACTGTGGATTGAAATAATCCACTCCTGTCTACCACTTCCACTTGCTCTTCTTCCACGCCTACCTCTACATTGCAACCGGTTGCCTCGTTAAAACACATGTCCAGTCATATCAGTTTTCTCTGTTAAAATAACACCTGACTCCCATTGCCTAGGATACCTCCACATGCCTCCATTTAAGGATAAGGCATAGCATCCATGAGAAATACACCTGGCTCTGTGGCAGCCATCCGTTGACATGAGGCTACAAGCATGAGGGTGAAAAGCCCTCACGCTAAGGAAGAGCCAAGTAGAAGGACGGAAGGAGCCTAGGCCCCTGGAGGCATCACTGAGCTCCCGAGCCAGTCCTGGACCCTCTCATTATGCATCTCCAGGCTCCTTATTATGGGAGATAATTACATCTCTTCTTTTTGTTGTTGTTGTTGTTGCTGATGTAGACCCTTCATGGTCTGGTCCCAACCTAACTAGTCAGCCTATTTGCTCGCTTCATCACAACGTATCTTGCCCTCCAGCCACTACAAGCTCTTTACACATTCTCATGGCTTTTCTTCTTCATTGATCCTCTTTTCTGGCCTAGTGTGCTCTCCTGCTTCTTTCTCAGGCATGCAGGTCACATTCCTCCTCCTAGATCTGGCGCTGCTGGTTCCTCCTGTGGGAAACCTGCACTGCCCTCCTCCAGGCCTGCTTGGCCTGCTCCAGCTCTTGCTTTCTGCTTCAGTGACAAGCCAGGTGCACCTCTCACTGTTACTATTTAACACCCAGGTTTCCCGATTCAGAGCCTCTTGAGGGTCAGGTATAGTGTTTTTACTTATTTTTGAGTTCCTAGTAACCAGCATAGTATACTATATTTATTGTATATATGCTATTATTATTAAATTATACTATATTATTAAGCTCTACTAAGCACCCAATAGGTACTTAATAAAAGTGTCTTGATGGATCAGCTGGAAAAGGCTTTCCTTCCAGCAGTGACACCCCACCCCCTGCTGGGAGCCCTTCACACTGTGACCACAGCTCACGCCACTTCTCCTCGGCCTTCTTCTCCCCGCATGTCCCAGCTCCGTGTCATGTTGGAGTTGGGAGAGACCTTAGAGCTTTGCCAAGTTTTCTTACAGCAATAGCTATTAAGTGAAATAACAGATTCCAAAAATAAATACATTTTTGTTTTCTTAACACTGAGTTGAGTAAAATTTAAACAAGTTCTTCAATGAAGAGCTTCTCAGAGCCCGCAATATGCTAATATGTGTTGGGAATCTCTGAAAAAGGGACACCGTGACATTTCTCAAGGACCCACCCCCACTGGGGATCCCTTTTCTCTCAAGTGCTCCCGTGGACTCAGTGCTGTGGACGGCAGTGTGGGGCACTCTGCTCTGCTCTACCCTCTCATGCTGCAGGTGAGAATCGACTTCCCTGAGGCCCGGAGCCAACCAGCAGAGAGGCGGCCCGCCTCCCGACTGAGAGTCTCTCAGTTCCACTCAGTGGCTCCATCTTGAACTTCTCTGCCACTTTCTGGTCACACCACTAATTTAGCACTTTGCATGGTTGGTCATGTATGCACTTATGTCTAGAACTAAATTATAACTTCCTGAAAGGGGGTGCATTTCAACACTCTCCTATTTTCCTCCTCACTGCGCACGGAGCCAGGCATGTGGTCAGCACACTATCACTGAAGACAGAATGGTGAATGAATGAGAAAGAGGTAAAAGTTTATCACAGTGTCTTGAGAAGTCACCAAAAATTTCTCTGGGGCATAAAGAGACATAGTGTTACTTTATGTACCACTAAGAAGAGAAATGNGCACTTATGTCTAGAACTAAATTATAACTTCCTGAAAGGGGGTGCATTTCAACACTCTCCTATTTTCCTCCTCACTGCGCACGGAGCCAGGCATGTGGTCAGCACACTATCACTGAAGACAGAATGGTGAATGAATGAGAAAGAGGTAAAAGTTTATCACAGTGTCTTGAGAAGTCACCAAAAATTTCTCTGGGGCATAAAGAGACATAGTGTTAGCTTATGTACCACTAAGAAGAGAAATGTTTTCCATGACCTCATCACAATTCTTCCTCATCATCAGTTGTAAGGAATATCCTCATTTCCGGGGAATTAAAATGAAAGCAAATGTGTATCTTAATATGAATGAAATACGTACAGTAGAGGCATTTACTCAAAGCAAAACTCAGTTCCACAGATAACCTCATTCCACTGGAAACTCATTTCAAAATTGCTCAAGGCCTCAGAGTGGAAAGGGAGCAGGAAGAAGAGAAGCCTTGGAGTCACCGGGGTGACGAGGAACAGCTAAGAGCATTCTGCCAAGGGCCGGGGTTGTGAGTGCCTTGAGGTTTGCAAGGGCGGTGGTCTTGCTGTCGGCAGGCTCCGGCTGCAGCCCAACAGGCAGGGCACACAAACGGCATCAATTAATCTGAGATTGGTAATGACATGTTTGTTTTGGACTGAAGGGGTGCCACTGTGGCTCCAGCGCAGTGGTTGGATTGTTGTGGATGGAGGTTGGGGAAATGCGTATCCTGGGCACAGTCACGCTGTGGCACTTGGAAACTATCCAAGAAGGTTCCAGGGGGTTTTGGATGCTTGGGAATCTCTGGGTAAAATTGTTTTCTCGAAGAACTTCAAAGAAGCATCCTGAACCTGTGAATCAAAGGGTGATACGTGTCAATGGCCACACAGTAATGCTCTAGAGTTGATCTGTACACCTTCCTTTCTTTCTTTCTTTCTTTCTTTCTTTCTTTCTTTCTTTCTTTCTTTCTTTCTTTCTTTCTTTCTTTCTTCTTTCTTTCCTTCCTTCCTTCCTTCCTTCCTTCCTTCCTTCCTTCCTTCCTTCCCTTCTTTCCTTCTTTCTTAGGCTTCTTTCTCTGACCATGTACACACTGGGGCCAGAGGAAGTCATTTCCCCATTGCCAGAATACGGTCCAAATTCATGAGTTTGATGTTTCAAACCAGACCCATACCCTCAGTGGTCAGGCTGGTTTTCCTTCAGCCAAACACAACCTTCTGTACTTGGACGGGGTGGCCTGGGTTGAAGGGCATTTACAGGGCTTATTAAAAAGGGCACCCAAATCTTCTGGGAGAGAAAATAGCTCTTTCCAGAGAGATTTTCATGATTAAGTGCAAATGAATCTAAAACACATGGATCAAATTGCCCTAAAATTACACAGTTTTCAAAATTATGGGGGGAAGGAAAGAAATGGTTTTTCTAGTAACCCCAAAACATCTGAAGAAGAAATACACACTCGCACACAAAAATAAACCAGCGATGGCGTCTGGGGCGTCCTGTAAACACAGGGCCCGGCCAGGCCTGTCCTTCTCGGGTGAGTAGGGCTGCGGCCTTCCGCTCATTGTCTGTAAAGGGAGGGCCCGCGGCCAGAAGCCCTTGTCCAGCGGACGTGCCCTGCAGTTCTGAAGAGGGAGGCAGGGCAGCCAGGGAGAAGGCCCATTTTCTGTCGGTTAAACCTCTCCATTAGTTACCTTTACCTTTACGAATGCTGTTAAGATTTGGGCTCTAACATACATAACTTTAAATCAGTAATATCCTTCATGGCCCTGTGATTTGTTGGCTCCATATGTAACCTCTTGGCCCATTAAATTGGCTCCAACTCAAATCCTGTTGTTCCTCTACTTTTGGCATTCTTTCTGTTGGGAAGAGGCATGGAGCAGAGGAGGGCGCGGGCAGGAGAAATGAGAAGAAGCTAGAGAAAGAAGAAAAAATGGAATTCCTTCTACTGAAATTTCTAAATGTGGAACTCATTGTCTGTACTGGGTTTGAGGCAGAAAAAAAAAAAAAACCCTGAGAGTTTAAATATTTGTTGAAGTCTGAATTTCTCCCTGCACCCGTCCCCCTCTTGGAAAATGAAAGCTGAAGCTAGCAGTTCACGTCTAGCTCTTGAAATGTCACCAGCAACATTGCTATTATTCTGATTTTCTGGGCGACGCCCGTCGGTTCCCTGCTGCAGCTCAATTAAGTGAAGCCAGCCGCTCTCGGATCAGGCCTGACAGCTGCGTTGAATTTGGGTTCACTGGGTGATTTATCGGGCCTGCTGATGTGCAGCCGCATGATTTAGGAGGGCAAAAAAACCTGGAATGCACCAAAAAGCAATATATGCATTATTAATAATAATAATAATAAAGATAAATGTCAGCCCCGAGTGACTCTGGTGGCCCTTGCCACTCCATTTAACATTTTAACGGTGGCATGTGGCCCCTGCGTGGCACTTGGTCCTGTCTGGTGCCTTCAAGGAGGCTAAGAAAAGGTTATTTGTCAAATGCGGGGTCGGAGCTGGTGGGGGGGTGGTATTTTGGGAGCTCTGGGTCAGACCAGCCCAGCTGCATTCCTGTCCCTGTCATTGAACGAGCTGAACTTTGTCACATTATTAAGCTGTCAGCAACGCCAGGGCGTTGTTTAGATTTCTGGTGGGAACTCCTCACACATGCTCCAGGGCTCCGTGGGGATTTTATCAACACCATTGTAAAACATGCACAAATGAGCTGTGCCGGAGTCGCCTGGGAAGACTGGGCTCGCTGGGCCTCATCAGACAGGGATGGAAATACCAGAGCCAGACTCCAGTGCCACCCACCAGCACCCTCCCCAGTGCCCTCTGCAAACACCCGCTGCACGGCAGGTCCCTTGGCTCTGTGGTGTCACTTCTGCCTGAGTGTTGACGGCCGAGAGTCCTGCCTTGGCCCAGTCGGGCTGGATGCCGGGAAGCTCTGAGTTCAGATTCAAACACAGCGGATGTGGCCCAATGGGGCCCTTCAGCTCCCTGCGTACCCCTCTTCCCCGCCCCAGTCCAGTTTCTCCCTCACCCCCGAGAGTTGAGTGTTCTCATATTGTTAGTCTTCCAAGCTGGGAGCTAGAAAAACTCCAGATACAAACTGGAGAATTAAACTGTCAAGAATTATGGGGCACACTTGTCTCTGCGCGGAAGGCCTGCATTCAAAGCAGACTAGAATCAAGAGCTGGGCTTCCAGTTTTAGCTGTCGGCAACAAGACACCGGGGAGGGGAGTCAGGGCTGGGGGTCTCCAGCAGCCCTCAAATCACAGCACTGCGTGTCATCCACTCTTCACGCCCACACGGAACTGCCTCCAAGCAGCGGGTGTGAAGGGCGTGTGGAAAGAGAGCATGGGTGGAGGTGAGCGATAACGAGGACGGGTGCAATGTGGTTTCAAGACCCCACGGGCCTCTGGAATGGAAACTGGGGAAGCAGCGCTCCGGCCGTGGCGGCCCCACTACCGGAAGGGAAGAGGAGAGCCCCGGGACAGCCCCGCACTTCTGGGATCTGTTCAAATACCTGGCTAGCCATGAGCAGTGCAGGAAGAACTGTGCCCCTGCTGGCTCTGGGACCTCAGGCCATGCTCACCTGTGCAATGGACATAACAGTGGCATGTGCCTTGCAGAATGAAATGAGGATCAGGGGAAAGAATGCAAATAACAATTCTGAGTACACTCCTGAACGTAGTAGGAACTCTGATCACCTGTTTTCTTAGAAAGCTGAATCCAGCCCTGGGTACTCCCCAGTACTCCTAGCTCTCTCTGCTCTGGTTTGCAGCAGCTCCAGGCTCATGGGCTTGGCTGGGCCACGAACCAGCTGTGTGCACATAGAAAACGCACTCAACCCTCTGGCCAGTAGGAAAGGTGCACTCATGACTCAGTCCTCCTCTAACTTCTATGATTCTTTTTCAACTTGAGTGATCAAAAACAGAGCGAAGGACTCAGAGCCACTGTTCAGAATCCAGGGGCCTCACGAGGCTGAAACAATGTGGGCAGTGACACTTACACAACCGAGCGACCCACACCTAAGTGAAAACACATGGCCGCTTCGCCTCCCCACTCCAGTGCGCACAGCACGTGTGTGGTCCCCGCAGGGAAGTGGAAAAGATTGTGTACCTGCTCTGAGGATTTTTCCACATAAGAAGAGCCCCAGATCTTTCTCCAGACCTCCCACTGTCGACAGTTTGGTCCATCACCCTGCAAAGAACTCATGGGGATGGGAAACTTCTCCTAAGGAGGCTCCTCATTACCACGCCGGGAGCTGGCTAACAACCTCATTAAATCCAGTCGGCCCAGGCCTTCCAAGGGATGCTCTGGACACATCAGGTGGAAGCCACGGGCCTCTCCTGAGACACACAAGGCACTGCGGTTTCTCCTCACTCAGAGTGTGGGGTGGTGGATATTGTTAATAACACTCACAGATGCGGCCACATTTGTTAGCAGGCAAGGCCAGCAAAAGCAAGTCAAGTCGTCAACCTTGGGTGTGAGATGCAGAGAGAGTGGGAGAGGTCACTGACTCCTACGGCTCAGACCTGGGATTCAGACCGAGAAGACCGGAGCTACACCCAGTCCTGCCACCGTGTCACCCCAGGGAGCCACTTCCACTCACCGCACCTCCGAAGTTCAGAATGGGGTCGAAATGGGGCTTTCAACAGTGCCTGTTTCTAAGGTGGGTAAGAGGGATTAAAGTAGCACCCTAAAGTTCTCGACACAGAAGTGGGCAGGCAGTAAGAGCTCAATAATTGTCTGCTTTTATTATCATTGTCAGTCCATCTAGCTTTTCGGTGTAGTTAGTGCTGGAGGCTGAGCTGGAGGCCATAAAATATTATTTCATTTAATCCTCACATTTTATCGACGAGGAACTTGAGGCTCAGGAGGATGATTTCTCCCAAATCCTCTGGTCAGAGCCGGAACTCATACCCAGGCACTAAACCCAAAGCTGGTACTCCTTCATTTGTAACTGAGTGAAACAATGTGTGTGGAAGCACAATACTGCCGGTAACTCATATTTAGTAAAGACCCTGCCTTCTTAGTTTAATCTCTATTACTTAGGATGCATTTGGCCATGTGCAGCAGGAGGTTCACCTATCAGTGGTCCAAGTGATAAAGGTATTAATTTACCTCACATAAATGCCAGAGGGAGGTGGTTCTAGATTTAGCAGCTCTGTGAAATCAGAACATTAAGGAGCTGGGCTGGTATTTCCATGATTCTCTTGTGTTCTCATTGCTGCAAGATGGCTGCCAGGGCCCAAACATCACATCTTCGCACCATGACATCTCAATGAGGAGCGTGGAGAGGGGTCAGAAAGACCTTTTTACTTATACATCCTCCTCCTCCTCCTCATTATTATTATTATTGAGGATAATCTTTTACAGAGGCTCTTGGCAGTTTTACATAATCTTACAGGCTGAATTGAGTCACTGGCAATGGGGAAGAGAGTAGTTACAATTGAACTAGATCAATCATATTTATCCCCCAGGACTCAGGAAGAAAACTGGAGTTCTTCTTGGCAAGAGGAAAGAAGGAAAGTCATCAGATCAGGGTAGTCAACAGTTCTTCTGCACAATACCCAAGCCCCTATTCTGTCTCCATCTTATAGCCCACTGCCCTCTGCACCCCAACCCTTTCACTGCTCTCTGTTGGACCCTGCCTGCTCTGGCCAGGCAGGCAGTGTCCTCGTTGTCTGACCCACTACCTCACTCGGGCCTTGGCACGTCTTCTCTGGGTCTCCTTCCTTGCACTGTCTTTCTCCCATACATTTTGCCCATGTTGATTCTACTCCACAATAAAGGACAATCACAACTCGTATTCATCCCCAATAGCTTTAGTCTACACCAATATTTTCTTTTTATAAGCTAGGGAACACTTACAATTTGAAAGAGAGGTGGTCTAGCATGGTGGTTAAAACTGGGGAGTCTAATCAAATACCCCAAAGGTATTTGATTCCTGACTATAATACCTACCAGCTGGACGATCGTGGGCAAATCTTGGTGTTTCTAGGTCTCAGTTTCCCCATCTGTAAAATAAAATTCACAATGGCACCTACCACAAAAGATCACTGTGAGAGCTAAAGGGTTTAAAACAGAGTGTCTGACACATAGTAAATGCCATTTCTTTACTCTCATTATATTATTGAGAATATCTAGATTGGTCACGTCATGTGGCATTTATGAAAATCGAGGTCCAGAGGGTTTAAAGTGAATGTTCTCAAGATCGCAGGGACAATTATATACTGTTGGCAGGTCACTGAAATACAGACATTTTGATGTCAAGGGTGCTCTTTGAGAAACTTTCTGAAATGTTTTTGGGACTCTAGGTCAGGGTTTCTCAAGCCTGGGACTTCGCCATAACCAACAGAACCCCTGGGGACATGTTCAAATTATGATTCCTGGACCCCATTTCAGATTCTCTGCATCAGGCTCTCTATGACTAAGGCTCAAACCTATTGTTTGAACAAAGCTCTGAGGTGATTGATGAACCAAAGATTGATGCCCACTGCTGGAAGGACTGGCATTTCCTTCAGACGAAGGTTCAGGTGGATAAGGAGAAGCACATCCCTAAGGACCAGCCTGGACCTCTGTGGGGACATGAACGTACACTCAGGCAGGGAGGCACAGGGTGAGGATTTCCTGGCTGTAGTTCTGTTATTCAGTCAGAACCATAAGATTTTAGAGACTGAGAAGTTTGGCGAGTGTGATGAAGTTTCATGTTCAGGAGGAAGACAAGGTGGGGAGGAACAACTCTCCGAGTCCTGGCCTATCGCTTAGCTCTCAGTCTTGGGCATTTTTCCCAGAGCTAATTCCACTTAAAATGTCATTGGGGGGAGGCTGACAACTTCGAGGACAAATGGGATAAAATACCCCTGGATTAGCTTTCTATTGCTGCGTAACAGGTGACCACAATTAGCAGCTTAAAACAACGCACATTTATTATCTCGCAGTTCCCGTGGGGCAGGAGTCTGGGCACAGTCCAGCTGGGCCTTCTGCTTCAGGATGTCTCACAAGACTGCAGTTACGGTGTCGTCTGGGGCTGAGGTGTAATTTCAGGTTTTGACTGGGGAAGGATCTGCTTCCAAGCTTACATGGTTGTTGGCAGCTCTCAGCTCCTTAAGAGCTGTTGAACCAAGGACCTGGGTTCCTCACTGGCTATTAGCCAAAGGCTGCTCCTAGTTCCTGGCCATATGGGCCCCTCCAACATGACCACTCACTTCATCAAAACCAGAAGGAAGTGACGATCTCTTTTAACCTAAGCAACATTGCAGTATTCTGTTGGCTAGAAACAAATTACTCAAGGAAGGGGATTCCATGAGACTGTGAGAACCGGAACTTGGGGATATGGGGATTTAGGAAGCTCTGTATTAAGAATTTTCTACTTCAACCAAAGTGGTTGAAACCATCGATGAGCACCGTGGAAGACGCAAATATGTGACATGGGCAGGATTATATTAATCCGTGTATATTATCCCTAAAATTACTTTATTACATTAGCTAGTTGCCCTTTATTTATCCTTCAAATGTTGATAACCAACTAGAGGTGTACTATATTATCCTAGATGTATAAAGCAAGGGATGGCCCTCAGAAGGATTTTAGTCTACAAAGAGATAAATTATTATGATTTATGCTGTTAAATTCCCACTGCCAAATTCCTTACTCTGCAGCCACCCCTGGGAATGAGAGCACTGGATCTTCTAAATCTCCTATTAAATGCAAATATATTGTTCCCAGAGGAAGAACTCAGGTGATACATCACAGTTCAGCAAGGTTGGGCTGACACTCACAGAACAGGTGTAAATAGCAACACAAACTCAGCCATGGTGGTGGGCTGATGGGGGCAACACTCTCCTTGACTGGGGAGGGCTGTGCCAGAAGGTGCTAAAAGGTGTAGGCAGGTGATACCAAAGGGACATTCTTCGGCAACAATTCTGCCTGGGGTGGACTCAAGTTTGAGCTAACAAAAAGCACAGAAAGGTGCTTGGTAAAAGATGGACTCCTTTAGCCACTACCTCCCACCTCCAAACATTACTAATGCAAAAGGAAATATAAAAGGAAGGTCAACAATTGATCTTATGCATCTAATAAGCATTCATTGAATGCTTTCTCTGTACAAAGTATGTGGGCTCTATCTTTGCTCCTGTGTAACTTGTGGGACCCAGTGAGATAACTCCGTGCCCCCTTGTAATACACAGAGAGGATCATTCCACAGCTCGCATGGGAACTCTGCCAAGCAGAATAAAATAGGACCCCAATCCTCCTTTCGCAGAGCTCTTTGTGAGAGAACAATGAGAGAAGCCAGTCTGATGTTTATAAAGTGGGGCCCTCAGGTGAAAAGTGCTTCTTGGAAAGAGAGGGACTGAGAGGTCTGGAGGCAGCATTTGAAAACTACACTGAAGGGACTGCTCCTCTGGAGACTTTGACGTGACCTCTCACTGGAATGGGAGAAACTGAGGTGTAGAAATGAGCTACTTGACAGGAGGCATGATGCTTATCCCCCAGTGCCAGGCCAGGGACAGGACCTCAGGCTCGCTCTGGGACAGGGAGGTCAAAGAGTCAGGGCTTCAGCTGAGGCTCCCGAGCACAGTCGACCACTTTATGCTTTCCAAAGATCACGGCTTTGATCTTTGAGAGCAGAGAACCAATGCAACGAGCAACTTCGTTCTTGTTCTATTTTAAGCACCACTTTTTTTTTAACACTACAAGATATCCACATCCAATCATTTTTCAACTTTGCCCATCTGGTTGTTAAAATGTGACAGTGTATGGAAATTCCTCATGCAAATGAAGAGTGCCCAAACCAGTGTGTAGCCCAGACCAGCCCCCAGGCTCAGGGCCATTCTCCTTGGTGGTTGAGGACTCTCAACAGTCACTTCGTACTGTGGGGCCAGCATGGTGGAAATGCTTAAAGAAGCACAGCTGTACCTCTGGCACTCAGAGCTTCATGAGAATTGGGTCTAGAGTGGACATGTAACCCCCAGGGCCCAGAGGAAAGAGTTTAAAAGTTCAACAGAACCTACAAACCTTGCCACTCTAATCACAATGCAAATCCAGGGCCTAATGAGGTGAGAAGGCGTTTCTCTATTAGTGGCAGGAGGAGGTGTCTCTTGGGAAGAATGCTACCACGTTACAGAGATGCTGAGTAACAAAAATTGTGGGGCGGCGGGGGGGTGATTGCGGGGTGGTAGGGAGAGGCACAGTCTAACTCGGCTGTGGGTCTTTTCTTGAGATGGTGCTCATGATTTTCCTTTATGTTTTAGTTTCCTGGTTTTACTATTTGTGATCTTTACACTGTCAGAAAACAAAAGCATACAAAACACAAGTCACAATTTACTCTGTTAAGTTTAAATAATACTGTGACTTGTTGTCTTTCACATTTCTGATATTAATGCCCCCACCCCCAGTAGTCTTTCTTCTGGCACAGGAGGACCCCACATTGAGAACTGTCGGGGTGGCATGCTGTGACACACGAGCACTGGGAGGGAGAGGAACAGAGAGAGGAAACACGCCCTGTTGCAAATCTCTCCCCTGTCCCCACCTTGGAGTTATACTTAGCACCTGGAGCAAATCCGTAACATTTGCAGAAAACTTACTAGAAAATGAGGGATCTCTGAATTTTAGAATAAGAAAGGACTTGGAAACCCTCTACTATAGTCCGTTCATTTCAGAAACCAAGAAAGGGTAGATAACAACGAGGAGGAGCAAAACCTAAGGTACAGTGCCAGCCAGGTATGTCTGGCTTCTGAGCCTGTACTCTTTCCCTGCATCGGACTGCCCCCAGAAGCCCCAGCGTTCACACCACATTGAGATTCAAGTATCAAAAATGGTTCTTCTCACGTCTCTTGCAATGACCACTTTCTACTCAAATATGTAAACCTCTATGCTGCCCCCCAGTGGGTAGGATGTCCTGACTCCTATTGGGTCTCTTCTCTGGAGTCCCCACTCCGGCCTTGTGCCCAGCCCTCTCCTGGGTCCCAGAAGACACGAAGGTGTTTGTCCAGTTGAACTGAACCAACTCTTGGTTGCAGAGTACCCACCTATCTCATCTCTCTTTTGTGACTTTCTGTATTGTGAACTTACACCAACTTCTCACACAGAAACTAACAACAGTTAACAAGGAGAATCTTAGTCGAAGGACATGTGGATATTTAAAAAGCAAGGAATATGTTTTAGTGCATAGAGCAGAGCTGATCTGGAAATAATCTGGTTTCGATATGCTGCTAGTGTAACTCTTTGAATATAAGACCCTTGCAGAACTCACTATCTCTAATTTCTTTTGTTGCAATTTTCCAATAAAATCTGGCAGCGGCCCAAGTTCTCAGAGGACTAATAAGGATAAGAATGTCCCTGATTTTCCTTCAAAATGAGAAATCATTTCAACGTGAGGCGTCCAGCCACAACTGGCACAATCCCCATGGGCCTCTGGATTTTAGGAAAGAGACCCGGGCCTCTCTCTGGCTATCCCTACAGCCTCCCAGACTTATAATTATTCAGTCAGCAGCCCAGAATTGTGGCCTACTTAGTTTTCTCTAAAAGCACTTAAGGACAGTTTAATGAAAGGAAAGAGCAGCAAAGAAAAGGGGAAAAATGCTTTTTTTAGGAACAGAACAAAATATCATGTTTTCTTCTCTCTCTCTCTCTTTTTTCCCTTTTTGCAATATTTCTCCTCAGAGAAAATTATAGTCTTTAAAGCCAGCAATGTGCTCTGTATGTTTGCTTATTACAGTGGTTAAAATGAGAACCATGGGTGATGGAGTATCATTATAACATTCCTGATACCCCTGATATATTTGTGCAAACATAGCTGTGGGCAATGCATGCACAACGATGAGCCCATGTTGTCTAGGGAACTTTCTCCTTGTCTTTCTTTATTTGCACAGCTTCTTGCCTTTCTCTGGAATCTGTCGTTTGTACTCTTTTCTACAGTTTCTGCTTCTTCAAATTCCATTTTCCTTTAACTTACTTTCTATTCCACCTCCCTGAAGCAGCATTCAAATGTTTTATGCCAAACAATTTGCAAAAGCAATGGTTCAAGCCAGAACTGGAGCCCAATGGAGGCTGCAATCGCAATGCACGATTTCTAGGTGTTGCCGCTTCATTATCCCCTTTGGTTTCTCTCTGCGTCTTTCTCTAGTTTTTGTTTCTGTCAGTAGGATCCCAGGAAGAGTCCCCTTTCCTACACAGTGGGCCTAAGAGCCAAAAATAAAATTATCATACTATTCAAAGGCTATATTTTACGGCACTGAGCCAAATGTTGTTGGGACCCAAAGGAGTAATACCCTGTGCACTCCGTGGCCTACTTAGTTTTCTAAGTAGCCCACTCCGTGGCCACAAGCACTGCTCTAAAAGTGCTTTCAACACACGGCAAAAAAAGACGTGAGCCATTACTAAGGCCAGACAGGTCAGGGGACAGAGGAGTTCAGAGGAATAAGCGCCCTCCGAGAGCTGGAGAATTCTAGGAGACTCCATGGACAGGGGACTCCTTCGAGTAGGGACCCCAGACAAGCAGAGAGGAGTGAGGAGGACTCTTCAGAGAGGAGGAACAGTAAACTGTGAGGGCGGCTCAGGCAAGTCACCCCTGTCCTGTGGGTCAGCTCTGGCAGCTTATTGGGCTTTCCATAAGAAACCTTTCTAAATAGGCGTTGCTTATATTCTATTTTGACCAACTTGCCTGCTTGTCGGCCTCCAGTGCTATGATGCAAATTTTGTGAGTTTGAGCCCTCTTTTTAAAATTTTATTTCTACTTAGCCTTTGGATTCTGTCTGGTGACACAAACACTTCAGGATTCTGACTAAGGTCATGGACCCTCTCCCCAGAAAAATGAAAACAAACACAAAATTATGCTTGTAATGTCAGGTGCTCCCTGAAGCCTCTTCTAAAAGCCCAGGTTAAAAAATGCTTGACTAAACCACCCCTGAGACAGATGATGGTTTTTATTCAACTTGCTAGTCCGATGCCCGGAACATAGTGGTTGGTTAGTGAAGTCCGAATGACTGCAAACAGATCCTGTGTCCCCTCACGGGTTGTCCCCGCACCAGACTCCCATCCGTCTGACCTCCCTGGGCCGCGGACTCAAGCTGCCTGCTCATCCTGGTGTGTGTGAAGGGTTCTCATCAGACCCACTCACTGTGGCTTCTGCTCCTACCCTGCTACCTGCTCTTTACTCTGTTTCCTTTCAAATTAACAAAATTTTGTACTCAAGAGACATACACACAAATCTAGTTCTTTTGTATTCCCATATGAAATTTGCAAATTGCTTGCTTGTTAGAACAAAAAGCAACATTATGGAACCTAAATCCCATAACCCAATGGTTCCTCTAAACATTCACCCGCATGTTCACTGAGGCCAAGTGAACAGAAGCCAAGACATGGAAATAACCAAAGTGCCTTTTGACAGATGATTGGACAAGGAAGACACAGTGGAGTACTACTCAGCCATGAGAAAAGATGTCACTGCCATTTGCGACAACCTGGATAGATCTTGAGAATATCATGCTAAGAGAAATAAGTCAGACAGAGAAAGTCAAGATCCATTGATTTTACTTATATATGGAATATAAAATGGAAAGGAACAAGTGAACAAACAAGACAAATAAATAAGACCTTAGAGACCCAGACGACATTAGGGTGGTTACCAGAGGGAAGGGGGTTGGGGATCATAAAGGGGGTCAAATATAGGGCAACAGGAGACAGGACTTGGGGTGGTGAATGCACAATACAATATGCAGATGATGTACTGCAGAATTGCACACTTGAAACCTATTTAATTTTGTTAACTGATGTCTCCCCAATAAATTTAGTAAAACCTTTTAAAATACCACACAATTAAATCTGGGGTAACTCTGATTGCAAAAGTAATTTAATACCTAGAGGATTGGATTTTAAAAAATATTTAATTTATTATGTTTAGAGAGAGGGAGAAAGAGAGAGAGAGAAACATCAGTGTGAGAGAGAAACATTGGTTGGCGGACCTGGCCTGCAAGCAAAGCGCTTGCCTTCACCAGGAATCAGACTGGTGACGTTTTGGTTTGGGGGATGATACCCAACCAACTAAGTCACACCAGCCAGGGCTGGATTTTTTTTTAATTCATCTTCTTTTTGTGGATGCTCATCTTGCATTTTTCTCCTGAGGGCTGGACTCTATCTAACAGCTAACATGGCAATCGACCAGTTAAAGAAATCCATGTCAACACATTAAAGGAAGGGAAATGAACAAGACTGCCATTCCTCTGGTTTCTGACCCAGACAGGCCCAGGCATCTTCACTGTTGCTTTCTAGAGTCAGTGCCTCAGTCTTATTTTCTGATCATAAGGAACTCCAGTGAGGGGAACTGAAGCCTAGTGGCATGGGTTGTGTGTCCTGGGAAGGTTGGAGGAGAAGATACTTTGTGGCAGGGGGAAGCTGGTTACACCCCTCTGGTCACACTCTGTGCTAAGAACGATTATCTAAAATTTGGAAATAACACAAAAAATCACTGCGTATCCCTTCGGAGTCTAACTAAGGCATCATCTATCTCATAAGCTTTCCTAAGAGTGATATGCTATAACCTTTTGACTTACTGTTTAATATTAATTAAGAGTCCAGACTTTTGTAAAGTGAGATGTGAATTTGTGGGAGATAGATAAACTGCATATAATTTTTATGTGACAGAGATACAAGTAATGTCTACCTAATACAAAACAGAACGTCAGTGGTTATGGTCGTATGTCCTGCAGGACGTTAGCTAATTTTGTATTTGAAGTTTCTATCTCACTTCAGCAATATTTCTTTCATTGAATACCGAACTATATATGCTGAGTCTCTTATTCCCTTTTAAACTAGATTTAGCATCTTGCAGAATTCCTGATTGATGAATTCAATAAATCTTTGATCGTGCTCATTCTCTAGTTGTATGGGAATTATGGTTTTACCTTTTTGGAAACTATCAGCTACATGTCAGCTATGGACAGAGGCCAACACCAGAGGCATTTAACACACCCGGACTCTAGTCTACACAAAACATCTGAGGATCTTGTTAAAAAGCAGATTCTGATTCGGTAGTTTCAGAGTGAAACATTTCTCACAACCCTTCGGGAAAGGAATGCCCACTCTGCCAGTCTGTGGATAGCACTCAGTGAGTCCGCAGAATGCCAGCTGTCTTCACAAAAGACTGAAGGAATCTGTGTCCCCTCCCTACCCCTTGCTCTCATGTAGGCATGGTGGAACCAACCCAAGAGATAGTCCTGACTACTGAAGATTACTGGGCTTAGTGGGGAGTTCCTGGGAACTATTGGGAGAGGTTTAAGTGTGTGTAGAAGGGGTGTGGGTAGGAGGGTGGAGGAACATAAAGAGAATGAAGTGATCTGTGCCGAACTGTGATTGCACAAGCATTAAATACAATCAGAGGGAAACCCAATCTCCCCATTGCAAAGGGAAATGGCGACTGCAGGCAGGCTCTCCAAGCAACACAGCTCCACCCTCTCCTGATGGGACCCACCCAGACTCCTCCCCCAGGAGCCCCCCAAGGCTGTCAAGTGGGTGAACAGCTCTCAAACTGCAGTTGAGCTGCAGTTGGGCTGCTTGTCCCTCCTTTGGGAAGAGGAGAGGTGGGTCCTATTTGTTTTCAGTGGGCACATTTCAACACTTTGGTGGCCCGACTCTGCTTTATGCTGTCTTACGTCATGATGCACAAGTATTTTTAATTCTTTACATTTCTTGGAAACACACAGATGGCGGGGACTCTAGGAAACACACAAAGGTTTAATTTACTCCTACCCAGGGGTCTCTACACAAACGAGGGGCATGTGTTTCCAGGGTGAGTGGAGAGCTTCATTCCTGGTTCTCAAAGGCCCGCTCATGGATTTAACCTCACTGAGTTGAAAAGAAAAAAAGAAGGGGCAGGGGAGAGAGGGAGGATGAAACGAAGGAAGGAAGAGAGGGAAGGTGGAATAGCTCTTAGAGCTGGATTTATTTCATGAAAGGACTGTTTCTTTTTCAGAAAGTGTGTTCTGCCTTTTTGCAGGTGGTGTTAAATGTCTTCATTGAGATAATATTCACATTATCTTCACTAAGATAATATTGTTCTACTGTGAAAAGCCACACACCCAAGGACCACTTATCTGGGGCTCTCAGACTACAGGTAAGACATCGTTGAGTAACCTATCTACCAGCTATTTGGAAAACCAGCTCTTGACACCCGGGCTGGCAGCGGCAGAGCGAGTAACTTCAAGTCAAACAGAAGCGAGTCCCTCTCCTCCTCCCATCATCAATCTGCTTAGAGGAAGTGACACTTGACAAAACAGGTAACAGAGCATCTTCTGCATGGTTTGGTAAGAAGTCTACAACTGGGAATGAGTTGAACTTTGAAGACCTGGGAGTGAGTCTCGGTTCTGGCTTTAAAAACTCTGTGAACTTTCGCAAGCACTGTAATCTTTTGGAAACAACATCAAAAAAAATTAAAGTTGCCAAGAGAATAAAATCAGTAATATATATAAAGAGCTCTGGAAAATGTAATATAAAAGAGCTGTGAAAATATAATCTATAATTACAGACCTCTCCCTTCCTTCCATCATATTTCCACAGACAAATGAAACGCTGTTAAGATTTCCAGCTCAGTGTGCTCACTCTCAGTATGGGGCAGTTAAATGATCTCAGAGACAAGCAGTCAGATTTTCAATTATTTATCTGATTGTATTACTCTGGCAGGATCCTATCTGGGCATCAATAGTTATCCAGGTGATTCAAATGTGTATCCAAAGCCAATAACCACTATTTGACAGAAATGAGGTAGAGAAAAGATATCCTACCTGAGTAAGTAAGTTACAGCTTATCAAATCCTCCTACATAATAAACTCATCTAACATTGAAAAAATTGATATTATTGTTCCCAATCATGTATAGAAAACAGAAGTTCTGGAGATTCATTTACTGTCCAAATTCATAGATAGCATCAGAGTGGCAAGACAGGGTGCTAACCAAGTTCAGGGTGACTCAGAAGCTCTGCCCTTTGCCCTTCGCTACCCCGTGCTATCAGCACACTGTGAACCTTAACTCAATCTCCACGACGGAAACCCTTCAGGTAGGATCCCGAGAGTAGACTGTCCCCAATTTTCTGCTTATCAAAACCCAACACTGGACCCACCTCTTCTGATAGATACAGTATAATTCACAGGAGACATACAAAGTCTTCTCAAATCATTTCCAGGGAAGCAATTACAAAAAACAAAAATGAAATATTTTGCAACTGTAAGAATTATATTCACCAATTTTCTGTAATGAACAAATTCGCCATTAGCCAGGACTTGTTCTTACCAAAACACAACTGCAATGCCGTTTACTTGTCTTGGTGGGGCTGGTAAATGGAGTTGCTCATACCTGAAGGGTTAAATAAAATATCTTCATACTATTTATGTTCAACATTAGCTAGCTCCCTGGACTAATATTGGACATTATCCCATCAGTGTACATTAGACGTAACATATGCATCTGTTACTGATGTTAAACATTTAATTGGGGGAGTGGAAATATAATATAATAAAGAGAATGTATATATGAGGAAAACTGAACTCCAAAATGCTTTAAATTATAGCGTGATGCCTTCCACTTTATTTAATCAAGTCCTTTTTTATAACTCAGTTAAAATGAGAAGGAAGAAAAGAGAGGGAAAGTAATACTAAAATTTATTCCTAATTTTAACTCTGGAGTATACAATAATCACAGTGATTTGGTGAAAGAGTTTGAAGTTTCCAAACTAAAAAAAAAAAAAAAAAAGTCCTGTGTTTTCTCTGTGAGCCCTCTCTTAAGAAGATAATACAGAAACTTTACCTTAATCATTCTAATATTTCAACCAAGGAAAATTAAGATGCCGGTAATGTTAACATGTATGCTCTAGAAATAGACATGAACCAACAGTGGTGGATCTGAATGACCAGGGTCGGAGCCAGAAGGTATACTGGAGTTCTCAAAAACTTATGGACAAAACCAACTCAACTGACAGAGTATTTCAGTTACATCCAGTGAGGTGACCCGAGTTAGACTAAAAGAACTACAAGTCTGCTTCTGTATGTCAAATGTATGACTTAAAATGGGCTGGAAAAGTAAAAAATAAAACCTGTGTACTTAAGAAGACATTGATCTTGTCCATCAAAAAATTCTATCTTCTCTTTATTCCTTTAAGTCCCTCCTTCCCCAAGTCACCAAAAGATGATGACAGTCTGTACTGGCTCCACCTCATAGAACAGCCATGGAAGTTGCTCTTTCTCAATACAGGCAACTTCTAGCTCCAGGGACATCTACAAGAACAGGGGTCAGCAAACTACCCCCATTTTCTAAATAAAGTTAAATTGGAATGTAGCTTTACACCAAGCTTTACACCTTGCCCAGGACTCCTATTTCCTTGCAAGGGCAGCCTTGAGTAGCTGGCTCACAAAGGGTAAGAATAATTACTCTTCGGTACTTTACAGACACAGTTTGCCAACCCTTGTACTGGAAAGGTGCCAGCTATGGAGCCCCGAGATTGGTATTTTATAAACTCCAAAGCTGTGGTTCCCAACCCTTCTGTAACCCCAGCACACCTGAGGGAAAAAAACACATTCTCATCAGTAACACCATCCTAACTCCTGTAGTGGAGACGCTCTTGTACACACACACGAGAAAAAGATTTTCCATGAAACTAGTGAAATTTAAGCGTCAGGATCACTCACTTGCACAAGGCCTTGGGAGGGGCCTCTTGGTGTGTTCACATGGTTATATTTTTTTTTGGCATTTGAAGAAATAAGATATGGAGACCATCATCTCTTTCTGTTCCAGCTCTCCCTCCATCAGTCTTCTCCATGGGTTGGCTGGTGTAGAAGAATGTGGGAATTTTGTGGATCCAATTAAACAGAAGTACAGTTGGAGATACATCTAGTTTGGGTTCAGTGAGACCCATAGAGATGGACAGAGAGAAGCTATCTTATAGCCACTTTGCTTTATGGCTAAGTCGTTGCCAGTCTTCCCAAGATAGGAATGACTTGCAGGAACACTTCTACTGCCCACCGCAATGACCATTGTCACACAAAAGTGCAGACAGAGCTGTCCTAGCACTACTATGTGGACGCGTCCTATGGAACACATCACTGAAGTGTGTGGTTGTGGGGGAGAAAAAGTTTTGAACTGTGTGAAGCTAGAAGCTAGCCTGTGGGAAATTCTACCCAGCCTTATAGTTCACATATGAAAGAAACTTAATAATTTTCTAATGACAGTCTTAAAATATTCAATGGCACTACTAATTGCAAGTTGTGATGCTGAAAACAGAACATTTTCATCAATAATAATAATAAATTTTTTTATCAACTGCCCTAAAAATGGCTCAAATTATCTTGCTATTTCTTTCTATAGAAAGTGATATTACAACATTTGCAATTATATAAAAAACTGACCCACCTGGCCAGGCAGCTCAGTTGGCTGGGGTGTCATCCTGCACCAGTGCTGCGGGCTGGGTCCCCAGTCAGCGTGCCTACAGGAGGCAGCATGGATGTTTCTCCCTCACATCAGTGTTCCTCTCTCTCTCTCCCTTCCAATCTCTCTGAAGTCAATAAAAACATAGCCTCAGGTGAGGACTGAAAAAAAAGTCATCAAAGAGTATGCAGCCAACAAGTGTGTCAAACCATTAATAAAAACATCATGTTGTATTCCAGATTGTTGTGGTGGGTTGTGGTCAGTTTTCTAAAATGAGTAATTTCTTGTGTTTTTGTAAGTTCTAAAATATTTAGCTATCCTTTATCATTAATAAGGCCCTCCAGCTCATGTAAGCTTTAGACTCACAGAACCTGATCTACTTACATACATGTACACATTCTTATGTTATTAAAACACAAATTTTCACCACCTGGCTTACTTCACTCAGCATAATGCTCTCAGCTCCATCCATGCTGTCACAAAGGGTAAGAGCTCCTCTTTCTTTCTGTGGCAGAGCATTCCATTGTGTAAATGTACCATAGTTTTTTGATCCACTCATTTACTGATGGGCACTTAGTTTGCTTCTAGCACTTGGCTATTGTAAATTGTGCTGCTGTGAACATTAGGGTGCATAGGTTCTTTTACAAATACCATATGATCTCACTTATAAGAGGAACCTAATCAATAAAACAAATAAGCAAGCAAAATATAACCAGAGGCATTGAAATAAAGAACAAACTGACAGTGACCAGAGAGAAGGGGAGAAGGCTAATGGGGGAAAATAGGGGAAGGGCCATCAAGGCACTTGTATAAAGGACACATGGACAAAGGCAAAGGGGGTAGGTTTGAGGGTGGGAGGTGGGGATGCATAGGGCGGGGGGCTGCGGTGGGGTGAAAATGGAGACAAGTGTGCTTGAACAACAATAAAAAAATTAAAAGTTAAATTAAGAGAACTAAAAAACCCCCACAGATTTTCTCTTTCAATGCCAGTCATCACAACCTATTAATGTCACGCCTAGTAATGAAGTAGATTTGCAGCTGCAAAAAAGTATCTTAAAATGTGTTGGATATAAACCAATTATTGTTATTTTCAGTGACTCCATTACTAAACGAAGCATGTCTCATCCTGAACTACCTTGCTCCCATGGTCTGGATGGGATGGGAAGAGCATAAATTTCAGAGCTCAGAAGACCTGGATCTGGAGCCTGACCTCCCCTGTTTGGCCCTGTGTGTTCCCGAACCTAATATTGGACTTCGCTGAGCCTCGGCTTCTTTATCTGTCAAACAGAGGAAAGGGTGCCAGCTTCGCAGGGTTGCCATGAGGGTGAAAGGGAGGAAGCTGTGTCAAAGGCGGAGTCCAGAACCTGGCCCCAGCAGGCCTTCGTGCTGGTGGCTCCATGATTTCACATTCTCATCTCTCTGGGAGCCCCCAGCGGCTCCCGCGCATGGAACACAGCTGGCAAAGACACGCAGAGGAAAGCCCTTGTAATTAATGTCATATTCACTCAATTTCAGGTCTAGACAATATTTTTCTAAAACAGTTGCTTCCAAGGGCCAGTAATAAAAACAGAACAATGTCAGTCATCAGAACTCAGAAAGCGGACGGCAAATACTGCCTGACGGGTCCATTCTAACTTTGATCCAAAATTCCATATTCCTCTGGGAGCCTTGTAGAAAATGATTTCCACACTTCTCCTCGGCTCTTGGTCCTTGCTGTGCACGGTCTTGTGTCTCAGAAACAAAGACAGGAATGCAGGGGGAAGATGGCTTTAAGAGTCTCCTTTGAAGGATCCAGAAGACTCACTACTGGGGTAGCAGATACGAATTGCCCCCAAGAGATCACTGTCCTAGATACGGCCCCAAATCTCTGACCTACCAGTGTTCCAGGGGTCTGACATCCCACCACCCATCTGCTTCTAGGGCAGCTGCCTATTGTCCCGGAGCAGCAGAGGACAAGGTGAAAGGGACGTGCCATTTTCCCTGGTCTTGGATCTGGTGAAGGGCTTCTCTACTCTTCCATGTTGCCCCTCTACTCTCAGCCCATCCTCACTCTTGCTGACTAGTTGGGAGCAGGGACTATGGGGAGTGCTGGCCACAGTCACCAAAGTATGGTGACTCTGAGGAAGTGCCATTTTGGTGGAATTCTGTGCAAATAGCACCTTCTGGAAATGGGCAAAGTTGCAGTCCTGTTGCTGGCCATTTAAATTTCCAGAGGAGTTTCTTTCTGTCTCTTGGAGAGACAGACTGAGACTAGAAACAGAGCGATGGAGAGGCTGACAAGAAGGAAAGAGGGAGAAAGAGATCCAGTTGGAGACAGCAAACAAGCTGGGGACAGAGGCTGAGTGGTCTTTGTTACAGTCCCAGGGAATAAACCTAAGGCTCACCAGTACCTGGAATTCAGAAACACCAGCTGCTCTTCCCACAAACAGAGGGCACGGGTCACCCAGCACTCTGATTCCTATGCCATAGCCTGGCATTTTGTCACCAAAAGGAGCTTTCTCTGTCAGCAGGGGCCCTGGAGACAGTCATGTCTGCCCCACCACCTTAGATTCCCACGTTTGGATGAGGAATCTGAGCTTTTGTGATCCACAAGGAAAATCTGCATTCCCCTTTTCCCTCTCCCCACCCTACTCAGTAACTAGTGATAGTCTGGACAATACTGAGCACAGCAAGAAGGAACAGCCCAACCCAAAGTGGCACGCTGCCTCCCACCTCCCACCTCCCAGCGCTGCCCTCACCAGGTGCCCAGCAGCCCACCTCAAAGTCCCCCTTCATCCTCCTCAAATAGGTCTTCCTGTAATTTCTCCAACTCGATCCCAATTCCCTTCTCTTGTGACAATGTTCGCAGCTAATTACAAAGGGAATTTGATTTAACTAAGTCTTATGTGTGAATGACTGACAATCTTTCTCAACCCTTCCAGGAACATTTACATTGTAAAAGAGCAAATTACAGTGGAAATAAACAAAATTCCAGGATGACTCTGCATTGGTAGGGTTCTAGATAGTGTGGAGAAGGGGAGGGAGGATGGCAGGAAGGGTGGAGCCTTCATGGAAGGCCATGCTGGTCTCCCAGTGCTCCTTCAGTCACAGCATGAGGACAACTGCTTCCTCTACCGAAGGCTAGAGCTGTCTCGGTGTCCAGATGGTCACCTCTCCCTGGATCAAAACTTGACACATAGCGCCCAATAGGAGAGTCAGGCAGTATAAGGTAGCAGCTCTCAAAGTCCGAGCCCCACCAAGCCGGCAGCACAGGCATCATGTGCAAATTCTCCCTAGACCTACTGAATCAGAAACCCAGGAGAAGGACCCAGAAAGCTCTGTGTCAACAAGCCCTCCAGGGAATGCTGAGGTACCTCAAGACAGAGAACCAGCTATATGAGCATGGTGGCCTGGGAACCTCCCTCCTCCTGTGGGTAGCTTGATACCTTGAGCAACTCATTTCACTCCTGTGAACTTCCGTTTCTCCCAACATGAAATAATATAATGGGATTTAATCCATGTCTGATGGAAAGCTGGTTTCATCTGATGCTCCGTGAGAAAAGAAAATCATTTTATAGCCAAATCATTCCGGGGAATCTTTTCTTAGAAACCATACTAAAGACTTCAACAACCCAACCATGAACAAAGAGGCTTTTTCAAACAGTGAGTTTATTGGGGTGACGTTGGGTCACAAAACCACACAGGCTTCAAGTGTACAATTCAACAGCCCCCGCACACTGCACTGTGGGCCCTTGGCCCCAAGCCAAGTCTCTTTCAGTTGCCATTTCCCCCTCTTTGCACACCCCCACTGCTCCCCGACCCCCTTCCCTTTCCTTCTGGCTATCACCACACTGTTGTCCATGTCTGTGTTATACACATATATATGGTGTTTTGTTGCTGTTTAACCCTTCACCTTCTTTCATCCAGTTCCCCAACTTCCCTGCCCTCTGACAGCTGTCAGTCTGTTCCACACATCCATGCCTATTTCTGTTTTATTCATCAGCTTATGTTGTTCATTAGATTCCACATGTAAGTGAGATCATATGGTATTTGTTTTTCTCTGACTGGCTTACTTCACTTAGCATAATGATCTTCAGGTCCATCCATGCAATTCCAAAAGTAAGACTTCCTTTTTTTTTAATGGCCGAGTAGTATTCTATTGTGTAAATGTACCACAGCGTTTTTATCCACTCGTCTTTTGATGGGCACTTGGGCTGCTTCTAAATCTTGGCTATTGTAAATAACACTGCAATGAACACAGTGGTGTATATATTCCTGTGAATTAGTGTTTCAGGTTTCTTTAGATATAAGAGTATTCCATGAAGTGGAATCACTGGGTCATAAGACAGATCCATTTTTAATTTTTGAAGTATCTCCATACGGCTTTCCACAGTGGCTGCACCAGTCTGCATTCCCACCAACAGTGCACTAAGGTTCCCTTTTCTCCACACCCTCTGCAGCACTTGTTGTTTGTTGCTTTGTTTATGATGGTCATTCTGACATTTTTAAGTGTGTTTAACTCTGCTTGGGAAACACATTTGAGCATCGATCCTTCTTTCTTAGTCATGTTCAATAACATCTGGAGCTTGAGGGTTTAGGTGATCACCAGGGTCCCTTCCAACTCTAATATTTGAAGGTCCTGCTCCTCCGAGGCTGGGTCTCTCTGCTCTGGCTCACGTCGGCTGCAGCAAACATAAAATCAGCTTGAATGAGCACTCAGCTCAGACAGAGCCTAGGCCCTATTATATTATGATTTATGTGCAATCCCTGATGTTCTCAATGTTGTTTTCCCTTCTCTGCTACCTGAGAAAAACCAGAAGACAAAAAGGAACATTAAAGAGCCTTGGCGGCAAGCAGTGAGGCATGTGAGGAACAGCAAGAAGGGTGAGGACAGCATCTTTTGGGTGGGGGATGGGAGGTGGAGAGTGAGGCTCCAACAGAGGGTAGCAGGAACACCCTGATCTTGGAGAGCAGGTGATGCCAATAATAATAAAAATGCTAATAACTGATAATCATTAGAATGTTTTGCAATTTACCCAGTAGTTCTGCATAGATGTTTTCTTAGTCTTGGCAAAAAAAAAAAAAAAAAAAAAACGCTGTGAAGTAGGTGTTACTTTTATCCCCATTTTGCAGATAAGAAAACTGAGGCTCAGTTGGGAATTTTTTTCCTCAAAGTCTAATACCCCTGCCTCAAAGGTAGGGGGATCTCAATGAGATGTTAGGGCTCTTCCACCATCCCAGGTGACAGTGGTCTCCAAGGGCACATAACCCACTCTCCTAAATCAGTTTNGTCTTGGCAAAAAAAAAAAACCGCTGTGAAGTAGGTGTTACTTTTATCCCCATTTTGCAGATAAGAAAACTGAGGCTCAGTTGGGAATTTTTTTCCTCAAAGTCTAATACCCCTGCCTCAAAGGTAGGGGGATCTCAATGAGATGTTAGGGCTCTTCCACCATCCCAGGTGACAGTGGTCTCCAAGGGCACATAACCCACTCTCCTAAATCAGTTTTCATTCGAAAGCCCTTGACGTGTGCAATGTCCAATTAACCTCATGCCAGCCTACAGAAGAAGCCCAGACAAGAGACTCCCTCCCTAGCAGTGTGATGGTTACCCCCAACTCCTCGCATCAGTTGTGTGAGGTTTGGTGGGGCTAGTTGTGTGAAGTTTTTAGCAGGGTGCCTGACCTAGAACGTGCTCTCTGAACGTTGGCTGCACACCTGTCATTGTAGGAAGGCAAAACGTAGCTGAGTTCGGGCACCACAAAAGATAAGAGTAAGCACTAGAGGGATGAAAAGTCTCTGCTACGCCAAGACCAAAGAGACAAGTGACACAAAGAATGATAAACTTGGGGTTGAGGAATTTGGTTGGAATCTTCACTTTGCCTCTGATCCCAGGTGGCCTGGAGCAAAGAACGAAAATGATCAGTTTTCTCTTCTGCTCATCAGGCGTGTGTAAGATCTGACTTGATATCTACACAATGTTGCTTGAAGGTTAGACAGGCCAGGTATGACCACTTTGGTTGCCTACCTAATAGCCACTCACTCCAACTTCTCAACAAAGAACCCCAGCTTTGTTCAGGTAACTTAGTCATGCCCTTTAGGGGATATGTTCTGATTGATCTAAGCACATAAGCGGAGCTCCATTCCCCTGACAGTGACTGTTGGAAGTCAGGGCACTTAACATAACTCTGAACACTGAGGTGTGAGGGTTGGTCCTCTGGCGGGGGTCAGGGGGATTCAGGGGGAGGATGCCGTGATCTTACAAACAGGCATAAGGAAGAAATCGTATCTTCTTCCCCTGGACATGACCCTATCTGTATGTGATACTATGATACTGGTCCTGTGGCTGCCAGTGTCTTGCTGTCATAAGGGTACAAGGGCATAATGCCTGCTCTCTGAGGATGGAAAGCACCTGGGTCTCTGATAATATCATTGAACCCCTTAATTGGCCAGCCCTAATATGCCCTGTCTCTGAAGTTGTCATGTGAAATAACAAATGTATTATTCACTTAAGTTAGGGTACTGTGCTACTTGCCACGGAGAGCACCCTGATCATAGGTGACAGACACATCACTGTACAGTCTGTCTCATGCATGTATGGAACTATTATTTGTATTGAATGCTCCAAACTCTCCGCATAAATGGGAAACTAATAACAAATTACCCAGGAAATCCCCAATGGGCATAGCGCTCGGGTGACAAGGCGCAGGTCAGTGAGGCACAGGAGAAACTCAGTGCAAAACTGAGCCTCACTGAGCTTCACGGTTTACTTCCCTTTAATGATGCTCAGACCCATGTCTCTCCTATTTTTCATATGTTCAACACATGCTGAGTGTCCTAAAGGAATGGCATATAATAAAGGAGCAAATTCCTCCACTTTACCAAATCCATTTGTGCTCCCCTTTGCCATCCAGATTTCCAAGGCTCACGTCATTGTATAACAGGAACACAGACACACCAACGGCGTGAGATAATCTGAAAGTCACAAGTCTGGCTTCTGGTTTTTGTAAGCGAAATGGAGAAATGCTGGCTGTACCAAGCATTCTATTTTCTAAATGGAAGGCTTTATTTGGCCATGCCAGATATAACCTAATGACCAAGATTGCATTTGAGAGGAAGATAAATTAAAATATAAGAGGTAAAATTGCATATTATTCCTAAACTGAATATAGGACAGAATTTTGTTTTTCTTCTAATAGCTGTTCACTCTTATTATTCTTACTGGTTTGACTGCAGATGGTAAATATCTTCAAAATTATTTAAAATACTGTGGGATTAGGTTAGTTTTAAATTTCATATTGAGAAGGCAGGCAACTTTTCTTGGTAAAGAATCAAGATAACGTCACAGAAACAATGTCTTGATTGGACTTAGGACTGAGTAACAACAAAGCTGCATTTATTCCAGGCACAGAGTAGGTGCTCAACAAACGTATTTGAAAGCACCAACACACAGCATCTGTTCACTCTAAGCAGAAGACGATGAATATCATCTAAGGGGTGGGAGTTTGTTATTATATGAACAGGTGGGAGATGTAAACTGTAATCAATTACTAGAATAACTGTGTTTTCACTGGAAAGCCTACAGCTTTTTCAAAAACATGTGACAATGATAATGGATATTCAGGATAAGCCACTGCACTGGAATTCACAGCCTCTAAGCACCTTAAATGGGAGCATTATTATAAAGAGCATGGAGCTGGGAGCACACCCAACTGGGATTCTGTCCCTGGCCTCTCAACTTAGTGGTGGAGGCCAGGGACTCTCCACTACTCACAGGCAGGAAATTCAGCCTCTATTCCATGGCTTCTTTATTCATCAAATGGATGACAGTTGTGCCTACCTTATAATGTGGTTGTGAGGTCTGGCTCATGAGGTAGACCTAATAAGCCAGACACTTTGGAAAGTTATTTTTCATGAGGTAGCTCATGAAAAATAACTTACCAAAGTGTCTGGCATATTAGTCTGGTCATAATCACCAAAAATATAATAAATGAATGAATGAATGAATGGATTAAGTTATGTAGGAAATAGTTTTCAAATACGATATTATAACCTTGTTCTACATGGTCAATTTATGGGTGATACACACAGGAACTCAAATAATCAGATTCTTCAATTACCCAGGACATGCCTCTATGATTGTGCATACTGTAATGTACCATCATTATTTATTTGCAAATATCCTTACAGCTAGAAAGTGAAGGTCAAGCAGGTATGAATAACACTCACGTTTTATTTCCATTATGCAACTCAGTGTTTGCCATACAGCAAGCACCTAACACACATTCGTAAAACGAGTGACTGAGTGAATGAACAAAGAATTTTGCCTTGGGCCAAACCTGTTTTCTGTAAAATATTAAGTGATTGGCAGGGAATCCATTGGTAGTTTCTGAGACAAGTCAAGATGAAGCCACTACAGAGAGCCCTCTCCGAAGGCTGAACACTGTAGGCTCCCATTGCTGGCCCTGCTGCCAGATGAAAACCACACCATGTGGCAATTTACATTGTGTTCTTTTAACATCGAGAGATTCAAGACAGCCTGGCTCCTGCCATCTTAGGAACAATTCTGCCCCAACACACTGGCTACTGTTCTCTCTATTGAATTGCAACTGTTTTTTTTTCCCTGGGTATCGATAAACAGCTGCAGAGTCAAATTAGTACTGTTTACTGTCAAATTAAGATGGAAACTGATCCTTTCTGTTCTTTGTTTACAGAGCTGTACTGCTTGTCCCAAACCTCCAGAGGAACGAAATGCGAATGGACGGCTTCTGACGGTGGATGCTGTCCCGGATCAAACGGAAGACAGATTTTGTTTGTCTTCTAAAATAAACTATCTTTTCAGGTTCATGGGCTCTGAATAACAGCTATCATATTTCGCCAGCTGTTTTTTATTCCTCTGCTAATTTTACAGCTTGGTCTTTTAGAAGGAGGGCTTGGTCCTTCTTCCATTCCTATGGTGCTGGTTCAGTGCCAAGGGAACAGAATACTCACAGACATTCAGGGAGCCAAGAGAGAGGGAGAGGAGAGTGTTAGTGATTTGGACGCAGGGATAATAGTGTTCTGAAAACTCATCATAAAATAAACAGTTTTCATTGTCAGTACTGAATACTGTAGCAATCTCTAAATAATATAGTTTTTAAAATCCTTGTCCTATTTTTTTACATTTATTTTCCTTCCAGGCTTTGTGCCATTTCAATATTCAGTAAGCAAACCTTCTGTCTATTATCCTAAGTTCTTTTCTCAAAGTGTCGAACTAGGTGGGTAATGTGGCCCATAAAAACCATTTGCAGATTTGCATCACTTTGATTCATTCCACCAACTTTGGGTCGTGTTTTAGAGACAGCCAAATGGATTATCCTGCTTACACAATCCTTTCTTGTTCATCAGCCTGTAAAGAATAAGAATCTTGCAAATTGCCTCACTGAGATCCAGGCATGCTACTTCTGTAGCCTTTTCTGGAAGACTCAAGCAACCCTCGCAAGAAAGCGAATCCTATTGTGCTCACAGGAATGTTCCTAGGTACCCATACTGGCTCCTGGAGATGACAACTTCTCCATTTCCTGCTCACAAACCAAATTCCCAATAGCTTGATCTGGAATCTCATCCAAGAACTCCATCACATTGATTGTCCTGTAGTTAATAGAACCTATATTCTTACCCTTCTAAAATACAGCGCTGACTTTTTTTTTGAGGGGAGACCCAAGATGGTGGAAGAGTAAATAGAAGGTGTATTAACTTCCTCCCAGGACCACACTGGAATTACAACTAAATTATAGAAGAATCATCCTGAATAACCAACTGAACACTAGCTAGAGAGAAGCCTTATAACCACGAACAGACGGAAGAAGCCAAATCACCGCAATGTGATTGGTAGGGAGTGCAGAGGAGGTGCATGAGGGCTGGCTGGGCTACCATGGGCAGCGGCTAAAGCTCTGGAGGGATATTTCAGCAGCTGGGGGTCCCCCCTGAGAAGTATGGTGTTTAAACCCCTAGCTGGGCTCCCCAGCCTACAGCACCGGAACCAAGAAAGGAACACAAATAACATATGGCTGTGAAAATGATGGGATTTCTGTCTGCCAAGGAGAGACAGCTGAAGCCTCAGAGAGCCTCTTAAAGAGCCAACACCCAGTATTTCATTTGTAGCCACTTACCCTCGGCTCCAGCAGAGGGAGGACAGAGTGAATTCAAGATGCCTGAGGAGAGTCTGCAGTTGGTGGCTCTGGTGAGAGGGCTGAAGGAACAGCTGCCAGGATCCCTGTGCTGAGTCATTCTCCACACTTCAGAAGCCACCTTTCTCAGGCAGAGCACTCCTCTCTAAGTGGCATCAGCCTGAGGGAAAGCAATGGCCCCGACTGTAGTAATTACTCTGCCCCACCCTGTGGTGCTTAAGCCCTACAGCTGAGGAGTACAGCTGGAAAACTTGCACTCTTTAATCCTATAGAAAGAACACAGGCAAAGGTGGATCACAGGGCATTCTTAGGCTTCAGCTGACCCACCGCTGGGCCTGGTGATGGTAAAATCCAGCCTCGATGCACAGCCTGGTTCTTACTGCACACACCCAGGCCAGGTAGAGGGTGTTACATGCTATAGATTGCTGATAGCTCCAAATAGGTTGCCTAGGGGCAGTGACAGGTAGGGTTTGACTTAGGCATGCACCAGAGTCTTGCAGATCTACCTGATACAAAGAAACAAATACAGAGAAGCATCTAAAATGGGAAGACAAGGAAACAGATCCTAAATGAAAGAAAGAATAAGAGACTTCTCCAGAAGAAGAACTAGATGAAATGGAGGCAAGCAATTTATCAGATAGAGAGTTTAGAGTAATGATTATAAGGATAATCAACAGCATGTAAAAAGACATAGAAATCCTAAAAAGAACCAGTCAGAAATAAAGAAGGCAATCTGAAATAAATAATACACTGGAAGGAGTAAATAGTAGGTTAGATGAAGCAGAGGATCAAATCAGTGATTTTGAAGACAAGGTATAAAAAAACACCCAGGCAAAGCATCAGAAAGAAAAAAGAATTTTAGAAAATGAGGAGAGCTTAAGAAACATTTGGGACAATATGAAGCATAACAATATCTGCATCATGGGAATACCAGAAGGATAAGAGAGTAAGTGAGCAAGGGATCAAGAAACTGTCTGAAGAAATAATGACCGAAAACTTTGTTAATCTGGTGAAGGAAAAAGACACACAAATCCAGGAAGCTTATAGTCCCCAACAAGGACCCCAAGAAGCCTAAACCCGGACACATCATAATTAAAATGACAAGTCTTAAAGACAAGGAGCGAATCTTAAAAGCCACAAGAGAAAAGCAGGTAGTTACATATAAGGGAGCACCAATTAATTTATCATCTGATTTCTCAACAGAAACATTTCAGGCCAGAAGGTAGTGGCATGAAATATTCAAGGTAATGAAATGCAAGGACTTATCACCAAAGTTACTTTACCCAGCAAGGCTATTATTAAAATCAAAGTACAAATAAGAAGCTTCCTAGACAAGAAAAACCTAAAGGAGTTTGTTAACAGGCCAGTACCGCAACAAATATTAAAGGGCTTGCTTTAAAAAGAAGAAGAAAAAGAGAACAACAACAACAACAAAAACCAGAGCAAAACAGTCTAACAACAAAATGGCACTAAATACGTATCTATCAATAATCACCTTAAATGTAAATGGCTTAAATGCTTCAACTAAAGAACATACAATAATTGAATGGATAAGAAAATAAGACCCATATATATGCTTCCTCTAAGAGACACACCTCAGATTGAAAGATACACACAGACTAAAAATAAAGGAATGGGAAAATATTTTATGCAAATGAAGTAGCAATACTTATATCCCACAAAATAGACTTTAAAACAAAGACTGTAGTAAGAAACAAAGAAGGACACTACATAATGATAAAGGTAACAATCCAACAAGAGGATATAACCCTAGTAAACATTTACACCCCCAACAAAGGAGCACCTAAATATGTGAAACCAATCTTCATGGACATAAAGGGAGAGTTTGACAGAAATGCAGTCATAGTCAGGGATTTTAACTCCCCATTGACTTCAATGGATAGATCTTCCAGACAAAAAATCAATAAGAAGACAGTGGCCTTAAATGAAACACTAGATTAAATGGATTTAATTGATATCTTCAGAGCATTTCACCTCAAAGCAACAGAATATACATACTTTCCAAGTGCACATGGAATGTTGTTTAGGATAGACCACATGTTAGAATATAATACAAATCTCTCTCAATAAATTTAAGAAGGCTGAAATCAATATCAAACATCTTCTCTGACCACAATGTGATAAAACTAGAAGTCAATCACAAGAAAAACACTAAAAAATACATGGAACCTAAATAACATGTTATTAAACAATGAATGGGTCAACAATAAGGTCAAAGAAGAAATCAAAAGATACCTTAAAAGAAGTGAAAAGGAGGACACAACAATCCAAAATCTGTGGAACACAGGGAAAGCAATCCAAAGAAGGAAAGGTATAGCATTACAGGTTTTTCTTGTTTTTATCTCAAAAACAAGAAAAAGCTCAAACAACCCTCTAACTTTACACTTAGAAAAACTTCAAAAAAAAAGCTCAAAGTGAGAAGGAAGAAAATAATTAAGATCAGAGCAGAAATAAATGAAATAGAGTCTACAAAAATGATACAAAAGGTTAATGAGTCCAAGAGCTGGTTCTTGGAGAAAAATACACAAGATTGACAAAATTTTAATCAGATTATCAAGTAAAAAATAGAGAACATCCAAATAAATAAAATCAGAAATGAAGGAAGAGAAACAACAATAAGCACCAAAGAAATACAAAGGACTGTAAGGAAATATTATGAACAACTATATGCCAACAAACTAGACAACCTGGGTAAAATGGATAAATTTCTAGAAACATACAATCTTCCAAATTAGGAAGAATCAGAGAATCTGAATAGGTAGATTATACCTAGTGAAAATGGAACATTAATTTTTAAAAACTCCCAACAAACAAAAGCTCTGGACCAGATGGCTTCACAGGTAAATTTTACCAAACATTCTGGAAAGAACTGACACCTCCCCTTCTCAAACTATTTCAAAAAAGTCAAGGCAGGGGGAAGCTTCCCAAGCTTATTTTATGAGGCTAGCATTATCCTAATTTCAAACCATTAAAGACACTACAAGAAAAGAAATTATAGACAAATATCGCTAATGAACATAGATGTTAAAATCCTCAACAAAATATTAGCAAACTGGATATAGCAATACATCAGAAAGATCATATACCATGATCAAGTGGGATTTATTCTGGGAATGCAAGGTTGTACAACATTTGCAAATCAATAAATGTGGTTCACCACATAAACAAAATGAAGGATAAATACCAGACAATCATATCAATAGATGCAGAAAAAAACATTTGATAAAATCCAGCACCCACTCATGATAAAAACTCTCAGCAAAGTGGGGATAGAGGGAACATACCTACACGTAATAGAGGCCATGTATGACAAACCCACTGCCAACATCATACTCAGCAGGCAAAAAGTACAAGCATTCCCCTTAAGATCAGCAACAAGATAGGGATGTCCACTTTCACCTCTCTTATTCAATACAGTACTGGAACTCCTAGCCACAGCAATCAGACAAGAAGAAATAAAAGGCATCCAAACTGAAAAGGAAGAAGTCAAACTCTTTTTTACTTTCTCTTTTACTGCAAAAAACAAACAAACATCTATTTGCAGATGACATGATACTGTATATACATAATCCCAAAGATTCCACCAAGAAACTACTGAAACTGATAAATGAATTCAGCAAAGTAGCAGGATACAAAATAGTATCTAGAAATCAATTACATTTTTATATGCCAATAATGAACTACTGGAAAGGGAAATTTTAAAAATTCTCATTCACGGTTGCTTCAAACAGAATAAAATACCTTGGAATAAATCTAACGAAGGATGTAAAAGACCTTTACTCAGAAAAACTATAAGACACTGGAGACAAAAATTGAAGAAGATAACAGATAAGTGAAAAAACATACCATGTTCATGGATAGAAAGAATTAACATCTTAAATTGTCCATTCTACCCAAAGCTATCTATAGATTCAATGCAATTTCTATCAAGATTCCAATGATGTATTTCACAGAACTAGAACAAATATTTTAAAAATTTGTGTGGAATCACAAAAGGCCCCACATAGCAACAGTAAGTGTTCCCTTTTTCAGGAAAAAGGCGAACAAAGTTGGATGAATCAAGATGCCCAGTATCAAACTATATTTTAAGACCATAGTAATCAAAAGAGCATAGTGCTGGCATAAAAACAGACACATAGATCAATGGAACAGAACAGAGAGCCCAGAAATAAACCCACACCTTTATAATCAATTAATATTTAACAGAGGAAGTAAGTACATACAATGGACTAAAGATAGTTTATTCAATAAATGGTCTTGGGAAATTTGTACAGATACACACAGAAAAATAAAACTAGACCACCTTCTTACACAACACACAAGAATAAATTCAAAATGGGTAAAAAACTTAAATGCCAGGCCCCAAACCATAAAAATTGTGGAAGAAAACATAAGCAGTAAAATCTTAGACATAGCTCATAGCAATATTTTATTAGATATATCTTCCCAGGCAAGGGAAACAAAAGAAAAAATAAACAAATGGGACTACATCAAACTAAAAAGTTTTTTCACAACAAAGGAAAAATCAACAAAATAAAAAAAACAACCTACAGAATGGGAGGATATGTTCACCAATATATCTGATAAGGGTTTAGTATCCAAAAATTTTAAGAACTTAACAAAATTGAACATCAAAAAGAACAAATAACCAATTAAAGAATGGGCAGAAGACCCAAATACACATTTTTCCAATGAGTATGTACAGATCGCCAATAGACATACAAAAAAATGCTCTATGTCACTAATCATCAGAGAGATGCAAATTAAAACCACAATGAAATATCATCACACACCAGTCAGAATGGCAATCATCAATAAATAAACAAACAACCAGTGCTGGCAAGGATGTGGAGAAAGGGGAACCCTTCGGCACTGTTGGTAAGAATGCAGACTGGTGCAGCCAGTGTGGAAAGCAGTATGGAGATACCTCAATTAAAAATGGATCTGCCTTTTGACCTAGTGATCCCACTTCTGGGAATATATCTTAAGAAACTCAAAGCACTAATTCAAAAGAATATAAGTTCCCTCTTGTTCATTGCAATGTTATTTAAAATTGCCTAGATATGGAAACAGCCCGAATGTCCATCTGTAAATGAGTGGATAAAACAACTATGGGGCATTTACACAATGGAATACTACTCAGCTGTAAAAAAGAAGAAAATTTTACCCTCTGCAACAGTACGGATGGGCCTGGAGAGTATTATGCTAAGTGAAATAAGCCAAGCAGAGAAAGACAAATACCGTACGATTTCACTCATGTGTGGAATCTAATGAATAAACTGAACTAACAAGCGAAAGAGAGATGGACTCATTGACAGCTAAGCAGTGGCAAGGGGGTGGGGGAGGGTAGAGGGTGGAGAAATTGAGCAAAAAGGAAAAATGACTTATGGACATGGACAACAGTGGGGTGATTGTGAGGGTGGGGGGTATAAGAGAGCTAAATGATCATGAAAATATACAATAAACATTATTTAAAAAAATAAAAAATTTGAACCAACAATTTGCCAAATTCATTTACCATTCATTTCACAAAAAGTACTTTTACATGCACAATATAATTTAATTTTTATGATAACTGTGTAAGGAAAGTGGTATATCCCCACTTTATAAGTAAACCATCAAAAATAGAGGTTAAATTCTGGAACAAGATTTACAACGCATTTGGTTTCACCTGTTAGACCCTCCTGCCATTGTGCCCTGCCTTCCGTTCCCTGGAATTCAAAGCCTTGAACTTATATCTTCTCCAATGTGACCTTACTCTTTCACTTTAGATTTCTACCCTTCTTCCATTTGAAACTCCAATCAAACTGGGTTACTCCCTGAGCCTGAATGTGTCTGTACAATCCTGTCTCCATGTTCATGCCATTTTTCAGTTCTTATCATGTAGCCAGGTTCCAGTTAAAATATCACATCTTCCTCAAGCATAGACACGCACAGAGCTATTACAGTGCTTGGTCAGTCATTTGACAGTGAATAGAAAGGATGCCTTGCTGGGATGGACTTTATAGTCTTTCAAGCCAGCTAAGGAAAATACTTAAAGGACGCCAGGAGCTGGAGTACACCATTTAGGAATGCCAGGCTGAGCTGGAACAAGACTTCAAATACCTTGTGTTGCCTTCCTTCTCTCAATGGCACTACACCTGGGGATATGAATCCTCCCATCTTTCTTAGTGCACCAGACATAGGAGAAAACGTCACATTCGCATAGCCCCCAGAAGAGTGACAGTCTTCTGCCAGACTCAAGCGGGCAACTACTGCTGGAACCCTTGCTGTTCACACAGCATGCTGGGAGTCTCCCCCATCTGTGGGAAGCTAGAGCTCCTTGTCAATCCACCATTCATTCTGAAACATTACTTCAATAAGGAAATATTAACCATCAATCATTGAAAATCACTGAAGATAATTAAAATATGGAGAAGAAACAGTCCCTAAATTCAAGAGTTTATAATTTGGAGTGAAAACCTCAACAATCACAACCACAAAACAACATAGTAGCATGTAAGGGTCCTATCAAGCATAGAAAACACTCTTAAAGTTCAGAAGGAAGGGGCAAATTGGAAAAAGAAGAATGGAAAGAAATTGTAAAATTTTTAGAGGCAAATTGGAAAATGAAGAATGGGAAGAATTTTAGGAATAAAGACAAATGTATGAAGGCGGAAGTTGCAAGGATTTCATAAAATAGCAAGTGGATCTAAGCTACAGCATGCATTTCATGCAAATCATGGGAACCAGTCAAGGTCAGAATGAACATCTATAAGCACCAAGCTAATGAGTGTGTACTGCTTGTATTCTTCTGTATAGGTGATGGGAGCCATTGAAGGCTTTTGAGCAGGGAAGTGATATGATGAACACAATATTTAGGAAGGTTCATCTGATTGGCCATTCTATGTGCAATGGAGAAACTGCTTGTGTCACGTGATCTAACTTCATCAGAGTTAGAAAATACCTTCTGAATCTTCTCACTTCTTATTCACCCACACTCACCACAAATTATAATAAGGAAGACTGGGGTGGAGTCTAAACATCTTGTTTTTCTTGCTTTTCTTCATTTATTGTTAAGAACAATATATCTGTGCTGGTTCTAGTTATGAAAAAAAGCACTGTGGTTGAGTCAGACAAGCTCCTAAAAATTGGAAGGAGCTTCAAGTTGAGGACCTGGAGCTGGCTGGCTGGTCCAAAGTGCACCATCATCACCATCATCATCACTAACAACTATCAGGCACTTACTCTCTACTAGGTACTTGCTGTGAATTTGTTTAATCCCTATAATACTACATGTGTATGCTGGAGATAAGTGGCTGACCTTTATACTTGATTGACACAACATTTTAATTCTAGATTCTCTGTGATATATGCACAGTCCAGACTCAGAATAGAATTTTCAGCTTACATCTGGGGAACCAGCTCAGGGCTCAAGCTAGGTATAATCTGGAGTTCTGTTTTGGTTCTATCTTGGACCTGGATCAATATTCAGATCTGGGTTTTTGTTTCATTCTTAAAATATCTATTGAGCATCTGCTATGTGCCCAGAACTCTGGCGAACAAGACAGACATGTTTCTTGCAATCATGAGTGGTTTTTGCTTAGAATGCCTGGAGGAAGAGACATCCACCCCCGACTCATGATAACAAGGGAACCTGGGTATAAGAGTGCACTCAGATGCTAGTAATTCTGGGACTTTGGCCAAGCCTCTAAACCTTCCTGAGCTTTGGTTTCCTTGTGGTTAGAAAGGCAGAATTCACCTGGAGAGTCTCAGCTGTTCATCAGAGTCTCTGTTTTTTAGCGTTCAGAAAGTGAGTCATGCTGCAATCAGATGCCTTCCCCAGCTCTCCAGGTTTAGGCTTCAGCGGAGCAAACTTATCACATTGCAAACCCTTTCCCATTGAAGCTAATTGGAGTTATTCTCATCTAGTCACACCCATGTCCCACGAGGGGCTGATAGGTCCAGCCTGGCTATTTGCTCCATGTCACTCTGAATCGAAACTTGTTCCATTTTAACCTGACATTATTTCTCTGTTTACTTTACCTAACAAGCGAATCATTTACCTCATAAAAATCTCATTTTGGAGCTGGGGTGGAATTCAGGAAAGAACGAGGCTGGTCCTTCTTCCTGACCTCCTCCATTTGCTGAAGTACTCAATGAGAGGTGACATCATTTCCTGAGAGAGAGGCTAGGAGGATGGGAATAAACAAAGTTGCTATTCTCCTTTAATTGGAAAAGACCATGCCAATGGAGTTATGCTGGGTTCTTCAGGCAAGGGAACCCAGGAACTTAAAACAGCCTCATTCTTGACACACTAGAGTCTCTTTGAATGTAGGTCTCTATTGACAGGGAGGGCTTTATTAAATTGGAAACAGGATTAAGTAAAGCAGTTTCAGATCACAAAGCATTTGAGTTGTCATTCACTTTCA
This sequence comes from Sturnira hondurensis, assembly GCF_014824575.4. Taxonomy (NCBI): domain Eukaryota; kingdom Metazoa; phylum Chordata; class Mammalia; order Chiroptera; family Phyllostomidae; genus Sturnira; species Sturnira hondurensis. The sequence goes on along the minus strand of NW_028073511.1, from coordinate 6,554,980 downwards.
CCCTCCTCTACTTGAAACTAAGCAGCAACTTTCTTTGTGCTATGATATTTGGCATCTGCCAACCCAAAGCCATTTTGACTTTTCCTATTCAGATGTGGTTTTAGCCATGCATCAGAGACTCATCTTTTTCTTTTCTTCCCCTACATAAAAAAATATAAAAGAACCAAGAAGTTGATGGAAAGACTGGAACTCATCCATTAGGAGTCAAGGTGAGCAAAGTATAAAGTATGGAAAGAAGTTGCTTAACATTGTGGGTTAGCCATTATGTTCTCTGAGCATCAGTTTCTTCCTTCAAAGAATAGGGATAATAGATAATTCCAGAGAGCTGGGGAGATTTCAATGATCTACTGTATACGAAACACAGCACTCTTTCCTTCACCTATTTATTCTTTCACTCAACAATACTCTGTTCTAAACAAGGACAGCTCTTAACACCCTTAAAAATATAAGAAGGTAGACTTAGCTACCAATCCTATTAAAAGATGAAAGAATTCGCTTCAGAACATCAGTGTTTAATAATCACTTCACTTGAATGATTTTTCTCTTTGTCTTTCCTCCTCTTCCTCTAGCCCAAACTTCAGTGTGGAGGGAAAATCTCTTTTCTCCATAGCCCCAGCTCCTCTCCCTTCTCTGTAAATCTTTTTCTGAACCCAGGAAATCAGATGGGAAAAGGGGGTCTAGAAAAAAGACATATATGAGAAAGAATGGATGACTTTTGATCGACTTGGTTCTCCATCAAAACTCAAGGGGTAAATTCATTCAATCCCACAAACATCTACTAAGTGCCTGTTAGAATATGGCGGTAAGTCAGAAAGAGCTGAGTTCTAGACCCCATTCCAGCACTTTTGGCTCCCTGACACAGGCCAACTCCATTGCCTCTCCAGGCCTCAGCTTCCATAAACAGGCCCTGGAACAGAATCACCCCTCCAGCACTAACATTTTATACTGCTGATGAGCACAGGAAAAGAGACTGAAAACTAGCTCCTGCAAAAATGGAAGAGCGTTTCCATTTCTGTTCTTCATTTGACCACAATTGCTTTAATTATTTAGAACATATTTCCATGTTGATGTATAATTACAGAATTCTCTCTCTCTCTCTCTCTCTCTCCTGTTGTTGCTATTTGAATCCAACTCATTTTGTTCATTTCCTCTGATGGAAACTTTTAGCACTGACTGCGTTTTTATGAGTGTCTTTAAAAGAGAGATTTAGATGCAATCCCTCTACCTCAGCATGGAGTTCTCTGAAATTTACAGGGAAAAAAAATATCTAGTCACTTCGAATCTAGGTCAAACAAAATTTTAATATCTAAAGAATTTAATCAGAAAGCTGAAGTCTACATTACTTTTTTAAGATACCAGATTTGGCAAGTATTCTATTTTGTTATGAAGGACTCTACCCTACTCAAGGCTAATGTGGTACATATTAGCATTCAGGACCTCAGAAAATCTCACTTTTGTTTAAATTTAACTCTGAGTATTCTAACATTTGTTAGATAAGTAATCCCTGCTTCAGAATAGTCTCAGGTCATAACAGAGTTACTTCTCTGGTTTAGGGTGATTCAAGAGGTATTAAATGGTTCAACACCTTCCAAGAGTAAAAAGGCTAACATTTCACTAGTTTAGAATTTATTCACCTTAAGCTTACAGAGGCAAATCCAAACAAAGCAGTAGTGTAAATGACATTTAAGGAATTTTTAAGTGTATTGTATTGATTATGCTATTGCAGTTGTGCCATTTTTTTCTCCCTTTTATTCTCCTCTATCCTGCACCATCCCTCCTTCCAGCATTTCCCACTCCCAACCCCCTTAGTTCATGACCATGGGTCATACATATAAGTTCTTTGGCTTCTCCATTTCCTATATTACTCTTAACTTTCCTCTGTCTATTTTGTGCCTACCAGCTATGCTTCTTATTCCCTGTATCTTTCCCCCTATTCTCCCCCACTCCCCACTGATAACCCTCCATGTGATCTCGATTTCTGCGATTCTGTTTTTGTTCTAGTTGTTTTCTTAGTTTGTTTTTGCTTTTTAGGTTGAGTTGTTGATAGTTGTGAGTTTGTTGTCATTTTACTGTTCATAGTTTTGATCTTCTTAGATTCCTTTAACATTTCATATAATAAGGGCTTGGTGATGATGAACTCCTTTAACTTTACCTTATCTGAGAAGCACTTTATCTGCCTTTCCATTCTAAATGACAGAGTAATCTTGAATGTAGGTCCTTGCCTTTCATAACTTTGAATCCTTCTTTCCAACCCCTTCTTGCCTGCAAGGTTTCTTTTGAGGAATCAGCTCATAATCTTATGGGAACTCCTTTGTAGGTAACTGTCTCCTTTTCTCTTGCTGTTTTTAAGATTTTCTCCATATCTATAATCACGGGTAATTTAACTATGATGTGCCTTGGTGTTTTCTTCCTTGAGTCCAACATCTTTGGGACTCTCTGAGCTTCCTGGACTTGCATATCTAATTCCTTTGCCATATTTGGGAAGTTTTCCCTCATTATTGTTCAAATAAGTTTTCAATTTCTTGCTCTTCCTCTTCTCCTTCTGGCACCCCTATGATTCAGATGTTGGAATATTTAAAGTTGTCCCAGAGGTTCCTAAGCCTCTCCTCTTTTTTTTTTAAATTCTTGTTTCTTCATCCTGTTCTGGTTGAATGTTTATTTCTTCCTTCTGCTCCAAATCATTGATATGAGTCCTGGTTTCCTTCCCTTCATGATTGGTTCACTGTATTTTTTTCTTTACTTCAATTTTCATAGCCTTCACTTCTTCCTTTATTTTGTAACCATACTCAACCATTTCTGTGAGCATCCTGATTACCAGTGTTTTGAACTCTGCATCTGATAGGTTGGCTATCTCCTTGTTGCTTAGTTCTTCCTCTAGAGTTTTGGTCTATTCTTTCATTTGGGCCATATTTTTTGTCTTGGTGCCCCTGTTAAGCTATAAGGGGTAGCACCTTGAGTATTCACCAAGGCAGGGCAACACTTTTCTCTGTGCTGTGGTACTATATGTAGGGGAGGGGTCAAAGAGGGAGCAATACCACTTGCTAGGCTCTTGCCCTGCTTTCAGTCACTTCTCCCAATATCCACAAGTCAATCGTGCCTTTCTGGTGCTTATTTTCAGGTTGGGTGGGTTTGTGTATGTTCTAGAACCCTGTGGGTCTCTCCAATGAACTGTCCTGTGAGGTTGGAGTTTCTCCCACCACTGCAACCTACACAGATTTTTACAGCCAGAGGTTTTGAGGCTTTATTTCCCCACACTGTAACCCTGGGTAGTGCTGTCTTTCTCAGTCCTCAGTTGTTCCTCCTGGTTTACCCACATGCTAATGTGGGACTGCTTAGTCTGCCAGCTGTCACCTTGCTGTGCATCCTCTCTGCCTGCTGCGTGTCACTGCCTCTCCTGGATCAATGTTTCTTCTTTAAGTCCTTGGTTGTTGGACTTCCACACAGTTTGATTTCTGTCAGTTCTGATTGTTTTTGTTTTCAAATCGGTTGTTGTCCTTCTTTTGATTGTGTGAGGAAGTGAAGTGTGTCTATACACCTAAAAGCCATTGTTTTAAGTGCATTTAAAAAAGATCTTCTGCATTTAAAAAAATTGCTAAATATAAAAGATCCCAAGTTAATCTCCAAGGCTGACATTTGCACAATATTTTTTAGCCATTATTTGTGACACTATTTACAATTTAAAATATTTTTAAACATTTACACTTGTCACTTTTTTCTTTTGGGGTATGCTGGTGCTACAACTTAATAGAAATTAGTAATAGTGCTACTATGTAATATACCACATTGGAAAATGTGATGTGTTTGATTACACTGTGAATTTGCTTTATATGACTCATCCCAGGGTAATGATGAAAGCCCTTGTGGTGGCATGAATATTTGAGGTGAATTTGGGTAAACACAGAAGGAAAGCCTGTCATCAAAGAATTGATCCAATCATCTGATTGGATCAGCTTTGGACTAGTAAGGCCCAAATTTGTGTAAGGTTCCTCTGTGCAGCAAGATTCACTCTCAGTTCAGGCTATCTCACTCCCCTGGTCTTTACTTAGTGAAAGGAGCTAACTTCACCCCAGGTCCACCTCAGTCTTCCATAAATGCTCTTAGGCTGACCCAATGCTGTAACCTCAAAAAGCCACAGAACCACTTGTTTAAGGTACACTGGAGCCAGCCTACAAAATTGTTCAATTTCCCTCAAAACCATGTACTTCGCCTCTAGGATTTGCTTTTATTCCAAGGCATCTGACTCAGGGTTAGCCCGTTTAGACACATTTATTGGGTGGGTGGGGGAGAAGCTGAAATATATATATATATATATATATCTTGCCACATTATTTAGCCTGACCCTTCCTACCATTTCCACCTCCTGCTCATTGCTAAACCAAGGGTAAGTGAGTATTTTAAGGAAATGTACTGAGAGAGATCACCAAAGCAACCTGAATTTTCTTCAAGTTGAGCTGAGAGCCACAGGCCACAGCAACCTGATTCCTGAAATGTTCACCACTGATCTTGGCAACTTTTTTCTTTCTGGTTTGTGATTTTCAATAAGATCCCAAACAACCAAAGAAAGAAAAAAAAAAACAAGCAAAGAGAGAAAAGTCTCCAACCTTCCAAAACCAGCCATTTGTCATAGTTATTCACACAGCGACCTCAAGGGAGGTCATTGCTACTTAAGAATTGGCAACAGCACTGTGGTGAGCACCAAAAGACTTTTTTGGCCTAACAAACCAATTAGCCAATGATCATATCCACTTCCTTGCTCCTTCCTGAATTTCTTAAACATGTGTTTCTTGGAATCCACCTCTTCTGCCACACAGACCCAAGTGACAAATCATCAACCCCAAAGAACCAGTACTCCACAACAAACCACTAGCATATGTTGCAACTGCCAGAGGCAGAAGGGAGCGATAAATCAGACTACCAAATTCAGTAAAAAGACAAAAGCCCCTGCTTGTACTGCCTAATTGCAGTGATGGCACTTAACTTATTTGCAAAATGTCATGCGATTTGTTACAAGCGAGAGGAAGCATGGTGAGAGGGAGGGTGTCATCAGGGCAGGCTGACCAGCTCCCAGGGAAGCGGGAGCTTGAAGTCTCCATGGTCCACACACTGGTCTTCAGCCCAGAGGTCCAGCAGTTAGATTTATCCCACACGTACCCAGAGATAAAAGATCATTTACTTATAGACTGGTGTTTGATAACCAACAGGGGCTGATGTACAAACCAGAAGCTAGTCTAAGTGACTAAGGATGGGGCTGGCTCTCTGCTGAAGCGGGCTTGCTCTTTCCCTTTTGGTCCCTGTCTTGAATGCTCTTCTGCAGATACCTGGGAAATCATCCTAAGAACCTGAAGGCAAATCTCCAGAGAGCATTGACTCAACAAAGGCAGGAAAATGATCTTAAAGGACCTTTCAATGAGCCAAAATGTCTTTCCCTGAACAGGCCTGGACGAGCCCTACAAATTTGTATCTTTCTATAGTTTCAAGTTGCTGGCTTCTCTTGTGTTTTCATTTTTTCCTGAATCTGCTGGAGCCTAGGCATGGTGGAGTCAGTATTTGACGTCATATATGCTTCTCTCCAAAGCCCATGTCCTCAAGCCCCTTCCGGATATCCTTGGTATCTTTTGATATTCTGGGTTTTCTCCTTTCCTTTGGTTATTTACTTTGAAAAAGTAAAGGGTAGGGCTATTGTTAACCCCAGCAGAGAAGGGAGGGAGGACCAAGGAAAGAGGAGAGTCTGTGTACATCCAGAGCTAACACCACCCGGACTGGTAGCCATGGTGAGTGGTAGAGAGGACCGAGCATCCTGAGATTCAACTCGTTTTTTCAATCAAAACAACAACAAAAGTAACAAATCAACTTTTTAGGTGTTAATTTTTCTAACTTTCTTTAATTGACTTCCTACCTTAGTCACTAAAGTCTAATAAAAGTCATTGAGCCTTTTTAAGATTATTAAATATATGGGGACCATAGAAAATTATAGTTGCAGCTATTAGCTGGTATAAAAGATTGTAACAAAACTTGGAATATTTTCCCCTGCCCATTTTTCCTAATGTGAACCTGTTTCCTTATGGTTTCTGAGGCAAGGTAAATTCTTGTTCCATAAAGATTATCAGTAGCTAAGCTCTGTTTAATTAGAATTTTGTAAGCCTAGTGATTTGTAGAGCATGATAATTTATAGCCTGGGGGACTGTGGTGATCATACAATCCAACCACCTTGTTTTATAAATGAGAGATGAAGGTCGAGAGAAAAGTGACTCACTTTTCTCTTGAAGTAAAATCCATGAGTGGCAGAGTCAATATATAAACCATATCTTCTAACTCCAAATGGAACGGTCTCTTCACTAGTAGGTGTGAAGGTGACAAATGACCTAGAAAGCTGTCATGTTCTCATGCTTTTCTGTGTCTGTCAAGACCTTGAGTGCAAATATCACCAACTCAAAGGTACCAGAGACACCTTTCCCTCATCCCCATAAACCCTCTCCCTGTAGACTTATACAATGGGTGATGTTTCTGTGTTCAGAATTGAGTTAAATGAGAATGTTGAACCAGATATTTGTTCAGTCATGGATGCTCATCTGACCTGAGCAGAGCTCGAGACCCTCTGCAGAGAGAAGGGAGGGTAAAGGGGGGAAAGATTCAAGCACTCCCTGTAGATGGGGCTGCGAGAGTCAGGTTGGGTACAGGAGGGGAGATTGCCTTAGGTGAGTGGAAACTGATTTCTGAGTCTTGGCTGAGACTGGGCTAGGCTGCAAGGTCTGGGGCATCACATCTAAGAGAACTAGTGAAGAGTGAGTATATCAGAGGAGAAAAAAAGTCTAGAAAGACACCCAGAGACAATGAGGTGCTAGAAGTTGGAGCCTTGCAATGGCTGCCATGGCTGAATATGACAGGAGGTGGAGCAGGGGAGGGAATGAGGGCAATGGCTTCTCTCCAAGCCTCACTCAGCACTTCAGACGTTGCTGTCGAGGAGGCAAAGTTCCAAACACCCTTTAACTCCATGCCCAGGGAAGATCCGGGTTATAGTGGCCTGAAGCTAAAAAAACAAGGTGTTTTTTTAAATCCTCACCTGAGGATATATATTGACTTTAGAGAAAGAGAAAGGGGGAGAGAAAGGATGTGAGAGAGAAACATTGATTTGTTGCCTCCTGTGTGCTCCCTGATGGGTATCGAACCTGCAACCTTTCAACCAGCGCCCCAGCCAACTGAACCACCTGGCCAGGGCCTAGAACAATTAGTTTTTAAGAAACAAAAATACAAAGGTATATTACCAACAATAAATTTTGTTATAAATTATGTAACAAGTGTGAGTTTTTACTTGGAATGAGAAAAGAAATTACCACAGGTAAAAAAGGAAGCCATCAAATACCACAAACATCAAAAAATTAAAAAATACTTATATTTTTATCAATTAATTTTCTGAAACACCTTTATACTATTGGGATTTTTCCTATATTTTTGCTTTTATATTCTTTTTGATGCATCTTTATATGCATTTGATGCATTTTTTAGATAAAGATGTTTAAGCATTATTTTCTACATAGAGGGAGGAAACGCAATTCAGTATGTTTTTGATATTTTGTGGTATGTTTTTGTTATTTGGGGGCAATAGTTCTATTTAGGCACTGGTCAGATGCCCTCATTTCCACTTATAATTTTAGATACTAATGATAGAGAGAAGTTCCCACAGCACAGCTTCTGGCTCCACACATTTGTATCTTGCGTCTCCTCCACCACTCTCACGCCATCAGTGCCTCAGGACACAGTCCGAGTGAGAGATGATGTTGACGCTGCATCTTCACGCCATGATGTGGGGCGAGTCTCCCCAGGGGGAGGCTGGAATATCCCTACCATTCCTACACCAGAAGGGTTTGCCGTAACCTGACCACACATGGGAATGAGGACAAGCCACACTATGGCACCCCGGGAAAGCTGAAGGCCATCGCCCTTTATCCAGTTCCCCCACACGCCCATAGCCCCTCTAACGTCACCTGACAGGAAGCGAGGTGTTGGAGGCAAGGTGGGGGACAAAAGACCTGTGTCCTAACCGACTGCATCGAAATAGCCTACTTTTGCAAATTTTACAAAGACGCCTGAACACTAGGGCCTGTCCCATGCAAGTGAGAGAGATGGGAGAGGGAGAGTCTGCAACTTAAGCCTCATCGACTTCGTAGTAAATCCAGCTCCTGAATCTGGAAAGGCCAGACCTGTTGATAAAGCTCACTCTCCCCAATAGGCTGGCTCACCTGGTATGGGGCTGAGGAGCTGATCTTCTGAAGTCTGTGGCCAGGGAATAGTGGGGATGTCCCAGATTACCCCTAAAATAAATCCATATGTGGCTGGATTTGTCTGATGAGTGGAGATAAGTGTAAGGAGTGGAGACCAGAGAACATCTATATTCATGGGTTGATTAGCACTGTGGAGGAAGGAAAGTGAGGAACAGCTTGGTGGGTAGTGTGGGAAGCAAGAGGGGAGAAGGATGACACAGAGTCACACACACATACAGCACCAGCCAGTTCCAAACACGTGTCTGGGCACTGTGCAGGCAGGTGCTGCGGTGTGAAACTGGAAAAGAGGGTGTCTAAGGGACTTGCTAAGTCACAGGGCACTCATGACTCATGTCAAGACCCAGATGACTACAGTGTGTGACAAAGAGCAGGGCAGTGGCCCTTTCACATCCGAACAGCACACAACATGGCTTGCCACCTTGACTGCCAATCACTCTCAGAGGATATGAACCTGAATGTGGACGACAGCATTCCTGCAGGGGTGCAGGGATGCAAGGGTGCTGGGGTGGCGGTGGGGGAGATGCCACATGGTGATCACCACAGACACACCTGACACATCCTCCCGGGGCTCCTAAAATGACTGGATAGGACTGAATCTGTGTGAGCAGGTGGGGACAAAACACAGTGAGTACTGTGTTGCTGCCATTGAGTCCTGGGGAGATTCGAGTTCCTTTCCTGGACATTAGCATCTCAGCCTGGATTTTAAAACCTCATCTAAGAAATATTATTGATCTGATTTTGACAGTAGAGGAAGGATAGGGAGACCCTCCCCAGACCCTGGAGGTGAGAGGGCCAGATTAGAGTATGAATGTCCTTATTTATGTATTCCTTTCCTCATGGATTATTTATTGAGCTTCTACTGTGTGCCAGTCACCACTGTGGGATAAAATGGAGTTCTACCTGGTTGGCTGCTGAGGGGACTGGCAGTCACTGAGTGAGTAATAACTCACAGGAGCTGGTGTGCGTCGAAGGGCTAGGAGCCGGCACCACCTCAAGGTCAAGGTTCTGGACTCTGCAGCCAAACTGACCAGTTTTAAACCCACAGCCCCCCTTTACCAGCTGTGAGAACGTGTGCACGCTGCTTAATCTCCCTGAGTGTTGTGGTTCCCACTTGTAGAATGGGAATCCTTCCAATACTTGCCTCCAGGACAAATGTGAGGACTGAGATTGAGAATCCACTGAAGGGTTGAGCCCCATTCCTAGTACACAGGAAAGGTGTGGTGAGTGTGAGCTGTTCGTAGCCTGTTCCTATTATTATTCTCTCATTGTCCCCACCTGGGAGTTGAACCGAAGCACAGAGCCCCGAGGCAGACCAGCGCACACACGACCGCAGAACAGAAAGCACGGCCTCCCGTGGGCAGCAGCAGGAGACCCCCCTGCACCTTGGTTACATCAGAGCATGCTGGCAGCAACTTCAGGGACCTGGTGGCCTGTTCCTGTATGGTAGACAAGGCACAGACAAAAGCCATGAGGGACACGAGAACTGTACACGGGAGCACTCAGATGACACTTTCCAGGGACTCGCAGGAAAACTGGAGCAGGGGGCATCTGAAGAAAGGCTGATGAGTGGAGAACAGTGTCCACAGTCCCAGGTGGGGCCAAACTAGAAGCTTTGCTGAATTCTGTTCCTCCCCCTACGCAGGAGGTTGGGGAACTGTGCATTGCAACACAACGGCCCTCCTCTTCTTAGGCCTGAGGAGAGGGGGTGCACTGACTGGGTCCTGAAGGGTGCATAGCAGTTTTCTGAGTAGGACACCCATTTGGGAAACCAACACAGTCCTGCATGTGAGGAGGGAAGACGTGATGGGCAACACAGTTGGGAAGTGACATTGGAGCCACGTTGTGAAAAGCCTCCTCCTGCCACACTCGACTCCATCTTGCAGTCTGGGGGGGCACATGGGAGGTTTATAAGCCAGCAGTAGAAAGCAGATAGAATAATCAGGTGTGCCTTTTATTGAAGGTTTCCTATGGCAGTGTGGAGCGGAGATGGTGTAGGTGGGGAATGGGGTGTGGGCAGTGACCAGAAAATGTCTAAGTTACCTCCACTCAGGTACCGAGGGCTGCCCCATGGGCACACCAGGACGTGCTTCCTCCTCGAACCGCACACTGCCCAGTCTCCTTTCTTTCCCTTGGCTTGGGCACACTGACAGCTTTTCACAGCGAGACTCCTACAAGGAGCTTCTGGTCCCTCTGACTGTTCCCCCTAAGGAGACGTAAGACACCAGATGGGTGTCCAGAACAAGGCCACTCTTAAAACATCTGTGCTCTAGATAATAAAGGAGCATTTGAATGAAATAAGATAAAAGAGCAGTATGTTTTGAGGCCATCTCTCTCATATCTGAGATGTCAGAGTAAGTGAGATATGAGCACCTAGGGCCCACGTAATGTTCTTATGCATAAAATGACCTGAGACACTAAGAAATGATCTGAGAACATTCGGAATGTTCCTTTATGCCAAGGCTGATTCTCTTTATCAAAATGATTTATCTCTTCAGAGGGAAACAAGAAGAAACTATGACCTGAAGCTCTTCATCTCCTCTTTTTTTTTTATGTGGATGCGAGTGTCAGAGGCTGTGAGAGGGGTGGAGGCGAGGGGGGGGCAGGGATGCCTTTTGTTGGAAGCACAGAGCCCGGAGCTCCTCATCCTGCCAGCAGCCATCCCACCTCAGCCCTCCTGCCTTCTCACCTCCCCAGACCATGCTTCTTCTTGCTTCTCTGCTTTGCCTTATGCCCTCAGCCACATCCAAAATATCCTCCTTCCTCATCTCCTTCATTCCTTCCATCCCTCCAGGTCTGGAGGACTCTTCATTGTCCATTGATCTCCTCTTATAAGCCAGTCTCCTCCACCCTCCACGGTGCTTCATATCATAACAGGGCCCCTGGGAGGAGTCTGTCCCATCTCTTCTTGATGAGTTAGCCGAAGCTCAGCCAGCAGAGCATCTTCTCCAAAGCCAAGAGCAAGCTCTGGACACTAGGCAGTGGGATGCACCCCGTGCAGCACTGTTACCCGCAGGTTACCTCCTACACAGTGTGTAGTGGCTCCTTGTCTGACCCTAAGTGCCTATGCCATTTTCTTTTTGTTTGGTGTGTGTTGTGCTTTGCTCCTTAACTGAGATCATTTAAGACGGGGTCCAATTTTTTGTGTCATTACTTCCCATAACACCTGTTGCCATGTGAAACCCAAATACTTGGGGAGAGAGACAAGGCAGGCCTTATCTGGCTCTTATGCTCTTGTCTCATTTTTTGGTCCATAAATTCAGCATCAGCAGGGCTCCTGGATACGGAAACACACCCTCTGGGTGATTCTGAGTACACCAAAGTTGAGAACCACTGTCCTAAGGGCTTTTCATGTATAAATAAACTCACTGAGTTCCCATTCCAACACTCTGAGGTTAATACCTCCACTTTGGAGCTGGGGGTGCAAAGAGATTAGGCAACTTGCTCAAAGTCATATAGCCGATAAGTGTAGAGCTACCAATCTCTCAGTGAAGACGAGGACTTGACTTCGGGGACTTTGGAAAGCTCACATTGGCATCTGCCTTACTCCTGGAAAAAAATGTCTAGAGACAAGAGGATGGTGGGCACAGAACAGAGCCACCCAGGGACTTTGTGGGGCTAGGAACATACCAGCTTTCCTGGAGGTCATGTGGACCTGGGAACTGTCACTGGCCCCAAGGCAGTGAAGAACAATTTGACTACGTGTGTCTGAAAATGGTGCTGTAGGAAAAACAACGTGCTTTTAAAATCCTCCTCTGCCAAGTCCTGATGGCTCCGTAGGAGCCCAACATAGTAATTTCCCGGCCCGCACTTACAGAAGTCCAGTGGTAAGGAGCTCGGTAGATGCTGTCACAGCCCCTGGCTATGGAAGGATGGCGTTGGTCTTGGACCAAGGGATCGTTTTGTGGAAAGGGATATGGCTGAGGGGGCGGAAAGAGCATCCAGGAAACACCCCCACAAGGTTCTCAGGCCCCCTGGGACTCTCCATCTGGGGTCCTGGGACAGAGCTGCGGATGGCCACTGGGAAAGGGCAGTGCATTCCTGTGGCTGACACCGTGCAATTTTTTTTCAAAGTGCGCCTAAAGATTTTACTAGGGTTGAGGTTTGGGGTAGGAGAAAAAAAAGACAGGGAGAGACATAGACAAAACAGACACAAAGACAGAATAAAGGATGTGAAACTGACTGCAGTGAATTCAGCAGACCTTTGATCTTTCTTCTGTGCTGGTCCCATCTTCTGGTCTCCAGGGATAGGGGTCAGGAGGCCCCACACCCACACTGTGCTGGGGGCTTTTCATTCATTACTGAGCTTCATTCTCACTACTATGTGCCAGACAGATATCATTGCATCCCCTTCACAGAACATAGAAGAGATAACGCTTGATTTCAAACTTTCTTCTGTTTATTACCAACCCAACTATTTTATCTCAAAGAGTCTTGATTCTTTGCCTACAAAATGAGTCCCCAGATAACAAGTATTGGTACTTAAAAATAAATTATGAAATGCCTCTTCTATTCTTCCTTTCATCCCAATAAGTCATTCCTCCACTTTCTTCTCAATTCTCATCTCATCGACCATGAACCTATCAAGTTGGTTCAAGTAAGAATACTCATTTATCGGTAGGGGCAGAAATGGCATTGTTTTTTAGGGTACAAGTGCAGGTTGTCTGACCCCATCAGAACCCCACCAATAGCGATCACCTTTATCTGAAGCATAAAGTCTCATATTTGTACATCGAAGGAATATTCATTCATTTCAAACTTTTCAAAATAAACCCTTAAATTCAAAATGGCGGGTTGGGCCTACTTTGCCTCTCCTCCCTCCCAAGTCCCATGGAAGCAACAACAGTGTATAAATGGAAAAGAGTAAATCCCGCCAGCAAACACAAAAGGCTCCCAGCAGCAGCCCAGAACGTTTCACAAACATCTAGAACACAAAGATGGGATCTCACTGACGAATAAAGCTGAGCTAAAATATCTACACCCCAAAACACACACAGGAAGAGAACTAGCTGGAGGTGGAGGCGCCCCTCCCGCAGAGAGCCCTGGAAAGAGTCCCAAATCAGAGCCTCAGCGACAAAGAACAGGGGCGGGCCGTGGGGTCATTAACTAAGGGCCTTTCTGAATTCCACAGCCACCAGCTCTGCTCCACAGACAGCAACTGGCTGCATTGGCATTTGCCTGTGTGAAAGAGAGGAAACTCCTTTGGGTCTTGCTTTCTGGAACATTTCCCCAGGTCTCCTGCTAACCGATATGCAGATTTGATACTACCTGGTTCTGCAGTATATAATATTTTCATAATCACAGTATTGTACCTCCTGTATATTACTATTCAGTTATTCAAAATAACCTACAGACAAAACTTGGAAGATCTAAAATATACATCTTATAAACCTTGGAAAGGCTTATAAGCTCAGAGAAGGGAGGAGGGGAAGGGCAGGTGTGCTCTCTTGGGTTAGTCTTCTACTCCCCCAGGAACAAGGTGAAGGGCGAGCCTGCCCTGGGTCAGGACCGTTCCCCAGAGGCACCAGGAGTCAGAGGGACAGACAGTCTCACCTCTGTGGTGCTTCTCTTCTAGTCTCAAGTAAGTACATACCACCTAAAAGTTGGTGCATCACAAAACAAAGGTGTAAATCTATTATTTAGAACTACAAAAGTAGCCACAAAATTATTGAAGATACTAATATTATGTACAAAACTCCACAGAAGAAGGGAAACAGCAGAAAGGTACAAAAATCTCTGTCATAGCAGGAGGAGAGTAGATGGAGTTTAACTTGGACAAATTCAAAAAACAGATATACATGGAATTACCTCCGCCGGTGGGAGAGACTTGCTATCCAATAGCCCTTGACACGTCTTAGGGAAGGGGAATATTTTTGCTTATCTGCATATAAATAAATACATAAATTAATACTATAAATCAATAAAATGATAAAAAGTAGCATTACAAACCCTGGGAGAAATGTAAGATACATATTCTCATTCCCATTTTATATGTGAAGATATGGAAGTCAGCCCTCAGTCACAGACCTGTGCATAGGAATCAGGTCTCCCAACCACTGTCTCCAAACTCCCCCACCTCCCCACGCCTTCTCTTTTCACAGACGGAAGGACTAGGGCTGGATTCCTTGATTCATTGCGGTGGACTCTGGGCAGCTGACTATTTGCTTCTGAACATAGGGACACCCACCGGCACCCGAGGGCTGTGGGGAAAGTGCATGCTGACCGCTTGACACAACCGGCCACAGAAATGTCAGCTTCCTTGTTTTGCATTTCTTTTTTAACCCATCCAACATTTGGAACGATAACACCGTGGTCAGTCATGTTTTCTTCTTACCATTTTCTTGGTTTTATCACTAGTTCTAACTAAATGAGTCTGGCAATTGGTTCCAATGCACAGCCTTGGCTATCTATATCAGAGGGCTTGTCATGGCTTAGGGAGGTAGAGAATGTCAAGTTTGAAACATTTGGCAGAGGGATGTGATTCCACTGACACGTCCAACCAGGGCACCAAGTAGGTGAGTTTGTGGGCACGTGATGGGAGAGGCTACTAAGAACGCTTTTACCCTATCCCCACCCCCAAATATCTTTTTCTCACTAACCAGCTGAGAGAACAATCTCTGGGGATTGGGACTAAGACCACTAGGGAGGTGCCTGGGAACAGATGGAGAAGAAAGAGCAAAAGAGGCAGATACATGTTGAAGGGTGAGGCACTGAGGACAATTCCACAAGCTCCCAGTTTCTTCTGCCTCCTGTAACCAGGGAGAGGCAACACTTCCTCACAAAGGACTCTGGGTAAATAGCACAGAAGAGCTCGCAGGATCAAGTACCAGCTACGTGCTAGGTAGGCACTAGGCTGACGTGTTTACCTGCATCAGCTCACTTAATTCTCACACCAACCCTATGAGGATGTCACTGTCACTATTTCAATTTTGCAGATGGAGTAACTGAGGCACAGAGAAGCAAAGTGTCACACCCAAGTTACACAGCTGTGTGACAGAACCAGGAACCCAGGAAGCTTGACTTCAATGTCATGTTCTGTACCGTCACACGGGAACACAGTCCCTGCCCCATAACACACACACACACACACACACATACACACACACACACACACTTCTAGCTGCCAACTTCTGCCTTTTAGAGTCAGTGAAACAATGAGAACTTGTTTGCTCTGCGTAAGAGTTCTTATCTGATGCTAACATAGCAGATTTATTCTGTCACTCAAGAGCACAGAACAAGAACCGAAGGTGCATCTTGTAGGAGTCATACAGTAGCTCAATCCAAGCAAGATGATGAAAAAAAGGGGGCTGCTTTCCCTGGCTGGTGTGGCTCAGTAGGCTGAGTGCCGGCCTGTGAACCAAAGGGTTGCCAGTTCGATTCCCAGTCAGAGCACATGCCTGTGTTGCAGGTCAGGTGCCCAGTAGGGGAACCACAAGAGGCAACTACGCATTGAAGTTTCTCTCTTTCTCCCTCCCTTCCCTTCTCTAAAAATAAATAAAAATCTTAAAAAAAAAAAAAAAGAAAGAAAAGGGCTGCTCCAGCAGGTAATGAGCTCCCTGTCAGTGCACGTGTTACAGCTTGAGCAGTCCCAGGCCAGAACAGTCTCTGTCCTGGAGATAAGGTTGGAAAAAACAGAAATCAGAGCCTCTCCCAGCCCTGGCAGTCAATTCCAACACACTTCTCCAGGTCTGCCATTGAAAATTGGGTGCTGAACCAGCAGGAGGTGCGTGATGACTAAGGCCCGACCCAGCCTCTCAAGAGTTTACTATGTGATTCTCGGACCACCTAATATCATCTTCACAGAGTTTCTGGGAGGAATTTAATAAAGAACAGTGAGGGTTCATCCCTTTCATCTCTTAAAGGCAAATCTGTCTGACCCGCCCAATCACTCTTTCTGTTCCCTGTCTGCTTCCGCAGAGCACTATGAGGATTCAAACATGTTTAAGAAAAAAGTATAATACGTTCTATGTCTTTGCCTCCACAGAGGAAATGCTCTGTGTTACTGTAAATACTAATTTGCAGGTCAGTGAAGGTTGTTAAATGTCCCTGATGCTTTTTCTCACTTCCCTCCAGACTCTCGTAATTACTACTGCTCTGAACCCAGCAGGCGGAGATGCATACTTCTCTGCCCAGAAAATGACAGTAGCGTGACACTCTCTTCTCACTGCAGTGAAAGCCTGAATGTCTGCCTATCGGGCTTGTTCTGAACCCATATCAGAGCCGTTCACATCTCTGCCTGCAAATAGTCACATGGGAACTAGGCAAGTTGTTGCTCAACAGACCTTAGCTTGTGGGTCATGACCCCTGTGTCCTAAAGCTACCGCTCACCACATGACCTCAGACCAGTCACAGAACTTCCTGGGTATTTGTTTCTTCATCTGTGAAGCTGAGAACACAATACTTACCTTGACTAATAAATACCATTGCTATGAGAACTTGTGCCTGTATTCAAGCATTTCATTCTAAATATTTATGGATCATCACAGGACCTTCACTGGGGGAAGCAGGTAAATAAGTGAACAAAATGCAAAAATTTTAATGCAGATAAGTACCTTGGTGAAAAGTAAAACAGGAAAGAAGCCCTGGCTGGTGTAGCTCAGTGGATTGAGCACGGGCCTGCAAACCACACGATCGCGGTTCAATTCACAGTCAGGGTACATGCCTGGGTTGCAGGCCAGTTCCCAGCAGGGGACTCACGAGAGGCAACCACACATTGATATTTCTCTCCTTGTCTTCTTCCCTTCCCCTCTAAAGATAAATAAAATTTAAAAAAGAAGCTTTGAAGATAATTCAAAATAATTTTTTAAAAAAAGAAAAACAGGAAAGGAGAATGGGCAGAGCTGGTCAGTGATCAGGTAGGGCGTCTCTCAGAGGGTACTGTTCCTACTCAGACCCAGAGCAGGTAAAGACTAGAGACCCGAGAACGTCTGTGGAGAGAGCATTCCAGCTGGTGGGAGGGCTCTGAGCAGGGGTGAGCCTGAGTCTTCACAGACCTGCGAGGCCAGGAGGATGGCGGGGCTGGAGTACAGAACAGTCTCTGTCCTGGAGATAAGGTTAGAAAAGACAGAAATGTTTTTTCTGTTTACTTTTCTCTGGGAGAAAGTCCCAGAGAAGCAAGGTAGGGCCTTGTAAGGCCTTTGACTTCTACTCTGAGTGAGATGGGAGTTGCTAGAGGCTCCCCCATAGAAGTGACATACTCTGACTTGAGTTACAAAAGAATCTCTAGCTGTCGTGTTTAGAAAAGAGAATCAAATGAAATAATATGCCGCGAGGTGTTTTTGAAAGTGCAAAATACAACATGAAAATGAAATACAGTATGAAAAACTCAGCCCTCCAGACCCCTCAGGGAACATGGTGTTCTGGAGACCTGATGTGGTAAATTAAACATGACCACACACTCGTGGTCAAGTTCCCCGTGGAGAGGTGGAGTTCATGTCCCCTCCCCTTGAATCTTGTTGGTCACGCAAGGACTTATTGAATAAGATAGGGTGGGAGTGACCAGACTTTTAAGGGACGAGCAGTGCGGGAGGAGAGCACAGCGCACAGGACTCCGGCTCTGGCCAGTGTCCTCCCATCAGCTTCTCTGAGCGCAGTTCTCTGTTGTGATCTGTACGTCCCCAGCGAGGCCAGGGATCCTGAGAAACACCTTCGCAAGAGAGATGATGAAGCACAGGGAAACGAGTTGCTCTGATCCACCATTCACCAACCATGGGATACTGAGCAAGTTGCTTAGGCTCTCTGAGCCTGATTTATTCAGGATAATAAATTCCACTATCCAGGATCATTATGCAAAATAAGGAAGATAATACACACTGAATACCCAGCACTTTATCTGACACTCAGTCATGACTCATTTAATTATCATTTCTTTTCTTGTTCCCTCTATCAGATTTAGCCCTAACAGGATACGGGGCTCCTTATGTGTCCGGATTAAAGCCTTTCTCCCTGTGACTTCATCTACTTGATTGGAATGTCCCTCTCTAGATCCTCCCTCCTAGGGACAGGATCACGAAGGTAGGAGACGTGTACAGCTGGTGGGAGGGGCTGCAGAGGGATCCCAGCCAGAACAAAACCCGGTTGGCTGAGCCCTGTTTCTAGGACCCTCTGTTGGATGAGGGCTTCCCTGGGGGTGGGAAGGAGTAGCGGTTTGCCAGAGGGTGAAGGTTTAGGGGAGGGACACTACCCTGGAAGCCAGCAGTGAGATGGAAATGCCTAGCTTCCTACCCTTCTACCCCCAATCCGTTCCCTGAGGCCCCCAATACTTGTTTTGGAAAAGTTTCAGGCAGCGCTCAGAGGAAAGTGGGAGAAAAAAAAAGAAGTGCAGTAAATCAATGACAGATTTTTCTTCCCATCAGTTGGTTTAAAGTATTGGGCCAATGTCAACCGATCTAGAATTTCTAAGTTGTAAATAAAGAAATTGAATGGTAAGATTTTTATCTGAGCCCCTTTATGAAAGCCACTATTCAGAGTCCTGCTTTATCACACTCCTCACGTAGTCTGAGCTAAGGTACGGTGGCTACACCTCAGGCCAGTTCAGGAAACTCAGCGGGAAAGTTTTCGTCTCTACCTGGCTCCAGCCACAGTGCTTGGAAATGGCATTTCTATGGGGTCTTCTTGTTTCTCTTTTAACAGGTTCCTTGTACCTGGAGCTAAGCATCCAGAATTAGTCAGACCAATGAAGAACAGTACAGGACATTGTACTGAACATTGTACAGGACATTGTAACATTTTAACATTGAACAAGCTTATTGCTGTGGATTAAGTAGCCTGTCTACATGACCAAGACTGTACTAGGTACTGTGGAGAATAATTATAACACAAACAACAATATTCATTACAGTTAGTATTTATTGAGAACCTGCTATATGCCAGGGACTGAGCTAGCCGCTTCTCCTATCTCATATCTGATCCTTCTAAAAATGAACAAAGTTTTTATTATTACCTCCATTTTATACACATATAAACTGAGAAAGAAGTTGCATAAGTTCCTCAAAATTGCACAACTAGTGAGAATAAAGAACTATGTGATATTTTCTTGTTCCCAAAGAATTTTAAGAAACACCATTTCTCATCAATTGTCCAGGAATATTCTATTGCTTCAGTCAATAAATATGTTTAGAGTGGTATTTCTCACTTTTTTCCATTATGACTCTCCTGAGGAGACTTTTAAGACACTTTTCACCCAATCTCCCCATGAAAATTTGATGCCACAGATACACTGTATGTGTATTTATGTAGTGTGGCCCTTTGAAGAGCCATAAACCATTTCTAAGATTCTTTCTTGTGCCCCTCCCCCAAGAACCATTTGTGCACCTTGAGGGCATTGTGACTTCTGTTGAGAACGGAAGGTTTAGACCACTTAAGTGTGAAAGATATCAGAATAAGGAAAAATGTATCCGATCCCTGCCCTCAAAAGCTTACAGTCCAATATGGAGTTGGCCATTGCCAACTTCGTCTTAAATCAACAACAATCCCTAGTAAAGGAGAGAGACCAGAGAGAGAGACCATCTGTTGAGACCAGATCAACCAGACTGGGTTGATCTCTGACTAAACCACCAAAAATGATTGTAAGAGCCGTCTCAGTCCAGGGGTTTAGTAGCATCAGATCCAGTTTCAATTCTGAGCCATTACCAGTGGGGGCTCTGCATTCAAAAAACTGGCAAAGACCTGTGGTCTGTGTGGAAACATGGTTGGGAAGCATTCACCATGCTTTTATGGCACAAAGTACACTTTTTCTTTAAAAAAAAAATGTTTATAAAGAAACACAAGACAGAATGGAACAAATTCCTCCAAAAAATTTTTCAAATGGGTTTTTTCAATCACTTCTATTGAAAAACCATTCAGTGGGGCTTAAATAGCCAACCCTACTCAAGATAATGTTTCACTTTCTCTAACAAGGGAAAGAATTTGAAGCTGAAAAGCCAACTGCTACTTCGCTACTTTAATGGAAATCCCCTTGAATTCTGTAATCTACTCAATTGTAGGCTCATAGGTTGAGTCACACAAAGGGAACAGTCGCTGAGAAAGAGACTGTGTATGATAGTCATTCCATTTCACTTTAGCACCTTACAACATGCTATTTTAATGGCCCTGGTGCGGAAAGGGAGAAAATGAAACGTGTGCCATGCTCCTTCGTTCGGCAGATATTTGTTAAGGCTGCTACATGCCAGGCCCCATTTCAGATGCTTCTTGGTTTTCATTTCGAAGTCCATTAGGAGAAGAAGCGGTACTTCGGTAGCACCCACAGCACGCTTGGGCTGCCCTCTGTACATGGGAAGTTCAAAACGCGTTAGTGGAAAATTTATTATGCAGGGGCAGAAGACCTGGGTGCGAGATTCACCTCTGGGTCTGGCTGTGTGAACATTTGCCAGGTGCCTAATGTCTCTGAGACTTGATTTCCCCATCTGTAAAAATTCGGGGTTATGCTAAAGTGTGGTTCTCAACTACTGCTCTCGTATGGGGAGCTTCAAGGATAGACTGGCATCTGCTATCCAGAAACAACTGTCTCAGAATCACTAGAAGTTGGACATGAGGATAAGTACTTTAAAAAATATCCCCTTAGAGATTCTTCCAGCTTTGTCTTTTTTGCTAAAGACTACAGACAGAATTCCAGGGAAGGGCTCATCTAAAAACAAGATGGCAGCCCTGACTGCCTCACAACTGGCAAAAAGAAGAGGATGAAGTTAGTCTCCACTACTTCCAGTTCCCAGTTTGATGTATTTATGTTTCCCTTACTCCCTTCCCCCACGACTATCTGTGTGCTGGTTCCCTTTTCCTCCTGACCAACTTGCTCTGGCCAGTGCCTGCTCTACTTTTCTTGGTAAAACATAAAATAGCATGAATTTGTAGCCAAAAGATAATTCATCTCAGGAGTTCCTGAGCTCAGGAAGAATGATCTATAATAATAGAAGAAAAGACCATGGGTGCCCTTAGAAAGCAGTGACAGGCCTCAGCAAATAGGCTGGGACACATCTAAGAGTAAGGAGCCAGTCAGAAATCAAACCCTATAGGAGGGTACGTGCCCTGACCATATGGAAGAGGCATATGGCCTTGACACCCAGTGGAAAAGAAGACAACTTTTATCCAAGCTTTAGCCTACAAACCTAAGGAATTTGGAATCATTGAGAAGACTTCCAGTCAAAAACTTTCACCCATGTTCACACTCCCTGGCCCATCAGGAACACTTTTTACAATTGGACGCGTTCCAATTGGTGGATGTTCCTCTTAAAAAATTGGAAATTCCATGAAATTATAATGTCTTTTTGAAGATTTCCACGCCCTGAAAACCACAGGCGCCTCTGTAGAGTCCAGTTGTTTTGTCTGCAGACACAGACAAGCAGTCTGTCCCCCATCTGCAACAACCTGAACACAGAAGCTCTACAGCGAGTTTTCCTTCTTTTTCTAAAAGAAGTGTATTTCACATTGTTAAAGTTAAAATGGGGAAGCTTTCCTCAATGTCTTTATTTCAGCCCCCAAACCAAAAACCCCTCAAGGGAAGATAAGAGCTCCCATTTAACATTTTCTCCTATTAATTAGTAGAGTGCTTGGCACCATCATGAATGAAGGAGTGAGTGAATGAATGAATGACCTCCCTCTATGGAGGCTTCTTCTGTAGTTTTTCTGTGCTATAAACCACACTCCCTTCCTTATTCCAAAAGCTGCACTTTATGCCACCACAAGAAGACTTGGACGACTCCAAGGGTAGCTATGGCCATACCTAAATGCCATGGACACCGCTCTGCCCTGCGACCAAGTGGTATCCTGACTGCCTTTTTTATGTCCCCCATGCAATTGCTGCCCACTCTAGTGTGGCACCATGTGATACCTTTATAAAAACTTTCTACTGTGCCTGTCCCATTGTCCCAAGACAGCATCCTAAAGTCTCAGTGAAGAGAAACTTGGTTAGTCATTCAGATCACATTCAGAAACCTTTTTTTTTTTATTTTGAACAAATTATATATTCACAGGACATAACAAAAATGTTTAGAGGGGTCTTCTCTACCCTTCACCAAATTTCTCCATTTCACTAAATGAGTTTTCAGTTGGGCAGAATATCTTTCATCAAGTTTGTGTATGTGAGGAAATGGGAAGTTGGGTGACCGATTGTCCTGGTTCACTCAGAATGGAGGGACCTCCTGGACCGTGGGAATTTCAGCTCTAAAACCAGGACAGTTCCAGGCAAACTGGGATGAGTTGACCACCCTAAAGATTTCCATATAACATGACTCAGCAAACAATTTTGGGAAGATATATCCCTGTTGCTCCTTTTTGCCTCTTCTAAAACTGGTCACCAGCACCCCACACGCTGTCTGGTTACTTCCCTCCTCTGTTCGCTGGCATTTACCTCCTGCAGGCTGCATCCATCCTTCCTCCCAGACTTCTGTTTAAAATTATCCCCTCCCACTTTCCTGAATCGCTCTTTGGCTGTGAAAATGTACATTTTCTCAATTCACAGTGCTGGTCTCAACAGGATATTGAGAGAAAGGCCTTCATGTGCAGTGACGAGGTCCTGGACTGGAGGCAGACACGAGCGTTCTCGTCCCCTCCTGCCACCAGCTGGCTGACTGACTTGGTGCAAATCATCTCCCACCTCGGGGCCCCTCACTCCAAAAATGAAGGGATTGTTCTACAGCAGGTTTCTCCTCCTACTGAAACTGCTGGCATTCGGGGCTGGTTGCTCTTTGTTGTGGGGTGGTTCTGTGCATTGCAGGGTCTCTGGCCCCTACCCTTCAAATGTCAGGAACATCCGTAAGCTGTGACATCCAAACATGTCTCTAGACATCAGCCAATGTCCTCTGGGGGTAAAATCACCCTTGTTTGAGGACTGGTTCAAGATATTTACTGCACTTCCAGTTCTGAAAGCATTTGATATAAGTTAATCCCCTATAAATTGAATGTTTAATAGTTTTCCTTCAAACTCTCCAAAATACTTGCATTTTCAAAGTATCACATCTTCACCAAAATATTAAAAGCAGCTCTCTCTATATTGTGGTGGTAAATGTTTGATTCTTTTCTTCATTTTTCATTTTCTCTACTCCATTTTCTTCCTCTTTCTTCTTGTCTTCCTCCTCTTCCTTCTTCTTTTTTTGTTTTAATATCAATACAGTCATATATTACCTGAGTTAATAAGAAAAAAACTAGATGCTTTTCAATCCAAATGAAATCACTCAATAGGTTTTCAAGCCAGCACCAGGAAACATGAGTTTAAACAAGAGAGATTATAGTAAAAAAAAGAGCCTCACCAACTCACATCCTCTTGAGCTATTAGGCCTTTTCATATAGTTGTATTTACTTTAACATTTTTATGATCTACTTATCCAATAAGATTGTTTCAGCAAACAAACAGGAGTTTTAGAAATACTTTTCATACCAAAAAGGATACCTCCAGTTCAGGGTACGTCATCTAGAACTAACAAAACCTCAGCTCTCACCTTCCAGAAGCACCGTCAGCAAAAACCACAGCCTTTGACACTGGGCCTGTCTGGCTGAGGGAGAGCTGTAGAAAATGAACTTCTTGGAAAAGTCTAAGACACTTTTTAAAAGCTTGTGGATTATCCACTTTGTACAAATGTGCTGAAATTTGAATCACACGAAATTGTTCATAGCTGACTGCTTCTGACCTACAGAAACTGTAATTCCACATACTTTCCCCCTAATAATATTCAGTAACTGTCAAGAGATGCAGAGTCACACCCGTCAACCCTGGTGCTCCCACCAGGCACTTGGGTAAGAGAAGTGGGTACAAAGGCAGAGAGAAGGGGGTGGAGTTAAGGCTCGAAGGGAAACAACAAAAAAATCCTGGCTTCTGAATGACTGGTGGGGCACCCCTGGGGTGATGGTGACCCTACAGCTGATTTGATACATGACATCGCCAAGAGGAAAGCCTGAGGATCATGGCTCTTTCTACACAGTGTGTAAGCTCCTTGAGGGCAAAACCCATCCACCTGCCATTACACACACCTGTGTGTTTCACTGTGAGCTGCTCCCTCGGCAAGGACCCAATCGTTATTGCCGAATGGCTATATGACTAGGAACATCAAAGCTATATTTCACACTGAAATGATTCCTTTCGACCTTCATTTATTCATGGATTTCTTCACCCAAAGTGTATTTATTCCCTAGTATTTGAACAAAATAAACTAGATCATGAGGTTGGTTCAAAAACTTTATTCCAGCTCTCAAGATATTTCTCGCCTATGCAAATCAGGCTTCAAAATGTGGTTTCAACATTAGAATCCAAGTGCGATGTGGTTCCATGTGAATGGCTTCCTCACTGAAATGAATGAGCCGGGGGAAATCCCTTGAAGCTGCGGTCCTGTCCCTAGTCTCTCTGACAAATGACAGAACTCAGCTACAGTGCAGGAAAAAGTCTGCCTGGAAGAACAAAACATGTTATGAATGACTCAATCTTCATTAATGACTAAATCTTCTCACGCTCATCAACTTATTTTTGGATTCTCAAAACCACGTGTTTGCCCTTATTGACAAAAATACACATTAGCTGCAAATGCTTCAAAGAATATTCCAATATGCCACAGGCAGATGGAAGCAGTGAGGGAGGCTAATTCGAAATCTTTTGGATTGTTTTGGGAGTGCTTTTTCTCTTTCATAGCATTTATGGTTTTTGAGCAGAAGACTTGGATCAGGCCTTCCCATTGGTAGGAAACCAATTAGAGTCATTCTAAATGATTAGAGCTACCAGCTCTGACTTGGGGTCAGTAGCATAAATAAATCATAACTCAAAGGGAAGCTATTCTTCCATTTTCTGTAAGAACTTCAACAAAATTCTCAAAGTCTGAAAACCTCAGATGTTTTGATCATTTCCCTGTTCTGCCCTGACATTTGCATCACTGATAGCTTTTTCCAGCATGGCTTTGACGGGCATTAAGTGACTGCCAGAAACTGGGCAGGACCGTTCACAGGACACACCACCACGTATCATGTGGTCCTGTTCCCTGGATCTCGCTGTCTCTCCTGGTCACCGTGATGGAAAAACCTGCAACTCTAGCTTAGGTCCATTTTGTTTTTCTGAGAGAAGCTAGCCTGACATATTTTGCTTTGTTAACCTTTTCTTTAGTTATCCAAGATCTTCAGAGATAAAGAAGACCACTGGAGGGCAAAAGTCAACAGGGGTCAGAGGACTCGAGTTCACATCCTGGTTTTCTGCCTCTGACTGTACCAGGAGGCAGCCATACTCCCCATCTACAGATCGCAGGGGCTAACTTAGCTAACCCTGAAGTTACTTGAAGTTTTTATCCCCCATAGGTCTATGGCCAGTTATGATGAAAGCATGCCTCTTTTCTTCCGTTCCGTTCTCCATCCTTCATTTCGTTTCAATCTTTCTTACTCTCTTCCATTGTGCGGGCTAAAGGCTGGCAAATGCTTCCCAGAAGCCAAGCAGAAGTCATTAGCAGAAGCACCGCAGCTAAACAGAGGGAAATGTTTAGGTAAGCACTGTAATGGGCACGGAAATAAAAAGACCACAATTCAAAGCATAAGTCATCATGGATGAGAATGCACATGTTTGGGGCTAGGTTTATGAGAAACGAACGGACGATGCTGTGCTGGCGAATCCCTGGGCTTGTGTTTCCTTAGTGCCAGGAGTGATTTATTTTCTGGTAAACAGTTTTGCTCAAGTAGGGCATCCAATTACTACAAACCTTGTTTGGTATAAAAACTAACTGCATAGAAATATATTGCTTCAGCAAGGTTTCACTGGTTGTTAATCCAAACATGTGGCAGAGTCCAAATTCCAGGGCTCAAAATATCCTCCCGATTCTCAGCAGCATCCAAACGTCCAGAGGAGGTCATAATCATCACTCGCAGTGAGGCGTGACTCAGAGGTAGCATATGGACAGAGGACATTTCCAGAAAAACCGTGGTATGGAAACCGAACCCACTGGGGGAGGCAAAGCCTCTCTTAGGTACAAGTTCTGTTCAGCTCCTTTGAAGTATGAGGTTGGGCTGCTTTGGGAAGATGAAAAAAAAAGGGTTTTCAAATCCTCCTTTTCACACAAATCTCTTCACATACAGCTCTGTTCCCTGAGATGTTTCATCACCTTAAGAAGTATATTTAAAACAGACACAAGTAAGAGTATCTTTTTATAAGGAAAGCAAAGCTCCGGGCTTTTATTTTTTACCAGAAATATTTAATTGCCTCTTTCAAATACTCTGGGTTCACCTCTCAGCATCCATAAGACCTAATTGTCATACTTTATTTTTTTAAGTAAAAAAAAAAAGCTTGAAAGAATTCAAGAGAAAAAGAAAACTGAGAGAGAAAAATCTGGTCATCAAGGAAATTTAGCTTCTGTGTCCAAAAAAATGTTTTTAAAAAGAGAAAGAGGAGATAACATGTAATATCCAAAGCTGTCTATTCCCCATATGTCTTTTCCACGAGGCTTCCCGCTGTGCTATTTCAGTTACACCTATAAGGTGTCCGGTGACCATGTGTCCGGAGCACTGCAAATGTACTCTCGGCCTGCATGTCCTGGAGGATTGGCTTAAAATACTTTTCCTATTTCAAGGTGGCAATTGGCAGTCCGGAAGATCCTGAAGGACTCTGGAGCCATTTGAGAAGAGAGGAACGTGGGGTGTCAGCTTACCTCAGCACACAGACGAACGGCTTTGCCACAAGGCAGCAGGCTTCTGGCTCGATACCCTGGACTCCAGCCACAGCCAATGCTCTCAACACAGAGTCATGGTGCACCGGGGCCACTCGGCCCACAGAAATGCTCCCTCAGCCACCCCCCACCCCTCGCCTGCTTGCAGGCAGATAACTAAACCATTCCACCACATCAATTCACACAGATCACATTAATCTAAGAATCCCAAAGATGCGGATTTCATAATCTAGCTTGGTGTTCATTCCAACATCTCATAGCCCTTCACCCAGGCCCTGCTTCTTCGTCTCTCACCCTAATCTCCCCTGATGCAATTTCAGCCTCTTGGTTTTTTTCTGTCTTCACTAGAAATGAAAAACAGCTGGACACCATCTTCTGCATAATAACCCTCCATAAGCTGGGAGACCATTATTAAATCAACCAGGTTCTCGTCTTCTCCAGGTTAAACGATGCCAGTGCCTTCAGCTTTCCCTCTTCCTTGCTGACTTCTCACTCTTATTTTTATGACTTTCTGTGTCACTCAAACTGTTGAGGCCCAATCGAGAAATTTGATGAGGATTTGACAAATATTGACTAGATGGGTGTGTGTTTCTGTGTGTGTGTGCGCTCACGCACCAGTGTAGGAGGAAAGGCTAGTTCACAGTTCTGACAAGTTAATATTTTAAACCTTTTCATTGTAAAAAACACCAAGAAGACTTTATATAACATACAGACAGTTTAAAAGGCAAAAATAAAATGAGAACTCAGGCACCCAGCATAAGTTATTTTTTTTATTAACACCGACCTTGTGTTTTATTTTGCTTTATTTGAGAGAAGGCAGAGGGTCATTTCCCCACTGATTACATTTTAAATTGCATTTACATTTAAATCACACTGACTACATTTTAAACCAATGACGTTGTTTCACCTCTTACACACATGTTACTTTTAGCTTCTTTCAAACCTGACAATATTTAGTGGAGGCATCAAAAGTTTTATAAGATGGTTCATTGTAAAAAAGCTGAACCCAAATCAAAAAATCTTTAAGAAAGGAATGTTTTCGATGAGCCAAGTTTACTAACAGTCTAGTTCTCTATTATTGAAATATTCACCTCTGAGCATACGGTTTTTCATCAGGAAATGTCAGGGAACAGGCCACTTAATCATGGTTCTATCAGATGTTATCTAACGGCATTGCTTCCCTCCTTCAAACAAACTGCCAAGAATCAGATGTGCCTAACATTCAAGTGACTTAAAGACTCAAGTCCCCATAGGTTTGTTATCATGCATTTTCTAATTCTCATCAGTCCGAAACATGCCACTTCTTGAAAGCACTGGGATTAAGCAACATTAACAAACATGAATATGTTAGGAATAAAAATATGTTAATGAGGTATTACTTAATCATTGATCTTTAACTCTTTATTTAGAGTCACCTGGAATCTTTGCTTGAGTCAAAAGCTCCAAAACTTCCTGGACATTAAGCCACGACTTCCAGTTCAGCAGAATCAAAAGGAAGCACAGGGCTTGTTCTCAAGGGGCAGGTAGAATTCTCTCTCTCACCCACGGACCACCTGCCCCTCATCACAGAAGGAGACTGTTGCCATCTCCACCCTACTTCTCCCAGACCTCTCCACTACTAATCCTTCCTGTTGGAGAAAAGAATCAGAAGTAAAACTGTGCACTCACCACCCTCATATCTGTTCATCCTCAAGTGGACTGAGGCATTTCTTGCTTGTTGTTTTAGTTGTTTTCTTCTAGTTGGTTTTTTTTTTAATTGTTGTTGTTGTTTTAATTTACCTCTATGCCAGTTGATTCACTGTTGTGGCTGGTCTTCTCATTTGTTTCATATTTACAGGCCCTCCTCTCATGATTTCATCAAGCTTTGTGACTTGGTGATAAAGGTATTTTTGTTTCTTTCAAGATTCCAGATCCAAACATTGAAGTCTTTTTCGAACACAGACCTCACCTGGCTTCATCACATGATACCAAAAATCTGTGAAGAGTTGGCTTCCTGTATTGTCACTTGATCCAATACCAACCCCTCCTCTTGGCTTCAGGTACAATATTTTTAAACCATCTCCATGTTTCCTGAGAATTTATAAAGATTATTTATTTTCATTTTTCCCTAGCGAATGCTCCCATTTTATTCAGGCTCCCCTGCTAAAATTGATAAATATGCAGGATTTGTTTTTCTCCTTGGGAGCAACTTCATTGTGAACAGTACTTGCAGAGATTTCTCTCCACGTGTCAGAACCGAGGCCAGACCATGTTCCATGCTTACAGCTGTTCCAGGCTCCCGAACAAGGTTGGACCCACCTGGCAGGCTCAGGACAGGGTCCAAGATAGGGGTGCACTGGGCCACCTGTCTCAGGAAAGAGAACCTGGACTGCTAGGGACACCCCCCTGGTACTATCCTGGAGCTTCAGACTGGCCTTTTAAGAGGTAAAGGGGAAGAGAGAGAAAAAATAACAGAAAAACTGATCTCAGTACTACCCGTGGAGTCATTAATGTGGTTTCTAGCAAACTACTCATAAAATTCATGGCAGCAGCTAATTGCTACCATGTTCTTCCTCATATACCCTCATATTAAATTTGAAAGAAAGAAAGAAAGAAAAGCCCTTTCAAAGTCATATTAATCCATGCACAACAGTGGAATGCGTGATCTAAATTGAGTCTCTCGAATCACCACAGCTATGTGGGCTGGCTGTCAAACAGTGGATTTCATGTCACTCACAGTACAATGAACAATGCCTTTGCCAGCTGCCGGCTCTGCCTGGGCCCAGCTCCCGTGAACCCCAACAGCTCTAACCAGCACAGAGCGCCTTGTAAGTGCATACGTGTGAGTGTCAGCACATGTGCGTGAGTGTGCATATCGGCCTCTAAGCCATCTCAAGGGAATTCAAGCTAAATTTCGGCATGTATCTTTCTGCCTCCACCCTCCACACACATTTGCTTGAAAGTCCTCAGCAGAAGAGCGGTGGCCAGGGGCCAAACTCTGGCTGCTGCCTTACTCTCAGGAAGATGTTTCAGCGCATCATGCCATGCAGAGTACTAAGACCAGCCTGGCCTCAGGGCAGCCTGTGCAAGGATTTAAAGAACCATAAACTCAACAAGCCTACCATACTTTCCGAATTCTCACTAGGAAAGGCTCCTGTTGAAGTTAACTATCCCGAGCCCTCACGGGAGCTCTGCTGCTCCTCAGCTGGTCTGCACTGTGCGGCATTATCAATTGCTTGTGGTTAGCTGCCATTCTGAGATTGGATATGGCACCTGTCCAACTGATTGTGACATCCCTTCTAGCTGTTTGAGCCAGTGTCGGACTGACTCTTACATATTGGAAATATATTAAATGCAACAAATCTAGCCAAGAAACCAATATGTTCAAATGATACATTGGAACAACTGGGTGATACCTAGCCAAAGGCATGGTTGTGTCTGCCACGAGCAGCTCATCTGAGGATTTCCTGCTACTGTATGAGAATATGATCCTCTCCCAGGTATATCAGTGACATCATTGCAGAATCATTACAGAGTCATGTTTCTGTTCCCAATCCTGCCTGAGCAGGGAAGCTAAAGAAAACTGATGTGTGTCTGTCTCGCTAGGGGAGAAAGACTGAGCTTGCAGCGTCTTACCGGTGACCACTTTATCTCTCCCTCCTACCTCAGTCTTGCATCCAGGACTTGAACACTTTCCATTACCACCCCAAAACCCATTCTGGCCCCAAGTAAGCCTTAACGAAACCAGGCGGCACATTAAGAGCCCCATACTGATCAAAGGGCATGTTTAGAATTTGCTTGCAATTAGTCTTACAAACTGACGGCTCATGGGAATGATGGGGTTAATATTCTGTGTTGACCAAACCTCTAGCATTCACCTCACCCTCTTAGTCACGGTTCCTCCAGATCCCATTATTTCCTCAAGTACAGATGCCCTCCTTTGAACCAGCCCACTGAGGTGAGTCTCTACCCTAACACAGTATTAGGGGCCCCTTCTCACCTTTGGAAGTAGCTTAAGGCTGTGCTTCTTCCCCAGGTGGCCTCTCTAATCCCATCATCCCTCTGCTACTTCCAACAGGAAGAGTAATGAAATCAAGGAGCCTTGGAACAGCTTAGGATCTCGGTTTCGGGCAGCGAAGCTGCAGATGGGAGGGGATGGAAGAGGCATGAATGGGGCCAATGTTCTCTCTCTGTCGGTTCTTCTTTGTGTGTGCATCTTTCTCTCCGAGTGGTGAGAGTGAAACTATACATAGCACCAGGGGGAAGAAGCCAGAGAGACATGATTTTAGGTCTTGGATTAGAGGGAAAAAATGGGGTCCTTTCAGTTCCCATATAACCCAGCCCAGTGCCTCATGGTTGACAGCAGATAAGAATATGGGGCCAAAGTCTGAGTTCAAAATAAAGCATGTTCCCTTTGCCCCTCTCCCCCTGGGAGCCTGTGGCAACAATAAGCTGCTGGTCAAATATTAGAGTTAAATGGCCTTGAAAAATCATTCCAACAAACACACAGTTCTGGCCAGTCCTCTTTCCTTAGGTTCAGAAGCCCAGACACCATCCTCCTTCCCATTGGCTCGGGTTCTGTTTCTAACAAATGGAAGTTCCTGGATGCTCAAGGCACCCACCCGCCACACAGAGTATTGTCCCTGTCCAAATTCTCTCACTGCTGAGCCCCACCCACCATATTGACACCCTAGGATGTTTTCACTGACACACATTCCACCCAAGTTCAGGCCTTGACATTATGATATACACTCAGAATCCCCCTTGAGGGCCGTTCCTACAGTCAGCTTTACACATGCTGACACACTCTCCTCCTCTGTTGCCCGGTCTTGGAAGTTTCAGACCGCCCTGCAGACACGATGATAGAAGCGTTTGATGTCCGTCCAAAAGTGGAATCGTCTCTGAACACTGCTACATATCTGTGATTGTTTCATAGGAAAGTAGCAAAACATGAGAAAATTATTATGCAAATTAGATTCTCGGAGGACTAGGATTCAAACAACAGTGTTTATGAAAGCCTGTTGAGAGACTTGATATCTTCCTTGAAGATTTTAGATTGTCTGCTATTGAGAAGGAAGGGTTCTCCTAAGTAATATAACCCAAGTGACCAAGGTCGACAACTTTGGGTGTTGTCTTCTGTGTAGTATTCATATAAAAGAACTCAAGCCTCTGTCCTCTATAACTATGAGGAATCCAGTGACTCTCCAATATTTCTCAGGATTTCTGTAAGTTATTTTTTATAGTCTTTTGAAGCTTCCCTACCCCTGTCAGCCCCAGACCCTCACTCACTCCTGGCTTCCTCCAATCATCTCCGATTTTAGTCTGTGCTCTTCTCGCCCACGCCACCCCCCCCCCCCCCGAGTGCAGAGATCCTCCTTCTATTCCCCAGGGAAGAACCAACACTTGCCTTGTGTTGAACAGACTTTGAAGGTTTTGGATAACACAGTGGGATTACAACAGGGGGTAGGAAAAAAAGTTAAAATCCAATATCAGATACTAATGTTAATAAAGTTGGCTATCAAAATGCTTTATGAAAAGACTGGACGACTGCCACATGGCTCCAGACCCTTCAAAAATGAGAGTTCCTCTTCCATCACCTTGCTCTCAAGCCTCTGCCGGCCACTGCCTCCCTCTTCCTGATGGTGAGCCCTTAGGCTCGCCCACAGGACCCCTGAAGTTTTCATAGAAATTATGCAAAGCCATTTTAGGCACTTCTTGAACTCAAGTGGATCCACATAAATAAAACGTGATATATAATTAAAGACTCATTAAAGTGTTTTCTTAAAAAAGAACAGCTCCCGACATGATAGGTGGTCTGCCTTCCTTCTAGGAGATGGCGTGATTATAAGTTTGAAAAGCAGCGCCTTTTTCTCTTTGTTTCCACCACGATAGGTTAATCCTAGGACTTACTCCAATCACCGTGGAATAAGGTTTCTTAAACATTTCCAGGTGGAGTTCAAAGGTGTCCTTGTATCTGGAGGAAAAAGAAAAGACCTCACTTCCAAAGTAAGATAGTATTTTGTTTGGTGCATAAACGAAGAGAAGTTAGGATGACATTACAGACTAGTTCTCTTAGGTTTCCCCTCATCTTAGAGGGATGAGTCTTAAAACTGGAATCCAAGGGAAAGCAACTCTTGGAAAGGGAGGCTGAGTAAGCAAAGTCAGGGAGACAGACAACGATGTTAAATTCACAAACCTGCTCCTGAAAAGTTGCCACAGCTGGAGGGCATGGGTGACATCACCCAGATGGAGTCGATGGGTGATGCCAAGAGCAGAGAATCTGGCAAATGTTAGAATTTGATGGCTTCATTCCATGGCCTCATGGATCAGGAAGGGGATATGTCTCATGGGGGTTGAAAGATTTTTTTTAAAAAGTGGGGAGGCAATTGTTGCTGAGATGGAAAATTATCTGTCGATCTGCAAGTCAAAGCGAAGAAGAAAATGCTTCAAGTAGGACTAAGGTTCATTTGGCTTTTTAATTTATTTATAGCCCATGATAGTGATTCCTATACCTCTTTTCAATAGTAGGGGACCTGGTATCACTTTAAAGAAAATTAAAAGTTGGTCTGGCTCAATGTAATTTTTGAGAATGTTGTTATCCTTTTAAAACCAAACAATCACAGAGGAGATCACATAATGTCCTAAGTCTGTTGCAGATGTGGGCATTCTGACTAAGACAAATACCAATCTCAAATAATCCCCTCCCTTAGCTAGATACAACACAGTCTTTCGTGGTGTCAGCCCCTTCCAAAAATAACAGTAGCATCTTCACATCAGAGTGTGCAAGCAACAGGTACAGGGAGGTAGAAATTAGCAGAAAGCACGGAATCAACTTAGAGCTATTTGGTATCCTTGTGAGTGCTTGACGGCTTGTTAAATTCCACTTTAAGTACTAGTTGGCTTGACATGTAGATTTTCTTCCTCTTCATGAGTGAACCCTAAACCATACAGACCCTACTTTTGACTTATAGAATGGCACAAAGTATTCTAGGACACTGAGAGGATGACCTTACTTAATAGACAAGGAAAGTCAGCTAGCTGATACATCACTCAATGCAGAAAAGCACAGCTCAGTCCTGGAGCTGCTCTTATTCCATATCCGTGGTGCTTAAGCAGGAAGTCCCAGGTAGCCCTTCATTCAACAGAAGTCAAGTGACATCTCCACCTGGTTTAAAAAAAGAGTAATGCTACTGAAATAAACCAGTATTGTTGCCCAGGGACTCTCAGAAGTGTATTTAAGAGGTCAGGGCAAAAGATGAACATTAAATCAAACATGAGGGGAGACAGGCTGGGATGGGGGTAAAAGGCAGAAAACTATACTTGAACAACAATTAAAAATAAAAAATAATCGTAAAAAAGACCCAAACATGAGTATACAAGTGAGTGTGACTTAACTGGAAGAGGAGGGTCAAGGAGGCCACTCAATGCCCTGGTAGGGTGACCAGCCATTCCAGTTTGCCCGGGACTGAGGGGACTCC
Organism: Sturnira hondurensis; assembly: GCF_014824575.4. Lineage (NCBI taxonomy): Eukaryota > Metazoa > Chordata > Mammalia > Chiroptera > Phyllostomidae > Sturnira > Sturnira hondurensis. The sequence continues at coordinate 6,520,627 of NW_028073511.1, read as the reverse complement.
CAGAACATGGCACTTTCAGGGCTAAAACTGGGTGAGTTCCCCATAAACCAGAACAGTTGTTCTCCCTGCTCCACAATGAGTGAGTGAGGCCAGTGACAATGCAAGAATCAAAAGAGGTTTTTTATGGTAGGCACGAACTCACTCTACAGTCAGAGAGAGGCTGAGGGGCTGGTTTCAATGCTGTATATTTGAAGGATGAGATCATGAAATCAGAGCTCTCCAACTCCTGATTTTTCTTTTGTTCTGTCTGGAAAGAAGAATGATCTTCAGGCCAAGAAGAATAAAATCAAAATTGCTTAAGGGTCTATCAAAGCTCAAGATGGATGTAGAGCTAATAAGAGCTGATCCAGCTGCTCTGAATGAAATCAAGAGTGCTAGCCTAGAAACTTGCAACCTGACAGAAATGGCAACAGAAACTACCAAAACCTGCGGACGGAGAGTTCTCAGACTTTTGAGTATGCTTGATGTCCTTCCGGGAAACTTGTGGGAGATGCAGGTTCCAGGACCAGAACTTTAGAGAATCTTATTTGATAGGTCTCAGAGGTGGGGATTTGCAATATCAAGAAACATTCCAAGTCATTCTCATAAAGGTGGACCGTTAACAGTCCACTCTTTGATAAACACTCTTTTAAAGAACTTTGCTAAGCAACCAACTGGCGACCAATCTATTGGTCAATACCAACAACTGGTGACTTAGCAAACAACAACAACAAAATGGTCAGAAATTCAAAAAAGGAAAAATGTATATGTGTGTATGCACATGCACATATTTTAATTTTCAAACAAGAAATTTGTAAGATGGATCAAAGAAGAAGGAGGAGGAGAAGGAAGAGGAAGAGGAGGGGAAGGAGAAGAAGGAAGAGAAGAAAAAGAAAATAGCCTAATGAGCTTCTTGCCTGTTCCTATCAGATGCAGGGCAATGTCCCCGGGGAGGACAATGCAGCTAGTGGTGGCAAAGGTCAGCCTTGGACCTCTGATGTCTAGACTCTCCAGAGACCGTTGTGCTGAGCACTGTCCTCAACCAGCTCTTTAGAGTCAAAGCAGCCTCAAGGTAAAAACTGAAGACACCCTGGTAAACCAAAATGCCATATATAGATATGTCAGTTGTGTGTATTTTTGTCTTAAGTGGCCTAGACAGTTACAGGTATGCAAATCATCATCTTGGAAACCACACCCAGATGGACTGTATTCTAATAATGGCATTTCCTTCCTCTCTGGTTGCTAATTTTCTGAGGTGCAAACAAAGGGGAAATGAGAAAAAGAAATGATCTACCAACTAGCTCTGCAGAAAAATTCCTCCCGGATTAAGATTTTTATATCTGAACTTCGGTTTCTGAAATAATAACTAACACGTGCATAGTGCTTTATTCATTAACAAAGTCCTTTCATGAATACTCTCGTCTCATTTCATTTTCACTCCAGTTCTGTGAAGTCTGTAGGACCTGCAGTTTACTGCCACCTGGGTCCTAAGGCTAGGAAGAGGCAGAGCTCAAATAATCAGAGCTGGGACTCACACTCCGTCCCTGATTGCAGGTCAGAAACCACAGGCCTTTGAACTAGACAAGTGTCTCCTTAAATCCTTTGTGGAAAAGAGGGTGGTGGAAATTACTTAATGAGCTCATTTGACCATTGAAGAAATGGCTCCGGCAGTGGTGGCTGCTCTCCTCATCACCATTACATTTGTGTTTGCTTTTCCTCACACGTAGCTTCATTATGTTCCCGAGTCAGTGAGTGCCAACACGTATCTGTAGGGAATTTCAATTCTGGGCTGGAAGGAAGCTCCCTCTTGGACATCTTGCAAGTTCCATCAAGGAACCTGATGGAAATTGAGCCTGTCGTTAATGAGACACAGCAATTTGGCGTAGAGAAACAATCTCCTAAAATGACTGTGTCAGCAACCTCATCATGCTTCCCGGTGAAACAGAGCAGGGCCCAGTTCCCAGGGGGCAGGTTCACATGGTGAAACACTTACATGCTCCTGGGTGCCTAGCAGAGCATCACAGGCAGAGTGGGTGCCCAGGAATGTTTGGGATGATTGGGACAGGATGGCTGCAGGCTTCAAGAGACAGAATGAGGTACAGAGTCAGAACTGGCTAATAATGAATACGGGTCTGAGGGTTTTCATCCCAGCTCCGGTCTTGACAGATGGAGCACGTCACTCTTCTTTCTCCTGGGTCAAGTGCTCTGACGACAAAGAAAACAAGCTAAGCATCTTATTCTCAATAATCTACATAAAATCTACCAGAGGAGGGTAGACAAATTAAACAAGTAAACCAAAGTAGGTTTACAACAGAGGGGAACCAGTTTAAATTCATAACCAAGAATCCTAACTGGGAGAAAAAGCAGTTAGACCACTTTCCTTTATAAAATGATCCTTCTGGCTAAAATGAGGTTGACTGTATGCGTAAGGGTTAAATGCATTACCAGTTGGCAAATGACCTTCTTGAGAGAGAAAGGGGAAACAAGAGAGGCCAAGGCTTCAGAAGTAACTTGTTTAATAAAAATAATCTGCCCCTCTCATTTCTGACACCACAGGGCAGTCACACCATCCTGCCTCAGGTCACCAGACTCAGCTCCACGAAGTCAGAGGAAATTATGGAAATCCATCACGGCTGAGTTTTCTGAACTTGTTATTACTCGCTGCTTTTTATCTTCCAAACAGTCCCTAAATTTAATTGCTTCGTTGTAATGGATTAACCTCTGAGGTCCACAGTAGCATTTATATTGTGTTCAAAGGGAAAGTTGCAGATCTGGAGCCCATTTTTGGAGGATGTTTTATCAGACCTAAGTGTATCTGCTCAATCCTGGGTAACTCTGGCAGACGCTTGTCAGGAAAGGTCACGTCGGTATGCAGACAGCGAGAAACACAGAGACTCATTCGACCTGAAAGAACCAATCAATGCAGGCCCTCCAAGCTGATTTCAAGATGAAAGAAGAGTAGGCGATGACCGTGGGGACTGTCATTCTGCAAATAGATATTAAAAGCACTGATTTTGGAGATGGGTCAGATTTCAGTCTTACTCTCCTGCCTAGTTTTATCTCTATTCCTTCTAGGCCATTTCCACCAGCAAGCAAACAGGCTATACTATCTCCCATTTATAAAAAGTGCCCCTCTTGGCCCGTTATTCTGTTATTTCTTAAAAGTATTACCTATAATCCCCTCCCATGCTACTCAAATTTCTCGTATTAGTCACCAATAACTTTCCATGGAGCCAGATCCAATAGACACTTTTGGGGATTCATCTTCATAATCTTTGCAGTGGCATTTGATACAGGGGACTGTCTCCTTCCTGAAACACTGCTTTCTCCTAGGTCCCAGGAAATCCACACTCTCTGGTTTTTCTCCGACTTCTATGGCCATTCCTTCCCACGTCCCTTTGCTGGTTCCACTTCTACTTACCTACCAATGTCAGGTTCTCCCTTGGGTCCTTTTCTCATTTCTCTCTTCCTTCCCTAGAAATTCTCATCTATCTAAGTCACTTTAAGTGCCATCTATACACTGATGACTCTAAAGTGTGCATCTTTAGCGCTGGCTGGTGTGACTCAATGGTTGGAGTGTCATCCCACAGGGTTGTGGGTTCATTTGTCCCTCCATGAGTCCCCAGTCTGGGTGTATATGAAGGCAACCAATCAATGCTTCTCTTGCATAAGTGTTTCTTTCCCTCCCTTCCTCTCTCTTTCTGAATAAGCAAATTAAAATGCCCTTGGGTGACAATAAAACAAAAATGTGCCTCTCTAGCTTTTGACTTCTTTTCTGAACTTCACACTTGCACATTCATAGCTTATCTGGCCCAAATCTAAATTCTTGGGTACTCACCACCTCATAAAATGAGTCCCAGTCCTCTCTTACCTCTCCAATCCACTGACAAGTCCTGTTGATTCTACTACCTCCAAAGTACATGGTAAACAAATCCAGTTCTCCATCTCTTTATCTCCATTGGCATAACCTAGCTCAACTCACCAACATAGCACAAGAAGCTCCTAACATGCACTGAAGCTTCCACCTGGGCTCCCTTTCCATCCAGGTGTCACACAGTAGTGGTGACTCCCCAAGACAGGCTCAGCCTTTCTCTCCATCCACTCCATCCTTACTTGCCTGGCTTTTGTTCCTTAAATATACCAAGCTCATTTCCACCCCAGGGTCTTTGCACTTGCTATTCTTTCTGCCTGGAATTCTCTTTCTTCTGATCTTCTACACTCAGTTCCTTCCTAAATGTCACCTCTGTAGAGAGGTCACCGCTGCTCTTCCAGTCTGAAAAAACCAAAGAGACTTAAGTGCAAACTGTTTTCTCCTCTGCTCCCTAGCATTAAAATAAACAAACAAAGTGATAAAGGATGCAAGTAGGAAGCAGAAGCGTGAGTGTTGTGGAACACTGACACAGCCTTACATTTGAGTCCTGGCTCTGACACTACCTGCTGAAAACAGTTAGGAGACAACTGTGGTAGTCTAGGAGAAAAGATGCATTCGAGAAAGAATTCTGATGTGTAACTGAGAATTTTTGGTGATATTTGTATGTAGAAGAGGGTGGAAGGGATTGAGGCTAACTCTGATGTTTCTGACTACCCACTTAAGTGGAGACTAATGTCCTTTACTGAGATGGTAAAAAATGAAATTTGGAGGAGCAGCCTAAAAGTTCCTTGTTGGACATGATAAGTTTGGAATGCCTGCAAGATATGCAAATGAAGAGTCCAGAAGGCACTTAGATGTGGGTTGGAGTGCAGAAGAAAGGTCTGTGTACATCGAGGTCTGTAGCAGGTGACTTGAGATTGAGAGTTGTCAGCATAAATGATATTTAAAATCACGGAAATGGAAGAAGCTGCCTAGGGAAAGAATATACAGTGAGAAAAGGACCAGGGTAAAAGCCTGAGAGATAATATGAAAAACCAAAGTCCAGTAAAAAAAGACAGGCCATGAATGTATGGAGAGAATAGGGAATCCAGGCATCCAAGGAAAGGGTCACAAGAGAAGAGTTTTGAGAAGCAGAGAATGATGAATTATGTCAAATGCTGCAGAGGTGGTCAGGAGAGATATGCCCTTTGGGTTTTGTACCATAAAGGCCATTTGTGGCTCTAGCAAGAGCCAATTAGGTCTAGTGGTGGGACAATACAGACTCAGCTTGGCCTACAAGGAGGCGCAGGCAGACTGCATAAGCAGCATGTTCAGAAGGTTGGCTCTGATGATAAGTGGAACAGGGTGAAAATTAGTAAGGGTGATGGTATCAAAAGAGGATTTTAGGGGGGGTTTGTTTGGGGAGACATTTTTACAAGTGTGTAGATTACAGAATTATACAGACAAGAGGGTAAGGTTGAAGATACGGTAGAGAAATAAGATTATTAGGAGACTAATGTCCTTCAGACCCTGGGGAATGTTTGTTCTAGCAAGGGTGTCCAACCTGCAGCCCAAGGGTGTCCAACCTGCAGCCCATGAACTGGCTGTTGCCCAAGATGGCCATGAATGAGGCCCAACACAAAAGCATAAATTTACTTAAAACATAATGAGGTTTTTTTGTGACTACGTGTCACAATGTATTTAATGTGTGACCCAAGACAACTCTTCTCCTTCCAGTGTCACCCAGACAAACCAAAAGGCTGGAAACCCCTGGGACTCTACAGCATAATGCAAGCTGCATACATAATTTTAAGGTTCCTAGTAACTCAGCAGAAAATTTTTTTTAAAAAAGCAAAATGCATTTCAACAGTACATTTCAATTCACATGACATAGACAGAATATCATTTCAGCATGCCATCAATGTAAATCATTGTTGAGATAGTTTATATTCCTTTCTATGTGAAGTACTTTACACTTAAAGTGCACATCAGTTCAGACTAGATGCATTGCAAGCACTCAGTAGCCTCACGTGCCTGGTGGTGGAGCAGAAGCAGAGAGATTGGCCTTTGATGTAGTGAGGAACACTTTCTCCATTGAGAGACAGAAAGGAATGAAAGCCCAGGAGCAGGAGGTCTCATGAATGGAGGAGGCAGAATGAGAGGAATATTAAAAACCATTTAGTATAACCACTAGCACATCACTCAAGCTTTCCATCAATCTATCACTTCTCCCTCGAAATTTCCTTTACTTCTATACTGCTTTGGGGAGTCATGTAGAAGGTAGATAGTTTTTACCGGGGAAAGCCTCCCCATCATACTGAACACAAATCCCTTTTTAAGCATCATCAACACTTTTTCACATCCTCTTCTCCTGTGTTTGGAGAGACAAAGTGTCATTCAGTGACAAAGTAGTCATAAATTCTGCGTCCTAAGCCCATTCTTGCCACTGACCCTTCCTCATGCTAGGCAGTTCACTGCATAGAGATGGTCCGAGCAGCAAATGTAAGAAAGGAACGGAGCGCTATAAAGTATCTAAATGCCCTTGGATGCAATCAATAATACTAATAACAGCACAATGACAACGATACCCATAGGACCAACCCCATCCTCCCCGGTGTTGGCAGTCGATGACCCCCCAAACCTATTTTCCTCTCATACAAGGATCAGCAAAATCCCAAATGTGATTCTCCTTCAGCCTTTTCCTCCTTTCCCTTCAAACCCGCACAGACTTTGAGGTAAATCTAATCCACATGTTCCTGATTCATTTACACTTAACTCATCAAAATATTGTTTTCTAACAGCTATTTGATGGCCAAGAAGTCTTCCTTAAAGCTCCTTTCTTAGAAATAGGATGTTGTGGTTTGCCAAAAGGAAAAAAAAAAAAAACTTGAGCCCCAAAAGGTTTGAATTCAACTTGAAACTAAGAAATTGTGAAGTTTGGATCAAATCTGGCCAGATGCTCTCTCGTTATTCCTAATAACCTTTCTCCCTGAGGTGATTTTTCAACTCTCGTTTTGGTGATGGACAAGGGGAAAATGCTTGGGCTAGGCAGGGCTGCTGGTCCAGGATCGCACTGGAGACAACTTGCCCTCGGAAATTGGGTGCATTGGGAAAGGACGTTTTCCTGTCAATTCACTCCCCCTCCCTTGTAATTCCCTTTACCTCCTTGGTTTACAGTAAGCCTCTTGTCAGCTAAATGGCAGCTCCTTTACTCACCCCAGGCTCCTTAAGTCACCCAGGGTGCTTTTCATGCTCACACACTGCTCCCCCCAGGGTGGGGGTATCGTGGTACTTGGGACCACCACTTCTTTCTTCATTTCCCCTTCTCAATGGAAGCTCTGTGTCAAAGGGTTCAGGGAAACGAAACTCCCCGGGCATGAAGAATTTCATGGCCCTGCAAAGAAACAGAAGATACATTAGGTCAGATGGTAGGCTGATCAATTCACCAACTCCTTTTAACTTAAGACTTTAATTAAAATGACCCTTGTATGGGGGAATTAAAAATAAACACTCATTCATAGTTTTGCTCTGGAATCCCATAAAATCTACATGAATAGACTACTTCTATGTTATCATAGCTTCCTAATGCACCCACCCAGATAAATTTTATTCCTGCCATTTGGAATGAGTGCACATCTTCAGCAGCCCTCTCAGGCATAGAGACTGATCATCCGCCATGTTTGTTTCTCTTTGGGCAGGTTCCAGACACGGGCCATTGGATGCACGGTACCCCAGTTGGATGAGTTTATGAGTTCTCTCTACTGGAAGAGCAAACTGCCTCATCTGGCAGCAGTAATTAGGACACAATGAATGTCCACATATAATGTGTTGAATTAATCTACATCAACAAAACTCAGTGGATTTGGGCCGAGGTGTATGTCTGTGTGTATGTGTGTTGGAAAGAGAGAGAGTCACAGAGAGAACGAAGAAAGAGTTGAAGGAAAGGGACAGAGATATAGGTCTGTGGTGGGTCAGGGGATGGGGAGGGTCTATAGCTTAAGAGTAACCTTGGGGCAGATCAAAGAGGCTTAAGGAGGATTTTATTAGTTTCCCCTCTGATTTCTAGTCAGATTACTTTTTCAGGGATGCTCTGTGGAGTGGATCACTTGGCAGGGCTGTATATCAAAGTGCTATACCTGGTCCAAGGCTGGCAGAAAATGAAACCAGCAGTTTCCCCAGGAGAGCAGGAGCATTGGATTGTGTGTGTATTGAAAGGCTGACTACACCAACTCTGTGGAATTCAGTGCTTTGGGTAATCAACAGAGTTTGGAGAAGAATGGCAGTTGCCTCACATACAAAGAAGGCAGGCTGGGAAGCCAGAAGGCCTGGGTCCTAGTCTAGAGTGGCCTCTACTTGGCACAGACTCACAGAAGCCACTTCCCCATTGTGGGTCTTAGAACCCCCTGAGAAATGGAAAACTAATAAGATTTGTAAGATTCTGTCCACCTCTAATGTTCAAAGATTCCTACACTGTATTTCTTATTTCTAAGATATTTGTTATCTTTGAGATCTTTATTAATCAAATAGAGTAGGCATTGTTTATTGCCTTTGAATTTTATGCCAAACTGAGCCTCAGTCTTTGGAAGATCACCTCTGGTACTTGTATAAGTGTGCATACCCCCTCTCTCCACATACACATCCCTTTTTGCAGGCACACACGCAAAATGTGCTAGGTATCTGGTCTGTCTCCTGCATGTCCACTCCACCCTACTTTGTGCCTTCAGAGACCCAACCAACAGACTCCTGGGCCTTCTACTGCCTCCTGAGTCAGTGGGGGGCCCTGACAGGAGACAAGAGAGAAGGATAGTGGGTTCTGGGTATTATTAGGACTATTTGCTTTAGGTATCTTAGACACTAATCCCTTCAGTTCCCTCCCTGTGGGGTTGCTATCACCTTCTCCTCAGACCTCTCCTTTCTCCTGGTTCTGATAAGCTCCCTTATACCCCCCTCTCCCTCTCCAGGCCCAGAGGTGGACATGGCTCTGCTGCATCTAGTACTTATCTCTTCACTGTCCTGGTAATTCCTTCACATGCCCCCAACACCTCTGTAACAAGGCCTTGAAAACAAATTCATACAATGATCTTAACTGAAGTGCACCCTCTGTCCCTACAGAGACCTTACACAGTCAAAGACTCAAAACCTATTCTCATACTTTATCCTTGAAATCTGGTGACAAAGGAAAAAAGTTGATGTGCTTTCACTGCTTTAGAGACCAGTGGTTATAAATGGGTTAAATACTTAAATGTAAGACCTTGAACCATAAAACCCACAGAGGAAAACATAGGGGAAAAGCTCCTTGACATAAACCTTGGCAAGAATTTTTTGGACATGACACATAAAGCACAAGTAACAAAATAAAAACAAATAAATAAATGGGACTATATCAAAGTAAAATGCTTCTTTGCAGCAAAAGAAATGACTGACAAAGTAAAAAGGCAGCCTACAGAATGGAAGAAAATACTTGCAAATCATATATCTGGTATGGGGTTAATATCCAAAATATATGAAGAACTCACAATTCAACAGCAGAAAAACAAACAATCCAATTTTAAAAATGGGCAGAAGAACTGAATAGACACGTTTCCAAAGAAAACGTACAAATGGCAAACAAGTACATATAACGATGTTCAACATCACTAATCATCAGAGCGATGCAAATCGAAACCACAGTAAGATATCACCTCATACCTAGTAGAATGGCTATAATCAAAAACACAAGATTAAGTGGTGATGAGGACCCGGACAAAAGGGAACCCCGGTGCACTGTTAGTGGGAAAGTAGAGGTGCAGCTGCTCTAGAAAACAGGGTACACGTTCCTAAAAAAATGCAAAATAGAACTACCTGTGACCCTGCAATTCCAATCTGGGAGTATATCCCAAGGAAACAAAGTCACCACGACAAAGAGATTACTGTACCGCACGTTCAGAGCAGCATTACTTCCAATGACCAAGACTCGGAAACAACGGAAGTGTTCATCAGTGGATGAATGGATAAATAAACCGCGAGACAGACGCATGCGCATGCATGCTCACACACACACTGGGCTAGTCATTAGCCATAAAAAGAAGGAAATCCTGCCATTTGCAAATATTTTATTATCTCACTTACATGTGGAATCTAAAAACTAACAACAGCAACAACAAAACCTTACCAGACTCACAAAAAGAGATCAGATTTGTGCTTACCGGAGGTGGTACACAGAGTGTGGGGATACTGGATAAAGGTGATCAAGGTGTACCTACTTCTAGTTATGAGGCAAATAAGTACTGGAGATGTGTGGTACAATGTGATGATTACAGTTAATACTGTTATATGATATGTATGAGAGTACATCCAAAAAGTTCTCATCACAAGCAAAAAAAAAATGTATTTACTCTAGCTACATGATGTGATGGATGTTAATTAAACTTCCTGTGGTAATCATTTTACAGTATATGTAATTCAAGTCATTATTATGCTGTACACCTTAAACTTACACAGTGTTATAAGTTAATTATTTCTCAAGAAAACCAAAGAGAAATATTAAACAAAACATTTTTATGTAAGGCAAAATATTTTGTGTTTTACTAATATTGGTAAATATAGATTGGGTAAAATAAATAAAGCAAAAATTCATGATAAAAGTATTAGGGAAATATGAGTTCTTAAAATGGGATAAAAGCTTGGGTCAAAATCTATCCATAAGCTCTCATGAATTCTTATGCAGTGATACATTCCTTAGGATCCATAATTTACATAATCAGGACACCATGTTGAACTTCTCTGTAAAAGGTTATATATATGTATACATTTATATGTATGCATACATACAAATATGCAAAGACACAATGAGAAATATGTTGATTTATGCTATATATCTGTTTGCATGTTATAACAAGTTTTATTTATGCTAATTGTATTAAGGAACATGTAATTGGACATTCAATTAATTAGACTTATACACACATTTCTATTGATAATGAAAATTATATATTTGAGATAGTAATAATTTTACAGTTTAAAACAAATTATACACTATTTCTCAAGTGCATGTATCTTGACTTTCTTATTAAGACAAAGAATCTTACTCAAGCTAAATTCATAATAGAAATATAAACAGAACTCTGAATAATAAGTGTGCAACTAGACTATAAAAAGCATATGTCCCAGGGCCTCTGCTCACCTCTTCTTTTCTTGGGAATTGCTCACAACACTTATTTCAGAGCTAAGCCCCTCAGAGATAATTGAAGAATAGGTCTGACTGTTGACAAAGTTAAGTTAAGCCAAGTTAAGACTTGATGTGTATTTCTTTCATGTACACACACAACACATACACATCTGTGGTCAGATTAATGCCTCACTTATCCGACATTATTGTTAGTACATTTCCCAAACAAATAAAGCTCAACCATATAAAGTTATATATTTTAATTGGGATCACAAACCTTTCTAAAAGAAAATACACACTACTCTAACTTCTTAAACAGAAATTCTCAACATAATAGGAACTGTAAACAGTGAGTCATGATGGTTCTAATTAAGAGCATCAGTCATTTTCCCGGACCCTCAGATCCCGTGGAGGATCCTTTGGCAATCATCAGACTATTTATTATTTTTAAACTGCATTCTAAACAGCTGAGGCAGTGAGACCTCTCCCCTTCCTACAACACCTTACATCTGGTGGCAACTCTTGTGCCCAGAACAAAACCTGAGAGCTGAAGACAGTAGGTGCTCTGCGTGGGAAGGATCCAGGTGTGGGGTTACCCCGACCATATTAAAATAAATCATTCTGGTAGCTCTAGCCATCATTCCCATTAAATTCTTAGAGAAACAAAAAGGCAGCTCCATCCATGAGTAAAATACACTGACGGGCAGCAGCCCTAAACCAGAGCCCTGTTTATTTTGCCCCTCCCTGGGCTCTCCAGCCTGCTCCCTGCACAGGCAACCTACCTGGAAATCAGCGCGCATCCTGTGTAAACAGCAGGCAGTCTGGCCTCCTGTTTATGGCAGAGGCCTGCTAGGAAAACAGCCCTGTGCCAAGGACCATCCAACACTGAAGAAAAGCTGATTTCATAGAAGAGAAGAATCAGGTGAATAACGAGATCAATTATAATTTAGAGAACAAACGTGAAATTTGTTAAAAATTGGAATTAGTGTTCACAGAGAATTTTAAGAAGGTAATGAACTCAGAAATCAAGAATGGGCTGCCATTAAAAAAAAAACTGAAGAAGAAGCATTCAAAGAATGAGAAACAGGACCTGGACATTTAAAAATAATACTTTTCAAGTGAAACAGTCATATCAGTAACAGGACAAAGAAGGCCAAAGACGAAGGTGGTCGTCTGGGATCTATAACTGAGCCACATCTGATCATTACAGAGCAGGAAGACAAAGGGATGGAGAGTGGGATAGGAAAGTTAAGAGGCATGTGAAAAATCTAACTCCGGTGTACCTCCAACGAGAGTTCTGGGAGAGAAGAGAGACAAGGGAGAGGAGAAACAGTCAAAGAAAGGAGAGATAAGTTTCCTGAGCTGAGGAATGACACCAGTCTTTGGATTGGAAGGGACCCATAAAATCTCAGAATGCCTAAAAAGATTCCACCTAAGGGTGGGATAGATTTCAGAGTTTAAAAAATAAAGAAGTTCATGAGTGGTTTTTTAAATGACATCAGGCTCCTTGTTGGTTACAGTAGATGCTAGCAGTCAGCTAAGCAGTGCAAACATGCACATTGGAAGCCATGCTGGGACCCAGAAAATGATCCTGTGTGCATCCAAGTCACTGGGGGCAGACACTGCTAGTATCTTACCTGATGTTGCTAACATCACCATTTTCTTTAAAACAGAACCCCAGGTTCTTGGTGAGGGAGATATAAATACATTCAGCTTAAATAATTCACACTACTAGATTACCATGAAGCTAAGAGTGACCATGTGATTCAATTCTAGCCAATCAGTGTAAGCAGAAATTGATCATCGGAACTTCCTGGATAGCTTTTTCAAAGGAACAGACTCAACAGCCTGAATTTTTCATCCCTTTGTCCCTTCTTCACCCTGTCCTCTGTCTGCTTCTCAGAATGTGGACTTGATACCTGGAGGCTCACAACCATCCTGTGATCAAAAGGACCAAAGCCTGCAAAGTGAGGATGCTGATAGAGAGGGTAAAAAGAGCCTGGATCCATGATATAAAAAGAAAATCATGAAAGTATCCAAAGAAATGTGGAGTGATTTTTAAAAATAATTTTAGAGGAGAAAGGACCATTCTAAGTGTGACACAAAATGCAAAGGCCACAAAAAGGAAGATTAATAACTTTGAAAAATTGAAATTAAGAAATTTCTGCATGGGAAAAATAACCTCACAAGAGGTCAAATAATTAAAGGCAAACTGTAAGGAAAAAAAGTAACTCATATAACTCATGTCATCAAAAGCTCATTTCCTCAATATATTGGGTTGGCCAAAAGTTCCGTAAGGATTTTTTCATAAAATAAAAGACATTTTTCATTTTCACTAATAACTTTATTGATTTGGATATTTGGAATATGTCGTCTATCTCCCGTGTGGTATAACATTGATTGTTCTCAATTAATGTCTCGATTTTATTGCTATCAACTTCAACTGGTCTACCCAACCATGGAGCATCATCCAGTGAGAAATCTCCAGCACAAAAGTTTACAAACCACTTTTGGCATGTTAATCAGTCACAGCACCTTCTCCATACACTGCATAAATCTTTTTTTGCATTTCGGTTGTAGTTTTACCTTTCTTGAAATAATAAAGCATAATGTGCTGAAATTATTGCTTGCTTTCTTCCATCTTTAATGTTAAAATGGCTATACAAAAATTTACCAATTTTTATGTTTTTATATTAAAATAAAAACATCAAAAAATAAATGCATGCAGATATGACAGCTGTCACGATACAACCTAACAAAAATTTTTGAATGAAATTGAAAACAACTTAGCACTACAATAGAAACAATGAAAGGTGAAACATTTATTTTTTTACCATATACTCACATTTTACAATAATTAAACAATATGTTTTGGAATCATTGTAGGTTCACAAACAGTTGTAGTAAATAATACAGTGGCATCCCTCATACCCTTTACCCGGTTTCCCTCAGTGAGAACAACTTGAAAAAAACTACAGTCCTAGCCCTGCAGGTTTACTTCCATGTCTTTTCCTAAAAGTTTGTAATTTTATGTTTTTATAATTAAGTGCACTACTCATTTGAGACATTGCGTGTGTGTGTGTGTGTGTGATGTGTAAGATTTAGTTTGAGGTTATGGATGCCCCGTTGTTCCAAGACCATTTATTTAAAAATTACTTTTCCTCTATTGAATTGCTTTTGTCTTATATCAGATGGGTATATTTGTGTGGATCTCTTTCTGGTTTCCTTATCATCTTCCATTGATATATGTGTCTTTCATTTCACCAATAACATACAGTCTGAAAAACTAAAACTGTAAGAGAAATCTTTAAATCAAGTATGCTGATTTCTCCCTTTTTATTTCTGAAAAGTGCTTTAGCTATTCTAGTCTTGCATTTCAATATAAATCTTACACTTAATCTTAGCTAAAAAGCAGAGAAGCGATTCCATATAAATTTCAGAATAATCTTGTCTATATGTACAAAATACTTTCCTATAATTTTTATAGGGATCGAATTAGACTTTCATATCAATTTTGAAAGAATTGACATGTTTATTATGTAGTTGTCTAATGCATTAACATGTTTTTTTCCATTCGTTTCAATCATCTTTCACTTCTTTAATTAGTATTTTGTAGTTGTCAGCATGCAAGTCCTGAACATGTTTTGTTCAGCTTACATCTATCTAAATATGCCACTTAGCTAACATGATTATAAATGATATTTTATTTTTTTATTTTGGTGTCTATGTAGTTATGGTTACACAATCATGTCATCAGAAAATAAGAAGAATTTTATTATTTCCTTTCCAATCTACATGGTTTAATTTTATTTTCTTGCCTTATTGCACTGGCTTCTACTTCTAATACCATGTAGAATAAGAGTGGTAAGAATGGACATTCTTGCTTTGTTGTCAATGGGGAAAACAGTCATTCTTTAACAATTTAGTATAATGTAAACTATAGTTTTTTTTTAAGATGGTCATTACTAATTTGAGGATGTTTTCTCTATTTCTCCATTTCTGATCATTTTGATCATGAATGGATGTTGAATTTTGTCAAATGCTCTTTCTGAACCAGTTGATATGATCACATGATTTTTTTACTTAGCCTATTTATATGGTACAACACATTGATTAAGATCTGAATATTGAAAGAGCTTTGCATCCCTGGAAGGTACAAATGACAAGAATTATTAATAGAAATTGGTTGTAGTATCTTTGAGTCTCACCCAAACCATCTTTCCTCTGAGCTGCCTCACCTGCTGGAAAGGTTGCCAAGTCTGGTTGAAGTGGACATCAATCCAGGCAACAATCACCAGACCATGGTGCTGGCAAGTATCACAGGGCAGCCAACATGCCAAAGAGAGCACTGTGGATACATCAGGCTAAGGCGAAGAGAAGTGAGGAGATGTGTACATCATGCCAAGCTTGCTACTTGCAGGCCCTAATGAGGTACCAGCTTCAGTTGCCTACTTGAGAACAGTGTGGCTGATTAACTCTCATTAACTTGGCTCATAAACATACAAAATATAATGGAAGAATGCATCCCAGTATTGTTGGAATGTAGAAACTCATGCACCAAGACTCGCAGCAGTGTACTTTGCTTTGCGACATTCTAAGAGTTCATTCTACATTTTTATTTGTATGGAATAAATTGGTCTCAACAAATTCCAGACTGTGGCACATTAATCTAGTGCTAAGTCATAAAAATACCCATAGACCTCAAACATTGCTCATAGGCTAGGATAGTGCATCTCAGAGAGATGAAACTTAGAAATTATTTTTTCTAGCCCAAAGTTTGTATAACATTTGAGATGCCTTGAAAAAAGGGGGCACGAGATTTGGTGACTGGAAGAGCTTTCTCTGTGTCTAAGACCCTGAGGGAAGCCAGAAACGAGGCAAATATCAACTTAGAAGCAGAGGCTATCCATAAATCTATTTGTCTCACATGAGTCATCCAGAGAGGAATGTATTTATGTCTAGTAAAAGTAGAAAACATTGTCCAGCATTTTAAATGGAAAAGACTCCAGTTTCTGCCCTTTCCTCCTTCCTCAATCATTATTTCTCAAACATTTTTCATTAGATTTCCCCCTAAGGAAATTTTTAGACATTTGTTTCCAAATTATCTCCCTGCCCTTACGAAATTTGGATACCACAGATATATTGTATACTGTTTATGTTGAGGGGTAAATTGAGCTTCAGAGGGACATAAACTATTGTAATATCTAATCTTCTCCAGCCAATTTTTGTTCCCCTAGGAGCAATATTGCCCCTGTTAATAATGCATCTCCTAGATAAATGAGTGTCTAAATTCTTCACAAAAGCAGAAAAAAATCCTAAAACATCATTTTAGGTTGCTTCCATATTCTGTCCTCACAATTGCAATGATAATTATTTTCATTTATCTGGGTGCAACTATGGGCATTCTTCAGTCCAAAATCAAGTAAAAAGTGGGTTATTACAATCAAGGAAATGCCAAAGAAATCAAAGGAAGTGTTGAAAGGCCTGGGAAGTCATAATCAAGCAGCCACCTTTGGCTCATCTTGTTTTTCCTGAGTGGGTTCTAGGTGAAGCCTCTTACCCACCTCCGTCCAAGAATGTGTGTCTCCTGAACAAATCCAAATTCCTAAATCCCTCATTCACACAAACTTGCAATGTTGCTTCACTGTTATGACAAGGAAGAGGGTGACTAATATGACACCATTTGTTCCAACACTTGATGGTTAAACTCAGCTGTCATTTTTAAGTGGATCAGCTGAATTTAAGACTTTGTATAAAACCTGATGGTATGTCTTCAACTCAGAGTCCAACAGAATCTTGGTATATGAACCATGACATACTTTCAAGGATGGTAACTGCAATGTGTTAATAAAGTTGGGTATCTGATTTACTCACATCAGAGGTTTCTTTGGTTCCTTTCCAGTGGACCTGGACAGCCTAACTGACTTCCGGTATCAGGGAAACTGAATCTGCATGGTGGCAGCCAATCGTGCTAGGGTACTGATCAAGCTGGGATACCCAACCAGACAGGGGTACTGATCATGTGGGATATCTGACCACACTGGGGTGCTGATCATGCTGGGCTACCAAGGTTTTCCAGGAGATATAGCTACTGAACTTGAGAGAGGCTCTAGCAGTTTCTGTCCACAAACTGGCTTAATGAGGAGTCTCAACACATTGGTAGATAAACATGGAAGAGGTTCCTTTAACAAGTGTCCGCCACCAACAAGACTCTGCTGGACTGCTCTTTTTTTCAGAGCATAGCACTCTTAATCAAAACTGAGATGACAAATAGGTTTCCCATCACATTTATTATCGAAGCATTCTCAGTTTCACTCTGCAAGAGTCAGTGCTATCAATCATATGCCTTCAGTTCCATATTCAAGGGAAGCTCTTCTCTTTCCCCCTTCCCAACTTCAGGGTAGGCTATACTGCAAGGTCACGTGGCTTGGCCAGGGGTTAGTGAGATACAGTCTGCTGTTGCATGCCTCCTTACTCATCCCCACTCTCATGTTGGGGTGGAGAGCAGATGGACAGAAGGTACGTACCTTCTTACGTGGCCACTCAGAGAGGGCTTTCAGATGTTTCCCGGCTTCACCTTGGTAGGTCGTAACTGCTGACTAGGCTCCTTATCGAGGAATCCTGATAAAGGGCTCAATTTAAAGACACTCCCTGAGGCACAGGCTACCTCTTTTACCTGTCCTGTAGCCAATAGAGTCATCCACTTGTTCTGATGTTCCAAAATTTCTGTGGACTCTGCAGTGCTATCGGCAAAAATCCAAAATACCCTTCCTGATCCTGAATCTGGAGTCTGTGGCATGTGCAGAATCTATCTTCCATGCTCTCAGGACCCATGTAGGGAGGTTTTTATCTCTGCCTGGTAGCACACTGTGCCACCTCCGAAGGGTTCTTTCTGCCTCTCTGGAAGCACTTGTACAGGTTCTCAGGCTTGCTGATTTGATGTCATAACCAGGGAATAAAATGTCCAACTTTTTCTAATTGCTGGACTTACTTTTAAGAGTCTGTATGTGAAGTTATGAGTGATTCTCTTGAGGTTTCCCTCCATTGACTTCAGAGAGCAGAAGAGCCCTGTGAAAGGAAGAGGGGGGTGGTTTGAGGCATTCATGGCACTTACTCAAGCAGGGAGTCTCATTCCACTGCCAAATGCCCCCTGGTATTCAGTGGGAAAGGGGCTGGAGGGGAGCAGAAGCCATGTTTCCTTGCGAGCTCATTGATGGTGTTTGACTCCTTAATGACTAAAAAGAGAAGCTCACATCTTTCACACACACACAACCACCACTACATGGCTTCTTTCTGAGGCTCTTGGTTCCTTTTCCACCAAAATGATAGCTTGCAAATATGGCTTTGAGTTGTTACAGTAACAGATCTGGCCACCACTCCTCCTGACCTCAACTCCATTGCTCAGTCAATTCCATGTGGCTCCACCTATGGGTATTAGTGCAAACTTTCAAGACATGGAATCTAATGGGCTCTTCTTTGGACAGGTGTTGACTACAGATTCAACCAGATGTGAACAAAAGGGCAGGTCATCAGGTAAAAACATGTCTTCCTAGTCATTCTCCTATATTAGGGCCTATGGTTAGGATGACTGAATCATTATTATAAACCAAACTAAGACATACTGGAGAGCAAAAGGTAGAGTTACCAATAACCCCCAGAGACAATAGACACAAAGTGGGATTGTCCTGAACAAACCAGGATGTGTACTCACCTTACCCAGAGGAACTTCCAAACAGGAAGAGTGACTAGACAGGTGTATCAGGTACACTTACGATGCAGCAGAACAAAAATTATCTGAGAATCTCTTTGAGGGAAGGGAGTGTGTCTTATATATGCTTTTACATTTTTGAGTCTAACATAATATTTGTAAAAAAGGAGAAACCTAATAAATACTTGTTGAATGAACAAAAATTTAACAAGCTCCCATATGTTGTTGACAAATGTAGTTAATTTTTATAAGTGAACCTGGAAACTTTTTCCCATAAATGGGAAAATGCTCAATCATTTCCTGAGAGACAATTGTATAATCTTATTGATCAAGTTGCCTACATTATGCATTGAGAACTTGGACTTGGGACAGTGCACTTCCCATAATCTAGCCCAAAACATACCTAACCCACACCAGTATGTTTTATTTCTAATGAGGGTCTCTCCTTTGCAATGTTGGTGATTCTCGAATTTCTATTCTGAACTCCGGCCATTATCCACAGGGTTAGGTTGGCAGTTCTTTGTCAGGAACCTAACAGAAATTGCAGTCTTCCTCCCTCAAGATGGACACCCTTGGCTACAGGGTAAAACAGAGAAGGAAAATGGCATATGTTGAGGTGGTAGAAAGAAGGAATACAGAAGAGAGAAAGAAAGAGCATGAGGGAGAAGAAGCTAGCCAAAGACAGGAGCAAGGCTACAGCCACATAACTAAAGACAATCTCTGAACATCATCTCAGAAGAGTGGTATCTCATAGCGCTTGTGAAATCAGCCAACTCCCCGACACCCTCCTCCTAGGGGACTTCCAGTGTACCTCCAAAGCAAGCCTTTCTCAGGCATCTGAAGCCATTTCCACATACCCATCTGAAGCCAACAGGGGCACGCACATCAAGTGGGGCTGACCACGTCTCCTCCATCCACTATCAGTGTGTCCTTCCTGTTATAGCTCCAGCAATATATCCCCAAGCCTCCAGCTCTGTTCTGGAAGGCACCTCTGGCTCCAGAGACAATACAAAAATTAAAGACCATCAGAGGACATTTTCCTTTCTTATTTTAGAGGGTGAGATAATTATTTTATTATTTACTATTTATTATTTTGTTTTGTGAGCTTGTTTGATGCTTTTCCACAAAAACAGAATATGATTTATACAACAAAATAAAAAGATATACAAGGAAAAAATATATCACCTCTTCCTCATCCTCCCTTTCATACTTTGAAGCTACATTTTTTATTTAAGTTGTCATAGATAATATATATACACATATATACATTATACATGTATATATGTGTATATGTATGTTTGTGAATATATGTGCGTGTGTATTTAATCCTCACCTGAGGATATGGGGATTTATTTTAGAGAGAGAGGAAAGGGAGAGAGAGAAAACACCAATCAGTGCCTCCTGTATGTGTCATGACCAGGAATTGAACCTGCAACCTTTTGGATCATGGAGCAACGCTCCAACCAACTGAGCCAGCCGGCCCGGGCTAGATATTACATTTTGCTGTTGATTCTTATACTTATGGATGATCAGGTTGCTTTATCTTTCTTTCTTCTTAAAACTGTATTGCTTTAATGAAAACACTGGCTTCATTTTTTCGGGAGGAGAGCGCCCCCTCCCATCTCGTTCGCTGGGAGTGGCTCCGCTGAGAGGCGGTTCTCCTCTCCGGGTGGCTGGCAGCTGCCTGAGTCACAGACGTAAAGCCTCAGAGCGTTTAACTTGGCTTTAGAGAGTCTCCTTGCAAACTCAAACTTAAGACAGAAAAGGTATTACGGAGGTGTTCTTGACGGCGTACAGGACGAAGGCAAGTTCGCCATTGGACAGTGACCACAGGGTATGCCTCACCGAGGTGTGGCGCTGGACCTCAGCCCTCGGAATTTCCCTGAGGCCTAGTGGCCTCAAAAGCCCAGTAAACAGTCAGGGTGTTTATGGAGAGGGGCTCTGCCCCTCACCCACCACTGGCTATTAGCCTGGGTGGCCTGACCACCCCTGCTTGTAGGTTGGGAAAACAGCAAATTCAAGGCCAGGTTATGCAACTCACTAAAATGTCACCTGTAAGGAGAAAACAAAGACAGAATGAGCCTCAACAAATCAGTCTCCACATGAAAACATGAATTCATTTACATTTAAAGAAAATAGAAAAAAAGGAAAATAGAAGGCTTGTAGGTTTTGATTTGTTTCTGAGGTTTCCGGACGTTTTTTGATGGCTTAACGCTGAAGCACATACAACACCATTTTTCAGACAACAGGTTGGCAAACTATGGCCTGAGGGGCTAGATCCCTCCAGCCACCTGATTTTGTAAATAAAGTTTTATTGGAACACAGCCACACTTACTTGTTTACACATTATCTGTGGCTGCTTTTGCACAGAGGCAGAGTTGGGTAGTTGCAACAGAGACCATATGTGGCCTACAAAACCTAAAATATTTACTATCTGGCTCTTCATAGAAAAATTTTGCTGACTTCTGTTCTAAATCAACATTGACACAGTCTCATCTTCCTCACTAATTTAACAAGAGGACATTTATTTATACATCATTACAAAAGTAGAACACATGGCCCACCTGCATAGCTTACAAACATACTGTTTTTCTGCACCCACAGCATTTTCTAGAGTGGTGATAGGGAGCGGAGAGCTTGAGTCCTGCTGGCTGCATAACTCTGGGCCAGCCCCTTCACCTCTCGTGCCTCCTCCTAAGTACGTACCTACTCACAAGGTTGTAATGAGGATTAAATGAAGAACACATGAAAAGAGTCAAGGACAGTGCCTGGCCATAGTGCGGCCTCTATGAACATTGGCTTCTAAGTAGTAAGTAGTTCCTTTTCATTCTGTAGCCATGCCTCTATACCCAGCATTTCATGAAACACACATTTACCAGAAAAGGAGGAAGAAGGAGAAGATGGAAAACAGGGTATAAACACGTTTGCAATTTAGCAAGATCTAAGTACCTACCCCTTCATTGTTTTCCCTAAAAATCATTCATAGCAACCCATCCACTGGATGAACTAGAACACAGCCATGTATGCAGTGTGGCTTTTGCAAAATGCAAACTCCAGTTGACAAGAATGACACCTCATTGCACTGGAAGCTGCTCAATTCACTTTGCCCCTGGAACCAGTTGTCACAACTCGCTTTCATGCTTCAGTGGCCTAATTGTTCCTTGGACAGACTCCCCCGCCTGGATTAAGCACCCAGTTCTCTTCAAAGCGTTTAATAAATTAGTGGCTCCCCACATGTACTTACATGTGCCACAAAGGCAGACACACCAGGTCCGGTCTGACCTGGGTTTGAAAGCAGTAAAGTTAATCAGATCTTTGCTCAAAGTGAGTCCAAAGAGCATAGAGTAATTGGCCCCAAGCACCCAGCCTGCGTTACTGCTTGATAAAACTGCTGAATCAATTAGTCTAATTAAATGATGTGGAAAATTACTCCTGCAAATAAGTTGCCATGAAAGGCAAGTCTTAATTTGGCCTAAGGGAAAGCAAACAGCTCTCCCCTGTGTCTTGCCAGAGTCTATGAATGGGGAATAATTGGCAATTTATGTGTGTGTATTTTTAAGTCCACGGTACAAATATGTTTTCGTTGACAAGCAGCTGAGGCTTTCCCAGTATAAAGAGAGGGATCTAATTAAGGGATAGTATAATTGTGTGTGTTGGCTGAAATGCTGCATGTGTAGCGTGGCTGCACACACTGGGGCCTGGGACCCAGCCCGCTGTGAGCAGTGGGGGCTCGGGCATCCGACATCAGCCCAGTCAGCCTCTGCTTCTCCCTGGGGAAATGTTTACCCCAGCTCGCTAAGGACTCCCTTGCAAGCGACTTAGAAAGACAAGCTATGAAGTGAAAAATAAAATTAAAAAATTAAAAAGTTGCCTTCATCTTGGGGAATCTACTGCAAGCCTTAAAAAGATTTTGGAGCAGTTTATTTTTGCATGTAGGAAGGTGATCAAAAAATTACTGGGTAAGAAAACAACTGTTCCCGATGGTCTCAGTCAGTGCGGCACGCAGCTGCCCAGCCCTTCCACAGCCCAGCCCTCAGCCTGCCCAGCCCAGCCCCATTTGCAGGGAGAACTCTGAGACCCCTGTGTGGCTGAGGAGGCTGTAGGTNTGCAAGCCTTAAAAAGATTTTGGAGCAGTTTATTTTTGCATGTAGGAAGGTGATCAAAAAATTACTGGGTAAGAAAACAACTGTTCCCGATGGTCTCAGTCAGTGCGGCACACAGCTGCCCAGCCCTTCCACAGCCCAGCCCTCAGCCTGCCCAGCCCAGCCCCATTTGCAGGGAGAACTCTGAGACCCCTGTGTGGCTGAGGAGGCTGTAGGTCCCTGCCGTCCCCAGAAATGGGCATCCACAAACCCAGCAAAGCTCTCTGTCACCCATGTGTAACTTTGGCAAGTGCTTTCACACACGTGCGCGCGCGCACGCGCACACACACACGTCTCTTTTGGATGTCTTTATGAAAGATCTCTTCCCCCACAGGATCAGGTCTCATAAGAAAGCAGGCTATGGGGAGGAAGAAAATTCCTGCTGTCCATGGGGAACTTAAAATAATCACAGGAGATGACCTTCTCCCAACACCCTATTCCTGAGTATGGGGTCGGACCCAGAGCAGTGCGGTTCAGAGCCCAAGGGGCAGTTCAGATGAGCACAGCTGATGCGGGATTTTTGGTCAGCTCAGCTTCTTCCCCCTGCTTTCCTGGGCGCCCTGCACAAGGTGGCCCTTAAGCCCCTGCTGTTTGCCAGCTCTTCCTTGTGAACCCAGCTCATCTCCACGGTGGACTCCTGCCGTGCTGCTCAGCCCCTACACTCTCACTTCGTGTAACTGGGGGCAGTCAATGATTAGCCGATGGCCCAGAAAAGGGGTGGATAAACAGACCTGAGGGGTTCTTGAAAAGAGGGTGCTTAAAGTGATGGAGGGACTCAACAAACACAATCTTCTTCAGGGAGCACTATGGCTGCATGTGCTTTGGATACCAAGAAAATTAAGACCAGTCCCTCTCTGCCAACACAGGGCTCAGGTTTTGAGTAATTAAGTTTAAGAGGACGTATACAGTAGTCCCCCCTTATCTGAGGGCAATGTGTTCCAAGACCCTCCATGGAAGACGAAACCATGATAGTACCACACCGTGCATGTACTATGTTTTTTCCTGTGTACGCACACCTGTGATACAATTTAATGCATAAATTATGTCACACAGCAAGAGATGAACAATAATGTCTAATAATGAAATAGAGCAATGATAACAGCATACTGTAATAAAAGTTATGTGGCACTTTAAGTGAAATAAGGGTTACTTAAACCAAAGCACTGAGATACCTTGACAACTGATCTGCTAACCGAGACCGCTGCCATGCTGCCAAGTGACGAGGCGGCGGGGAGTGTACAGAGTGTGGAGACGCCGGCAGAGGGCCTGACTCATGTCTCAGGCAGGACAGAGTGGCATAGTGTGGCATTTCCTCACACTACTCAGAATGACACACAATTTAAACCTTATGAATTGTTTGTTTCTAGAACTTTCCATTAAGTGTTTTCAGACCACAATTGACTGAGGTTAACTAAAACCTCTGAAAGTGAAGCAGCACGTAAGGAGGGGCTACTGTTGCTTGGCTGAGAGCATTGGTCCTGAAACCAGCCAGAGGGAGAGACGCAGGGAAGGAGTGGGTGAGGGAGGGACGGAGGGAAGGGGAGGGTGAGGGGGGGAGCGCGAACCTGCCGTGTGCTGCGTGATCTTTACCGACATTAGCTCACTCAAACCTCTTTCAAAACTATGGAATTTATCACCCAAAGAAGGGTATTTTAAAGAAAGCCCTCTTGATAAAGCTCAGAAATCATATGATTAAATGTTCCATTTGTCTGGAACTCTCAACCTATCTCTGACCCCCTGCCCCATCCCTGAGGGGAGCCCATCCTCAAACCCCCTTTCATCCCTAAGATGAGGGTCAGGGATGTGGGGGGGGGCAGAAATGTGCCTTCCTTATAACTTATTTGCTAATTTTTCAAGGCTGACATTTTGATGGTTTTTGTTTTAGTATCATAAATTCATTGTGAATGCCAAAATCTCTGCCATGGCTACCAGGATGCCAAGTCAAACTGTCATATCCCCCGCTATTATCCCCATCTGACAGATGGCAGTGCAGCAAGATAACTGGCCCACATTTACAGAGCTGGTCAGTGGTGGAGCCAGGGCTCCAAAGCCATGTGTGTTGGTTGGTATGAACACTTGGCTTCTCACTCTCCCTCCCCTCTGCCGCCGCTGCCTTGAATTTCTGCACAGCAATCACTTGGCACAACCCACAGGTCATCCACTCCGTCACTCCCCTATCCCATCCTGAGGACAGAACCCGGATCCGCTTCAAGTGTCCAGGATCACGAATCAGCTTGAACACGTCCCTTAACACCTTACGCCTTAATGTCCCTGCTAACATCCCAGTAGCTTATGGGGTGGAATTAGTCTGAAGAATGTCTGGAGAAAAAAATGAAGTCTGCAAAGATGCTACAAGAAAAAGCTTTCTTTCCAGATAGGCGTCATCTTTCTCAAACCCACATGGATTTAAAGTGGGCCAGATGTTGCTTTTTTTTTTTTTTAGCATAACACACAAGGAACAGGTAAATGGGTGGATCCATAATACAAGTTTCTGCTTTACATTTCCCTTTAAATTATCTAAATAACAGTCAGTTGTTTAGGAGGTGGGGGAAACACTTGAGAGGAGGGTAGCAAGAAGATGTAGGGAGGAGAGTTTCTGAGAAGGGCCTGAGCTGGCTGACCTCCAAGGACATTCTCCGGCCGCAGAGTTTGCACTCAGGCTTGTGAAACTCTGAGATTCCTGCCGAAGCCTAATGTTTATTTTCATTGCTCTTTATTGACAACATTTTCATTTGAAACCTGAACACATGAAGCAGCAGCTCCTTCCATCTAAAACCAAGAAGAGGGCCACAGTGAACCAGAAATTAACTTTCTCTGCTCAACTATTTAGAAATGGGGCAGGGGAAGGTGGCAAGACATTTATTTTATTTTGTCAAAGGACAACGACGTTCCGCAGTAGCTACTGCCACATTTGGCCATTTCACAAACACACAGGAGCCTGAACAGAGTGGGTAGGTATCTCCTTTTCTGGCCCCGAGGTTACTTGTGGACCAGATGATTCTAGTATGTTCTCTGCTTCTTCAAGTCTGACAAGCATTGGTGGTCTCTCATTTCTTAGCGTCTGTCAAAAACTTTTTTATCAACTTGAAAAAAATACCCTAATTTGAAAATGAATGGGTTTTCTTCAAAGAAATAATACCTACCGCCATTTAAAGAGGTCTATTACATTCCAGGCTAAGTACCCAGAGGTTTGGATGGAAATGGGCAGAAATCAACTGGTTGAAATCCCCCTTTGAAGTTCTCATCCAGCCCAGTGATCAGCCAGACAGAAACTGGCATAAACAGAAAACAAAAGAAAAAAAAAGTTTTAAGCCAGGAAATAGTTCTATTCCTAAATAAAGACAACATATATTCAACAGTCATACCTACATCTTCCCCACACTTCAAAGTAAGTCAAGCCCCCCCTAAAACTGTGCCCTCCAAAGCAGTTCTGCTCTGGGTAGCAGCCTCTTCACAAAGCCGAGAGTGTTGTCACCTCATTGTAGGGTCCCTGAGGGAGACCCCCAAAATGAGATCTCTTCCCAAATAGCATTCTGGAGCTGTTTTTTTAAAGCCTCTGTGTCTTTATGGGGTTGGGATGAAGCCAAAGTGGGCGTAAGTGGAATTATAGACATTTTCCCAATAAGCAGTTTCCTACTATTAGCAACTCCTTGCCTATAGCTAAGGTTCAACTTTTTCCCCTCCTTTTCTTAGCCAAAAAGAATGTATAATAATATTGTTGTGTGAGATAGCATCTGTGCACATGTGTGCAGAGGGCCGTGCATGTGCATACACACCCACACACAAGAACTGTGTGGTAATGGCCTTATACTCCCCAGGTTTGTTGTGTGTGTATACAAACAGAAATATATCTCCTTTTTCTCCTTACCGATTCTCTTCTAGAGAGTTCACCAAATCTGACAGCCATTTTTTTCTATTTCTATCCAAACCAGGTTTTTTGTTGTGTCTGCTTCAAGTATCATAAAACAAAGTTTAATTTTTTTAACATCCTCAGGACCCAGCACTGCTGTCTCCAGCTTTCCTTGCTGGCCTTGACCCCTCTGGGACATCTCCCACCAGAATTCCATCACATGCCATCAACCAGGAGGCACGGCCAGGCATCTCAAATGCTCCTCTGGGTTATGTTATGAATTTTGGCTGAGACATCAACACATGTCAACATGTTACTTTCAGTGACATGTTTGTCTTTTCTTTGTTAGCTTTGGTTCAAGGCCGCGAATCCATTTTGAGAAGCAACATTTCCAACTGTAAGCAAAAGTCTATCATGCTTCACAGACTCTGGGGTTTCTCTCTGCCCGCCTCCTCCTTCCATCACTTTCCCTTCCCCCGCCCCTTTATTTTTCTTAGAAACCCAAATGAAAGGGACATTTGGTGATCAAAGTGAATTTCACTGGCAGAGCATGAATGAACACAAACCAGGGAGCCCCCGGTGACCTCTGTCTTTGGCTGGCCCTTGATGAGTTTGGAGGGATCACAGCCATGTCCCTCCTATTTTTCACCTGAGCTCTGCAATTCTTTTTTAAATCTCTTCAATGACAACAGAGGTCAATGCTCAGGCTTTAACCCTGCTTTGTCAAATCTCCTCTCTCCTTCTTCACTGTCCAGAATATCTTTGATCAGTTGGAGAGAAGACCCTGGGATTCCTACGGCATTTCTCCCAGGAATTCCGAACACTCCAAAGCCGTCTCCTCCTGCCCCAAAGGGGCTGCGTCCCTGCTCACTTCCTTCTGCCCTTGAGAGATCGATTCCCCTCGGCTGTGTTCTCACTACCTGTTGTGGACAAGGAGGTGCCATAGCAGTCCAGCTCGAGGATGTGGCTTGTGAAAAGTGACCTAGAAGTGGCGGTGCATTACACCTTTCTCGGGGCCAGCTGAAGGTGGCCAGCAGGAAGCCAGTTTACAGGTAGCAAATGATGGCTTTATTGCGCCTTTCTTTAGGGGAAAAAAAACTCCTCAGGTTTAGGACAAATAATATTAATTCACAGCTTGAGCATACATCTTAGTCATCAACCTTAAATCTAAATTAGTTTTGACTATTCCAGAAACCCATTTACAAAGGATAAAGATTTGCCACCATTAGGATATCCTAAAGAACTAGTCACAGAGGCTGGAGAAATCTATAGCAGGAGACCACATGCAGCCCTGAAAGGGGCGATAATAAACCAAAAGTCAAGCAACTGGGATTCGAGCCCCAGAAGTGCTTCTGTGTGACCTTGGGCAAGTGATTTAATTACTTTAGGTTTCAGTTTTCTCATCTGTAAAAGGAGAGGGGTGAGTGAACTTAAACCTCTCTATTTCTATGAGTTCCAAATATGTTCTGGGCAAGCAAGCAGTATTAGAATAAGCATGTCTTCTCCCAAGGCAATGACTTTGAAGGGAAAATATATTTATTTGGATATACAAGTCCTGGTGTTTGTTAAAAAAAATAGATTTTCATTGCTTTATAGTCACACCTCGTATATTCCAGCTTCTGTTAGAAGCCTTTTATGACTCTGTCATTCATAAATTTGTCCAAACTCTTTTTT
The DNA here is from genome assembly GCF_014824575.4 of Sturnira hondurensis. Lineage (NCBI taxonomy): Eukaryota > Metazoa > Chordata > Mammalia > Chiroptera > Phyllostomidae > Sturnira > Sturnira hondurensis. Next base: position 6,492,277 of record NW_028073511.1, on the reverse strand, counting down.
AATCCATTTACATTTCCTGTCTGTACCGCCTCTCAGGGTAATGAGTTCCATAACTTTATTACGTGCTAGGAGAAGTATTATTTCCTTGTTTGCCCTAAACTTACCTCAAGCTTCCAAACTGCCTGTTTGCCTTCATATTTCAGAATTTGATGACCAAGTTTATCCATAGTCTTTGCTTTATAAACTGGATTTTAAATCACATTAGGCTGCTCCGTAAAGCAGCAGCCCGCCCCATATCTTTCCCTTAATTATTACAGTCACTTAGACAATAAATGCGGCCACTGATGGTGTAAGGAAGTCCTGGCTCTAAAGGAGCCTGGAGGTCTAAAGCCCAGGCTTTCGAGTCAGACCAACCTGGGCTCAGATTCCAGCCCTGCCGCTTGCTGTGCGGTCTCTCTGAACCTCATTTCCTCAACTGGAAAATAGAAACCAGTACCTACCTCCCTCAGAAGTTGTTGTAAGAGTAGACTGACTAATCATTTTTGTAATGTGCCTAACACAGGGCCAGGTCCCTTGTTAATATCTCCCCAAATCTAGCGGTGGCCAGGTGATAGTGAGTGAATGCCATGACACCAGGTGGACAGTAATGTGCAGGGTGTTCTAAAATCATTGCTCACGTCATGAGCGGGGCCCAGAGAAGTGGTTGGCAAAGAACAATCTAAGCTGCCTTGCGTGAGATGATGAAAAGCTGTGGGTGGGGAGTGATGTCCTGAACACTAGAAGTGAGTAGAGTTTAAGGGGAGATCTCTGGCAACAGATCAATAGGAAATGTGATCTCAGCTTGAACTAAAGTGGCACCAGATCATGGACAATAAATATTTACAAGGTGGTAGAGATTTTAAATCAAAAAAGAGGGGGAAACTCATATGCTCTTTCCAGAGCAATAGTGACCTGAGTCACAGGGAGTAGAAATTCCATTGCTTGCTTTTATTAACCAGCTGTGTGACCTTGAGCAAGTAAAAGCTATCTATCAGTCTGGCTTTCCTTGCACATAGAATGGAATTAGACTACTTCACTGATTTACAAACCATGCTCCTCGGAACCTATATGTTAGAGAGAAAAGGAAAGAGATAAGGATGAGAAAGGAAATGAGTCTTCATCCCTAGTACGATCCAAGTAGCTATACTTCTAAGATCCTAAGATTGGCTCATCTAAGAGAATTTCATAAAGCCAAAATTATTTTTAAACCCTTAAATCACCTAAATATATACCGTGAAAAGTTAAAAGGAACCAAAACCAACTAAAGAACAGCAGAGTCACCTTTCCCACCTCACACACACTCTGGACTGTGCTGTTGTTGAACCAAGTGGCAGAAGTCTCTCTCTTTCTCTCTCTCTCATACACACACAGTTAATGAATGCATAAACTAATGCTATTGTAATAAGCTCCCATTTAAGATTTAAATTTTGGTTTGTTAAAAGACTCCTTAAGTTATTAAGTAATTGATACCACTAGATTGGATGCTGGGGTACCTTCCACTCTAACAGAATGGAATTACAATGAGGAGAATGTAAGCCTTGGATTCAGGAGTCTTCGTAGAGGGATTTGGAGAGAATCCATTCACATAAGGGGAAATTAGGACAATTTATTTGCACACCTAATCAGACAACCAACAGGTGTGGGAAGTAGATGGAAAACAAGCCAAAGTACATAAGCATTTCTGCATGAGTGCTGGAAGCCTAACAACAACAAAAAGAAACACTTGGCATCCAGTATACTCATAATCCAACTGGAGTTCCCACAAGCAACTGGTTACAAGAAAGGAATGCAGAAGACTCTATAGACCATTCCCTAAAGACATCTTCCCAATGCGTAGCCAGGGCCAAAACACCCATAAATTTCCAGGCACATCATCAGTATAATTGTTTTTTTAAAAAAACGTATAAATACTTTATCCAACTCCTGATTTAAAGCATGGGGTAATACAACTCAGGTAATTTGCATCATTCTCATTCTCCCACCTCAGAAAGACGTAACAAGCTACACAAGACAACTCATAAAACAAACAGAGAAAATAGAGCAAGAGAAAAAGAGTGAGAAAGGGAGAAGTGAAGGACAGGCTGAAGTATTTCAAAGAGGAGCATTGACAGAGGGTTTTTCAACAGGGAACACATGGAAGGGATGTTACCAGTACCTGCAAAATATCTGCAAAATTACAAAGGAGAAAACAAGGTGCCCATGGTCTTTCCCTTTTGGCTTCCTTCCTTCCTCCCACGTGGGAGCTTAGGGGAAGCAGTATGGAGACTAACAAAAAGCAGACTCTATCCAGTAAAGCAACATCTATTTAAAGGATATCTCACAGGTTTACTGTTTACATTTATCCATGGGAAATGCTTGGAACTTGTTATTCCATCAGAAGAATTCAACAGATGTTATAAATAATTCAGGAAAAATTATAAAAAATTATAGACAAATGGGAGGACTTGATTCAAGGAGAATGAAGCTCTTCATACACACTTGACCAAATAGTCAGTTTCTTATAGGGGAAGTTTTCTTCTTCAATCAGGAGCATGACTCTGGAGGTCGCTCAAATGCTTTCACATTTCCCCATTAGGTTGCTCATGCTAGGAGGAAAGGACCCGGCCTTATAATCCATCATAGCCACCTAAAGCCCCTGTCTAGCACACTGCCTGTACATATTCAGCAGTCATGGATACTTGATGAAACAAACTGAGCTGCACTGATTCATTGTGAGAGCTGGTAAATGTGGTCTCTCTATATGCTCTCTTGGTACTTTCAATGTTCCCTATGAATTTGTAAGGTCAATCCTTAATAATCAGTACATTTCTTGTCACCTAGAAAACATTCTTTTGTGTTGTTAACACTTCATGGGAAGGTCCAGTCTATTTGGTTTCCCAAGCTTTTCATCTAATAAGCACTTTAGAAAAGTATGCAATTTGAATAACAGCAGAATAAACTCAGCCTTAGCCTATTGTGATATGGAAAACAATACCAATCCATTTCAAAGCAAATCCCAGCATTAGGACATCCAAATATAACAGCAATCAACCAATAGTTTTCTTTAGAGCATGACTGTTGGTGCTGAGCCTGTGAAGGAAAAGGAGTATTCATGAACTATCAGAATTTGTTATCATTCTCTTTGAGAAGCAGCCAACCAGGACATGGAAGTTAGAAAGTCTGAGTCCAGTTCTATCAGGAAAGCACTGTATGCCCTCAGGTGGCTGACTGAGCCTCCCTGGGCCTCAGTTTCTTCATCTGTAAGCTGCAGAGGTTACTGAGTAAGGTCATAACACCCAAATCCCAGAATTCTATTCCCCTAAGTCTATTAGTTAAGAGACATACTATGTTTCTAGAAAATGAAGTTTTTATTTCTATATCTGAGATAATAAATCTCTAACTTAAAGTTCCATAAGATATTTGGAAGCCCAGAAAAAGACTCTCTGTGCATGCACTCATGCATGTTGGTGGGTGTGTATGGGGTGAGGAAAGTGATGAGAGTTGTACAAGGCAAAGTTGAATAGTAAACTCCTTTTGAAGCCTCCTGACTCCAGGAGAGAACTAATTTTCTCTGTGGTGTGACCACACTTCACTCCACATTTCCATGTTTATACTTGTCAACGAAACAACTCTTCAAGAAGAAACACTCCTTCTGAGAATCTTCTTACAGCTCATCCTCTACTCCACTATTAAATGAAAAACTTCTAGAGCATATGGACCTTAAGCCACGGTCCTGAAAAGGTTCAAGATGTAGATGAGTAGAGACCCATGTGAAATGAATGGGGCCAACAGAGCTGTAAAAAGAAGTGGGCTGTAGAGAAGCACTAGAAGTCTTGTTATGGAAGTCAGAGGTGTGGCTCGTTCTAGACAACCGCAAACACCAAGGAAGACAGAAACTTGCTCCAAAAGACTCTACAACTCTTCCAGAATTCTAGTTCTTTTTCTTTTTGTTTTTTTACCAGCCATGTAGAATTAAAATCAGTGAATGACATACTACACAGTGCCATTCCAATTGGCCAAGAAAATGAGAACAAGAAATGGCATGCTCTTTAAAGGCTCATGGGCCAGAATGAATAGCGCTTTGCCCATGTGTAAATGCTGTAAGAGTTTTTGTAAATACATAAAATAAAAACAAAACCCTTGTTGTTCAAAACTCCTGGGAAATATGAACCAACCACAGACATCTTGAAATGTTTTCAGCATTGTTATCTACAAGACTTTCTCCATTCATATGGGCAATAGGTCTGAGCTGTGACTGTGTTGCAACAAGAATGGATAATGAAAGGTCTTGTTCACTTGCAGCCAACTTTGTATGAATTGAACGTGTGCCTTTCCCTGTGGCCAAAGAGAATATAACAAAGCAGAATGTGTGGCCTCTACCCACAAGAAGATCACAATCCAATTGGTGAGATAAATTAGACATGTGCCCAAAATTAAACCCAAGAGATGCCACCAGACAATGTAAGAAATACCAAATGACTAATACAGGTGGGATGTGCAATAAGCCAGAAGATAGAGTGTGACTGAGCAGGTTGAGGAAGGTTTCACAAATCGGGCTTTGAATAGTGAGCATGAGGAATACAGTGAAGAGGAAAGGAGAGACTTTCAAAAACCTGGAAGAATGAGTATAGGCACCAATATCAAAAGAGAATGAGTAGTTAGTTCAGGCAGGCTAGCCTGAAGAATCACATTTGGGAGCAGCAAGATATGATGTTGCAATGACTGGGTAGACCAGTTGGCTAGGCTAAGCAACTCAGACTTTATCCTATGAGCAGTAGAGAACTTTTAAAGATAAACAATGTAATATAGGTTCTTGGTCATCCAAAAGTCCCTAGTGAGTCTAATCATTTCTCTATGGGGTAGTCCTTGCTCCTAGCCATTGTAACACTATTCAGAGGTACCCTCATTTTATGGGGTTTATCAGCTATTCTTCCCAAGTTACAGGCACTCTAGCAACCTTGAAGAATGTCCTAGAGTTAGAAGAAATCTAAGTTATCAAATTCTATTTCTCAATCAATGTAAAAATTTTTTCCCCACAAGACCCTGAAGAGCAAAGTATTCCCAGGGTCAGCACAGTATGCTGCATGGAGGAGAAACTCAATAAAGGTTGGTGAGTGAACAAATGAATTCAGCCACGTCTTAACCTCGGTCATTTTGACAACACTTGCTGCAATAGGCAGCATTTACCCCTTAGAAAGTTTTTCTTACTTTGAGTTAATTCTAGTTCTGTCATCAAAAAAAAAAATCTACTCATTTTTCCATGTCACTATGGAGATGGTGAATATTTGGAGATATTTGTTGGGACCCAATCCTGTCCTCTCTAAATGAACATCTCCAGTTCCTTTCTAGAGCTTAGAGGAATGAGCCCACTGCCATAAATAATTCTAGATTCCCTTGTGTCTCTTTCAATTCACCAAGAAAAGATGGGTTGTGTAAAGGGGTTGGATTAGATTTGGGGGAGTGGGTCTCTCAGGCTAGAGAGGCTAGAGCCATGAGTCTCTAAACTTTTGAACGTGTACCCTGGGGGGAGAGGTGTTCTGTTCCTGCTGCAACCAATGCCACATGGCCACTTTTCAATGAGTCTGATTCCCAAACTCCTACTCTATGGGTTCCCTGGGACCGGTCATCCTTCCACTGCTCCCATTTCCATCCGATGGCATTTTCCCCAAGAAGGGGCCTTCTCAAGGCCCCACAGGCAGCCTCTGCCACTAGTCTCTCTGTTGATTCTAAATTGCAGCATTACCATTTAAGCCCACTTCCTCCAGCTCAGTCCCTAGGGCCTCAAGGAGCAAAAGCAGCTGGTTCCTCATCCTCCTCACCATAATCCTTCAAATCCTCAAAAGCCTTCATTAAATCACAATTCCACCAATGTCACCACACCCTTAAGCTTCAGGGAATGCTCAGCTGCAAACCAACCCTTCACCTTCTAAATCAGGGGATCACAGTCAGCATTTCTAAAAAAAACAAAACCAAAAATACTAGAGCTCATCATACGCAATAAACATAAATATTGTTCCTGGAAATTTTCTTTTTATATACTAATACTTTTTTAGTTATGCACATAAATATTGCTCATGCACTGACATGAAATATTGTGCCTTTGTTATTGTGGGTTTGGTCAAAAGAATTTACTAGACACTGTTATCTGCCAGCTCAAAGCTATGGCTGTCTGTAACTAATATCTGAGCCTACAGGGCCACGTGAGAGAAAGAGAGGTTCTGGAGGCAGACACTGTATCTGTCTGATTTACCTCTGAACCCAAGTGCCTCACTCAGTACCTGCACTAAGTGGGTGTCTAATAAATATTTGTGAAATGAATGAAATTCACTCATGAGCTGGATGACTTCTGGGACTCAGTTTCCTCATTTGTAAAATGACTTTTCAGCACTTCTCGGTGAATTTTGAGTTCCCTCAAACTCTACCCCAAGAATCCATTGACCATATCTGGGTCCTGGAACATGCTTTTGCAATGGCAGAGATTGGGTCTGGTAACTCTTCTCTCCCCTCCAATTCATGCTATACAAAGAACCACCTCTGGATAGGAAGTGTGAGGATAAGCCCATGCTGAAAATGAGTGAAGAAAAAACATGAAGTAAATCCTGCCCAGTGTATGTCAGGCTGTGGTTTGTACTAGATTAATGAAAGCCCCACATGGCATAATTGTGTTTACAGTGAGCTTATAGGAGTTTTCCCTCAAGGTAGGGAAAGGGGATCAGGTTAAACAAATTATTTAGCTTTTTCTGACCTGAACTGGCAACGGCAATGGGGAGCAGTAGCTGAGGAATCGCCTTCCCAACCTCAGCCCAGATTATACTCACCTTGAGTTCCTTAGCAACCAGACACGGGTCTTCCATCAGGGAGGTGGCGGGCAACTCCTGCGCACTATCCAAGAAGGTCTAAAGCCCCAGATTGCTTCCTGTGGGCAAAATGTACCTTATCCAATTGTGTAGAAGAGACTTCCAACCACAAGGCAGCAAGGGGCATTACAGGAATTAAAGGCCTTGCTTTTCGGATGAAAAAACTGAAGCCAGTAAGCAAATGTGGTTGCCCAGAACTAGAATCCTGTTATCTTTATTGCTGTCTCTCACCTCTTCTTCCTAAAATAGAGACACTTTATGGAGTTACATACAGTTTACATCTACAGAAGGGTAATATCCTGCCATTCTGGTAAGGAGAAAATGTAAATCCTAACTGCTGAATCTACACACACTGAAAATCTTGTCTGAAGTAACATTTTACTCAATGAATTCAGTGAACGATGTGTTGCACTGGTGTATTTGACTTTCTTTGGTCTAAAAGCAAGTCAATTTTAACTACAGTTTGGGGAGTGTGGATATAGTTTTGCCTAGTTTTTATGGTTGATTTTTTTTCAGTCAATCCCCAACCATTGCCAGTTTCTCTTTAGTCTCTGAAGATATTTTTAGGTATGAGACTGTACTAACAGGATGTATGTAATTTATTGGCAGAACTTTTCTGTCAACCCGTCAGTCATTTTTGATTCCAAATTACAGGGACCCAACCCAGGTCTGGGATGCATTCACATTAAATGATTGTGGATCATTTATTTCAGAAATGATAGGTTGGGGAAAATGTGCTTTGCACATGAGAAATGAAGCCCCACAGCAGACCAAGTTTCCTGTTTCCTTGAGGTCCTCATTTTTCCACTTAGCCTCTTTGTTAACTTTTTCTTCCTTTCACTTAACAGTCTTGAAAGGATCCAAAAACAGACCAGGAAAAAGGCTTAGCCACCCACTCCCTGGCCCCGGGTGAAGTAAGACCACACTTCTGGAAGAGAGGAAGGAAGTTATTGAGATCACAACTGACAGTTGGCATCACCCTTGGGAGGTCAGCGGGGTCATGAGAAAAGGGATGATAGCCCACGTTTTGCAGACTCACCTGGATTAGATGACATGGCCAAGCTTCCACAGAAAGAAAAAGGGATGCCCCTCATGACACTGCCATCTCTTCCTAGAAAAGATTCCCACCATTGGTGAGACTCCTCATGGTTCGTATAACCCAGCACTGCACCTGTACCAGCGTGATAAGTTCAGTCAGAGAAGCACAGCCTCTGAGTGACATGGAAGGTGGCGTGGGTTCAGCAGGCAGGACTTAGAGTCGTGGCAGTAGGTTATGGGGCTCCTATCAGTCTTCTGCCTGATGGCTGGGTGGGCAGTTAGGAGGGAAAGAGGAGGGGGAGTGGGAGAGGCTAAAACAAACAGGAAGGACAGTGTGCCCCTCTCACCACCTCCAGCGGTGATGACGGGGCCCCTCCCCTCAAAGCTGCTCTTACGCCCAGCCCAGGAGGGAGAGAAGCTGCAGGCTGGGGAGGACCAGCCAGCCCATCAGCCCCAAAGCACCTGTATCGACTTCTGCAGACAAAACTGGGAGTACGACAATTACACAGATTTTACTTCGTGTCAATTCTTGGGTAACTTATATTATTCAAATTTTTATTTACTTAGGCTTTTAATGAAGCTACGATTCATATATTGTGACTCTTAGGTGTATCTGTGATTGATCTTGACAAATTCATAAACCCATACGACACACATCCCTATCAAGATGTAGCGTGCTTCCATTATTCCAGAAAGTTCCCTCCCAGTCAACATCCCTTCCCACTACAATACCACAAGTAGCCACTGTCCCAGTTTCTTTGGCAATGGATTTGCTTTGCCTGTACACGAATTCTGTGTAAATGAAATCATAGGACAGTTACTCTTTTGCAATATGGACTCTCTTGACACAAAATTTGTGAGATTGTCCAAGCTGTCACACGTATCAAGAGATCATCCCTTTTTATTTCTGAGTAATATTCCAGTATACAAATATACTGCAGTTGCCCATTCACCTGCTAATGGACATTTGGGTTGTTTTCACTTTGAGGTTATTATGAACACAGCTACGATAAATATTTTTGTAAAGGCATTCGGAGGAGGGGGGACGTGTGATGTCACTTGGGTAATAACTGTAGGGGAGAATAACTGAGTCATAGGGTAGAGGTATGTTTAATTTCATCAGAAACTTCCAAGCTATTTTTCAGAGTGAGATGTTGTGGCTGAGTTGTGTCTCTCCAGTATCCGTATGTTGAAGTCTTAATCCCCAGTACCCCAGAGTGTGACTGTACTTGGAGATAGAATTTTTAAAGGGGTAATTAAGATAAAACAAAGTCATTAGAATGGGCTTGAATTCAATTTCACTGATGCCCTTACAAGAAGGGAAGATAAGGATGCAAATAAACACAGAAGAAAGCCCATGTGAAGACACAGGGAGAATACAGCCACCATCGAACCAAGGAGAGAGGCCTCAGAACAAGCCAGTTCTGCCAACACCTTGATCTTACACTTCTAGGCTCCAGAATCATGAGAAAATAAAAACTCGTCGTTTAAGCCACCCTGTGTGCAGTACTTGGTCGCGGCAGCCCCAGCAGAGTAAAACATGTTGACGCCATTTTTATACTCCCAGCAGCAGGGTCTATGTGTTCTGTTTGCTCCATGTCCTCACCAACACTCAACTTTGGCAGCATTTTTATTTGAACCGGCACACTATTTTGTGTGCTGATTGGCCATTCATTCACCTCCTTTTGAGAAGTGTATGTTCAAGTTTTGTCTTAAGTGATTGAGTTGTAGAGTTCTTTATGGATTCTGAACACAAATACTGAAACAAGTAATAGATGGCAAACATTGTCTTCCAAGCTAAGATTTTTTTATTCATTGCCTTAGCAGTAGCTTTTGAAGAACAGAAATTTTTAATTTTAATAAACTATGTATCATTTTATAACTATTACTTTCTATGTACTCTCTAAGAAATCTGTTTCTGCTCCCAAGACCTTCTAGAAACTATATATTCATGCTATATCTGGGATCCATTTTAAATGAATTTATGTGTATGATGTAAGACATAGGATATGATTCACTTCTTTCATATGTATCCGAGCACAATTTGTTGAAAAGGCAATCTGTGCTATTGGATTTCTTTGGCGACTTTGTCAAAAGTCAATTGGCCACATATGTATGAGGCTCTACTCTGACGTTTATTCCCCATCCTTGACCTGTGCAAAGAGCAGAGGAAGCCGGTCAGACAGTCAACACGCCAGGAAGCGCTCCCCCTCCGAGGGTCTCCATCTCAGTGAAGGACACCGGCACCCATGCCATTGCCCAGCCAGTGCAAGGCATTGTTATCTCATTGTTACCTGCCCAGGGTCCACCTGCATGCTCACTGGCTCCTTTCCAAACCATGTTCTATGCAACATCTTATCCCATTATTACGTAACTCCTTTAATGAGTTCCCATTCTTGTTAAGAAAGATCCGTGATTCTCACCTGTGATTTATAATAAGGTGTTCATGGTCTCCACGGTATGTACGCTGGACTCCTGCAGTTCCTTGCTTTCTCCCGCCATCAAGGCCTTCCGTACATTTCATACTGTTCCCTGGATGGCTTCTCTTCCTTATTCAGACAACCCCCACTCCCTCTGCAGTTCAGGTATCACCTGTTTAAAGAACTCTTCTCTTGTCTCTCTAATTAGAGCAAATCTCTCCCTTAGAGGGTTTTGTAGCGTCTCTCCTCTGTAACATCACCATGGGAATTTTTCACGTTGTATTTTTTATTACTTGATTAACCTCTCTGTTCCTCATTGTTCTCTACATGCCGGGAGATCAAGGTTCGTGTCTGGATTTGGCTCACTAATTTATCTCAATAGTACCCACTCTGTGCCTGACAGGCAGAAGGTGCCCAGTAAATACTTTGTTGGGCAAATGAATGAAAGTAAAGAAGGTAAGAAGGAGGGAAGACATGAATTTGCTTCTCTTTCTCTTAGCCCCCACCCCCACCCCTTGCCACCACCACCATGTCCAATCCACTTTCAAAATGTGGACTCCGCCTGTCTGGTCACCTCCTGCCGTCTCGGTCACCAGCCTGGTCCAGGCCACCACCAGTCTCACCAGAACCACAGCAAAAACTTCTCTACCAGCTTCCCTTGTACTCTCAGACTATTCATCCTGCTATAACAAATTATTCCACATTGGGTAGCTTATAAACAAGATGAACTTATTTCTCCCTGTTCTGGAGCTGCAAGTCCGAGATCAGGATGCCAGCATGGTCAGACTCTGGTGAAGGCCCCCTTCCAGGCCCCCTCCCAGGCCAGCTTCTCACTGGGTCTTCACATGATGGAAGGTGCGTCACAAAGTAGCTCTGTCCAGCTGCTTTGATGGGGGCACTTACCCCATGCCTGTGGTGGAGCCAAAGGCCCTGCCTCCCAATCATCTCTGAAAGGCCTCACCTTCTAATGCCATCAACTTCCAGGTTAGGTTTCAACGTGAATTTTGGGGGGACCGAATCATTTAGACCATAGCATACCCTAAGTTCATTTCAAAACAGTCAGCATGAACCCTTTAAAATATACGCCTACTATATACTAACCAATCACTCATCACAACAACCAGATAACATCCAAACTTTTTGTTACTTATCAAAGATGCTTGGCTACCACTCCCAACTTACCACCTTACACCACGCCGTGGTAGCCTCCCTGGACATGCTGTCATTTCCTCAACACACCAGACCCACTCCTGACTCGGGTACTTGGCCACCGATATGCTCCGCCTAGAAGTTACTTTCCCCGTGATGCTGCTTCCCCTCTTTAGGCCTCAGCTCACATGCCACCTCCTCAGAGAAGCCTCCCCTGATTATCCTAGCTAAAATAGTCCCTGCCTACCCTCATCATTGTCCATCGCCTGACAACTTCATTTTACTTCACAGGAGCCATGACTTTCTAACATACTACATCTTACTTTATCTTCCAAAGCGGACACAGTATTGTTCAACATTCTATATGTGTAGCCCAGAAAAGAAGCACAGAGATGGGGCTTAATAATTATTTAACTGGATAATTGATAATAGAGAGAACAAACACTTAGGCACTGCTCGGCATATAACTGTTCAATAAATAATACTATATATTTAAAGATATGTAGTCATTGAAGCCAATAGAATGATCTTCAGGTGATTACAATTCTCTATTTAAGACACTCAAAAATGAAACCTAAAAAACAAGTATAAATTATAAGCATGTTAAAAACATCCTTATATCTAAGCATTAATTAGCTTTCTTACTTTGAGCTATGGTTTTCTTTTACATTCTCTTTTACAGGTTTTAAACTGTTTTTTCATTGAAATCTATACCATGAACATTTTCTGCAAAGAAAAACTAAGTGGCTGAAAGTCTTGGGAAGAAAAAACTTAAAGTAACCCTGAGGGTTTTGCAGTTCCCCCGTCCCAGAGTCCAGGTCCGCATGCCTGTCCCCTGGATGTTTCACTGTCCTGCAGTTTCTGTCCCTAAACTTTTGTATTTCTTTGATGCTATAATAATCACCTTATTTAATTGAATTAAAATGATCTTATTTAGTAGAACTTCTTCCTGGGGCGTCTATACCTTGCTATCAATCATAAAAACATGAAAAGAATAGTGTTCTGTTTTGTAAACTTTTTTTACTGAGTTGCATAGCGTGAAAAAATTTTCATGTCAACAGACATATATCTGAATAATTTTAAATGGCTACATATGATTCCATTGACTGGTTAAAACATGAAATCTATCCAGTCTCCTATAACTTGACTTTTAAGTTTCAAGGCATTGCTATTCTTTCTCCCTCTTGACTTGTTTGACTTTTCTTCTTTTATTTTTGATTGAAATCTCAAACTGGTTTTTTATTAGAAGACAAACCTTGTCAATTTTCTTGTGGAAAAACAGAAAACTTAGAAAGGCAAAAGACTTAAAATGAGATGACTCAAAATAGTTCCGGGGCATTTTTTATGTTCATGGCATCTGTGACATACCTAAGCAGGAATAGGCCTCGGAACCAGGTAAGAGGCAGGCAAAGGAGGGGGGTGGGGAAAGGGGACAATTGTAACAGTGTGAACAATAAAAATAAAGCGGAAAAGAGCTGATGCCACAGAGAACTGACATCACACAGCCTATGTCTGACCAGTGTAAGAACAGGGCTGGGTGCTACCCACCCATTCTGCTGGCTTTGCCAGAAGACCACACTTACAAGAGCCAGATCTTAAAACTTGGATACTAGTTATCCCTAACAAGGATAATTGGATCCCTCTTTCTAAAATCATAGGCTTGAGACATTCCTTACAAAAGCATGATGTCCCCTAAAATTATATTTTTAACTTTATAGCTAGCACCCATGTGTCCCTGGCTACTGAACTCAGGTGAGTGTGGTTTGGAGTAGGATGGAAGCTTTCTCCCTGAGCTTGTTTTTCCCCAATTTTGTTACTAAGCCTTTGAATGGAATGGATTTCAAAGCCTCAGAGTGTCTGGTTAGCCACATTAATTATCCAGATGAGCTGACTTTCTGGGATTTCAAGTCATTTAGGAGGCACAATGACAGACGAAAGCTTGTGGCCTACAAGAAAGACAGAGTGAGGGACAAGGAGGCTTCTGAGGGCATGTGCACAGTCACTGCATGGCTCGGCTCGAGCGTAAGGGAAGGGTCAGGCTAGCTATTCTCCTCCCTCTCCCTAAATTCTAGGATTTTGTGGCTCGGTTATCCGTGGGTGAATTCCAACTGCTTCCCTAAAAAGACTTAATCACTTCTTAAGTTAATTCTCACTTTTGTTAAACATAACATTTTGAAAAAAATGCAAGTCCCTTACACTTTCAAGTTAATTCTACTTGTTCTTGGACTCAGGTGCTCAAAAAGAGAACACTCTCGGCCTGGGAGTTTTGTGAATTAGCATAGTCCTGGTGTCCTTTTAAGTAATTCAGCTGAGTTTAACAGCAAGCGTCTAATTCAACACATTGACTGAAATTCACCAGTCCAAGCCACTGTAGACTGAAGATATTGTGGGAGATAACAGACATTAAAGAGTTTATTTTTGTCTTATTTGATTCAGATGATCGGCTGGGTTTATCTCCCTCGCCTGAGTTAGAGAATTCTCTAGCTCTCCTCTCTCCTCCCTTCTGGTTGCCTTGGGCACATGGGCGCGTTTGTGATGTGTGGTACGGGCCTATGGAAAAGTTCAGCTGATTGAAGATCCTACAGGACATGAGGCAAGGAAGTGAAGGTCACACCTCAGAGAACTAAGGATCTTTTCAAAATGTTGCTCACTATATCTAGAGCAAAGAGCAACTTTAATGCAGAAAAAGATTGTTTTGATTTTCATTTCCCCAATGATATATATATATATATATATATATATATATATATATATAGTATTTTGCTGGGCATAATGCTCACCCACATTTTTGTACCATTATGTATGGATTATTATACCCATGTATAATGCACATCCTTATTTTCCTCTTAAAAATTTGGGCAAAAAGTGTGCTTTATACAGGGCAAAATATGGCACATGGGTTTATTTCTGGGCTCTCTGTTACACTGATCTATGTGTCTATTTTTATGACAATACCATACTGTTTTTGCTTAGTAAAACAACACATAGTTCAAACAGTCTACTTGTTGGCCTATTTAAGATCTATTGTGGTTCAATACAAATTTCAGGATTGTTTTTTCTATTTCTGTAAGAAAAAAATGTCACTGGACATTTGCTAGGGGCTGCATCAGATCTACAGATGGCTTTGAGTCGGAAGAACATTTCAACAGTATTAGTTAATTCAACACTAACTGATTCATGAACATAGGACATCTTTCCATGTACTTGTCTTCTTTAATTTCTCTTATCAATGCCTTATAGTTTTTAGTATACAAATGTTTCACTTCCTTGATTAAATGTAATCCTAAGTATGATATTATTTTTATGTTATTATAAATGAAATTGTCTTTTTTCAGATATCTCATTATTAGTGTACAAATTTTTTTAATTGTTTTTGGTTGATTTCTTTTTTTTTAAGATTTTATTTATTTATCTTTAGAGGGGAAGGGAAGGAGAGGGGGAGAGAATATCAATGTTGTCTCTCATGGGTCCCCCACTGGGAACTGGCCTGCAATCCAGGCATGTGCCCTGACTGGGAATCGAACCACAATCGTGTGGTGAGCAGGCCCGCACTCAATCCACTGAGCTACACCAGCCAGAGAGTGTATAGATTTTTATCTATTGACTTTGTATCCTGCAACTTGACTGAATTCATTGACTCTAAAAGTTTTCTGGTAGAGCCTTTAGAGTTTTTTATATACAATGTCATATCATCTGAAAATTAAAACAGTTTTACTTCTTCCATTCTCATTTGGATGCTTTTTAAAATTGTTCTTGCCTAACTGCACTGGCTGGGACTTTTAGTTCTATGTTGAATAAAAGCAGTAAGAGTAGGCATCTTTGTCTTGTTCCTACCTTAGAGGAAAAGCTTTCAGATTTTCACTATTGAGTATGATGTTAGCTGTGGGCTTGTCATGTATGGCCTTTATCATATTGAGCTACATTCCCTCTAAACTCACTTTGTGGAGAGATTTGAACTTAAATGATGTTGAATTTCTTTTAAAATGATTTTCTACACCTATGAAGATGATTATAAGATTTTTACCTTTTATTTTGTTGATGCAATGTATCACACTGATTGGCTTGTGGATGTTAAAGTATTCTTTCATCCCAGGAACAAATCTTACTCGTTGGTGATACATGGTCCTGGTGATGAACTTAGTTGCTAGTATTTTGTTGAGAATTTTTGTACCTATGTCTATCGGGGTCAATCAAGGGTCACTGGCCTGTAATTTTGTTTTCCTATAATGTTCTTGTCTGATTTGTTATCAGGGTAATGTTGGCCTCATAAAATACATTTGAATATATTCCTTCCTCTTTTACTTTTTTGGAAGATTTTGAACAGTATTGGGATTACGTCTTTAAATGATTGGTAGACATCATCAGTGAATCCATCTGGTCCTAGACTTCTGGTTTTGTGGCAGGCTTTTGATTACTGACTCAATCTCCTTACCAGTCAGTAACTGGTCTATTTAGGTTTTCTATTCTTCATGATTCAAACTTAGAAGGAATTTATCCTTTCTTCTCGGTTGTCCAATTTGTTGGTGTATGATTATTCATATATTATAATCTTCAGCATATCTACTACTGGTTTTGCCTTTGTGGTTCCCATGAGGATTCCATAACATATAGCATCCTATTTCAAGTCGATAACCTTGAAAGCATATTAGAAACTTTATATTTTTATTGTTACCCCTATAGTTTAGGTTTTTAATGTTACAACTTACACCTTTTAAAAATTGTACATCTAAAATAAATTATTGCAGTTATAGCTATTTTTCTTATTTTGCAATTTAAACTAGGACTGTGATTTATGTAACACTAACGCAATAGTAGAGACTCTTACTCTGACTCTATATTTACCTTTGCTGATGAATTTTACACCTTCGTACATTTTTGTGATGGAATGGCCTACTTTCACTGCTGCTTCTAGAGTGTTCTTTAGTATTTCTTATAAAGCAAGTCTACTGGTGATAAATGTTCTCTGTTTTTTGTTTGTTTGGGAAAATTTTTTATCTCTCCTTTGTTTCTGAAGGACAGGTCTGGCAGGTATGATAACTTCCTGGGGACTCTGAAAAGAAAACAATAACAGGTTCATCAGGCTGGTGGTGTAGGACATTACAGACTTCAGTCCCCTTCACAAGAAGCCCGACTATCAACTATCCATAGACAAGACACCACTGTGAAAAATCTCACCATAGGATAAGAGCCCTGACTTCATAGACCTCCCAGTCAGACCAACATTCTCTGCCCCTTCTGCCTCCACCGGGGCTTATGCACTGAGAAGGAGTGGAGGAAATACCCCTAGGCTTGCAGAGAGAGCTCATGGTAAAGACATATCCAGAATCAGGGCAAAGCTTTCTCCAGATATCTAGTTCCTCCCACCTTCAAGACTAAAGCAATTTACAGTGCTCACGCGCGCGCACACGCACACACAAATTAGCAAGTTATCAACTTTTCCTACTATTGGGGGGAGGAAAAATGTCTAGTTCACTAGTGTTTTATATACCAGGAACTTTCAAGTTCAAATGACACATTTTTATTTACTAACAGTCTAGAACACACAAGGGAAAGATAAACAGCATAAAATAACCAAGTAAATGAAAAAACTTGACACTCACATTCCATCTGCCCCTGTAATCACCATTGCCACCACCACTGCCCTCAACAAACACTGTGACCAATTAAAACTGAAGCTCTACAAAACTATGAAAATGAGTGTGTATACAAAGCTTCACTGAAATAAAGAACAAACTGACAAGTGACCAGAGTGGAGGAGAGAGGGGGATAGTCGGGGAGAAAAAGGGAAGGGTCATCAAGGAACATGTGTAAATGACCCATGGACAAAGCCAAAGGGGGGGAGAGGGATTGAGGGTGGGAGGTGGGTGTGGGTGGGGCAGGGGTGAAGTGACGGGGGGAACATGGAGACAACTGTACTCCAACACAATAAAATAAATAAATAAATATTTTTGTAAGTAGAAATAATTAAGTAAATAAGTTCAATTAAATTTTTCAAAAGCTTCTTTAAACTTGATTGAGAAGTACTTCTCTGTAGAGGAAGAGGAAGGTCAAAATGTTGTGACAGAAACTACCTCCACAGACTGTACCTTCCAAGCTCAGGACGGTGCCCCAGGGCCCTTTAACTTTTAGATTGTGCAGCTGAGGCCTGAAGTGGTTCCTTGTGTGCTATATTTGTTACAAATCTGCTTTACTGTGAAGTCTTTTTAAATGTGATTTGTTATTGTGGCCCTTTTTACAATGAAACGATACTTGACTAGTTCTAAACTGTACACACTGTATGAAGCTTCTCCTCTCAGTGGGTTTCTTATGTGTAAGTTCTATGTGTAATTTCTATGTGTAATTTCATATCTTGCAGTGTCTCATAAATAAAGATTAAATTCCACCCTTTAAAGAAAAATACAACAAATGAAATGATACGGCATTTTTAAAAAGCATATCTGCCTTACATCACGGATCTTACTTGNGTCAAAATGTTGTGACAGAAACTACCTCCACAGACTGTACCTTCCAAGCTCAGGACGGTGCCCCAGGGCCCTTTAACTTTTAGATTGTGCAGCTGAGGCCTGAAGTGGTTCCTTGTGTGCTATATTTGTTACAAATCTGCTTTACTGTGAAGTCTTTTTAAATGTGATTTGTTATTGTGGCCCTTTTTACAATGAAACGATATTTGACTAGTTCTAAACTGTACACACTGTATGAAGCTTCTCCTTTCAGTGGGTTTCTTATGTGTAAGTTCTATGTGTAATTTCTATGTGTAATTTCATATCTTGCAGTGTCTCGTAAATAAAGATTAAATTCCACCCTTTAAAGAAAAATACAACAAATGAAATGATACGGCATTTTTAAAAAGCATATCTGCCTTACATCACAGATCTTACTTGAAAGAATAAGTATAAAAATCCAGAGATAACCTAATTCTCATAAATAATTCTGAAGAGTCACTTAATTATCTGTTTTTAAGCTTTTTCTAAAAATATTAAGATTCTAATCCTTTTCAAATGAATTTGGAACAACTAATGTTGTGTTTTATTAAGATCAACACAACCATCCTATTTTGGTCAATTTTGTCAACCAGTGGAAAAGCAATGCAGCCAAACCACTCATTTAGAATGATGTAGGTACCTCCAAAAATCAAAACAATCAGACTAGAAAAAAAAAAACAACTTTTCTCATCTTTTCTTATATATCCTTCTTTCATTGTACCAGAGCACCAGTTACTAAGAATCGCAGATGAATAAGGAAATAACTATTAATAAATTGAATTCCTGTCTACATAATGCCAAAACATCTAATAAGTCTGGTTAAGAAATTTTCAACCCAGATGTTTGGCACTGCATAGACAAAACATCCAGATGACTGGCTGAACTTGTGAATAAACTGCTGAAATGGACCAGATGTTTCTGCTCCTTAGGGCTTCGGGGTCTAGGGGTCCTTAGGGACATCAGGAGAAAGCAAATGTCCCCACTGGACCTTCACCACCTGCATGTCTTCCCTGGAAACTGAAATGGGCGTGTAACAGCGGGTTCGACATTAAAAAACGTCAACGAGCAAGCGCCTTAGAAAAATCAAGTGAAAAGTACAAGAAGGACGTAATATGATAGTTATCTGAAATCCATATTTTGGGAAGTCACTGAGTCACATCTATCTTGAGGCACTGTGGTTACATTTCTAAATATTCTCCCCCTGAGACTTTCTTTTTCAACCCAAGTTCTGGGCCACCCTTGCCCGACCTGGGGTGGGGGGTCGGGGGGGCAGTAATTTTTGTATAGGCAACAGTCGAAACCTAGAACTTTCTCCTTCTCCCACCCTGTGGCTTTGCCCCTTTCTGGCTCCCTTCTCTGTTCTTCCTTTTTTCCAGTTTTCCCTTGTCACGGTGCACAGCCCGCGCGATGGGCGGCCCCGGCCGGAAGACGCAGGGCCAGAGCCGACGGGACAGCGGGAGGGACGGAGGGACGCGGGCGCGGGGAGGGCCGGCCGACTGCCAGGGGGCGCAGCCCGCGGCCAGCGGAGGCGCGGCGCGGCGCTCAGGGTATTAGCCGGCGGGATGGGCCGGAGCCACAGGCCCCTCCAGCAAATCGGTCTAAAACGGTGCCTGCAGTTAACTGAGGGCAGCAGGAAGGGGAGAGTCTGCAAAATGACCATGTGATTACTGAGCTCCCGACCGTATTTAGAAAACAGCTTTGGCTTCCGTCAGAAAGTGCAGATATGCATTTAATCCGTTATATAATTTTTGTTTTCCGAGAGGGGGGTGGTTTTGTTTCCTTTTTGAAAACGTCGTTCAGAGATTTCCTCCGGAGTTTCCTGGACCCTTGTCCAGGGCTCCTGGCCGCTGCGTGGAAGGCGGAGGAGGAGGGCCGCCTGCTCTCGCCTCTCCCTCGGAGGGGCAGCCTTCCGCCTGCCACCGGGGAGGAGTCACCGCGTCTCCCATCAGGATGCGATTGACAGAACAAGTGAAGTGATGTGGGAAAGAAAAGAGAAAAAATAAACGCTTCCCAGCGTCCCGCGTGAAGCCGGCCCCACGTTGTGCTGGGCGGAGGGAAACCGAGAGCAAACTTCAAAGAACTTAGCGACACTCCACTCCTCCCCGCGAAAAGCACGTGGGACGCACCCCGATGTCACTAGTACGGAAAGATGGCAGAGACAGACAGGGAAATGGAAATACGAAAATAAAAGTATTATTTTCCTCCCTCTGCATTAAAAAAATAATAATAATCCTTCTCCTATTTCTAACCATCCCTAACCCCTGCCTGGTTGCCTGGTTTTCCCCTCCCCTCACCCCCTCCTCTCTCAGGAATTGGCTTTATTTAAAAAACTATATTTCTGCCCAGGCATTCAAAAACGCTGAGTGCCTCAAGCAAAGTAGTAGAATAAGCATGTTTCTTACTGCTTCTTGGCAACTCTGCGGCCCAAGACCTGCTTCCAATTAGAGATCATGTGGCTTCAGTTTAGTATTATCATGAAAATGAAATTACCACTTTAGAAAAGTCAAGTTATTTTGGAAGTGAAAACTGCAGGTCAGAGCCCACCAAAATTCCAAAAAAATTTGCTCAAGGAACATCTTGTGAGGGGTCAAAATGGCCCGGCTGATAAACATCCTGGGGTTGTGATATGCCGCTTCTCTGGCACTCCTCCCTGGGCCCTGTTGTGAAGGTCAAGCTCATTATCCTTCAGGGAGAGGCATCCCTCTGATGGCCGATCCCAGGGCGCTCTGCTGGCGGAGAAGAAGTGCCGGCTTCTCAGACCCTCTGCTGTGTTTCCACCCTGCTCACCTCCACCACTCACCAGGCTGGGACATACTCTTCCTTAGCTTCCATTTGCTCTGGTCAGGTCTGTATTGTCCCTCCCCAACAAGATAGTAAATTCCTGAATACAAGGGTTGTGTCTTTACTTTTTTGTAGCTTCAGAAATTTTTTAGAACAGGAAGGGACTTAGTTCCATTGCTTCATTTTAAAGATAAGGACTGTTTATTAACTAGTTTCTGGATGACCCTCAGTGAGGACTGGGGCCTCTGGGCACATCAAGGTCAGCCCTGAAGCCACAGTGTGCCCTAGCACATGGATGCCTTTCAAAAGTGTTGAAAACCACACCTGGATAACCTCTTTTATCCAGGTGTGGTCTTTAGCGCAGTGGTTAAGACTCTTGAGATTCTGAAGAACTGGGTTCGAATCCTGAGGCCATCACTAACTAGCTCTACGAATTAAGACAAATGGCTTTACCTATTGAAGTCTTCGTTTAATCATCTGTAAAGTTGGGAAGAAAATAAGTATCTAGCTCATGGTTTGCTGAGGATTAATAAGATAATGTACGTGAAGTATTTAGTCTATAAATTCAGTAAGAACTAAAAAATGGATATTGTTTCATTATCATTATTATTTGGCATGTGTTGGATGGAACACAAACAGAGGTTTTCTTTTATAAAAAGCTCCACAGCCTGTCATGTGAAAACATGGGTTTATTTGGAAGAAATGGTCTGTATCAGCTTTCTGGAACCATCTCTGTTATTATGAAATTCCAGGAACTAGACTAAAATAACAACAGGGTGGGAGAGAGGGTGAGTGGGTTCTTCACAAAGCCACTTGGACCAACCAGCCAGTAGATCAACAATGAACCGGGCACACTTTGTGTGTCGGGCACCAGCTCTGGTGCTGCGGGGTGGTCGGGAAGTGTTAAACACGGGCTCTGGCTTTAAACGTCCGTAATCTAGTGGGAGATACAGAGAACTAAAATTTCATCTGTGCATAGTGGGCCTCAAAGGATCTATTATACACAAGTACTACAGGAGGTCAAAGGAAATAGTGACAGCTTCCAGGTGATGAGAGAGGGAAAATGTCACAGAAAATGTAAAACTTAAGGTTGCTCTTGAAGGGCTGGAAAGACTCAACTTTCCAGATGGTGATGAGCTAGCGGTGCTCTGCATGCTGAGGGAAGGGTCTGTGCACAGAGAGGTGGGTTGAAAGGCAGGGAGTCCAGACTGGCTAAAGTTAAAGGCATGCACCCGAAAATGTACTGTGAAGAGCTTCGAATGCTTGGCTTACCACCGGGTCTTAGTATTGTCACACAGGGTGTGGTGCCCCTCTAGGCTGCCCGGTGTACAACCCAAACAACGGTACTTAGCTGCTTGGCTAACTCGGTTTCATCCTGCAGGTAGCCACGAGGCTCTGATTTTCATACACGTGTTGAAGATATTGCACTCAACTTGGAAGAGTTTTAGAAACAGTCATTAGTTACTGGCCCCCAATTGGGTGTAAAGAAGGAGAGAAGCTATAGTGCTTTTAAGCCCTGGCTCTTTATGTTCATAGTACATTTGGAGTTTAAGGAACCTTGCTTCAGGTTAACAGTTTTTCTAAGCTAACTGGGGCAGGGGCAGGGGGGAGTCTAATATCTTAGACTAAAATAGTTACCTCCACTTTATTGTGGGTCATTCTAAATTTCTGTTTAGTAACAATGTCTGAAGGAGTTCAGGAAAGAAAGGGCAGGCTAGGAGGCTGGAAGGAGGGGAGGAGAAGCCATGGTACTGTCTATACTTCTTCAAAGAGGCAGGAAATGGTCATCAGTAAATGGCCATGAGTAGCTCAAAAAACTATGGTACATTTACACAATGGAATACCACACAGCAGAAAGAAAGAAGGAGCTCCTACCCTTCACTACAGTGTGGATGGAACTGGAGAGCATTATGCTAAGTGAAATAAGCTAAGGGGTGAAAGACAAATACCATATGATCTCACATATAAGTGGAACTTATTCAACAAAACAAGCAAGCAAGCAAAATATAACCAGAGACATTGAACTAAAGAACAAACTGGCAGTCAACAGAGGAGCGGGGGGGATAATGAGGGAAAATAGGGGAAAGGTCATCAAGGAACATATATAAAGGATACACGGACAAAGCCAAAGGGGGTAGGATTGAGGGTGGGAAGTGGGGATGGGAGAGGCAGGGGGCAGTTTTGGGAGGGGGGAATAGAAAGAACTGTACTTGAACATCAATAAAAGAAACAAACAAAGTGACGGGAAGTGAAGGAGCGGGTAGAACAGGGGATTCAGTCCTGAGTGCTCCGTCTTCCTTTCACTGTCTTTGAGAACAACTGTTCTGTGACTTAAGTCAAAAATAGAGACAAATCCATGATTGTGCCAAGAAAAACTCTCCTGACTATAGCACAACACTGAGTCTAACATGAAGTGCAGGGCAAGAAGGGAGCGTATTACAAAAGAAAACAGTGGTGTGTGGTCCTCCTCACAGACGCTGGCAATTGCTGGGTGAGTTTGGGTATCACAGGCTACTCCAAATGCCATTCAGCCCTGAGCCTTTAACCCCCTGTCCCAAGCACACAACCCTTCAGCACCCCGAGACTCCCAGGCAACCCCACTCTGGGTTCGATGTGTCATTGTTCCTACTGTATGTCAGGGAAAACAGAAACTCAAAGGAGACAGAAAGTTTTCTGCGAGCTCGAAAGGTGTGGAGCAGATGCTGGGGGTGGGGGTGTCGAAGAGATGGAAACAGATGCCGGGGAGTTTCTGCCATCAACACCTACTTGTAGATTCAAGTTTGAGCCGTCATTTGCAAACGCCTGTGTAAAATAATCCATCTCCCATGACCTCAACGGAACATGACTTGGCTGGTGAGACAAAGCAGGAGGAGAAGAGCAGCTTGCCCAGATCTTCATGGAGAACTTAAAGATCCCAATATGAACCCTGCAGCTTGGAGGCAGAAGGACTGTGTGGAGATCAGGGGTCTTCAAACCCACCATTGACCCAAGGAGACAGGAGCTGTGGGAGGGAGAGCCGGGGACGGAAGATAGCTCTTCCACACACTCTTTCCTGGAGAGCAGCAGGGACCAGGGACCCCTGTGTCCTCGTCCCCTACCTGCCACACTGAGACACCCAGAGAAGAGTCATCTGTTCCCTCAGGAGAGAACAGGCCCAGGCAAAGCCCAGCTGACCCCACAGATAGCTTCCCACCCCCGAGCTGCACAGCCCAGGGCAGACTCTGGATGGAGGTGCCTGATGGCTCAGGGGGCCCGGCCATGAAATCAGAAAAGGAAACAAAGTGGCTCAGAACTGCTGACAGGCAGCCCCGTGTCTGTGGACTGCAGATGCGGGGAAATATGCAAACACAAGCCATGGCGGCTACCAGCGCGGGTTTCTGGGCGGCTGGCGTTCCACAGCAAGGCCACTGGGGATGGCAGTGAGGATGAGCTGCATTTAACTGTTTTCTTTCATTTCTTATAAGTTCTGCTCAGAGCATTTCATTCGGGGCCTTGTGTAGGATTGCAGAGGCACTCAGTGTGCCGTAAATTCTGAATAAATACAGGAATACCGAAGGCTCCTTGCCCGTGGTCAGAACTGCTAATTGTGACACATGGGACAGCCCCACCTTCCTCCCTCCTTGCCTCTTTCTACCTGCTGCCTTTTTCTTACACACACAGAAAAATGCCTGTGTATGCATGCATGTGTACATATACAATGCTGTATGATCTACAAAGCAGAACATATATATAATACAATACCATGTCGTATCTCCTTATATGCTAGCACAGGGTCAAGATCCTTGAAACTGACTTTCTGGCAATAGCTCATTTTGTCGGCCCAGTGCTTTGAAAACCAACTCAGGGGAGGGTCCCTTAGAGTCTCTGCCCCGAGCCCTGTTTATCAAGGAAGCACCAGGTGCCCTTACTTCCCTTCAGTGTTGCAAGCATTCTTCGTGGGTGGATTTTTTCACTCAGAAAATCAGAAGTTTCCATGACTGTCACATGTGCAGATAATTATGGACAGGCTTCCAAGTTCAGGCAAACAGTTGGTCTCAGATCATGACTTGCATCTAGGGAAGGCTGGCTCACACTTGAAGTTGGCAGAAGAATGAGAGCATTAAGTGTCCCGGGCCCATCTGCCTCCCTTTCTTGACCCTTCCTCACCATCTCACCTCTCCTGTCACTCAGTGTTTTAGGAATGAGCTATTTCCCCCTATGGCCCAGCTCTGCCCACATTTCTGGATGGGTATCCACAGAAGCACACCTCATTCTGGTGAGCTGCTAATGCCTAACTCTCCTGGTCTTTTTATATCACTGAAATTTCAAAATTCTGATAAGTACTCAAATATTTCTGGACATCCAAACCATCCATTCAGGCCACAAAATCTAAATTTGTGGACCACCCTAGTTATCATTACCACCCCTGAAACACTCGCTTCGCTTCCTATTGCTGCTTCATTTCCTGCCACATCTGCCTGCAGCCAAATACCCTCAACAGATCTCGTGTTCATTCATTGGTCAGCAAATGTTGAGCACGTAGTATGTCAGGCCCTGTCTGTTCTAGGGCCTGGGAATAAGGCAGCAAGCAAAACTGCTGAAGGCCCTACCCTCATGGATCTCACGTTCAGATCAGGCAGAAAGAAAACCAATACATCATGCATTGGCAGGGGTGATGAGTGCCAAAGAGAAAAATGGAACTGGTCCAGAGGATGGAGAAGGAACTGGTTACAGGGGTTCAGTATCACCCCAGATGGCAAGGGGCTGGTCAGAAAAGCTCCTCTGAGGGGAGACACCTGGCACAGACTGCGGTGCAATGAGAGATGTGTGTGAGGACATCTCTCACCTACAAAACAAAACAAAACAAAACCCAAAACTCTCCATTCTCCATGGCAATGGAAGGTGGTAATAAAAATTAAAGCCCCTTCCATTATTGCAGCACTTATCCCCTTATCACATGCTTTCCATTGACCTTTTATTCATTTCTCACAAAGCCGTAAGGTATTATTTGTACTTTAAAGATGCTGAAATGAAGTCTTGGAGAGCGAACGGGACTTTCCCAAGGCCATTCGGAGAAAACCCAGTGGCAGAGCTGAATTAGAACCCACTTCTTCTGATTCCCAGCCAACTGTTTCCTAGAATACATCATGTTGTATAATCCCAGTGTCAGGCATATTTTGTTTGAGACTTCAATCAGAGAGATACATGCCTCAGAACTGGCAGTCTGTTCAGATATATCACTGTGTGCAGGCCTGATTTCCTTCCAGCTTGACCTAAAACGTAGCCACATGGTTACAAATGGGTGAGTGAGTTACTGAATGACCAAAGATATGCCACTCTTAGACAATAAAAGCAGATTATGTTCAATCACAAACCCAACAAAAAGGAGATAAGGAATAGAGTGCACGCACTGTGTCTATTATATTTGCTCTAACTACTGTATGTGTGTGTGTGCATTTGCTCGATTGTGTTAATATTAATAAATTTCTTCTGGACTTTTGATGTGCGAGTCCTCACCTTCCGCACGTATAATGGACTAAATGGTGGGAAATCACCAGCCCTATAATTTTGGACCAATCTTTTCCCCTCTCCTGCCTCAGTTCCCTCTTTTGTAAAAGAACATTTCGAACTAGGTGATCTCTAAGCATCTGTCCCCTCTGGCATCCTACAGTTCTGTACACACCTGTGGGTTTTAGTGATAAATACAGATTCGATTAAGGATCCCAAGTAAGCCTGTTGGTGCTGAGCCACGTCGCACCTGGTCAGAGGCTTTCAAGTGCACCTCGTTACCTCCCTCTTTCATTTTCCCAAGAACAGTGTCTTTTTTAAGCTAAAAACCGCCCTGAGCTTCCGTGAGGTGAGCCGCAGAGATGCTCTTTGTTTCTAACTCAGCGTCAACTGCTCACTGAAAAACTGAGGCAGGTTGACGCGTTTGGGGGTGAGTACGGGAATACGAAAAGGGCAGAAAACAAGAAAGGAGAAGAAAGGAGAAACGATGGTGGAGAAAGGAAGGCAAAGAAGTGGTAGGTGGTGGGTTATGGAGTTGGTGGGGGCAGGGACAGGAAATGTCGTAGGAAAGTATTTCCAGAGCTTTGCGATGCGTTTCTTGTGTAAGGCATACGGGCCTCATTAATAAGAAAGTGTGTGTGTGTATCCTGAAACATGTATTAATCATGCTGGTGACGAGCAGATGAAATCAATGATTCCTGAAACTTCCTCTGGAATCAACTGGAGAGACCACGTACGTGATGTTTTCTCAAACTGGCACCAACATGTTCATCCTTCGTGGGCTGGTGTCCAGGACTCCTTCCTCTGGCGCTTACCCCTCACTCCCGGGATGCACCCCCGAACTCTCTATCCTTACCCCACCCCACCCCCCACTGCTCTCTCCTTCGCTCCTGGAAGGGGAAGATTTGTGTCATCTCCCTAGCCAGCTTTAGCCAGGGAAAGCTTTTGCTCCTCAACTTTCACACTCTTTCTATGAGCTGTGAGCCTTTTCAGCTTTTCATTCTGCTTTTTTCTTTCTGGCTCTTTATTTCATGGAGGTCCTTCCACTTATTTTCACCTTCTCCTTCATCCCATATCTTACACAAACACTCTTTCTTCCCACTGGGTGCATGTACCCTACTGGGCCCAAGGACTTTCCAGGGGGCGGGGTACACAGGCAAGAATAATTTAAGAGAATACTTTTTCCCATTCTGAACATTCATAAATGCTTCTCACATCAGCACTTCAGTTGCCTGCGTCTGCTTTTTACTTCCACGTTCACATTCGCCATTTTCTTACATGACAAAATATGATAAAGCTCTTGCCCATTCAAATCTTGCTTTGGGGCATTACGTTGGTGACTGAAACCTCTGTGCACCAAACAAGGGGACAATTCAATAATGGGTTATTCTAAAAGGACCTCCTTGACAGCAAAGCACTGAAGACTTTAATGAGACTCATTAAAGGGGAAGAATCTTATTTCTTCAAGGAAACCAACTGATGGCAGAACTCTGTGGCTTTAACTGGGCAACTATCTACCTGTGTATGAATTAGAAATAAATGAGCTCTGGGTGGTGTAGCTTAGTGGATTGAGGGCGGGCCTGCGAACCACACGATCGCGGTTCGATTCCCAGTCAGGGCACATGCCTGGGTTGCAGGCCAGTTCCTGGCAGGGGACACACCAGAGGCAACCGTACAATGATATTTCTCTCCCTCTCTCCTTCCCTTCCCCTCTAAAGATAAATAAATAAAATCTTTAAAAAAAGGAAATAAATGATTTCTATTGAAACATGTGAAGATGTGTATTTGAGTTGAAATTTTAACTCAGATTTTATTTTCTGAAAATAACAAGGCTGATCTGACTACTGTATTTGAATATGTGACCACCTTTGCCAAGGGAGTTTTATATAAGTACACACTTTCTTTTTTTAAAGATTTTATTTATTTATTTTTTTAGAAAGAGGGGGAAGGGAAGGAGAAAGAGAGTTAAGAGAAACATCAATGTGTGGTTGCCTCTCATGTGGCCCCCGCTAGCGACCTGGCCTGCAACCCAGGCATGTGGCCTGACTGGGAATCGAACCATACACAATACGCCTAGAAATTATAACATTTATAACTACTAAACTTATGATGAAAAATGTTTAGATGATGTGATAGATTGCATTTTAGAATTATTTGTTGTCTACTCTTACAAATGGAATACATTTGGGTCAGCCTTGGACACATGACTTGCTTCAGCCCCTAGAATGTGAGCATGTGCGTCAGAGCTGCACAGTAGCTTTCAAAGTCACACGAGGGAGTCACAAAAGGCACAAAAGGCACAAAAGGCACAAAAGGCACAAAAGGCAGAGGGAGAAAAGTCTTTTCTCCCTCTGCCCCAGCAATACCGTGTCCCAAATAACAGGTGCCACATCAGCGCAGAACCTGGAAAGAAGACATGTGGAACAGAGCCATAAACCACCAGAAGCCAAAGTATCAGGTAAGCAAGAAGTAAGAGTTTTTTAGTGCAAGGCATAAGACTTGGGGTATGTTGTTATAGCAACATTGTCTGATAAGAACTGACTAACAATAGATAACTCAAAAACATCTGAAAGGGTCAACAACTTTTCAATATTTATTTAGAGAGTATGAGAGCAAAAAGACTACAGACCTCCATTCTAGATCAATGACAAGCCACCTTGTCCATTAAATAAGCCACCTTTCCTACATTTTCTAGGTTTAATGGTCAAATGTTAGATGTGAGCACTGCAGACAGAGAAATGAAGAACACGTGCTGCCTAATTTCAAAGAAATTGCAGTCTAATATAACAGACATACAAGGAAGGTGCCCTGCTGCCTGATGAGTATGACCACGGACAGAGGTCTGGAGAACAGCAGTGTCACAGAGAGGGGAATGGTTAAGTTTGTCTAGGGTAGAGGACACTGGGGAAGAATTGCTGGAGGAGGTGAAGCAGGGGAGGACACTTTAGTCAGTTGTAGATGCATTTGTAAATTCCTAGAGATGCCAAAGGACCTGATGTGTCTACAGAAGTAGAAACTGTGGTTTTGCTGGAGTCCCTTTTCAGAAGCAGTGGAGATGGAGCTTGTGGTGTTCCTACCACGTATAATTCTCCCCCTTGGAGAATGAAAAGGACCTGTGACTTACTGCTAAGCAACAAAATAGGTGTGATTCCATAAGATTCCATTGCATGAGACTCTCAGAAGACTTCCTCTGGAACCTCTCCTTCCCTTGCAGGCTGTGGGAAAGCAACTTGCCATGAATCAAGTGGAAGCTCAATGTCAAGAAACTGTAGGAGACTTCTAGTAGCCAAGGGAGTCCTGCAACCATTAGGAAATAAATTCTGTTGACAGAGTGAGATTAGAAGTGAGTTCATCCTCAGTTGAGCATCTGATAAGACCATAGCCACAGTCACAGCTGGTACCTTGATTGCAGCTTGGTTGAGACTCTGAGGCAGAAAACCAAGCTATGACATGCTCAGACTCCCCAACGCACAGACACTGTGAGGTAAAGGGGA
Source organism: Sturnira hondurensis (assembly GCF_014824575.4). NCBI lineage: Eukaryota > Metazoa > Chordata > Mammalia > Chiroptera > Phyllostomidae > Sturnira > Sturnira hondurensis. Next base: position 6,462,611 of record NW_028073511.1, on the reverse strand, counting down.
GTCATTTCGAGTAACCAAGTTCATGGCAATTTGTTTCACAGCAGTAGGAAGCTAAAACATAGCTAGAGGTATGAGAAAGGGCTGTTCTAAGCAGTTCAGATTTTATTATATGGCCAATGAGGGGCCAAGGTAATGACTCAAAGAAGGTACATGACACAGAAGTAAGTTTTGAGATGGTTGTTCTGACAAAGGGTAGGAAAAGGAAAAGGTTGGAAGCCTCTCATTTCCCACAAAGCCAGGACTACAAATGAGCATGTGATCTGAGGCCAAGAAATAAGAAGAAGCATGTACTGATTGAACATCTACAGGAGACTGTGTCAGTGAAGAGGAGTATGGGAAGAGTCACAAAACATGGCCCCACCCTTGAAAACTGTATATCAAGTCAGGAAACATGATGGATACACACACAAAATTTGTTTGTTCTGTTTTTACTTTTTAAAATTAACTTAGAATAATCAATAAGTAGATGGGACTTGAGAGAAGGGTTGGATCAAAGTCTGTTCTCACAGGAGTGATCGGGGAGGATTTCTTTGAGGATTCTGAGGTCCACCTAGGATCTGGATGAGCAAAAAATGTTTTTTAATACCTGCAGAAAATTTCTTGGTGAGAGAAAATGTAAGTTGGTTTTGAGAGGAAGCCTAAAGCTGGAAATTTTGGAAAGAACTTTAGGGGAAAAGACTGAAAGAAGATAATGGGAAGACTTTAACCGTGTTCCTTCTTTTTAGCCTATTTGGCTGGCTACATCTTGTAATTTGATGAGGGGCCACCAAAGAAGGCTTCATGGATGAGACAAGACAGGACATGGTTGGGAAGAAAGGCGGGACTCAAATAAGTACCAAGGAGCAAAGAGAACCTAACCATGGAGAGCAGCAGATGTCCCAGGGTGTGGCAGTGGTAGGTGCGTTCAAGGGACACGGAGAAGACCCATCTGTTAGAGAGAAGGGTTGGAGAATATTAACAAATACCAAGAGAGAAGAATAAGAAATTTGGCCAGGGCCAAATTTTTACTTCAAAAGCTTTCAGATCCATCAGTATTATTTTGAACCCATCTGTTCTAATCCCATCCACAATCGTGTTACTCCCTATTTATCACCTTCTAAAAGTTTCCTCTTACTTTGGGGATGAACCCAATACTCCCTCCCATCACCACCAACACACCACCTGATCTGGCCTCTGCCTACCTCTCTGGCCTCAGCTCCTACCCTCAACACCCCTAGCACTCTGGGCTCATTTCCTCAGAACACCCAGCTCCTTCGGTCCTCAGGTCCTGTCTTTTACACAGCCAGGGCTGGTAGATGGAGGAGGGTGAAGACACACTCTTCTAGACAAAATTCCCTCAACTCTCCTAACCTCCATTTATGGTCTTCTTCTTCTTCTTCTTCTTCTTCCTCTTCCTCCTCCTCCTCCTCCTCCCCCCCCCCTCCTCCTTCTTCTTCTTTTTGTCATAAGCTTCCATGGCTCCTGTCCACTTCGCAGTACTTATCACTCAAGTCATTACAACCCTGGGTGAGGAGCTGTCAAGGACCAGTGGGTCTAACCAGAACACAGGAGACCGCATCTGTGTCATTCCCCACCACATTCCCTGGGTCCAGTGTCGTGTCTGACACAGAGCCAGCACACAATAAATATAGGCCCAGTGAGTAGGTGGGTCTGTGGGTTCCCCTGTGCAGGAGTTTTACCCAGCATAGATGACAAGGGCTGAAGCTCACAAGTGGCACTTCTACAATTGGTCCTGAGCCACGTTCTGTACTTATACTGAGACAGTGTCTCTGTAGCTTTTGACTTACCCACCAGGAACAGAGGTCCACCAGAGGTAAGCACACCCCACTAACTGACCATGAGTGAATACTTTCACAGCCATCCCTCAAACCGAGGAAAGAAAAAAGGAAAGAGAATCAGGTCTGGCCTGGCCTCCACGGACTCCTTAGCTTGACGGCTGCATAATGCTTTTATTGGCAAGTCCTCACAACAAATTTAGCATTGTTTCTTTTTTTTCTAAATCATCACTAATAGACTTGAAACCAAGACATTTGGATGTGTCTAGGGTCACATGACAAATTAACAATGGAACTAAAAGTTCAAACTCAAAACCACAAGATAGTTAACGTATTTATTGAAGGGGCATTGTTCAAATGTGAGCTCTTTGGTTTCATCTGGTGATTTCATTCCAGGTGAATGTAGACTGGGAGAAACCCCCGTCTGGCAGGATGTAAGAGGATTCTGGACTTGCTGGGTTGATGGCAATGCTGAGAACAGTGAGTTCAGAGATGATGGATGTATGAAAAGGGTCACCTTTTTGAGAGAGGGAAAGGGGAAGAAGAGAGAGTTGGTAGGACCCAGGCTGGGACACTGGGAGGCCCGGGAGGCCCCTGTGCAGGGAGAATTGGGTCAATATTTGGTGATTTTAGAAACTCAGAAGGGTAGTTTAAAAATGGACTCACTGCACTGGATTTGAGTTTGGGGTCTTCCTATTTTGGTGCGCTCAGAGAAGTGACTTGCTCTAGTTAAATTAGTACCTGCTTTCATGGGATTGTTACACAAATGAAGTGAGGCAAACCTGACCCCACTGCAATGCTTATTCTCATAAATAAAGTCGTATTGGAATACTGCCACATCCATTGGTTTACATGTTATCGATGGTTGTCTTCACACTACAATGACAGAACTGAGTGACAGCAATACAGAGCATATGGCCCGAAAAGCTGAAAATATTTGCTATACAGCCCTTTACAGCATTTGCTGATTGCCAATGAAAAGCATTATTACACATTGATTAAAATGTGTGTACCTTACCCAGCCTGGCACAAAGTAAGTGCAGAGTAAATATTAGATGTTATGTTATCCCCTCCTGGCAGGTGAAGGCCCAGAGAGGCTAAGTAATTTGCTCAGGGTCTCTGAGCTAAGAAATAGGATTCAAGAAGGAGGATTAGGTGCCAAACAGGACTGTCAGGGAACCTGCCCCCAGAAGAATGTGTACCCAAAACACAGGAAGTTCAGTCAAGGCAATGAGCATGTTAAGTCCAGTGTCTTATGAGTTGAGCTGGATATAGAACCAAGAGTGACTGCAATCAACAATAAAGAGCAAAGGCCTTGCTTAGATGGTTCAGTTGGTTGGAGCATCATCGCCTGCACCAAGGAGCTGGGGGCTGGATCCCCTGTCAGGGCCCATACCTGGGTGCAGTTTCGATCCCCAGCTGGGGCATATGCAGGAGGCAATTGATTAATATTTCTCTAGCACATTGATGTTGCCCTCACTCTTTCTCTTTTTCTTTCTGTTTCTCTCTTTCTCCCTCTCCCTCTCTCTCTCCTTCTCTCTCAAATCAATAAACACATCCTCAGGTGAGGACGTAAAAACAAAGAAGAAGGAGAAGGAGTTAAGAATAGTAATTTTCCTCACGTGTGCTCCCTGGTTAAGAAAATCCAGGAAGAGAGGCCTGAAGAGAAAAGTTCTTCAGAAAGGATGCCTCTGACTGCTGGGTGATGGTTGTGAGAAGTTACTCAAAAAATGATTAAAAAACCAGGTAGCAAATCTTCACCTTAGTTAAGGTTGGGGGCGGCCCAGTCATTGCAGTCCACGATTTACATTTCAGGAAAGGAGAGTGGAAAACACTATCGTTTTAGTTTGCATTTTGTAACCCAGAAAATACAACCTAGAACATAAATAATGAAAATGGGCAAGAAAATAGGTCAGATCAATGATACCATTCAAGTGTGTCTGAGGCATGGCAGTGTTGTGCATCAGAAACTCTTAAGCTAGCATGAGGTTTTAACACAAAGTAGCAAAACTGCTGGCAAAAATAATCTTAGTAGGATTTATTTTATTTTATTTTATTTTTGCTCACCCAGTGGCATCTAACACAAGGATGTCAAATAGTGGTCATATAAATACTGATAGCATGTGCTCAACTCCCCTATCCATGGCAGACATTACTAATTGATTTTGGCATTTTCTCCTGCTTCAGAAATCTCTGCAATGCCAGGCTCTACAAATCTACTAGGTGGCATGCAAAATGAAATAAAATTGCCATCTCTAGATGCATGGCACATAATAGGTGCTTATTAAGTTCATTTTGAACGATAGATAAGTGAATTAATGAATGGATGAACAGATTCAATAATGAACATTTCAAAATGCAGCAGACTGCTTTGGGTTGGGGCAGACTGTGGGTTTTGACTAAAGAAAACTCCACCACATCCTTGGAGCCTTGAACTAATAATGACAACTACATCTCTAAAGGACTGAGTATGGGAGGAAATGGTTCTGGGGCCGGTTTGTTGCAATTGCCCAGGAGCATGGCTTGCTCCGGTGAAGCCTCATTCATTTGTTCATTTCATAAATCTTAATGTCATCATTCAGGGATCCAGCAGGATATACACCATGGAGGAAACAGAACATCAAATGGAGTCATTTTATTATGACTTTAATAAAGAGATTGTTATAAGGGTTAGAGCAGGACCCTGGGACTAGAAGGAGGGGAATCACGACCATAGCTGGGCTTCACGGGGACTCGGAGGGCTGTATATTGATGTACCCTGTTGCCCCTATCAGTGGTATCCAGAGGGCAGCCAGCAGGTCAGCATGCCTGTGTCAGTCAGGGTTCCCCAGAAAAACCACATATATATGTATGATTGTGTAGTCATGGAGCTCGCAAAGCCCCACAGCCTGCCATCTGCAAGCTGGAGAACCAGGGAAGCTGGTGGTATCGGGCCCAAAAGTCGGGGACCACTGGCATAAATCCCGGAATCTAAAGGTGCGAGAACCAGGAGGTCTGATGTTTAAAGGCAGGAAGAGATGGATATCCCAGCTCAAGAAGAGAGAGAGAGAGAATTCACTCTTCCTTGACCTTTTCGTTCCATGTGGGCCCCCAGTGGATCGCATGGTGCCTTCCTGCATCGTTCAGTTTGTCAAGTCAAATGGCACCTCCAGAAATAATGTTTGACCAGCTATCTGGGCATCCCTTGGCCCAGTCACATTGGCACGTAAATTTAGCCATCACTGAGCCCGTCCTCACGGTTCAAACAAATCAGCTCTGGAGCCCAGAGCGGGTGGGGGAGTGGCAAACAGCAACTCCCAGCCAGAAACGAGACAGCAGCACTGGTGAGACCTTGCCCTAAACACTGGGGACTCAGCAGCACGGAGGGCAGACAGGCCCTTGCTCACAGGAAGATGGCCGTCTAGTGGTGGGGAGAGAGGCAGTAGATGAATATACTAAAATAAGACAATTTCACATATTTTAGAAAATGCAAAGCTGGTGTTATTTTACCAGAAGTGTTTCAATTACTTTTTCCTAAATTAAAAGATGACCCATCAGAAGCACATAATAAAACGCCAAGAGAAAGTGAGCACTCAGCCTAATGGGCTGTTTATTCTTAAAAAAGAAATGAGCCACAATTTTCCTGTCTTGTCCTTTTATCACATGCTCACTTGCAAAGTCATTCTCTCTTTGATAGTTTGAGAAAACAGATTTTTGGTTTTGGAATGGGTGCCTTGTTTAATCCTGGTTTCTGCAATCTGGGTAAATCAGGAAGAAAGATCTGACCAGTGGGCAACACAAGAATGTTTTATTTGCGTAAGAAAAAGAAAATAGATATATATTTTTTCTGAGTGGCAGGAACAGAGTCTTAACCATACTTGGGTGTTTAACATCCGTTCATCTCAAGAAACTTTTTATTTCCAATTTGTTCTGGATTCTACCCAAAGAGAACTATGACATTTCTCCTCACCAATAGTATTTTAAAGCTTACTAGCCTACGGGATCTTTCTGAAAAGATTGTAAAAAGAATCAGACTTTGGTCAGGGGGGTTGATAGTTTTCTTGGTGGGGTAGGAGGTGGGGATTGACAAGAGAAAAAAGGAAGAGTGTTTTGTTTTGTTTTAATTCTAGAGCAGTTTCTGCTGTGGTGGTTCTCCACGATACCAAGTCCTGACCCCAAATCGACAAGCCCAAAGTTTTGAACGTGGAGAAGGGCTGGCTAAACCCAAGAAAAACTTGCAAACAAACTCACAATAGTCTAGGTTCACAATATTAAATTAAGGCTTCAGCAATCACACAGCTTACATCACATTCCAGAACAAGGAAAAAACAGACAGAGGGAGAGAAATAAAGACCCCCAAACCAGCTGAGCCAGTATTTAAAGCCTTTTTAATTTAACAAAGTCCATGTTTTATGGTATCCAGGATATGTTTCTGGTTTTTTCAAACTGTCACATGATCTCTTGTCCAGATGTGCGGGTATGTATCTGGGACCAGACCAGCCAAACGCCGCAGCTCTCTCCTTCAGCCTGTAGCTCGTTACTGTAACTCAGCCGTACCCCTCTGGGCTACAGAAGCAGCACATTTATATGTGGTACAACAACAATAACACGGGAGGGGGAAAAGTTAACCAAAACATTCACAAGAATCTGGAACACAAGAGAGGCAGGGGGCAGGGCGGGAGGAGAAGGGGGGCCAGCTCAGTTAGGTTTGTCTCTCAGCTCCACACAACATTGAAAACGAAACCTTCAAGTGTGTGGTGGTCTGAAAACTTCCCTTTTTCTCACCTACTGTGAACAGCTTTTACCGGAGAACAAGACTTCCTGGAGCTTTCTTCAGGAAATTAGCAAATGCCTCTGTTTGGAACATCAGGTAGTAGGAACCCACAGCAAGGCCAGAAAGTGCCTCAAGAACCGCAGAGTACAAGGCTGCTCCCTCAAAGAAATTTCTGGAAGCCCAGGCCCTCACCACAGAGGGAGCAGGAGTGGGAGCAAGAGGCAACTGCTTGCCTGGTGTGTCTTTGCCTGTGACCTTTTGGACAGCTTCTGGCGATCAATTAAATTTGTTCAACCTGGTTTGTTTGGTTTCCTCCTGTGTGAAGCTTAATAGAATCTGCCTTGAGGGGGTGTTTTCAGGATTCCACGGATTCACCGTGAAAGCAGTGTGCACACAGTGCCGGTCACACAGTGAGGGCTTTCATTCATTCTTACCTCCACAAATATTGACTGAGCACCTACTATGCACTCTCTGCATTAGAGGCTCAGGGGCATCTGCAAACAAAACAAAGATCCCGGCCAGGAGAGCTTCCCTATGGGAGGAGGGGTCAGAGACCCCCCCACTGAAGGTCCACTAAGGACTTAACCTAATAAATAAGCAAATGAATGCGTGTATGTTTGTGTGTGTTTGTTATGGTGACACAGGCTATGACAACAAGGGAACGAAAGCCTGGAAAGCGAGACCCAGCACATTCTCATAAGTGATAAGGGCAAGTCCCATGGAATAGGTGGCTTTAAAGTTAATTAAATAAAGTAAATGTCATTTGCAATCTTGTCTTAATTCACAAAGGACATCTGTCAACCCAGCTGGCTCTTCCACCCAATTTCTAGTTGTAACAGTTGAGCCCAAGAGGCTGTAGGGGAATGAATGTGAGCAGCCTGAGAGACAGTGTGGGGTGTCTCAGAGACACCCACCCCCGTTAAGATCCTGCTCCCACGGCGGCCCACCAGGCCTGGAACTGGGCCTGGCTCAAGGAACTGGAGTCACGGGATATGTCGGCTCCAGTTCACCCGTGGGTTTCCCTCACCCACGCAGCAGAGGGCAAAGACAAGTAAAGGGGCATGACAGGGGAGAGCCAGAGATTTATCCAGGGGAGGCTCTACGTGCTTTTGTGCCTTAACTCACACCCTCCTGGGGCCACAGAACAGTTGCCAGAAGGGGATCCTAGGCCAGGCCCACTCCAACCCACTTCGTTTTCGGGACACCTTCCCCTCTTCCTTTGAGTGTCAATCCTTGCAAAGCCTCTGTTCTCTACTCAGTTTGACTTCAGCTCGAGTGGTGAGAGGGAAGATTTATTCCCACGACTTTCTGTGGAGAGTGTTCCACAGAAGGCGTATTGTTCCGAGAGAGACTTTCACCTGTGCAGGGCAGGAGGCAAGAAATCTCCCCCCAGACGTAATGTCACATTTCTTTGAAATCGTGGACTCTGAAAAAAGAAAAAGAAAAACCTATAATCACTTCTGTTGGGGCGTATGCCGATATCTATATTTCATGTGTAAATATCCGAGGGTATGTGACACAATACGCATACGCACACATTAAATCATAGAATCTCAGGGTCGAAGGGGCACTTGTAGTAGAATTCCCTCTCACTGAAAGGACTCTGAATTATGCCTGAATTAAGTGTAACATGGGTTCCAGCCGAGAAGAAATGCCCACCCCTCTTGCCAGTCTCCTGAAATTCCGCAGATGGCACCTGACAAAGCCACAATCTTAACGCACAGCCTAAATGATGATAGTCAAGTTCATTTAAAACCAACTTCATTTTGTTTAAGGTGAGTTTCTTAAAGGCAAAGAATTTAATGAAAGGACTGTGAGTTTTAACAGTGCTTCTTATTTCTGGCTACCCGTCAGAATCCCCCGGACCCTGGCATTGTTAACCAGCGGAGAACCTCCTCACACAGTAGTGCGGCGATCCTAAGTAGGGTCACCTCGCCACAGTAAGAAATGCTCTGCTCATAATAATGAAAAATCGTGGCAAGAAGGCTTCTATCTAATATCCCCTAACTAATGTCTGAAATATAAGTCATTCTCCTCTCTACCCCACACTCACTCTCCGATATTTTTAATTCATGCAGTTGTGTGTTATGGTTGAAAGAGTCATGGTCTAGGAATCAAGAAACATGGTCCTTCATGCTCTGACACCAATCAGCCGTATGATTTTAGGTCAGTAATTTACCCTTCTGGCCTCAACTTGCTCTTCCATAAAATGGGTGGATTGTCCTTAATAATCTTGAAAATCTCCTCCTTTAGGAAGAAAACATTGACCTTATGGAAAGAGTCAGAGAGGTGGGAGTTTGAATTCCAGCTCAGCCCCTTCCTGGACAGCTGGCCTTGGCCTTGTCTCTGAGTTTCAGAACAGTGGTTGGTAGACATGCACTGGGAAGATGAACTGAGATGACACACAGGAAAGTGTCTTTGCAAAACAGAGACAACTGAACACTCATTTTCACCCCATTTGGTTCCTTTCATCACTCAGGCCTTCTGGAATTGACAGAGGACTCCAGTAAAGCACAAAGGGGTTAAGAAACCCACCCAAATGACATAGGAATGGCTACTTGGCACATTTTCCCACCCACTGGAATTATCCTTTTCTATCTGGGCAGAGTGGAGAATGAGGGTGCTCACGTGGTCAGCAGGCCTTCTGTGTTCAGTTTACGTCCGAGCCTTGACGACCACCCTTTCCACCCTCATGGTGGTCATCGGGGGCCACTGAGGGCGGCATTTTGGAGGCAACCCCTGCGTGAAAACCCCCAAGTCACTTCCCACAGTCTCCCCCGGGCTTTTCCAGTGCTAGATGAGCCCCACGTCTATCAGCCATCCCCTGTAATTGCATCAGGGTCCATCCCTCTGAGGAGCCATCTTTGGGTCGATCTGATGTTTCAGTCTGGTTGCAGGCTGAAGGGAAGAGGCATCTCCTTGCATTCCTTGAAGCCTTTCCAATAGTTGAGTATCCTGATTATTTCTCTGTGTGGAGGGCTTTCTACCCTCAATGGAATAACCCTTTTGATTAGCCCGATGTGTCAAACCTGGTGGTAGATAACCGAAGCGTAATTGCCATTATGACTACAGAATACGCGCTGGGTGTGTAAGATGGTTTTCTGAGCCTGACATTTGGAAAAACATCAAACTCAGACTTGCTCCCTGAATGAATATAGTTTGGGTGTGGGGTTGGATGGGAGAGGAGAAAAACGACCTGGAGCTGTGTGAAATTCGACAGTTTCCGTTCACAGGGCTTTGAGTTCACTTACTTCAGTTTCAGTTCATGCAGGTTTCCCTCCTTTAGAGAGAAATTTTGACTTTCAGGTTGAAAGAAGCTAAATGGAGCTGAAACCACATTATTTGACGTACTTTCAGGTTGAGTGGAGGAGAAGAAAGAGGTGGAAAGGTTGCCTCAGCCTCATTCCAATTTCTCCTACAAAAACTTGCCCCTGACTCACCTCTAGAGTTCTGATTCCTGGTTAACTTTCCTCCCAGCTAGATGCAAGTTACACTGTGACCGGAATTTCTGTGTATCTAGCTCATCCTGGAGGGCCGTGCCCTGAGCCCAAGCCCAGCCTGGGAGAATGTACTCGGTCTGTAAGGAAAGGGCAAGGCCTCCCTGAAAGATGCATCTGCCCCCAGACGTCGCCCTGTGGACCTTTCCAAAATCTCCCTTGGGGCCAGGATCAGTAACCAATAAAGAATTGGGTTTGAGCCCACCTCTACCGCTTACTACCAACCGAAGTCCAAACCCTTAATGCACATATTAGTCATTTTTTAAAATTCCTAACATTTGTCTTACTATCCCCAAATCACCTTGTTGTTCCAACTTTAGTGAGTCAGTCAACATGTTTAGTACTCATTTATCTATTATTATCTCAGTCCTCTAAAAGTGCCAACTGGTTTTCAGAGAAGTTGGTAATGGAGTGGTTAAGAAACATTTAGGACAATGGGAAACTGGTAGAGACTTGAGAAGGATGAGGACAGGCAGAGTATGAAGGAACCAGAACCTTGAGTTCGGGGAGCCCAGGAGGGAGCAGAAGGTTTACAAAACGGAGCTGGAGGGTGGGAAAACCGGCCCCACCTGCTCCACGTTTGGGCCACAGGTAGCAGACACATTCACACAAATGTGCTTAGCTCCTTTGGAAAGCGAAAGGCCCCCCGCTGGAGGCTGTGACTGCAGTGGTCCCTCTCAGTCCTGGGCCTGGCTGAGGCCATCTTCCACTTGAGATTGCATCCTGTCCTCTCTGGGGTCTCTGCCTGAGGAAATGGGTCACAGCGCAGCCCAAACCCCTGCCCCATGTCACATGACATTTCCAAACAGGAGGAATGAGGGAAATAGAGAGATAATTCCCCATATGGAGAGAAAAACTGCTTTCAAGATTGCTTTGATTTCCGGGGATGCATTAGCATGCATCCTGACACAACTGCTGCTGCAGGTGGAACTACTTTAGATAGTGATCACTTCCTGGAATGAGAGAGGGGTCGGGTCCAGAAGAGAGGAGGAACTCTGATGAATACAGAATCGCGAACAGTGTGAGTGTGCTTTAATCGATGTTCCAAGTAAACCTTGCAGGGTTAGAAGAGCCTTAGAGAGATCCTATCGGAGATGGTTGTCTCTCTAGGGAAAAGAGCAGCTTTAACTTCCAAGGACTGACCTGGGCTCAGTAATGGGACAAGGGGACCTCTGACGATGTAAGCCACATGGGCTGATTCCACAAGCCATGCGTGATAAGCAGCTCTTCTTAGGCTTGTCTCAGACTGCTGCAAAGTCGTCCGAGGGCTAAGCAACCAAAGCAGACACCCCCAGGCCCCTCATGGGTACGGGGAGCCTCTACCCTGCCAGACACAACGCAGACAGGCAATGGTTTGAGGAGAAGGAGGTCGCTGTAATGAAAATCCTTAATGCATGGATCCAAAACCTCCTAGCTCGGACCAAAAGACTCCCTGTTACCAAAGCAAAGGTTTGCCTCTGGACTGCCTTTCCCCAAATTCCACAAACTCCCTGTAGTAATGATTACTGATTGTCCCCCGATGCCTTATTCTTCCACGGTACTTAGATCCATGATTTTTATGGGAACCTGGCTGTCAGGTTAAAGACTACATTTTCCAGCCTTCACTAAGTTTGGCTGGAACCAACTCCCAGGTATGTAATTAGGAAAAAAAAATCAAGATGTCAAAATGTGTTTTTACAAATCAGGAAACTAAAGCATAAAGTAGTTAAAGAACTTGCTTAAAGTTACGTTTCTTATAGTTTGATAGTTGAATCCAAATTATCTGAGGACAACTCTGAATAGTGAAGAGTGGGAAGAGTTACCCTGCTTCTCCGGCCACCGACTGAGGTTCCGTCCACTGAGCAGAAAGTTGGATCAGACGATTTCTGAGATGCGTTCTGGTTCTAAAAGTACCATAACTGCATGGCTAGCACATGTAGTAAGGTCCTTAGTCAGCCAACAAAGATTCACTTATGTGGGAATCCTTCCTGAGACAGAGAGAAAGTGAAATGGAACCTTGTAGATACATTATCAAAGCCTTTGTTCAAGAGTGATGCTAGATTTCAGAAATTCAGTCCGAACTTGCATTTCCCCAAGTTTTTGGTTAATCAAGTTTCTTCTCTATCCAATCATGTTTCATTCAGTCCAGAGCAAACTAAATCATGTACATGTTCTGGTCGCTATGCTACATGATCAGGGAGACTTAAATATAAAATAAAATAAAGTATATAAGGACCATGACATTGTTTGTGTCCCTCTCCAAACCTGGGAACTCTTTGCATAAAAGAGTCACATATAAGAGTCTTAGGCCTGAGTTCAGAAGACCTTGGTTTAAGTCCTGGACCTTAAGGAAGCCATGCAGTAGGCAGTTAGACATGAGCAGAGCAAGGACAATGGGCCAGATATAGAAGCTCACCCGGGCGAAAAGCCTAGCAATGGGCAAAACTGGGAAAACAAGGACCTCACACCCTGGGTAATCTTTCCGCCTCTAACATATTGGTGGTCATGTGATCTGGACCCTCCCCAGACCTTTCTTCCTCTGGCATGTCACTAGTCACGTGGTAGACACCCTCAGAGGAGGTACAAGGGACCAAAGAGTGGCCTCATACAACTCCCTTGTGGGCCCTTGCACGACCACTCCCTTAAGCACCAAGCCCTAGGGACAACATCTAGGCCTCAGTTGCATTTCATCTCTGGGGCCCGGAAAAGCAGCAAAACTGCACAGTCGATGCCATGGCTGACGTTGGGACCAGCCGCGTCCACTGATGACCTCCTGCCCTGTTGTAGACCAATCAGTGGAGACTGGGACCCTGAAAGGAAATATCTGGAAAGCTGCTGTTGTGATCCTCCCCTGGGACCGCACCTAAAATCCCCACCCTTAAAAGACCTTAGGATGGAGGACTCAGGTGAGCTCCCCTCTGGAGCAGGCCCGCATTTTCCCACCCCCCACCCCTTCCCCCCAGGCATGTTACCTTTACCCTTCTCTCTCCGTGGCTCTAAGGGCCTTCATTTGCCTCTGTAACTTGTTTCCAGAGTCCATTTCTTCTATTACTCACTTCTTCTACCTCTGTGACTTTCTAAATAAACTTTCTCTTATAGTTTGACTCTTCCTCTGAATTCTTCCCTAGCCAGAACTCAAGTACCAAGGTTGCTGAATCAGGGTCCAGTCTAAGCCCTCCTAACACCTGGTGCGATTTTCATTCTCACCACCAACAGTCACTCCCTGACTGTCAATGTTCTCATATTTGAGTTGGAATTGATAAGACTTGAATCAAAGAGTTGGCATGACGTTTGAGCAGTATGAATAAAACACATTATAAATTTTAAAAGGTGCTAAAAACATGCATATTTTCTAACTGCCCTTCATAATCTCCACCTCTTTCACCTATATTCTACATCATATCTCCTCATTACAACACAGTAGGATGTGTGACGTGGATGATATTACCCTAGTTTCCAGAGGAAGAAACTGAGACCCAGACACACGAAGTAACTTGGCCAAGTTCATACCTACTATACAGAAGAGTCAGCTCTTCGAGCAGACACCTCAAAAGCTGAAACCCTGACTGTGCCATCTCAGAAAGCTAAACACCTCAGAGGAAACCCAGCGGTTTCAAACTTGGACCCCGGCGTCAGGGCCCCTGAGTGTGAATCCCAGATCCACCACTGCAACTTGAGCAACTCTAGGGAAGTGGTTTAAACTCTCTGTGCCTCATCTTCCTCATCTGGAAAATGGGGATGTAAGAAGAAGGGTAGTGAAAGTACAATAATTCTCTACAACATTCTGCTCGTGAACTGAAAGTTTCACTTCCAAATCTCTCCACTTAGGGGTGGCACCTTTCTAAAGGACAGTCCTGTGCCTGGTTCAAAGGAATATTTAAGCCCGTTCTTCCTCCAGTTCATAGGGGTCTGGTGTCCACACCTGTTGCTATGGTCCAACATACCAAAGGAAAAGAACATCACAAAATGTATATTGTTTCCTGGGCTGAGAGCCAGAAGCCCAGGCTGTGAACTCCTCTCCTGCAGAGAATCTCCACCTCTGAACGGGGCAGGGTGGAATCTGCCGAGAACCAGAGACAAAGTGGGAGGGAAGGATCAAATCCTAACCGTCCAAGCTCTATTCTCACCATGTAAACACTCCTGGCTGCACACAGACACCCATGGCCACACTGGTGTATACATTTACATTGGGACGAAGCAGATGAATTGGCTCAATTCACTAACACTCTTGTTTAATTTGGAGCCTTGAGCGCCCAACTGCCAAGTGAAATGGCTGTCTTAGAAAGCGCCTGTGTATTTTAAAGGAACATTGCATGCATTTTAACGAGAGATTTCCTCTGTGTGTTTATTTCCAATAGTACAAGTGCCAAAGGGTGGTAAGTTTGCTGCATCTCATCTGTGCTTGTTGGGACGAAATGACCGGCCTGTGTGAGGACAGTGAATGATGGGCTACAGGGTGTGAATTGGAAATCAGTGGGGTTCATCTGTTCCCTATTGCTTATCAAGCAGGGAGAAGAAGGGGTTAGTTTAATGGAGAGGATGTTGGAAAATCTTCTAAAGTCCAGGTTGCTTAACAATGGTATATTTTACCCAAGCCAGCTTTTTAATGCCTCCTATTTGAATATTGCTTTGCAGGCTAGAATTCTTTCACATGCATTCTGTCAGCCCGTAGGCAGCAGAAAAGCTACTGGTCTTGTCATCTCGTTAAATCCTGGGGAGTGTGTAGGATGACCCAGTGCTCAGCTTCACTGCACAGCCCGACTCTGGCAGGAGCCACCACCTACTTATTGATGCCGTAGGCCAGGTGTATGAATCTCTCTGTGCATCTCTTTCCTCATATTCCCGCCTGTAAGGTCATGAGGATTAAATGAGTTAATGCATTAAAGAACAGCACCTCAATTATATGAGCAGTCAATAAATAGTATTAGCGATCATGACAATGATGATGACAATGATGAGGGGCTGTAGCTGAAGTTGGTGGTTGGGAGGTTAGTGGTAGTGAAGAGAAGGGTGGTGGTGGTGGTGGTGATTGTGAGGATACTTCTCTCTTGTCCTTTTTGCTAAAAACAACAATAATAATAGATTCCAGTCGTTTGAGGTGCCTTGTGTGCCAGAATGCCACCGAGATGGGCACTTTCTATAAATTGTGTTTGATGTTCAATAACCCCCACATCATAGTTGGGAAAACGGAGGCTCAGGGTGGTTGAGTAAGTGGCCTGAGGCCACTGCCCTAGTGAAAGAGGGAGGATTTGAATCCATCTTCAATGCACACTTTGGTCATCACATCACACCACACTGCACATGTCTCCACTACATCTTGTGGGCATTTTAAGCATCTTAAATACATTAAATACATATACATACAAACAGATCTTTTAAAAGTTTACTTCTTGCCTTTTTTTATTCCTCTCTGCATTTTGTTTCATTTTCATGTCTATCCCTACTTTTATACCACTTCCTACTAGCTTATGTTCCCAAGTTTTCTGTTCACAATGCCCCTCATTAAGAAAGTCTTTCATGAAACTTAGAAGAGTTTTTTTCTAAAGCCCCAGGCCATTTCAGTACCAGCTTGGAAATCCTGGGTTTGGTGGACAATGCATTAATTGGAAATGACAAAGTTACATGGCTCGTTCCAGAGGGCCTATGGGTACTGAGCACCTTCTGTGTGCAGGAGCAAAGCCCCCACCCTCACAGACCCACATACACACAAGAGAAATAATTCTATCTTTCCTATTCCATAAAGCTGTGTTCTTTAGGGAGAAAGCCACACATCACATTCAAAAGCATTCATGTTTTCAACCCATTCTGAATTCAGGAATTTCAGAATCCCACCCCAGTTGTGAGAGACAAGGACTTAGGAGACCAAGACTCAGGTCTTGGTTCTACTTACCTCACCTGTGACCTTGAACAACAATTAGCCCCTGTGCTCTTCAGATCACTCTTTTTCAATAAAGATGATTCCCAATCCCTCAATTATAACAACTTGCCCTTCTTTGCCTGATACATAACTATCAAATAAGTTTTAAATCAGCATTTCATTTTATTGTGCCCAGCCTGGCACAATGTACTGTGTGGCTGTCACATTCAAAATAACTGAGCAAGTAGAACAACGAAACTACATCAAAGTTTTCATTAAGCTTGAACATTCCTCCACAGAAACTATTCAGATGATTCAGAAGACTGTAGTTACAGCCAACTGGTGATTGGCAGCTTCATCAGGACAATGTACCTGCTCATGCATCACAGCTCATGCACAGTTTTTTAATGAAACATCAAATCACCCTGGTAACTCATCCCCGCTACAGCCCACATTTGGTGCCCAGAGACTTCCTTTTCTTCCCAAAACTAAAATCACCTTTAAGAGGGAAGAGATTTCAGACCACTGATGAGATTCAGGAAAATACAATAGAGCAGCTGACGGTGATTGGGAGAACTGTGTGAGGTCCCAAGGTACCAACTTGAAGAGGGCTGAGGCATCACTGTCCTATGAACAATGTTTCTTGTGTCTTCTATCCTTTTCAATAAATGTCTCTATTTTTCATTTCACATGGCTGGACAGACCTCATATATTCTGAACCCAGGTCCTAGTTTTGATCTTTTGGTGTAGCTCCTCAAAACAAAACATTGGCCCCCAGATACCACTGAAGGGTCTGTGTGTGGTCAGGCTGCTTCTTCGCTTAGTCCTGCTCCCAAATGAACTAGTTTGGCCTAATCCCTAAGTGTACATACATCAGAATCCTGAGTTCAACTCCCATCTCTTCTCTCATGAGCTCTGTGATCTTGGGAAAGTTATTCAACTTGTCTGTGCCTTGGTTTCCTCATCTCTAAAATGGGAATAATAATGTTGTGTTTTTTTTTTTTTAAGATCCAATCAAATACTTAAAACATCAAGCACTTAAAATTGTTGAAAGGCAAACATTCCACCATAGCTCATTCTTTTCAGGTCAAGTCAAGAGGAAGAAGGGAGGAGACCCAAGAGAGACATCTGTGTGCAGAGTACCTTGAGCAAAAGGGCGTGGTAATGTAACCCACCAAGAGCTAGACACCTTCCAAAATCCTGGGGTAGATACACATTTCCTGATTTTATAGGCAAATAAACAAACTATGGCTCAGAAACCCTAAGATATGCCCTGGCTGGTGTAGCTCAGTGGATTGAGCGAGGGCCTGTGAACCAAAAGATCTCGGTTTAATCCCCAGTCAGGGCACATGCCTTGGCTGCTGGCCAGTTCCCATCAGAGTATGTACGAGAAGCAACCACACATTGATATTTCTCTTCGTCTCTCTTTCCCTTCCCCTCTAAAGATAAATAAAAAAATCTTTACAAAAAAAGAAAGAAACCCTAAGATACTGATTTCACACAAGTAGCTGGGGAGCATCCTGAGAAAGGGAAGCACTTGGGTCCTTATTTACCACTGCATCTCCTCCCCATTAGCCAGTGCACAGTTGTTGCTCCACCCACAGCACCTGGAAGCATTACCCTGTCAGGTGACCCAGGTCTGTGAGCAAGAGGTGAGACAGCACCAGCCAGCAAACATACGTAGCAACCGAGGGAGAGGAAAGTTATTAAAAACCCTACTTATCAGACTACCTCTGTGTCCCTCTGACCTGCTCCAAGATGTGAAACCCCTCAGGATTTTAAAAAGGGTGGGCCAGATGAGAGCTCTTCCTAGAGCTCACTCTGATGTCCAGACCTACCTGCAACCCCACTAGGAAGAAAGTGTGGCCACTATGCAATTGTCCAAACAGCTTCCTTCTTCAGTCCCAGCATATGCCTCCTTCCTCAGTCCCAGCAGAAATGATACTTAATCCAGTCCTTGACCTCTGGCTCACCTCATCTCAACTCCTGTCCAGTGACCCTTTCCCACACCTGGGATTTCCTTCTCCTTTAATCTTGGAGATAAAGATTCTTTTGCCCCACACCCCTACCCCAGTGGCTGAAACCTCTTCTTGGTCAAATCTGGTTCCACCCCAGGGCATTGTTCTCCTCCCCGTTCCTCACCTCACCCTCCAAGCCCCACCTCTTTCTGCTTCCTGAGGGGAAGGGAAGCCTAGAGGATGGGCCTCTAAGTTGAAAGTTGCCTGGCCCAAGTCAATCCCTTGGGCAGCACAGCTATCACTACAGTGGACCACAATAGACGGTCACAAGGGATGGAGCCAGCATTTGCAGAAAGGACAGAGGTGGTTTGGAGAGGATCCCACAGTAGAGGGGCCCCAGGAGCTCAGTCAAGTAGATGGGTATGATTCTGACAGGCCCAGTCTGGTGTGGAAGGGAATGCCCTGCTGAGAACCATCCTACTCTGCTTGCAGAAATAGAAACGAGCACAGACCCTATGGAAAACAGTACGGAGGTTCCTCCAAAAATTAAAGATAGAATCACCATATGACCCAACACTTCCACTTGTGGGTACTTACCTGAAGGAAGCAAAACATGAACTTGGAAAGATATGTGCACCCCCACGTTTATAGCAACATTATGTATCACAGCCAAGGTGTGGAAGCCACCTAAGTGCCCATCAACAGGAGATGCAATATGTGTGTGTGTGTGTGTGTGTGTGTGTACGAAATTACAATGCAACATTGTTTAGCCTTAAAAAAGGAATGTAAATCTTGTCTTTTGTGACAACATAGATTATGTTGCATTATGGGCATTATGCTAAGTGATATAACGGAGAAAGACAAATGCGTATGATCCCACTATATGTGGAATTTAAAAGCAAAAACAAAACAGCGCTCATAGATAGAGAGAAACAGATTGGCGGTTGCCAGAAGCAGGGGTGGGAGTGGGTGAAGCAGTGAAGGGGTCAAAAGGCACAGACTTGCAGTTATAAAATAAGTCCTGGAAGTGCCACGCACAGCACGGCGACTATAGCTAATAAAACTCTAGCGCATACTGGAAAGTTGCTAAGAAAGGAGACCTTAAAAGTTCCCATCACAAGAAAAAATGTGTGAGCATGTGTGGTGATGCAAGTTAACTGTAGGCCCTTGGGGAAATCACTTGACAATATATGAAAATATTGTGTTTTACACCTGAAAGTAATACAACACAATATGTCATTATCTCTCAGTTTTTAAAAACGGAGATGCTCTGTTGGGAAAACCCGAACCAACTGTTACATTTGAAAAAGGACTAAGGGACAGCGCACTCGCCTGCTAATGGTGAGACAGAGACTAGAGGCACCACAGTGAGGGGTGCCAGTTCCCCAGGCCACCTGGAGTCTTGGGAAACGTGTGGGTTCCGAAGCCAAATACGCATGGATTTGAATCCTGCCTCTGCCCTTCTGAGCAATGGTACCTGGAGCAAGTCCCTGAACACCCCCAAGACTCGATTCCTTTATCTGCCAAGTGGACCGTCAACGTCTGTCTCTGCCGCACAGGTGAAAGGATTAACATCCATAAGCGCGAGCCATGAACCTGGCCTGTATTCTGAGCTACACAAACAATGTTCCACTGCCTTCAGGACCAAGAGCAAACTCCTCACTCCAGGCCTGGGAACTGTACTACGAATATATCTATCATTATAATTTTATTTTAAATTCAGAAATCAATTTTTGAAAAATTATTTTCATAATACATACCANAGTCCCTGAACACCCCCAAGACTCGATTCCTTTATCTGCCAAGTGGACCGTCAACGTCTGTCTCTGCCGCACAGGTGAAAGGATTAACATCCATAAGCGCGAGCCATGAACCTGGCCTGTATTCTGAGCTACACAAACAATGTTCCACTGCCTTCAGGACCAAGAGCAAACTCCTCACTCCAGGCTTGGGAACTGTACTACAAATATATCTATCATTATAATTTTATTTTAAATTCAGAAGTCGATTTTTGAAAAATTATTTTCATAATACACACCACAATATATAAAGTTCCACTAAACCTTGGCCAGTAGAGAGGCAAATAGAAGGCCCAGCCGTGTCCATAGCAGAGGTCAGGATGATGTCAGCATAAAATTGTCACACTTACCGGTAGAGGTCAAGGGTATTAAAGTTGAAAACTTTAGACTTGGGGGTTTCCTCAGGGTCCTTCTGGCCACAAGATTCCAAGTCTCACTTGGGCAAGGCAGCAGAGCATCTCACCCCTCCCGGCCTTGCCCCTCCTGGCCTGAATATTGGGGATCCAGTATTGCCACAGGGTTTGTTTCCTCACACGCTTTCCTAAGCTGCCTCTGGCCCCAGGCCACCACGGGACAGGAGGAGGCACCTGAAGGGAGTGGGGACATTGGAGTTGGGGGAGGGGAAGAGCAGATTTTAGAAGCTGAATGTTTTCTGTTAGACCTTTTATAATAGAAGCTAAAGTCTGGAGTCCAAATGACTATCACTACTCCAGAACACTCCAGAATCTTCATAGAAGTTCTCAAGCCATCAGCCAAGCTAAAACACCCCCTCAAACATTCAGCAGGGGAAAAGTTGCCATCTTTTGCCTCCAGAGTACATGCTACAAATCTCAGAACACACCCCACCTAGTGTCTATCTTCTCTCCCACTGAAGCCAAGCACACAGAGGATTCTGGGTGGTGTCCAGATGCCTCACATCAAATTCTAGCCATCGGCAGAACCAGGTGCCAGCCATCACAACTTTCACCGGCTGGACTGCTGAGGGGCCTCCTGGTCTTCGTTACGTTGTGATGCCAACGGCAGAGACTGGGCAGCAGCTAGGCCCTAGGCCTCCGTTCTCCTACCCAGACATCCTTCTCCTGTCACATCCACTTATCTGATTGACAGCAGGCCCATTCTTGCAAAGATAGGTTAAGGCCAAAGGCAAGGCAGCTGAATGAAGAAGCTAAATTGCTTGTGCATCACCACCTGGGCTAACAGTTCACTCTGGTCCTGGCAATGACTAGACTGTGGTTGGGCATCCACGACACTGACACCAGAGTTCAGTTGGCCTCCAATGACATTAGGCCCCAGGGAAATGTGAGCTTCCTTCTTCTCAGAGCTGTGTTGACTGTGAGTGTCCCTGTCCTATTCATGTGTGTGTCTCCAGACGAGCATGTGAGAATGGGGAAAAGATGCCCCAGGTCAGTCTCGGAAGGAAGCTGGAAAAACTGTGCCAAGTATGTGTAAGACACCGTGCTCACAAGGCCAAGTGTGGGAACAGTGGGTGGCTCAGGTAGGTCATAGCCTTGAGCCATAGACATGCCTTCTCCCTCCCTGAGACCTGAGCCAGCTGTCTGACGAATGCCCATGTGTAGACAACAAGGAAGACAGGTTAGAGTGTGTATGGCTCAGGGAAATGCATCTGCTACCACAGAAAGAACCCACCCAACCCTGGGGATGGAGGTAGACTAGCTTCATCTTTGAATGTGGAAAGGACCACTCTTCTTAGCAACCCCACCATTGTGGGTAGCAAAGACCGTCTCTGTCCATTCAAGTGGTGGTCAGGATGGCAGTGATTGCTCAGTGTCAAAGGAATAGCTTCAGCCAGAGTCCTGGTCCCAAACCTAAAGACAAATAGGTTTTTATTCCTGAGTATAAGTCATCCCCTCTCCATCCAGAGCTCCCAGTCTGGCCTCTCCCCTCTGGTCCTATGGCTCCTGAGGTGGCTGCCCTACAGCAATTTCAGTGATAGAACTGACTTGCAGAAGAACCTGCAGCCTGAGGCTGGTCCTGGCTCAGGTTTCCACCCACCACATCACTGTGCTGACCACTGCAGGAAGTGAAAGCTCTCAAGATCCATTGGCTCAGGTTCAGACTGAGTCTTGGATGGTCTAGGTGGAGAAACAGCCTTCCTTTTCCAATCAGGTTGAGTTACATCTTTTCACACAGTTTCAGCTGTCACTATTTTCATAGCACAATGCAACACGGATGAAGATTCATGTTGACCACAAGCAAGAACCTCATAGAAGACCATGCAGTGACCCCCTTAATGGTACCTATTTAAAGAACCCCAAAGGGCCCTTGTTAAACCTCTCACCCCAAAACTTCTTTCCTGCTGGCTCATTGCAACCCAAGGAATTAGCATCTTTAAAGTTTCATTCCTTTGGGTTAAGGCAGTGTCCCCTGTCAAAATACAAAAATTTCTGGAAGGATAACACACTGAGGATCAGTCTCCAGCATCTTAGAATTCATTCATCATGCTTTCATCACCCCCCGCCTGACCGTCACAGCAGCCCCCTCGCTGGCGGCCCTGCTGCTCTTCTCTCCTCTCTCCCTCCCATTCATCTTCTGCTCTTCAGCGAGGGACTGCTTCTTCATTTAAAAAAAGGAAAATTCAGTCCTTGTCGCATTCCTGCCTCAAAACCTTTGTTAATTCCCCTTCTCCTACTGACTACAGTTCCGGCCCTCTAATTCAAAGCCCCCATGTCTTAGTCCCTGCATGGACTTAGTCCCTGCATGGACCTCAGCCTGTCACCTCCCTCACCCACACAAGGATCCAGCTCAGCTACACCTGTCTTTTCCCATTGGCCCTCCTCAGCCCCTCCTCCTGAAGAACTCCACCCCACCCTTTGAGAGCCACCTGAAATTTTCTCTTCGCTGTGCTGGGTGATTCCACATGTGTTCCTCCCCCTCTGTGCACTCTGTGTCCCGCCATTCTCTGCATCCCAAATATTCTTTCTGGAGATCTCTACCAAGACACCACATGGACCCATAATTGCATGTGAATATGAATTAATATTATATTCTTCCACATATATATATAACATATGAATACAATGATATAATAATTTTCCTTTCTCCCTTTCCACAGTGAGCTCTGTGGGCAAGGACTGAGTTTAATTCGTCCATGTGCCCCAAATCCCAGTGCCAGGTAAACAGCCAGCCTTCAACAAATCTGTGTTCCCTTACACTCCTGATGGTCAGCTGGGAGACTTTTATTCAGGAAAAAGAGTGATGGAGAGGAGTCGGATAAAAGCAGCGAATACACTATACATTGGTCTGAGGACAAGAGGCAGCCCCTTGAAGGCTGGATGAGGGAGAAGAATCCTATGAGGCTAGAACCCAGGACGGGCATCACCTTCCTGGTCACGTGCTTCAGTTAAGCCCACACCTAGCAAAGAGCACTAGCCACTTACAGCTTTTCAAACTTTCCTAACCACCTTGCATGAAACTAATACGGAATATTACTGGATGTAAGCTGTGAGTAAAAAAATTTAAAAATTGAAATACAAAAGAATAAACACACTACAAAATAAAAATAAATCAAAAATAAAACCCTTCTGAAAGAGTTTACATGATTTTGTTTTGATCCCCAAGTTATTTAAAAGTATGTTGAGTCCTGGCTTGTGTGACTCAGTGGATTGAGTGCTGGCCTGTGAATCAAAGGGTCACAGGTTCAATTCCCAGTCAAGGCACATGCCTGGGTTGCATGCTGGGTGCCCACGTGGGGACATGCAAGAGAAACAACCAGTTGATGTTTCTCTCTTATATGACTATTTCTCTCTCTCTCTCTTTCCCCCTCCCTTCCCCTCTATCTAAAAATAAATAAATAGTTTTTTTAAAGTATGTTCAAATATCCAAATGTGTCTTACCTTTTTGTTATTACTTTTCAACTTAATTGCATTTTAGTCAGAAAACCTGATCTGTATGTTGCTGATTTTCTTGAAACTGGTAACCTTTTCTTGTTCCCTGACGTGTGGCCAATTCCTACACGCATTTACACAGGAAGAACACGTAGCCTCGGCCGTGTGGTGCAGGGCTCCCTGTATGTCCACCAGATCGACCTTGTTCAGTAAGCTGTTCACTTACCTTGTTCAGTAAGCTGTTCAAATCCTCTACACCCATGCTGACTGGTGGTCAGACTTGGCCTTGAGTTGGTGGGAGTCACGCACAGTCTCTCCCTCTCGTCCACCAATCTCCACAAACTTACCTGCTCTCACTTGCAAGCACCATCAGTTCCAAGGAAGACAGGGCTTGCAGACTGCAAAGCGTCATGTGCCATTTCATTACAACTGTTGAAAATTTTTATGATGCCTAGCACCATCTTGAGAAGAAATTTCAAGAGGTCTTATATGCCTTCCTCTCATCTTCCTTGTCATCACTCCCACGGCTGAACACCTACTGGGTGCAAGCTCCTCCCTTGTTTGCTGGTTTTCCCCTCAGGTGCCCTGCGGCAGGCGCCATTAGTCACAAAAGGAAGAGCTTGCTCAGATCCCAAGTTAACGAAATGGCAGAGCCTGGAATAGAGCCCAGGTTGGGTTCCCTCCAAAACCCACGATTTTATCGTGTTTTGTTTTATTGCTTAAATTGTTTTCCTAATGATGAAATATTTCATATACATACATAATAATATTTATAACACCGTGTAGAAGGTGTAAAAAAAAACACAAAACAAAATCTACGTCCCCACCACACAGACTCAAACATAGTACATTTTGGATGCTTTTCAACCCTCCTAGGTGCCCACTCTGTTCTCGTCTTCTTTACCCCCTTCTCCAGGGTACCTACTCACCTGAATTTTATCAGTATTTTTTCACCTTGCTCTTTTCTCAGCAGTTTTACTATGAATGTATACTCACATATACAAGTATGTATAAGACATATTATTGAGTTGTGCATCATTCTGAACCTTGTTTAAATAGGTCCATACTACATGTACTCTTCTGCAATTTGGGACATTCATCTGTAGAGATATATGACTGGAGGAGTACATTCATTTTCACTGCTCTGTAGTATTCCACTATATGATTATATCACCACTTTTTCATTTCTTCTACTATCTGTGGACATATAGTTTGTTCCTACTTTTTGCTAAAACAACAGTGCTATAAATATATTTCTTTTTGGTCTACATATGCCAAAGTTTCTCCAGAGCATAAATCCTGGGAGTATGTCCCAGTCAGCTTGGCCTGCCATAGAAAACACCACCAACTGGGTGGCTGAAACAACAGAAACTTATTTCTCACGGTTCTGGAGGCTGAAAGTCCAAAATCAAGGTGCCAGCAGGTCAGTACCTGGTGAGCACTCTCTTCCTGGCTTGCGGACGGGGCCACCTTCTCACTGTTTTCATGTGGCAGAAAGAGAGAAACAGCAAACTCTCTTAGAAGGATAGGAAAGAGAAGGCCATTATGAAGGCCTCACCTGCACAGCCTCATCCAAACACTGTCACACTGGGGTTCGGGGTTCAACATCTGAACTGGAGGGGGGGCCACAATTCCATCCACAGAAGAGCGGAATTGCTGGGTCATGGTTCACTCACACCTTCAACTTTACTGCACACAGTCGGTCCTCTGCACCTGCAGGTTCTGTATTTGCAGATTCAACCTGCTGCAGATCAAAAAATATTTCAACAAAAACATTCCAGGAAGCTTATCCCCAAACATTACAGTGCAACAACTATTCATATAGCATTTACATTGTGTTACACATTATAAGGAATCTGGAGACGACTTAAAGTACACGGGATAATAAGCGTGTACTTACATGCAAATACCATGCCGTTTTAAATAAGGCACTTGAGCATCCTCAGATTTTGATGTCCATAGGGGTTTTGGAACCAAGCTTCTCTCATGCCAAAGGATGAGCGTATTGCCAAAGAAGTCAGTTCAGAATCCATGCTCCTGACTGGTTTCCTAACTCAGCCACCTGCCCCCTTCAATATGCACGCCATTAACCTCTTTTAGTCAGATTCAAAATTTTTTCTCTCCAAAACTTTAAGAATTGTTTATGTGTCCTAACCTGCTTCTCTTTCCTGCCCCCTCCCCCAGCCACCTGCCTTGTTTGTTTCCGCCTACCTCCCTTTCTCCCCACCTTTCCGGGGCTGACACTGGCTGACACCCACCCACGCCCCACCTGCGTTCCAGGAATCTGGAGTGCTTCCAAGGGAGAGCACAAAGGAGCATTTGGCTCCCAGAAGCACCAGAGAAGTGGGACCCAGCCTCTCTACACACAGCTCACCATCCTGAACTGACCCAGCAGATAGAGAATCAGTGGGCGCTGAAGGCCTTGTGGTGGAAGAGATTCAAGTAGTCATCACCCAGCCCCCCTTTAACACAGGAGGAAACGATGGCCCAGTGGGGAGGGTGCGTTGCCCGAGGTCACCAAGCCAGTGCGGGGCAGCCGTGCTGGGGCCGAGTCCTGTGTTGGAAGCAGAAGTCACCATCCAGGCACTTTGTAGGGATAGTACTCCACGCCTGGGCTTTGGGCGCAAACAGCTATTCTCATCATACTCTAAAAAAAATTTTTTTTGAGTGTCCAAAATAAATTACTCATTTGGGGAATTTATTGTTGAGAGGGCTTATTTTATGTCTAGCCAAAACAAACAACTATCAGTATGTTAATAGCAAGGGGCTTGTTTGTAGTACATGGCAATTAATACTTTGTTACTCACTTTTCTTCTATTCATTCAATAAATATTTATTGAGCAGTTCCAATGTGTTATATTCTAGGCCCCTGGGATATACCAGAGGGGGGAAAACATGCAAAAATCCCTACCTTCATGGATCTTACTTTCTAGCAAGTTATAACAGACAAAAAAAACAAACAAAAACAACAAACACATAGAAATATCAGTGTTGGTGTGTCTGTGCACAAGAGCAAAGCAGGGTAACAGAGATGATTGAAAGTAACAGCCAACAGGGGGCACTGTTTTTAAGAAGGGTGCTCTGGGCAAGACTATATTTGAGCTTCCAGCAGAGCCTGAACAGTGAGACAGATGGCCCTGTGGTTATGGAGAGGAGCACTTCCAGCTGAGGACACAGCAAGCGTGACAGCCTGATGTAAGAGCCCTTGTGGTGTTCAGAGAAAGCAAGGGGTCCTGTGTGAGCAGGGTAAGCAGGTGAACTCAGAGAGCTCACACAGGGTCTTCGCAAGCCATGGTAAATCTCTAGGGTTTAACCCAAGTGGGCTGAGAAACTTTATTAAGTCCTGCTGCTGCTATAACAAATCACTGCAAACAAACAAACTTAGTGGTTTAATACGACACAAATTCAGTATCTTGCAGTTCTGGAGGGGCAGGCCTGGCATGGGTCGCACTGGGTGTCAGTGAGGCTGGATTACCTTCTGGAGCTCCCAGGGGGGAATCCCTTTCCTCATTTTTTTTTAGTTTCCAGAATCTGACTTCAATCTGGCTTGTGGCCCCCTTTCTCCAGCTTTCAAAGCCAGCAAGAGGGGGTCAGGTCCTTTCATGCGACATCACTCT
The DNA here is from genome assembly GCF_014824575.4 of Sturnira hondurensis. Taxonomy (NCBI): domain Eukaryota; kingdom Metazoa; phylum Chordata; class Mammalia; order Chiroptera; family Phyllostomidae; genus Sturnira; species Sturnira hondurensis. The sequence continues at coordinate 6,435,531 of NW_028073511.1, read as the reverse complement.
GGCCATGCTTCCATCCCAACTCTATGGCTCTGACCTCAGCACGGCAAGGTTCTCTACTCCTAAGGACTCATGTGATTAGGTTGGGCCCAACTGGGAAATCCAGGGAACTTTTCCCATGTCAAGGCCCATACCCTTAATCACATCTACCGAGTCCCTTTACCAATGAAGAGACATATTCGTGGGCTGTGGGCTTCAGGCATTAGGCCATGGACATCTTGGGGGCCATTAGTCTGCCAACCACCAAAATCAGTGCAGTGCTCTGAGTAAAGGGGTGACCTGCTTTCTGAGTAGCTGCTGGGTAGAGACCAGACCATGGGAGGTGAGGGTGGAGGCAGGGGGACTGAGGAGGGAGTTACCATAACCACCCGGGTGCAAGGGGAGAGGAGAGTGAACCGGAAGAGTGGAGGTTGTGAGAAATGATCCTATTGGAGGCACATTTTAAAGGTGAGCTAATACGATTTCCTGACAGCCTGGAGGTGGAGGGTGACAGGAAGAGAAGAGGGTGATTCCACAATTTCGTTCAGAGCTTTGGAGACAGGAGCTGTTCGTCGAAGAAGGTCGAAAGAAACTAGAGGGGTTGGGAGGGATGAAATCAGGTAACGCTTCTGCTGGCACAGTTCAGTCCTGTTTCTACTCTGGCCCCCAGCCTTCAGGATCTCACGTTTTAATTAGGAAATCAAGACATACAAGTCATACAACTGACTATTTACTGATAAATCAGAACTTATTCCTACAAATGAACACGGTCCCCAAAGCTGTCATCTCGGGAAGCCGTATACATTTATCCCAAGGATATGGCTGCTGCCAGATATTCTTGGAATTCCTTTAGAGGGCCTGTATTGATTTATGGACCATACCAGAAAGCCGGCCTTGTCATTGCTCCTTCAGGAGGTCAATTTAAACACGTACTTTATTTGGTGGACCTGACTCATCTCCCAAAAAACGGCAGCCATTTTTTCCCAGGATGACAGTCAGCCACCACCGAGGACACTCAAATCTCCAGCTGTGGCCACGTCCCCGGAAAACTCAACTGCCACGCCCAGGGAGAGCAGATTGTCATTGACACGCCAGTACTCCCTTCCGTAGAAGTGGGAGTCCCTCCTAGTTGGAGCTCCAGGCAATGCCAGTAACATGGGGAGTGCGGGTGGGTGTCTTAAGAGCCCAGCACTCATCTGGATGCACAGATTCAGGTTCAATGTGATTTCAAAATTGCGTCCCCTCATGCTAGTGGATCATCCACATGTTTCACCAGAGACATTTTTCCTCTGCTTTCTGTACCAGGCGCATTTACGTCTCTCCTAAGCTACTGGGTTGTTCAGATCGTAATGTCAAAGTGAACATATAACTAGTCATATTTCTTGCTTCATTCTCTGGGCTAGAAAATCCTCTGAACCCAGTTTGCTCAGTTGTAAAATGCGGGTGCTAACTGTATCTTCTTAGGGCAGTTTTGAGAAAGAAAGCAGGTATTTCAGATAAAGCACTCCACACAATGCCTAAGGAACTCCTGAGAAATCTTGGCCAAGATTGTTAACCTCAACTCATGTGCGTGATCCCATTCATTAGATTACTGCTTACCTTTTGCTTTCCCCTGGAAGAATCGCCAGCTTTCAGGTTTCACATGATATTGTTGCTTTCTTCTGAATCTTGATTGGTTTTCCTAAAATTCCCTTTGAGGAACTTGGCTGCCCAGTTGGTTGAGGGAGTCAGGTAAGTGAGCAACGGTTTCCTCCTTCCTTCTCCCTTCTCCTCTCTCCTTTGGCTGCCAGGCCATCCCAGGCACAGGCCACAGCCCTGGCCAGACCCGCATTCCATAAAATACCCCACTTCCTTCGTTGCTGATGTGCAGTGCCAACTACTAATTAAACCTCACCTGCAGGGAGTGACACAGAACTCTTATAGGCTCTGTGTGGGGAAGTTGGTCCATGCGGATGCCTGGATGCTAAGGAAGAGAGGTGAGATCTTTGTAAATCTTAGGGTCTCCACCCTTTGCCGTGAAACCAACACCTATGTTTTTCGCTAACGTGAGGAACAGCCACATGCCTCCTCGATGCCAGGAGGACTTTTCTTTCCTCACAGGGAAGTTTAAGGACATTTTAACAGGAGGCTCCTGGAGTCCATGGTTCGTGATTCAAACTGATTCACTAGTAGCTCAGTTGTTTGGAATTTCAGTCCAATTGGGGGGACAGTTTTGACCAGAATAGCTTTTAGAAGCACCTTCCCTCTCAAAGAATGACAGTGAGTAATGGCCCATTTTCTCCCTCTGGCCATGGGTTAGAGCAGGCCCCAAGGGCAGTGAGGGTTCATGACCCATGGCTGATGAGGCCACTGTCCACCTCAGATGAGAAAAAAAAGGTTTATAAGTGTCTCACTCTGTGCCTGGCACATAATAGGCACTTTATTAATATCACATTAATTGTTTTTCCCATCCCTCGTGTTTCCCCACCAAAACCAGAAAGCCCAGACCTCCAGCTGACCACACGCCAGCACTGGGCACTGGCTGTGGAGGGCCTCATGCCCCGAGCCCACTGACAGCAGCTCACTCTGAGTCCGGCACTGAGGCACCAGCCATGCCTGTCTTGCTTTCTAAGATTCCAGGACTTTGTAGAGAGTTCTAACCACTTGATTTGACAAATGACTTTCCGAGTGGAAAGGGGTTTTACGTTTAATACATATCATAAGAGACATCAGAGCTATGCTCAAGAGATCAAATAGTTTCTTCGGCTAAAAATGTAAGCATGATCCCTATTAATAACTTTCCAACAAAGGCCCCGGGCTCCCCGCCACCCCCCCCCCGTGGTTCTATGATCTCAGTTTATGAGAGCTGCAGTCCCTCCCCCTGGTTCGCCGCCCTCACCGCAGACTCTCACTCCAGTCTGATGCGTGCCCCTGGTACGGCACACCTCCTGGGCAAGCCTGTCGCGGAAAAAAAAATCCTCCACGATCATAAATCGTAAAATCAAACGACTGAACACCACCTCCTGGGAAATAAAATCTGAAAAGTTAAGGAGGGAAAAGAGAGGGCTGTGATTATTTTAATCCTATTCCAGATGCTCAAGTACTCTCCCCAAACAAAACCCAAATTAAACAGGAGCCTTGTTAAAAGGGATGATGACTGTGCAAGCGCGCAAGATAATGTTTGGCAGATAGTAGATGCTCAGTTAACGTTTTGTTTTTTTTTCTTTTAAGTACACACATGCAAGCAGCCTTGTGGAGCGTGCCTGGCCAAGGCCAGCCTGAACAGACAAGATGGGTCCTTGTTACCAAAGTCCCCTCACAGACCCAGGGCACAGGGCTTTTCAAAAGCACCTTCCTGCTTATCAGCTGCTTTGACTAGTACAGCATACGGAGGCTTGCACCTGGCCTCCTCTCGGTTCCTCGGAGAACGGATTAACGCAGACACACACGAGCACAGAGAAAATCCTGTCTTCACAAGATTTTAGAACCATCTAAAGATTTTGGACTCTCTGTCAGCACTACAAAAATCACTGCGATTGGGAGCGTGAAACTTTATCAAAACTGGAGCGAATAAAACCTCTTAATTATCACCACTACCAGCAAAAACGTGTCAGAAGGATACTGACCTCGTAGGGTGGGTACTTTGGCCCCATAGAAGGTCAAAAAGGCAAACACAGCAGCCACACAAGTTCCCTTTTATTTAGCCAACCCTGCAATCAGTGGTAACACCATGTCATTCCCTAGGACTCAGTTTACACAGATGGAAAATGGGAACAAACAGGGTGGTTCTGTCTACCTGCCAGGACTCTTGGGAGAACAAAATTAGCAGCCTGACCAAGGTGTCTGGAGAACGGACACTTACAAACCCGCAGCGGGAGGCAAAGGACAAATGACGTGAGAACCCAAGAGAGATGGTTCTGGGTACTGAGCCACAGAGGTGTTTCTTGCCAACGTGGCACCAGGTAAGGGGAGTAAGAACGATCAGACCATAACAGGCTGCGCTTGCTCATTGGAGGGCTCTATCAGGTTCCCCGGGTGCAGAGCCTTGGCTGTCCTGGGAATGAATCCCAAAGCTGCGGTCCACCAGCTAAACAACCCCTAGCTGGCCCCTTGGCTTCCCGGGCCCTTTCAGGAACCCGTGTAAGGGTGGACTCCTATCTCCTCCCTCACAGAGGACCTCTGCAAGGGCCCAGTGAGGTAGGCCAGGCCAGAGCGCACAGAGGGGCTGCACGGCTGTTAGCTCAACCTGACAGTGTGTCCTTCAAAGAAATCAGTCCACTCTCCAAACCCTCAGAGGGGAGAAGGAGCTTCCTTGCAGCTTCCTGTGTCCGTGTGTCTCAAGCTCTGCCTCACTGCCCTGGGTTTCCTCCCACCACCCTCCCTGTGGCTCTTCCAGAGCCGTGGAGACTCGTACAGGGAAGCAAATGGCCCTTTGCCACATGCTCTGTTCCCTGCTGGTGGAGGCGGCACCTGAGGGGAAGCAGGATGGCCTGATGTGGTAGATGGCGGCTGGTCTGGACAGATGGCTCTCACATCTCCCAGCATCCCCCAAACAGAGAGCTAAGCAAAAGGGGGAAGCAGGCGAACCCTGCCTGCATGGTTTCCCTGCCACATTCCAGCACTCTCCCCCCAGTAAGGCTCGGCTCCCCCCAAGAAGTGCTGTACCAGCTTGTCCCCCCTGCCGCTGACCAGGGCCCCCCTCAAAGCCTCCTTAGACTCAGAACTGTGAGACCCAGTTTGGACACGGGCATCATTTCATCTGGATCCTCACCTGTTTCCTAAGCTCCCCAAGTGTCTGGCAAGCAACAGTGGGGGCACTGGAGATATTCCCAATATTGTAAGAAGCCATTTGTAGAACACACCTGCCTCATGGGAGACTGGACAGGCTAATCACGTCTCGGGTCTTTGCTGGAGGGAATCCTACCAATTCTATGTGATCGCTCTGGTCAGCTAGCAGTGAAAAAAGTTCTGGCTATTAGTTTGCAATTTAAAATGTCTGTAATTATTACTTAATGAGTGCTGTTTGTAGCAGAGACAAACCTGTTTTTCTAAACAAGGAGTCCATGGGAGTGAAAATGTAAAAGGACTCCTCAGTGGACACACGGACGAAACCCATCAACCTATCCCACATTACAGGCGAAAAAACAGAGTCCCAGGAGTTAGGTCTCTCCCAAACCCAAACCGGGCAGGAGCAAGATCACAAGTCACGGCCCCGTGTTTTGCTTTCAGTGCCATTTGCTCAAGCTTCTCTGTCACATCCTGGGCCCGTCCTCTCCACACAGCCCTGCTAATGACCAGGTGACACCTGATAAGAAAACTGTGTTCTTGGCTAAGTGATGTACATATGCCCACGGGTCCTTCTAGAATTGTGCTGCCCATTAGGTAAGATACGTGTGGATATCTAACTTATAATTAATTAAAAGTAAATAAAATTTACAATTCAGTTTCTCAGTCATACTAGCCATGTTCCAAGTGCTCAGTAGTCATGTGTGGCTAGTGGCTACCTTATTGGGCAGCCCAGACACAGACCATGGCCGTCACTGCAGAAAGTTCTAGTGGGCAGCACTGCCCTGGAAACAGTGACTAAACGGGGAAGCGCCCGGACCCTGCGGTCAGGCGGGGCATGGAGGGAGGGACCTCCCACGTCACCCAGGCTCTGCCCAGACCGATGGTCTGTGGGTCACCAAGGGCCTGGGGACCCTAAGAAACAGTCTCAAGGACCACTTGATGCTTCCAAGACCAGGCCTGTGGTTTCCATGAGCAGAAGTCTCTCTCAACCTTCAGCCACCCTGATTATTTATGAGCCACTCTGTCATAGGAGAAGGAGCACCAGAGTGGGAGTCAGGAGAGGGGAGTTTCGGCCCCACAGCGCCTGGTACCAGCTGTGTGTCTTCAGCAAGTAGCTCCCCCTCTCTGCTTTTCAGTCCCCCGCTAGGGAGACAAGCCTGTCCTCTAAAGTCTTAAAATTCCATGCTGCCCGTCGTCTTTTATTTCATTCACCTCTCTTGGGCACATGTCTTCTCTCTCTTGGGTGTGTGTGCATTTAGAGAATTTTTCACTTTAATCAGGGTAGTGGTGGAGAGGGCAGGGCAATCACCTTGGCCGACACCAAAATATGTTCTAATGTCAAGAAAAGCCCCTGAAGGGATTCTAAGGCATCAGAGGGCCTCTGGGGTACTGTTTTCCATGTAAGAATCCAGTAGAGGGGGACATTGTATAGAGGCCGTTTCTAACAGGCTTTGCCGTAGCTCAAGGCTGCGAGTGCCCAGATTCGGAGGGCAGGAAATGTGTCTCTTTCGTCCTCACAGGACCCCAGATCTCCTCTGCACACACCAAGACTTAATGAGTCACAGCTAGAAGCCTCCGTGCAGACCCAGGAAAGCCCCTGTGTTCTTTCTGTGCCGTTGGCCCTAATGAATTTTTCCTTCCCGTTTCCAAGTTATAAAATTGAAGCTAATTTTTTCAGGTGCCTTATTTAGCAGCTGTCAAAAGTTGGAACCTGGCAAGATCAACAAGGTTTTAAAATTCAAAATTCACTAATGTCCCAGGTGGGTTTTCCCCTTCTCTGCCCTCCGCTCCTTCCTTGGAGCAAACATCCCTGGTCCCCCAGGGCTGCCCGAGCCAGGCAGTTGCCTCTTTTGATAAAGCATGCTTTTAAGGAAATAAAACTGCATTCGCCGATCACTTTTTCCAATGGCCTCATTTTCCTTCCTACTTTAACAACAGGACTCAAACCCTCCTCCTCAGATAAAGGCTGATTGGCAGGCCGTTCACAATCTCTCACCATCTTCTCAGAACAAGACTCACCGGCCTCCGGCCTCCGCACAACTGAAAGCAAAAGGTTTGTCGGAATTTCCAGTTCCTACGATTTCTCCCTTCAGCTCTTCAGAGGTAAAGATGAGGGTGAAGAATATCAAGAAAGCCCCTGACTGTGAGCTCCCACAGCGGGAGGGAGGGAGGGGGCCAGCAGGGCATGCATCCTTTGCACCTTCCCAGGGAGATTTTCACAGAAGGCCTCTTTTCCTGTAAATGTCCCATCTAAGAGTTGAGGCTCAAGGAGGTGTCCGGATCCAACTTCACCCGCATCTTCAATGCCCCAGGCTGTCCAGCTAGGGGTGGGCAGGGAGCACAGAGGGGAGGGATTCGGAAGTCAGTGACCTCTGCAGTGACACCTTCTGTTTGAACCAGAGGCACCTGTCGTGGTACCTGAAGCTGTGCAGGCAGCGCTGCACCCGCCTTCAGGCGATCCGGGAGAGAGAATGTGTGTTGTGGGCAGAGGAAGGTTTCACTCCCTGAGGTTGGTCTCCAAGCTGAATAGAGAAAGGAGCAAGAAATGGAGAAATTCGCAAGCTAAATAAGGTGCATTTGTTGGTCCACCTGAGTGAAGTCGCGCAGTATTTTCTAAAGCTCTGAACTTGTCTGGGGAACACAGCTACGGTATACACAGAAATGAATGCCCATGCTCACTGAGAGAGCCTGTGTGTGAAAGGAAGCAGTGTCTGGGCTTTGGGTGAGATATAGGTTCAAATCCCAGCCCCAGCACCTTCTACTTAATAACCTTAAAACCAGTGACCTAGAACCACTAAACTTTCATTTTCTCTTCTTTTATAAATTTATTATTACAAGGAATCAGTGAAATAATCCGTGTAAAAGCACTCAGCACTCTGTCTAGCATTTAATAAGCATTTGCTCGATGTTAGCTGCTATCTTTATTTTTCGAATAAAATAACATCACAGTATTCTTTGGCGTTTAGAGACAGAGATGTATGAGAAAATTCTCTTTACACAAGCTATGGGAATTTCTTTAGGGTTGACATTCTGAAGCCTATGTGACATCAGACTGACCACAAAGAAGTGTCACAGGGGATTTCAAAGCGTGCTTCCTGAAATTTGCTTCCCATTCTACCCAACAGCCCTTGTGAGTTTGGAATTCTGCAAAGGAAACTGCACGGGCAGGATAAATGGCAGAGTACTTATTAATCAACCAAAACACAAATATTTCCCAGATCCTAAGGCAATAAGACTCTAGGTAAAGACCCCACCCCTAAAAAAGACCTCATAAGTTGAGATTAGATGAGAAAAAAGTGGGCTCTACCTCATTCTAGCCCTCACGCTAATACAACGACCCTACATTTCATGCTATGGAATATTCTGGACCCCACTTGGATGGAGCATCATAGTGGAGTTTGAGATATCATATCATGGGGCACTGTGCCAACAACCCTACATGGGCCAGGGCATGACCCTGGGGTGTTGAATGTGCTTCCGTCTCATCCTTGCCCCTAGCCCTGCCCCAGGGGTGCTCCCTAGTGACCGGATGGCACAGTTCTGGGGGTTTGAATCCCAGCACTGCTGCTCCTGCAAGTGACAGCTATATTACCACGTGATAAGGACCTTGAGTTTACACAAATTAAAAATGTAAAAAGGAACCGGAAAGAACATTGTTTTCAAGTTTGAAAACTCTCAAGATTGGTTAGAAATTTCTTATAACAAGTGTCTCAAGTGATCAATGACACTTGCCACCCCTACCTGAACAATGGTCTGGTTTATTCACTCATTTCTCAAACTTTTATTAAACACCTACAACATGCCAGGCCCTGGAGAATCAAGAATGAACTAGACACAGGTCCAGGTTTGAAAGACCACACCAGGGTACCAGGGTGCCAGGGAGACGGACCACAGGGTGACCAATGCAGTGCAGGGTAAGCCAAGGGCACAGTGGACCCCACAGGAGGAAGACAAGCCCCCAATGGTTAGTGATGAACAATTCTGTCTAGAAACAGGAGGACAAGGTCCTGAGGTGGGACAGTCAGCCCAGCCTGGGGCACAGGGGCAGGCTCAGGTCAGAGGGATTGGGTACAAAGACACCACGGTGGGCGTCTCTGAGAGGGTGTGGCAGCCAGTGGGTGGGGAGCCTAATTCCACAACCAACACCCCACACACACACACAATGTCTCTGAGTGATAGCTGCATCCAGATTCACAATGAACACAGTTGTAGCATCATTTGTGCTGAATACGAAAGAACAAACTTTACATGCTTACTTCTGGAACTGGAAAAGACCTTCAGGTGTCCTGTGACACTTATCTCCTTGACTCTCAAACACTGAAGGCCACGTGGCAGGTTCCAAAGTTCCCTAATGAAGGGCATGCCGTGGGGATCTCTGCTGACAGTGGCCAACCTCTGGTCTAGAAAATCAGGCAACGTTTCTTCCCACGGACACTGTCGTGCTGAGAGCCAATGGCCTCTTCCTTAGCCTACGTCATAAAGAGCCTAATAGTATTACTAACTTAACAATGACTTTTTAAAAATCCGCAGAACAATGGGGTGGATGCAGTGCCCCAGACACCGCACTCAGCCCCCTCCCTAAGTTGGCAACCCCGAGTGGAAACGCCGCCTGTGAGCGGGTTGATCTGGTCTACACGACGCCACCTCAGCCCCACACTTAGGTAGGATTTGAGAGGCGCCAAGAAACCTGCCCTCAGTGGCAGACTTCCAGTGAGTTATTCACATTCTGAGTGAAGGTAGTGGGAGTTTGGGGTTTTGTTCATTGGTTTTCCTTGTTTTTAAGCAGTAGAACACTTCTTCCAAGTGGCATCTTGCAGATTACCCCATATAAATCATGACCCCATATAATTCAATTTTAAATGAATTAAACACTACTCTTCAGTAGTGTTTTCATTCATTTAGTCCAACAACAACCCTGTAGGATACCGTGTACTGTTGTTGTCAATATTTTACCGGTGACAAAACTGAAGCACAGAGAGGTTAAGTGGCCTGCCCATCATCACACAGCTGGTAGATCAAACCTGGGCAGTCTAGCTCCACAGCCTGTCCTCTTACTGGGGGCCAGGCACTGGGGGTCTCCATGTAGAAGGCAGGTAAGCACAGCATGCCCTGGTTGGAGCCCGGCCGGAAGGCAAGGGTTTCCAGGCTGCATGGGGTTAGGGCTCATTCGTGGAAGCTTAGGGTTCCATGAAGCACAGTCTAAAGCCACTGGGTTAAGATACTGTCTACTAAGGATCACTGCAAGATTACCTTTCTGGGAAGAAGTAACGAATGAGTGCAGTAGTAGGAATCGGTTTTCAAAAACCAGGTTCTTAAGAGAATAAGACTTAGGACAGCTAAGATCCTAGACGCAAGTCAGGGAGGCTGGACCTCGGCAGTGGGAGGGCTGGACTCCAGATCTGAATGGTAGGAGGGAAGCATCAGTGATGGGAGAGACGACACCTCCTGGACACCTAGCTCCCGGGCTGGCGTGGGAGCGGGAGACCAGGCTCCATCCAGCAAGGTGCTCCTGAGGCTGTTTGAAAGGGCCTCGGGGCAGGCTATTCGCTGGGTGCTGCGCGCTAACCAGCAGGGTAACTCCCTGGCTGAGGCATAGCGTGACTAGATCTGTGCGGGTGGGTGAGAACAAGTCTGACGTGAGAGTGTCAGGGCTCCCCAGGAGGTGACACTCAGAGTTTTCAGTTTCTATCTTGATAAAAAATTTTGCTGTTTTCAAAATTGCAGAAGAAATAGAACCGTGACTCATATTTCACAATTTGCCTGGCGAATTTACTGTATCACCAGGATTCCGACAATTGCACGTTTTTCAGGGGCGATGAGGCATCAACACAGACCATTTGGCACAAGGGGCACATTATAAGGGGGCAGTGGGCCACACACTGCCCCCCCTCACCTCCTGTCTCACGTCCAGGGTCAGAAGCCAGTGATTCAGGCGGTCATGGGCCTCAGTGGCTCGGGAGCACAGTACAAGAGTTGGTGTATCCACCCGCGTGTCGTTTCTGTTCCTTCGCCGTCCATCACTGAGCCACACGTTCATCCTCTGTACCTTTATGAGATTAATTACTTGAGGTTCCTATATTTTTTAATGTTTTTAAATGTTATTGTTTAAACGGTAGGAGTTTGCATAGAAGCTTTCAAGAGAATATAAATCAAGAGTTGATGGCACACAATAAAATCTTGACACTTTAAAGGAACAATTAGAACACCTAGTGAAACTGAACCCCGGAGTGTTTCCCTTCGGTCCCTCCATGAAGAATCAAGGCAGAACACCCGCAGTCTCTTGTGGGGGAAACAGACACGGGGGCCAGCTCTCGTCGCCGAGAGAGCGCACCCAGCACCACGTCAGCAGCAGAAGAGATGCCGGTCACTGTTTGCTCCACGATTGGTAAGGACACACAGGCAAACACTCAAGCACACCCAAGCTCACCACCCTGGAGGGCCATTTCTCTAAGATGTTGATGGTATGTGCTTCTTTTTAAATGTGTGTTTACTAACCTTGGAAGTGAATTTGGACAGGAAGAGAAACTATTTGCATCTTCCAGTGGTTGTATCTCACAGTTGGCCAGCACCTTTCATGCCGATTCCCTTCATATTGCTCATGTTTCCACTCTCAGAGCACCAGTCAGGGCCCAAACTGAAGGTCGTGGTCTCCCGAATCTCACACCATCATGTTTTTCACTCTCTCGCAAACGCTTTTGTGGAATAGAAAGATTTCAAGAGACGAGTTTCTCATTAGGAGATGATTCATCTGGGTAGCCTGAAACTACCCTTGGTTGAGTTGCCTACCTATACAGGCTTTGGGACAGCCTTCACTGTTGTTATCTCATTCAACCCTCCCAAGTACAGTTTTGCCCATTTTAGGAGTAAGAAATTAGGGCCAGGGAGACTTGTCCCAGCCACAGACAGAAAGGGGCAGGACTGGGACCCTGAGTCAGGGTCCCTGAGTCTGACAGCGTTGGTACAGATGGAGACAAATGAAATGGGGACCTCAACAGGCTGAAAGCCAAATGAGGGCTGGGGTGGTATGTGAGGAACCCTTCTGTTGTGCCTTAATGACTCTGTGTAGCAATTTGACCCACAGGGCACTTCAGGGGCCTCCCGACAGGTTACGAGCCCGCTCTGGCACCGCTGCGGGCCACGCTCCACACTCAGCCAGGGCTGGCGAAGGCAAGGCTGATGAGGCCTTGCTAACAGCCCTTTAGCACCACGGCCCACTGCAGTCAGAAGAAAGTGCCCCAGGCCCTGGGGGGAGGGTCTCACCTGGCCAGGCTGCCAACTTCTTTAGGCTCATCTCACCCTTCCACCCCTGCTGCCTGCTCTCCAGGCACAGGGCACACGCTTCCTGCCACGGGGCCTTTGCGTGTGTTGTCACCTTCCCCACAGGGCTCTAGCCCACCTTGCTCTCCACCAGGCCACCTTCTTCCCCACTTGTCAGTCTCGCTTACATGTCCCTCCCTCAGAGAAGCCCCCTGTGATGGTGAGGTGACCCCTCTGCAGTGCATTCCAGAACCCCTTGCATCATCTTTTTTCCACTTATCATGGTTAAAATGGGGCCGTTATTGGCATCATTGTGTTTACTGTCATCTCGGGCCCTGCCCAGAGGAGGACATTTGGACTGAATGACACCTGTGAGGCAGAAACCCATCAGTCTTGCTCCTGACTGCACCCCCGCGGTCTGCTTCAGCACCTGACATGTGGGAGGGCTCAGAACAAGCCTGTTCACCCAGGAGGCGATTACAGACTCCTACACTTGCTGATCTGCTTTCAGACTCGAGGCCACGGAGTCCCCCAACACGGGCACTAGCTGACTTCTGCATTTCATCAGAACCAGTGAGTNGTTGTCACCTTCCCCACAGGGCTCTAGCCCACCTTGCTCTCCACCAGGCCACCTTCTTCCCCACTTGTCAGTCTCGCTTACATGTCCCTCCCTCAGAGAAGCCCCCTGTGATGGTGAGGTGACCCCTCTGCAGTGCATTCCAGAACCCCTTGCATCATCTTTTTTCCACTTATCATGGTTAAAATGGGGCCGTTATTGGCATCATTGTGTTTACTATCATCTCAGGCCCTGCCCAGAGGAGGACATTTGGACTGAATGACACCTGTGAGGCAGAAACCCATCAGTCTTTCTCCTGACTGCACCCCCGCGGTCTGCTTCAGCACCTGACATGTGGGAGGGCTCAGAACAAGCCTGTAGACCCAGGAGGCGATTACAGACTCCTACACTTGCTGATCTGCTTTCAGACCCAAGGCCTTGGAGTCCCCCATCACGGGCACTAGCTGACTTCCGCATTTCATCAGAACCAGTGAGTGAGGAGCTGGTGGAGCAAATGAGCAGCACACGGGTTACAGGTGAACACTTACCGCTCTGTGGTCCCCTCCCCCCACCACGTTCACACAGGCTCACTGGCAGCAACAGCTAACTGTCCTCTCCACAAGTGTACGATTCCATTTCACTGAACTCCGATCCCACCCCTGCTCTGTTTGCTTCTGGGGGACCTATCTCAGTTATAGTAAAAACCCCAGTTCTAGGCACAGGCTGGAAGACCCAGAGGATTGCCCCCTCGCTGACTTCATCTCCTACCACCTTCCACCCCTCTCACTCAGCTCCATGCACACAGGTCTCCTTACGCCTTCCAGAACTCTCTGGCGTGCAACCTCCCCAGGCCTGTCGGTCAGCCACTCCCTCCACATGGGCCCATCCTTCTCCAGATACCCTCAGCGCTCACTCTGGCATCAGCTTTAGATGCCACCCTCCCTAAAAAATTAGAATAGAATAGAATAGAATAGAATAGAATAGAATAGAATAGAATAGAATAGAAAGTACAGGCCGACTTCCCTGACCACTGTGCTGCACTCCCTCCACCCCTTTCTCTCTGCATTTCTCTCCGTCATGGACCACTACCTAACACACTACCTAACACACTACTTAACACACTACCTAACGCACTACCTAACACACTACCTAACGCACTACCTAACACACTACCTAACACACTACCCACCACTGCTGCTGATCTACGGATTTATCGTCTGCCTCCACCCATTGAAAGAGGAAGCACCACAAGCACAGAGATTTCTGCTTATTCGTTCACGACTGGGCCCCCCTGCCTGGCACTTACCAGGAAACCAACGAATGGTCTCTCCCTGAGTCAGTGTTCTCGTTTCATCCTTACGCTAATCCCAGGGGATGCACACAATTCCCAAACACCTTTCTCGCCACCCATTTCTGTCAAAACTACCTCTGCACCCTGGTCGGGGGACGGGGGGCAGTGGAGGAGAGAAGAGAACAATGAAACAGAGGCCTCTGGGAATCCTGGGTTCACACTACGGCCCACAAAGCCTGTTCTGGAACGGGTGTCCTGTTTCAATTCTCCACGTCCTTAGTCAGCCAAAAAGCAGGCTTCCGTGGCCAGCCCAGGTAAGATGAAGGCCCCACCTTAGGGAGTTCAGAGTTAGAAGGCCACCCCCAACCGCATGGTTAGCTTCTTTCTGTTGAACTGCTTTCCCGCTCATTTATTTTTCTAATCTCAAATACAGATGTTATTACCTTCCAAAGTATTGTGCATTTGAGAAAAGCAGTGTTCATGACTAGAACTGAGAAAGGTTCTTTTGTACCCACTGGTCAAAATCCCGGGAGTGAGAGGGGTACAGCCTGGTCCCTAATAGAAAAACACAGCTTTTTTCTTTTCTTTTTTTTAGCCAGACAGGGGCTGTATTCCGGCTCGGAGGACAGGTTCTGGGCCCTGGGATAGCTGTGAGCGTGGTCATGTTCGCACTTTGGACGCCATCTCCCTGAATTCCTTCCCTAACCCATGACTACTGTGTGTTGCTACTGGTTCCTCCGAACATTTTTCTTATGCTGAAGGTCTTGTAATGAAGCTCCTAATAAACACCCAAGACATGCCCCCCCCCCTCGATGCGCACTTCCTGCCCTGGACCTACTTTTCCATCCCTACTAGCTTCACAACTCTGTTGCTACCAAAGCGGCCCTGTGGACTTGGGACACAGCGCTGTCTTCTGCTCCGCCCAGCCACTCTGCTTTCAAATCTGTCTCCCTCTGAAATCCCTCTTCACTCGTCAGTGAAACCTTCTGCTTCGGTCTCACAAGGAGGCCCCCTCCCTCCCGCCACTCCACCCTAAGACTCTGAAGAGGAAGGAGTAATACTAGAACCGAAATCAAATGTCAGTTTCAGCTACTCTGAGCAAGGCACACTTTCACCAGGTGTCTCAGGTCTTGCCTCCAGGGGCAAGAGGAGGGCCACAGAAGCAAGGAGGGAGGACTTTTTGTCCCCGGCACTTAGAACCCAAATTGTCAGGGTCCATGCCTGCTCCTGAATAGACAGACAGAGTGTGGCCTCACCTGCACACTCCGATTACAGGAACCACCAATTAATTCACTGATGCAGTCCTTTGTGCAGCAAACGGTACTGATAGGTTTATTCCCTTGACTGCTGAAGGATTTGCAACCTCATCTTCAAGAGTATCCTATGACATTGCACATAGTCTTACACGGTATTAGGTCTACTTGCACAGGCTTCAGTTTGATAAAATTCCATTCCTTTATTTGAACGCCCATGGTATTTTCTGATGAGGTAAAAGAGCAGTGAGCTAAGGCAAAGGAAGAGTGGAGAGGAATTCCATTAGTCTGCTTATTGCATGATTAACCATAGGAAAGTTGCGTGACCTCTGCAATCCTCATTCTGCCTTATCCATAAAATGGGTGTGATACCAACTGCCCTACCTACATCATAAGAGTTTCTGTATCTTATTTATCTGAGTGCCCTTGGCAATCAATACAAAGCCTGGAGTATAGTAGGCTTTCAAAAAACATAGATGGAACTGAAAAGCTTGCAGCTAAACTGAGAAAGTAGTAACAATGGGTTGTTGTTGTTGAGTCAAACATTACAGAGATGAAAGCTTCCTTGTCTCTGCATAACAAAATTCTGTGCATCCTTCAAGGCCTAATTCAAATGCAATCCTATCCCCCTAATTTCAAGATAGGAAAGAGCCAAGGATGTTTGGTGGCATCTTGGACACCAGGCCATTGCTAGGAGATACAGCCCCTGGAGCAGAGCTCTGGAGAGCTTCCATGAGAAGAGACCCGGTACAGATACCGGGGTCCCCCGCCCCACCAGGGAGGAAGAACAAATCAAGGACCCAGAGCAAATAGGACTCTGAGCTGTGGAGAGCAGGAATGGGGCAGAGAGGTCCTGTGAAGCACATGGAGGTCGTGTCCAGGGTCAAGCGGGCAAGGACAGACACCCCCTGAGTGTCTGGGATGTTCTCGTGCTGCTGAGTCACGCTGCATGGAAACCATCCCACCCTTTCTCAAACCCCATAGCACTCGCTACTTCTCAGGGCACTGCCCAAACCGCCTGTCTTCGTGGTTCTTTAAGGATGTACAGAGCTTCCCTGCCCTGCCAGAAGGCGAACTCTCCAGAAGGCAAGTCCAAGTCTCCTTCATCTCTGTGTGCTCTCGCCAGCCCATGCCCAATGCCTAGTCCAGTGTCTTGCATGTAAGTCAGCATAATAAATATTTGTTTGATGGATTAATGAAAATGTTACACTTTGGTTTTCAATATGAGCAAATAAAACATGATCCAAAATACTATTGAACCTTTAGTTTACTCTCTAGTTTTATCACCGGGTTTTGAATTTTCTCCCTTATCCTTCAGCATTTTACATCATACTTAGATTTCTTATCCAGCAAAGTCACTTGCCATATGACTGTGTGTTTTATACCAAACAATGTAAGAAAGCTTACCAGGTATCAAACATTATGGTAAAATGGCTTAGTTGTCGGCATTCCTTCCAGAGCGGGGAGTCATTGCTAAGAGGTGGCAGCCTGGCTGGTACTGTGCTTCCCAGCTGTCCTTGACCCCAGGTGAGGCCACATGACTAGTTCTCATCAAAGTCATGTGAATGAAAGCAGATGAGTCTCACCTCTAAGACTAGGGATTCTAAGAACACAGAGGGCTTCTCCACTCTCTCGTTCCTTTTGTCCCCCCTGGAAGCAGAGGTCTTTGAGGTCCCAGTAGGGCGGGGGGAGCCATGGGTGAAAGCCTGAACCCCTGAATGACCACATGGGTGAAAGCCTTCTGCTTTCCCCATTCAGTCTTTTACAGGGGCAAGAAATAAACTTTAATTGTATTAAATCACTGGAAACGGGCATTTAATTATTATGCTTTAACTAAGACGAGGCCTTACTGTATGCCAGGTGATTCACACAGCGGACTTCACTGAACACTTGTCACAGCCCTGCATGGCAAGCATGGACATTTACTCAATTTCCAAATGAGTAAACTAAAACACGGAGGGGTGAAGGTACTGAGACCAGGGTGTCACAGCTAATAAGTGTTGGAGCTGGAGTTTGGCCAAGGTTGTCTGGCTCCAGATGCTGGAGATTTCTCTGCTCTACGACATCATCTTGTCTCACATCCATCAGTGACCTTGGACTCTGCCTTCGACATCATTTTAAAATTAAAGGTTGCTGCCCTGATTCTGACCTATACTTTTAAAAAGCAATTCAGATATATGTTTCCCTTTCCTTCACAGAACACCCTCTATCACCTGAAAGAATTATGCATTCCGAGCCCTGGAGGGTTCTGCAAAGACCTTAATTTCTTCCTCACCTGTTTTGGCACAATTTTTTATTACCAGAATTGAATTTTTTCTCTAAGGAAATATTTAAGCTTATTATGGCTCGCTTCTGGTTTTTCACCAGTTGTGAAAGGTAAAGAGAGAATTCATTATGGGTATTGAGTGGAGGACAGGAAGGAGAGTGAGGAAAAGTGAGAAAGCATATGGATTTATCGAATCCCGCATGGTCTTTGCTTGCTTCAGAAAGCTCTCTCAGAACCTTTGTGCTAATTCTCAGGCACGTTGTTGATAAAATTTACGCCACCCACGGTTATGTCTGTATTAGTTCTGTTTCTTTTTCTCCTTCTGACTGAGGCACAGAAAAGTTCAAATGACTAATCCAGAGTCACATAGTATCAAGGGAGAGAACTGGAAAGCAAATTATATCAGCATGAAAAAGCATAGAAAGAAAGGTCATTAGAAACTCATCTGCAAAAAAAAGACCTAATAAAATAACAGGTGTGGGTTTTTTGACCCTTTACACATAAAATGACAGTTATCCAAACTAAGAAAGAGTAGGGTTTTTTTCAAGTAATTGAAACTAGCTCCTTGAGCTACTTAAACAGTAACCTTTCTAAAATGTATATACGTGTCGCCTCCTGAAACTGTATTCGTTATTCTTGATGATTCAAGATAAACATCAGTTAATGAATAGGAAGGATTAACTGATGAAACCATTTGGAGAACATTGAAGAAAACGAGGCTGTTGGTCTCTACATTAATATCCTCAGAAGTGGTGTGTATTACTGGTTAAGCGCAGGGATTTTTGACTCTTGGTCAATAATGTAGCTTAAGAACCTGGACCAGAGCCGCCATGTGTGATCACTCAATAAACATTTGTTTGATGAATGACTCTTGCGTTCTAATCATCCTGGCTCCTCTTTTTATAGCAGGTCATTTCTTGTCTTCATTCCCTTTGCCCCTAATTTGCTATTTCTGATCTGCCATGGGTTGGAAAACTAAACCATGGGGACAGGCATATATGTGTAGATCTAGGTAGATCAAAGAAGCTGTAATGTGGAAACAAAACCTTTAGAAATGCCTGCAGTGATGGAAATTTCTCTGTGCAATGTCTACCTACCACTGTTAAGCACCTGAAGTATGGCTACTTCAGCTAAGGAACTGAATTTTAAATTGTATTTAATTGTAATTAATTTAAATAGCCTTGTGTGGCTAGTGGCCAATGTACTGGACAGCACAGGTTTGGAACAAGTTTCTAAATCAGTCAGTGAGGACTTGTCGAAGGCTGGGGACAGGTATTTCAGAAAGTCAGTGACTTTTTAAAAAAATTTTATGCAGTCTTGTTCCAAATGAATAGGGAAGCCAGTCAAAGGCTCCCCTGCAGACCTGGACAGAGCAGTGGCATTGGACAGTATCTGGCTCACGGAGGACAGGGCAGCCTTAGTGATAACGTGAAGAAGGGGAAGGGCGCTGCCTGTGAGAGCAGGAGAGCTCGTTGGGGACACTGAAGAGGCTGGGTGGGTCTGGGGGGGAAGCAGGACGCGTGAGGGAGCCTTTCCATCTCAGTGGCTCAGGGCTGGGCACAGGGCAGGCAGAACCTCCTGAAACACCCGGACCAGCTAGGGGAAGAGTCCCCGCGAGCTCAGGGTACCCAGCCTGAGCAATGACAGGGTATCGATGTGAGGAGGTTCAGTTGTTTTTTTTTTTAATCTCCAGACTTGCTCACAATTTTTTCCAACACAGGGCTTCAAACAACCAGAATTTGCATGAAAGCTATTCTCTATTTTTACCCCAAGAGGAAAGGATCATTCTAACTTCGCTGGGAAGCTGCGGAGGCCGTTATCTGACTAGATATGGAGCTCTTTGGGGTGACTGTGCCCTGCAGGGTGACTGGGCGGCTTTATGGCTGGGACAGAGGTGGCTCTCCTTGTTAAAAGGAGTCCACCCATTGCACCTTTGTCCAAAGTATTCTTTTGAGCTAGAATGACCTCAGCAACCTAGACCTCAAGGATCCCACACCAAACTCAAGGTCAGTTGTGTTCAGAAATGGCACCCGCCTATCTCTGTTCAGGGGGAGAGTCCCATCCCCAATCACTGACACGAACGTACCTCTTTCCTGGCCAAGGGTAACACCGCTTATGCGTAACCTGCAGACACGCCGCGCCGACTCAGGCACCCGCTCACTCCTAGTAAAAGGGAGAGGTTGGCCTTGGCCACCCACGCCGTGGCACCAGGTCCTAGTTCATAATCAAAGCTGCACAATCCTTTTGTCTTTAGAATAAAGCTATACCTATATCCACACACAGATATAGACTCATGTGTATATGTAATATAATATAAAAGCCATAATTAATCATTAAGGAAAATGTAAAAGGAAGTGAGTAAACAAGGCATCCAGAGGCCCCCGTCCAAAGACAGCCTCTGTCAACACGTGTTGTATGTCTCACCTGCCCTTCCTCTAAGCCAGAGATTGCCCCCTTAATCTACTTATAAGCATTTTATAATCAGCATCTTGCTTTTTGGTATGCCATTGAGCACTTGCCTTATAATAAAACAGTTTAACAACACCATTTGTAATATCCACAGAGTATTCTATTGAGAGGAGTTACCAGGTTTACTTAATCATCGCCCCCCCCTTGAAAAATACTCATTTTCTAGTGTTGCCCTTTTCTAAACTATAATAGCAGCTAACTGTGCAAAGCTTTTCCCCGTCCCGCATGCCCTTTTGGGGATACTCTCATCAGGGTAGAAGGGGAATTTCTGAGTTCAGTGTCATGAAGATGGAGAGGCAAGGTCCAGGGTAGACTAGCAGAGCCAAGTTCACGAACAGATCATCCTGACCTTCTTTGTGTTCCAGCTTCCAAGCACAAGATCCCCAACAGCGGGATTACCTGGGCATTTATTTAAAACCCAGAACCCAAAGACCTGCCNTGGTATGCCATTGAGCACTTGCCTTATAATAAAACAGTTTAACAACACCATTTGTAATATCCACAGAGTATTCTATTGAGAGGAGTTACCAGGTTTACTTAATCATCGCCCCCCCCTTGAAAAATACTCATTTTCTAGTGTTGCCCTTTTCTAAACTATAATAGCAGCTAACTGTGCAAAGCTTGTCCCCGTCCTGCATGCCCGTTTGGGGATACTCTCATCAGGGTAGAAGGGGAATTTCTGAGTTCAGTGTCATGAAGATGGAGAGGCAAGGTTCAGAGTGGACTAGCAGAGCCAAGTTCACCAACAGATCATCCTGACCTTCTTTGTGTTCCAGCTTCCAAGCACAAGATCCCCAACAGCGGGATTACCTGGGCATTTATTTAAAACCCAGAACCCGAAGACCTGCCCTAGATTTACGGAATCAGAATGCCCCACGTTGAGCTTGGACGTGTGCACTTCTAACAGTCACTCGGTGGTGGCTCCACGATCACTGCTTCTGGACAGTACCTCCAGGAGGGAACCGCTTGGAAGATGTCCTGTAAACTTTCTGCTCACCTGTTGCTGTTAAAACAGCAGAAAACAGGCTTCTCCCTAAACCTGCCAGCGATCAGTTCATTACCCAGATCTTTTTTGAAGTATTTACTTAAAAAATTATTTTCTGATCGCCTCACAGCAAGTTATGGGGATTGAGGCCCCACTGACTTGATCCTTGAAAGTTAGCCTTTCCCTACGTGGAGTTTTATTCTTTTTCTCAGCACTTCCCTCGCTGAGGCCGTCTACAGTTTCCTCCACCAGGACCCAGAGTCTTATGTTCTCCCGACTGAAGGGCAGGGAGAGGTTCTCATCCTAAACCTGGAGGACGAAACTGGAATGTTGCTAACATGATGCTGCACTTCCGCCAGAGGAAGGCGCTGGGGCATCACTGACGCGGCCCCACGTAGAGCGAAGCGAACCCGCCTCAAACGCAGGATGCGCGAACACTCACCGCCCTGACGCCGCCCTGCCCCAAAACGTGTTCTGGCGGTGCTCCTCCAACTCGGGTGTGATGAATTCACACGCACCAAAACTGAGACAGAAAGACCGAGGCAAAAACCGAGTGGAAAGCAGAGACCGATTGTGGAGTGCACGGGCCTCCAGGCCGAGCTGGGTCTGACCCCGGGGGCTGCCACCCAGTGCAGTCGGAGGGGAACTTCTCTCCTCCCAGCTGTTGGCCCCAGGTCAAAACCTCATGCTCAGGCGGGGCGCTGAAAGGGTGTCTGAGTATTAATTTGTCCATCGTGAGAGGTTTGAGCGCTGCTGTAAATCCCTCCAGATCACAAAAAGGGCCTCGTGGAGGTGTCCCTCAGCTGTCTGAACTTGGTGAGACCTGCAGTGAAGGGACGTCCACCGATGTCAGGGGTCAGGGAGCTGGACAGCAGGCTTTTTTCAGTCACCTGGAATGGTCAAGAAGCCATGGCTCCCGCCCCCCAAAATCACCCAATGAAAGTGAACCTGCCACATGTGCTGTCCTGGTAGTTGAGAGATGTTTAAGGAGGCATGTCTCAAAAGTAGGGTGTGTTGAGACCCAGGGGCTTCAGTTGGCGGTTACAGGGCCCAAGTCAGGGAAGGGCAATATTCAGGTACCTGTGAGAGGCTTCCTTTTAATATTGGACAAGCAATTGGCTGAATCCAGATGAGAAAGGCACAAAATTGAGAGGGTTGCCAGAGTGGCTGGCAACCCAGCCAGGTAATGGGCGTAACTTCACTGTGAGAAAGTACCCTGGAGTTTGGTGCATGGCCTGTGCAATGGACCCACCCCGAGGCCGAATCTGTTTGTGCTCCCAGTGACGAGTCCAAAGGCAGGGCAGAGCAGCCCGGAGCCGCATCTAGTGACAGAGCACATTTCCAGTTTTACGTCATTAGGATGCCCCTATTGTCCCAGTACAAACGAGAGGCCTGGAGAAAGTCCCAGGCCCAGTCACCAGAGATCCCTAAAGGGGCCCAGGAATATGTGATGTGAACAAACCCCTCTCCCAGCAAGTGATTCCAGTATTGGTGGTCGAAGGACCTGCTGTGGCTGAGGCCCCCTCCCAGAGCACCGCGCCTGGCCCCAGACAGAACCTGCAGCCAGGGTTGAGCAATCCCCAGATAAGCTCTGTGCTCCTCGGGTGAGAAGGCCACGGTTTCTTGGCCCTTCTGGAATGAATCACAGAAAGACGACTGTGCATTTGTCCTTTGAGTACAGAAGCCAATGACTCAATTCTGGCACCAGCCTTCTTGTAAGCTGGCCTTTGCCGGGCCCCTTAAGCAAAAGAGATGGTCAAATGCATTAATTCAGCCATGGCCATGTGTCATCCTCAGAGGGGCCTTTATAAATTGTATTATTGTCCCCAAGTGCTCATTCTCCCTTCCCCACTCCACCAGAGCTGTCACCAATTATATAAAATATAAGCAAGAAATATAAGGAATATAAGGAAGAAATAAATGTTTAGTGTTGTTATACACCATTGAGTTCTTGAGGGTGTTTGTTACTGTAGCACACGCTGGCCAGCACAGGCCTGCCCCTCAATGGGCCCAGAAAGGTCAGCAGTCTCTCCACCTAACACACTTCTTTTAAACTCCTACTGAGTGCAGGCAAGAGCACACACCTTACAAATACAGAATCTGAGCACACCTTACCTTTCAGCTTTCTCCCCTTCTGCTACAGAAACCATGCTTTTACTCAGAACCCTTCAGTGGTGCTCCAACTAACTCAGAATGGAAGCCCACGTCTTTTGTCATGGTCTGGAGGGTCCCAGAGTCTGGCTCTTCTTCCTTCTGTGACCTCTTTTTCCGGTCACCCCCCCACCCCCACCCCGTCGCCCACTCCTCCAGCCACCCTGGCCTCCTCACCGTTCCTTGAAAACGCCACGTATGCGCGGCTGCCTCAGAGCCCTTGCACCCGCTGCTCTTCCTCCCCTGACTTCTGCTCCCCAGACGCCGCAGGACTCACTCCCTCCCTTCTTCAAGCCTTTGCTTAAGCATGGCCTCCTTTTGGAAACCTGCCTGCACCACCGTTCGAATTGCAACCCTCCCCCGTTGCTCCCCCAAATCTCTTCCCTGCTAGAATTCTCTGCTGCCCTCACCACCAGTGTGAATATGATCCTCTACACCAGCAGCTCTCAGAGTGCACTGCACAAGCCCCTGAAGGTCCCCAAGACACAGCCACACTATTTCATGATGGTACAGAGATGTTACTTGCCCCTTTCACTGTGTTGGCGTTGGTACTGATGATGCAAAGGCCATGGGGGTGACCCTGGTGGCACCTCCCTGTGAAGCAGGTCAGTGGCCGTCACGCCCCTCCCTGCCACACACCCACGCTACAAAAGCTGCCGCTTCCACTGGAGAACATCCCACAGAAAACTGCATAAATTATTAATTTCTTTACCTTTTGACCCTTGCATTCACATCTTTGTAATATTCTGAGGCACGTTCATAAACCCTCCTGTCACCAACCAAGGAATGACAGTTGTCTCAAGGAAGAGTGTCTGTGAGGTTGCTTGAGTTACAAGCCGAATAAGCTGTTTTTTGCAGAGAACCATTTTTACTTGAAAGAATGACCTACTGACAAGTCACAGACATTCGAGCTTAGGTATTTGACTAACATTTTCCAGAAAATAACTGATGGTATTTGCTGCCAAAGAGAAAACACAGGCTTTCCTGTAAAAATTAAAAATTTTGGTAACTTATATCTACCACTTTCAATATTTAAAAGACTCTTCTAAGGAGATTGGTATTGATAATAGTAACAGTGGTTTTTGCTATTGGATAACGCGGAGTGTTAATTAATATGCAGAAGACCTACAAAGCTGGGTGAATCGTACTTTCCAGGTGATCAATTCATGGTGCGTAAATGAAGGACACATGTAACAGGTGAGATACACCAATGTGCTTTTCTCCTTTTTACCGAATTTGCTGGGGCAACACTGCTTAACAAAAATACACAGCTTCAGGCGCACAGCCCTGCACGTACCCCGGTGCCCTGCACTGCATGCCTGCCGCCACAGGTCAGTTTCCGCCCGTCTCCCTTCATCCCCCATACCCTCCTCTGCCTCCCTCTCCCCGTGTCCATCCATTACCACACTGTGGTCCATGTCTGAGTTTTGCTCTCTTCCGTCTTTTCACTCAATCCCTCCGTATTTTAATGAGGTAGGGAATTGACATAGCTTCAGACTCAACATTGCAGCTAACCTTTAAGAAACTGCTAGTTAAATTCTGGTGTAGCATCAAAGAACATTCACAATTAAATGAAAACATTATTAAAATACTGCTTTCTTTTCTGTGCAAGGCCAGATTTCCTTCATACACTTCAGCCCAAACAATATTTCAGCACAGATTAAATGCTGCGGCAGGTATGAGACTCCAGCTGTTTTCTACGCCAGCTAGAAATTAGAGATCTGCAGAAAATGTAAAAAAGTGCCACCCCTCTCTAAATTGTTGTTTGTTTGGGAAAAAACAGAAATTTTCCACTAAAGACCCATATATGTTATTTATACTACAATGTTATGAGTATATTGTTATTTTTAAATTTTCATATATAAATACTTTTCATTTCTTAGCTTAATTTCTACTATTATAAATATCAATAGCTTTAACGTGTGTAAGCAAAGGTCTTTCAGATCCTCAGTCATTTTTTAGAATATAAACAGGTTCCGAAACCAAAATGTTTGAGAACTACAGCTATACATAACCTACTCTTTTTTGTCTTCCTCTTTTAGAATGCAAACTACAATAAGGTAGGGGATGTTTTCTGTCGTGCTCGCTGCTGAGTCCCCAGGGTTGAGAAGACTGCTTGACAAGAGTACTCAGTAAAGACCTGTTGAATAATAAGTGAGTGAGTGAATGAATGTCCCCAACCGCACCCTCCCTTACCAGGGCCTCTCGGCTCACTACCCACAAGCATCCCTGAGACACAGAGTCTAGCTAAGGCCCCATATCCATTCATCTGCTCTAAGATGTTTCCAACTTCCTGCCTCTCCAAACCAAACCATCCTCACCCATTCTGAGCTCCCATGGCCCTGACCTGTGTCACTCATCCTGGCCCTCATCCTGGCCCTCAGGCCACCATGGCCTTGTTTATTTTTCTTCCCAGCAGACTGCAAGACCCTGGAGTGCCCCATGCCATGTTCTTCGGTCTCTTCCTCAGCGCTACACACAGTGTCTTGAACTGAATAAATGTTTTTTAAATAAATGGATGCTTTTTAAAATAAGTGAATGATATACAAAATGAACATTCATTCACATGAATAGCATGTATACATGCACATTCAGAAGAATTGCTTCCAGCAGCCAATTAAAACCTTTCTCCAGTGACAACCTGGATCCAACACATTTTTTTACCTATAGCTAAACCCCTTAGTCACTACTGAAGGCTCTTCAGCACTGGCCAGTGGACCAGGCCCAGTGTCCAGGCTTCTCTGCCTTGTGGCCAGATTCAGTCATGGGGTCCAGGCCTCATTCCCTTGCAGGAGACCTTACTTACCTTGGTGACAGCAGTAGCATTTCTTGAGCATCTACTCTATGTCAGTCAGCATGGGCATAGATGCTGGGTATATAATACCCAGATTTCTCAACAACTAACAGGAAAGAAACATGAGGAACTAAGAACCACATCTAATTAATTTGTTGTATATCCAGCTTTGGCACAGTGCCTGTCACATAGTAGGTGCTCAATCAATGTTTAGAGACTAAATGGATGAATAAATGAATTCTACAAGATGTATATTCATGTCCCACTTTACAGATGAGCAAACTGAGCCTCACCGAGATTAGGCAACCCGCCCATGATGTTACTATTCTTCCACATAGTCAAGATTGCCTATGGCATACCCCTGGGTTGGCCCCAACAAGCCTCTCCACCCAGTTAAACAAACCTGGTTTTCGGGTCACAGACCCTCTTGGTCTTGGTTCCTTCTGCTGTTCATTCAGCAGCAATCTCTCCGTTGCAGCTGCCTGAGACACAGCACCGCAGCCTTTCCAACCCTGCCATCCTTGGAGAACCAGCGGCTGTATTTTCAAAGTGCCTCAGGCCTTTTGCATTAAATGTCTGGATTTCAACTGTTGGTTCAGATCAGGGCCAGCTCACAACCCAGAGAGCAGCACACCAGACCAAAGGAAGCCAGCCTGCTCTTGCGTGGAAAGCTATGAGCCCTCCTTTCGGTCCTCCTCGGCTCTTGCTACGGGCAGAAGAAAAGTGAAGAAGGAGGCCACTCAGCCTCCCCACTCTGTGGCTACAGATTTTGCTGGAAGGTAATAGACCTCTGGCTTGGGCGAGTCTATAGTGGTTACTACTTTGCTTCCTGAGTGCTTCTGAAAGCTGCACTGCTCAGGGGAAGCGAAGCTGGGAAAGAACTAGGAAGGTCAAGTTTTGCCTCTTTCCCCTCTGCTTAGGATCCCCCATGGCCTGGCCACAACCATGCTTTGCTCAGCCATTGCCACTTAAGCGCAGGGAGCAAGTGGCCTCTTGGGCCAGCTCACCATGCAGTGGAGGAGTGTCAGGACCCCCGGCAGGACTGGAGGTCCCCAAGCTGTGAGTGTTCCTGAGCTCTCTGGAGCTCATGACGGTCAAGGAACAGCACCTGTTTAGCAACAGGAGAACAGGCAGCAGAGGGGCGGGCCCTTCCCCGGCGGCCTCTGCAGAGAACCGAATGGCTGGGTCACCTTCACACACATGTACACACACTACCTTTTGTTGCTTTAGGCTGTTCTCTACTTTAAAAAGTGATACATTTCAAAAGTAGAAAATTTGAATAATACATTAAAAGCTCTAAGAAGAAAGTTAAAATTACCTGTGACCCCACCGTTTCCTAGGAATGACTATTTGGGGCATGTTGTACACATTTTCTAGTCTTTCTTCTACACACGTCCTTACTTTGTAACGTGTTCATCTCATAATGTTCGTGCTGTTTTGTAAACGGGTTTCCCACCAAGCACTACATGGTAAACATGTTCTTCACCACAATAAGTAAAATTGTGTTACTTTAAAGGCATACACAGTATATTCCATCATCATCTGGAATTTATTTAAGCATTAATTTTTTAACTATGCCCTCTTGTTGAACTTTTTCACTATTCTAAACAACATGCTAAAGATATTGAACATAAATTGAGCACTTCAATTATTTCCTGAGGAGGGTGACCAGAATGGAATGGAGTTATTGGGTAAAAATGGTACACAGATTTTTAAAAAATAAACACCCTTATTAAGGTATAATCGACATATAGCAAACTGCACCGATTGAAAGCGTCTGCCCGATTTCAGAACTTCTGATGTAGGTACTGACCCGTGGGACCACTGCCACAGTCAGGACAGTGAGCTCGCCACCCTGGTCAGTTCCTGCGCCCCTTTGGAATCTCCCCGCTGCGCTCCCTTCCTCCTGACCGACCACTGAGCTGCTTTCCGTCACCCTAGAATACTCAGCATTTTCCAGGGGGTTGTGTGAAAGGGTTCATACGGTACGCACTCTTTTCCTCTGGCTTCTTGGACTCAGCGTAACTGTTTGGAGATGCATTCACATGATCACATGTATCAGTTGTCCACTCCCTTTTGTTGCGGACTGGTATTCCACCATACGGATAGAAATGCACACACCCTTTAAACACTCTTGACGCACACTATCTGGTTATTTGGGGGTTCGCTCGACTCTCTTCGCCATGAGAGCCCAGTGATTTGGAGGTGACCAGCCCTGAAGATCTAAGATTAAAATCCCACTTGTTCTGCGGCACCATTCCACCTCCTGAGCCACAGCCTCCGATCAGACATGGATTACCAGGAAAAACGGAAAGTAACCAAGAGGAAACACAGGAAGAGGGGCCAATGAGGGCAGCAGTGGGGGTCATGGGAGCCCTGGTTCACCCCTAGGAGCTCCACGCCCCGGAGGGGACCTGTTTCCCTGGATGGTACACAGCTGGCAGAGGAGCCTTCCCCAAAGCAGCTCCCAGCCATGAACAGTCACGGGCATCGACGAGCAGGGTGCTTGGACCACAGAACAAGAGCGTGTGAAGTGCGTCTGCCCTCACTGGACCCGTGTGCGAACCTTGCACTGACAGACAAATGTAACTGGCAGATAGCAAACACCAAACAAGACAAAACAAAACAAAAACACCTGCATTTGCTTTGCTACTAGACTGTAAAATCACGTGAGGGTCAAGCCTGTAGCTGACTCACCATTCTACATAGCCTCTCATTCTGGTAAATTCTCAATACACTCTTATTGAAGGCTTTGAAATCACTCAGCTCCTGCCCAGCACCAGTGAGACAGAATCAGGTGACCTCAGGGAAGACTGGCTGGGGGCCTGGGCCTGCTGCAATCAGGGAAGGATGTGCCCTTCTCAAGAAGACGAACATGAAAAGGGCGTCACAGTTAATTTCACATGTCACACACAAAACATGTTCATAATGAAATGAGGAGGAGTCGCTGTGAACTCCTCATTTGTTTCTGTACCTGGTCCCAGGTTGTGGCTGGTATTTGTAGCGGATCTTCTCCCCCTCCCCGTGCTGTGTTCCCAGTGCCTTCAGCGAGCTCCTCTGCCGGTTGTGGTTCTTTACCTGGTGGAGGGACTCCGACCTTCATTCCTGAAGGGCCCTTAGGAGGCCTGCCTGGATTAGATTGTTGTTGTGATACTAAGAGATGCCTAAAGATCTCCTGTATTCCACTCTCTTCCTTCCCTCCACGGCGGAGTACCAGTGCGCTTCCCCGGGGGAGTCAGGATCACTTGTCCCCGGCCAAGCCAGCACAGTAACTCTCTTCTTTGCCTGATGATTCAGCGGCATGAGAAACCCAAAGGGGCTGAGTGCCAGTCTTAACTTTCCATTCAATGGAATCATTATTGTCTTCTTAGTGAAAGCATTCCTCCCTCTGGAACGAAGACCTCTAGGCCAGCAAAGCATAAAGTCACAGGAATGGGAAGCAAAAATTTTGCTAGTGGGTCACTGAGGGCGTATCCTTCTCTTCACCCTCCTCCCATAAGCTCTAATGCTTCCTTCTATGTGCAGCTCCATGTCCAATGTTTAAAGCCGCTTCCAAGTTTCCCAATGGGATTCAGTCATTCCCTGGAGACCCCTGTTTCCCATTGCATCGAAATGGTTTGTTTATTCATGCAACAAGTTTCTTGGGGGCCTCCTGTGTATTAAGTACCCTGGCCCTTCCCCTTATAGAGTCCAGCATCTAGTGAAGCAAAAAGACACTGAAGACAACCCTCAGCCCAAGTGCTAGGAGTAGTGATGGAGACACGCAAGGGACAGCCTGGGTCTGCTAAGGAAAGGTGCTTGTCATGGTGCAGGCTGGGGAGTGACTAAGGTGTTTTGGTGGGGGCCGAGTTGGGGCCAAAAACAAACCTTAAAGAGTGAATAGAAGTTATCCAGGTGCAGGAGTTGCAAAGAAGGCCGGGAGAAGGCAGCAGGAAGCAATCGGCAGAGAGGCAGTGAGGTGCGGGGTGAGATGCGCAGAGGGAGAAACAACACGCTTGCCCACCAGGAAGACTGGAGGCCAGCCACAGGGGAGGGCTGAGTAATCAGTCCGGGGGAGAGGAGCAGAGCTGCAGGGGCCGCGCTGGAGAGGCGGGGACGAGCCAGAGCACCAAGGACTCTGTACTCCATGTTAAGGAAGCAGAAAGGAGCCACTTGAAAGTTTGAGAGAGTGAGTTACTTAGTCAGGTGTGCATTTTAGGCAGACCACTCGTGCTACAGTGTGGGAGACTGGTTAAGGAGGATGAGACCAGGTCAGACAGACTAGTTGTAAGGGAATTTCAGTAATCCACAAAAGAGATACTGAAGACCTAAACTAGGGGAGTGTTGCCTGGGGTGCAGAAGTATAGATGAGTGTGATGTTACTTCAAAGGCAAAATTGGGAAGACCTGATGTTTGATTGCAATGTAGGGGCTCAGGGGAGGAAGAGTCAACAGTGACTCCTGGGTTTCCAACGTGGCATATGTGTGTATAGGTATGTCCCCATCAACTAGAACAGGTCTGACTTATTCACCTCTCCATCCTCAGAGACCAATAGAGTTTCTAAGATATAGCCAGTGCTTAGTAGTATTTATGAATGGAGGAATGGATGAACGAATGAATCAACCAATCAATCAAGAACAGGGCCAGGGTCTTGCGTCAATGCCCAACTCTCAGGAGACATTTACAGAGAGCACAGCGTGAACAGTGCCCTGGAGTTGGGCAGCTGGGGGCCCAGCAGGGGAACCCTCAGTTTGAGGATGGACCTCTGTCTCAGTAGCCTGAGCTTCACAGGCGAGTGTTAAATGAGGACTCAAACGCAGCAAGGAGGGAAGGATGCCAAATAACCACAGCAGGGGGGACTTTGGTCCTTGTCACATTCAGGCTATAGATATCTCATCAAGTCTATGGGAGAAAAAAATCCCAGGAGCTTGACCTAGAGAAAGAGGAAAAGGTTGGAAACTACTGTAAGCAAAAGAGACTGAACTGGACAAGATCAATGTCTACAAAGTCATTAAGAGGACACCTAACAAGGAGGTTCAAGCCCTTTTCTTAGTTTAAAGAAGAGGCCAACTAAGTGGAAACTCAACTTCCTGTGAAAGGCACCACGTCGATTGTGGATCCTCTTCCAGTGAGAGGAGGTAAGATCAAAGACCACAGTAGCTTGTAAGAAGTGTTAAATGGACTGTGGCTAATAAACCAGGGGTCACTTGGGTATTTGTGGCACAGCCCTTATGCAGGATAGGGTGATTGAACGCTTTTACCCTCCACCCTTTTCCATTTTTGCTCTCACTGAGAACTCCTCCATTGGCTTCCCTGGGAGACTTCTCAGCTGGGTGCCTAGAACAAGTTTGTCAACTCTCCTTCTTCAGACTCCTCACGGTAGAACAGGCACAGCAATAACAGCTGTGGAGGGCTGAGATAACACGCATAGTGCCTGTTCAATACATGTCAGATTTTATCCTCAGAGGTAGAACCCTACTGTTATCTTAGAGTAGATCAACCCTTCTGAGTTTCACATTCTCTCTGTCACACACACACACACACACAGAGATGCATGACCATGTTTTTCTGTAGATACTGAGGATTTTCACCTACAGCATGTTAAGTTTTGGTCTCTAATTTAAGCCTGCAATTCAGATTGGAGATAGGCACACTGCACTGCCTACGAGCTAGGCTCAGGACTCCCCTCCAGGACCACCCAGGAGTCTGAGCAGCCGCAGGACGCCTGCAGCTTGTTGACTTAAGAATATGAGCCATTGGAATGTACTACACCTGTCTGTACTGGCTACCTAGCCTTTTAGTCCTTTAAGGTGTTTAATTTAATCTGCAGAATTCTATACAGTGGGACCCTCATTCCCTCTGAGGTTATTGCTTGCTTTTATAACATCAAGCTAGGAAGTTATAAAACTGCAGAGTATGGGAAAAATACCAAGGGCCTAGCCTTGGTTTGCCCACCTACCAGCTGTGCGGTCTTGAGCAAATCATTTCGCTTCCCTAAGCCTCAGTTTCCTGGCCTATAAAATGGGGCTTATGATCCCTGCTGATCCCTCAAAGTTATTACAAGGATCAAGAAAGTATTTTGTGCAGTATCAGCAATTATATAAAATAAATAGGTAAAATCATTCGCATTTCTGCAATATTGGTTAGCTCTGGTGACCCTATGCTCCAGGAACACAACAGAGAGCCGTTTCTGGCTCCCACAAAGTCAAACATGGGTTGGGTGGCTCTAGAAAGACTCCTCCTCCATGCAGTGATTCTGGGACCCGGGCTTTCTCCATATCTCCAATGTGGCTTCCAGGGACACGGTGACAGGGGAGGAGAGGGACGGCGGTTCACCCAGCACGTTATCAAAGGTCATGCCTGCAGTCGGTGGTGTATCACTTCTGCCTCCCTCCCGTGGGAAGAACCCAATCGTGGGCCTAGCCGATTGTCGGCAAGGGTAGGAAAGTTAGGGGAGCCCATGGACTAATTGGTGAATGCCACTGTCTTTGCTACACCTGTGCTAATGACAAAGAATTCGCATATTTAGGAAAATGCAAGACAGAGTACAAAGATCTTAAAAGCAGACAAGCCTGGATTCAAAACCAAGTTTTGCTGCTTACTCACTGTATGAATGGTTTGCTCCACTTCTCAGAACCCCAGTTCCCTCATCTTTAAAATGGGAGCGCTGATATAACCTACCTCGTAGTTTTGTTGTAAGGATACAGGGGGCAATGCATGGAAAGTACGTTGCATCTGACACATAAGAAATGTTTTACACATTGTGACTATTTCTTTTGTTCTTACTCGAGCCTGTAATACTGATCCAAATGACCTTCAGAAAGAGATGATCAACTAGGGGGACATTCATTTATCAGACAACCATCTTATACTCTGTTCCAGGCAGGTGCCAAGACCAGGGCTCTCACTATCCCATCGAACAGTGGTCCGTAGAGGGAAAGAGGAAGGGAGGCAGAGCCCAGGCAGTAACGGGAGTGAAGCTTCACTCGCTGGCCCGCCCCTCACCTCCACGGCCTGGGGGTGGGGGACCCCTGCCGTTGAGCACCTGTGTGCACATTAGAAAAAGTACTGCCTCTCAGAGTATGGTAATCCCATGGGGCCCGCTGCCTGATGAGCATGAATTGTATTCACGCCTCAGCCGGGCACCCCTGTGCAGCGACCAGCCTGCACAGCTCTACCCAGCAGCCTTACCAGAGATCCGTAAGTAAAGAACACCTTGTCCTACTCTCGAGGAGCTCACCAGGAAGCCGTGGGCAGACAGATCCACAGCCAGTGGACACTACTCTGCTGTAGAGCAGAGAAGAGAGCGATAATAATTTTATAGACAAAAGGTAACAAGTTGCCCTTTCTTCCTTCTCCCTACCTATAAATGAACCTGGCTTGGACTGTAGTGACTTTTGGTCTTGGATGGTCCATACGGAGTTAATAGGAAACAGTGCCGAAGACCCATCAAAGCCCAGGATACATAAGTTTATCATTCTAGTTTGGTCTAATTGAGATGCACACCAGATCCTTCCTCCAGAAAGCCTGCAGACCGTTTTCAAGTCTCTCTCCAGCTCTTTTACTAACAGGTGTTTTACTCTGGAGAACTCACTTACCTTCCTGTGCCTCAGTTTCCCTTTGTGTAGGATAGACATGGTATACTAATCACAAGTATATTAAGGGGAATTAAGAAAAACATCTGAACTTCAAAAATTATTAACAAGTACAAATACAAAGAGGTTGCTGCTATTTTATGTGTATAACTGATGAACCCTTACAGCATCTGCAGTCATATCATTTGTGAGATGGCTTTAGAATGTATCTTATTTGTTCTAAGCACTTTCTTCAAATGAGGATAAAGTGGGTGCTGGAGTTTGCTACTAAGAATTACACTGTAACAAGTAAGTAATGCTGATAAACAGTAGCACAAATAATTCAGAAGTCTTATTTTTTCCCTCCTGTAACTAAAAGTCCATGAAGAAGGTTTTCTAGGATTGGCACAGTGCTTCTACTGTGGCCATGCTGCGAGAGGCCAAGGCTCCTTCTATCTCTTCTCCCAGGTATTCTTAGTTCCTGCTGTCACCTCAGAGTGACACCCTCAAGCACAGCATTCTCATTCCAGGCAGGAAGAGGAAGGGGAAGGGAGTCCCCCACCCCCCTTCAGGAAACTTCGCTTATTAGTGCATTTGCTTCTCATTGGCCAAAGGAGTGTCAACTCCTTTCGGCAAGGGAACCCGGGAAATGTAGGTTTTCAGCTGGGCACATGGTTCTGTTAGTAGCAAGGGAAGAATGGATATTGGTAGGCAACTAAGAGTGTAGATCAGACAATGTATGTGACCAATTGATTGAGACAAGGAATAAAGGAGGGAGAAGATGTATACAGGGTAATTTCCCATATCAGTCATCCAGTCCCATAATAATGCTGCCTTCCCATCATGAGACCTCAGTGACACACAACAATTAGCACCTAAGGTCAGCTGGGGGCCAGCTACATGGCTCTGCAAAGCTTGGCTGGGCTTACTCCCCTGACTAGCTTTTAACTGATCTAGACTGGCTTTGGCTAGAAAACTGGGGTGACTCAGCTCTGCTCCTCAGTGTCTGTGGCTCCGACAGGCTGGCTGGAACATGTTGTCATGGCAATGATAGGTGCACAAGACAGAAAGAGGAAACATGAAAAGCCTCTTGAGGTCTAGCTTTAGAATAGATACACATCATCTCCACTTTATCCTGTTGGCTGAAACAAGTTCAGGACTAAGCCCAGAGACACCCACGGAGGTGACAATGCAAAGTTACGTGGCAAAGGGTGTGGATACAGGAGGGACGAAGAACTAGGCTCATTTTTACAATCCCATCATCCCTGCTCCATGGATCCTCAGATCTATGGGCTCAAAGAAGCACAAAGCGGCTAAAAACTTCTCTAGGCAGTAGGGTTCGTCACACTTACACACACTCGTGGGTCTGCTGCTCTGTCCAAGCAGCACCATCATATTCTGTCTTATCTGGGCAGTTACATGTCTTCCCCAGAAAGCAGAGGGATAATGTCAGAATTTTCAAGGGGCAGACAAACCCAGATGACAAAGGCTGCATTGGGGAGAGGAGGAAGAATACGAATCTTCCAGCTGCAGAAATGGCCCTTCACCTGAACTTGGCTCTTCACCTAAAGTTGGAACTAACGTAAAACTAAAGCCGCTTCAAAGCTGCCTTTTCTGCACAGTGCTGCTATTGTGTGGTGGGTGGTACAGATTTAGCTAACCCTACAAAATCCATTTCCCCGGGCACATCCTGCATGGTTTCTCTGACCACTGGCGGTAAAACACCAGAATGGAGCTCATTCGTCCAATAGCACGCCATTCAACCCCCTTCCTCCTAGAGGCACACGCTGGGGGGGGAGAATTTTTTCTCTGGGGTCTTGGGCTTCCTCTGGAGTTCATGGTCATGTAGGTCACAGCAAGGGGAGAAGAAAATCTGAGAGAAAATATGTGTCCAAAAAAACAGTCAACTGTGCAGAAATGGCGCTTGAAGACCAGCTTAAGGGAACCCGACAAGGACCTTGCTTCTCTGCGGGGGAGACGAACAAGAACACGGTCAGCAGGAGGCTCAGCCTAAGAGGAAGACAAATAGGTTGCAAGAGGCCTGAGTTCTACTTTAGATAAACGAGTACCTCTGTCTTGGCCTCAGTTTTCCCAAACAAGCAGGTAGAATGGGGGCCTGGGGACACTGACGTCTCTCTCTTCCAGGCCTCGGACCCTAGCTGCAGGAAACCAGGAGGTCACCAGCTCCAGGAATCTGTATGGGTCTATATGGGTATCCCCAGCCCAATGAGGAAACGATGACCAGACAATTGGGTGTTGGGATGACTGGGGAACAGTAAGCGCTCCCAGCCCAGGGAAGTGGGCCCCTGTCCATAAGCCCTCGGGAAGGGCGAAGGAGCGAGCATGGGCATCCCTGACATGGGCCATCGGGGAGAGGGGGAACTAGCTCCATGAGGGTATGTTTTGGGGAAGGGGGATTCAAAAAACAAACTGCTTCCAGATTCCAGAGGAACCTGGGCACGGAGTGCTCTCTGAGCACAGGGGAGGAGCCCTCTCAGGAGACAAGCACAGTTCCCAGACCAAAAACGGCTGACCACATCCAACAGCAACAGCCAGACGGCATTTCTGAACTTGACGTGCAGTTCTAAGAGGAGGAAGGGTTATTCCATTCAGTCACTCAATGTGGGGTTTCAGAAAGAACCCTTAAAATAAATCGGGTCTAGACATCCATTCATTGACTTAATACGACCTGATCATCCTCTGTATGCCAGCCACACACGAGTTGTCTTCTTCCCTTCCTATCTTTGTGGCATGGATGACAAACGCCATCACCTCTCAGTCACAGGTGGAGACTCCAGCCAAGGAGACACAACAGAGGCAGGATCCGTCCTGACCAGAAATGCAACAAGGAGGCCTCTTGTTCCTCCAGCTTCACTTGTAGAACTAATTTCCTGCCCTGAAATGCTGTCTACAGTTGGGTGCGGGAACAAAAATCGGGGGAGGGGAAGAGTTTAAAATTAGCCTTCTAGGATATGGAGCTGGTGGGAGGAGGGGATGAAAAGAACGATCTTGGAAGAACTCCAGCTATTTAATTCCAGCTTTTTCATTCCAATTTGATGATCTGAGACAGGCACATTGATTCACAACTTTATAGTTTTTATTCAGCATTGATTTATGGGTTAACCAATCTGGCCCTAATCAGTTGGAGAAGGGTTGGTTTTTTCGGTCCAATAATGTTATATTTATGAGCCCGCGAAGTGCACCAGGGCTGCCGCCCTGCCTGGAGACAATAGAACAGAACTTCTAAGATCTCAGCAAGGCAAGTTCACAGACCATTTTCTGCTCCCAGATCATGCTTAAAGCTCCGCTGTGCATTAAAGGCTCCTGGTGTCATCTTGTATTGAAACTGCAAACTGCCCGCCCATAAATCTTGACCAGCTGTGAAGGGCTCCGACAGCTTTGAATGTTCCCGGTTCCCTCTCCCTGTCACTGCCCCCCCCCCTCTTTTTTTGGATTGTAGAGTAGCCAGCCCGAGGCTGGAGCTTCAGGCACTGCTGGGTGCTCGCTGGCTGGCTCGCTCGTTTGCAGCTGCAGAGGCCGGGGCAGCGTTCGAATGTGCCCTGAGAGAAGCTTAGGCAAGGCTACACAGAGTTCAGCGGGTTACCGTGTGCTTCCGGCTCTATTTGTGGTTATTCTGGTTCAGTAACTATAAAGAAGTGAGCAGCCTAGATAGACAGGAACTAGTTGAGAAGTCTGCATGATGGGGAGGAAATACAGGTGGTCAGATCAGGGTAAAGAAAGTCAGTTGATGGTAAAGAAAGTTTCCTTGTCCCTCTCTGGGCAGTTGTCTGTTCTCAGCCCCCATCCCCAGTCAGCCCCAGCCAAGTCATTGGCAGGGTGCCTCTGGGCAGCGGTGCCCTGCCGCTCTGCTCCTTGTGAGTCCCACCAGTGAGTGTCCACTGGCAGCCTTGACCCCCTGTCCACCTTTGGAAATCTCCTCACCACCTGATTTCTCCAGAGAAGAGAAAAATCTAGCAACAGCAAGACACCACTCAGAAAAGTCACAAGCATCTGATGGATGAAGGAAGGAAGCTGCAAGTTCTGAATTTCGGAGTCAGAACCCTCTAGAGGGTTCTGACTGGCTCTCCCCGGAAAGAGGAGTCTCCAGTGTCCTAGGAAGATTACTGACTGTCGTCTGATGCACAGTCACAGGACCATGGAAACCAGGGAGAGGCAAACTTCTTCTGCAAAGGGTCAGATAGTAAATATTTGGAGCTTTAGGATCACATACGGTCTCTGTCACTCATTCTTTTTTTCACAGCAACTTAAAAATGTAAAAGTCATTCTTAGTTCACAAACTGAATTAGAATAGGTTACAGGCTACAGTCTACAGACTCTTGGTTTAGACAACTAAAAAAAATTTTTTTTTCATTAAAAGGTTTTGATCCACCCTCTGTAGGTGCAGGTGCCTGTTGAGTGAGTGTCCGGTGTCAGCGTCACCGGCTGTGTTGGAAGAGGCCGACCGACAGCTCCAGGCAGTCCCGACCCCCACTGGAAGGGTTCACTCAAGGGAGCCAGACACGCTGCGAGGGAAAGAGCACAGAACTCAGGAGACACGAGCTCCCAAACCAGCTCAACTCCACGTCTGCTCGGTGCCCCTGAGCAAGCCCCTCAACCTAGGCAACGTTCCCGTCCAATGGACAGTGAAGAGGGTCAGGCCAGATGCTGTCCAAGCCCCCTCCTAAATGTGATATTCCACATAGCCATCTCGAGTGCTTTTTGTAGCAACGTGGACTATAAAAGGGAGAATGGATGAAATCTGTCCGATCTGTTCATTCCAGCTTAAAGCCCAGCCAAGTCTGAGGCAACTACCCTCACATCTGAGAACCCTGAATCGCTTGGGGGGGCCCTCTTGGGGAGACACAGGAGGAATGCTCTGTGCCAGCCATCCCTGCCATCTCATTGTAGAAACAGGGGATGCAGCCCGTGCCACGCCAAGAATCCCGGCGGCTGAGCGAGCCACGCCACTGTGGGCAGACAGCAAGGCTCCCAGAAAACAGGCAGAGGTGAGGCCCGGAAGCGACAGTGGAGGCAAGTCGTCGTGACCTTCCTTTCTGGGTCAGCACCAGACTGGTAGTCGGACAGGCTTTCATCTCCTCACAGGCAGCCGGGGCAGCCCTCAGGAAGCAAGAGGTGGAGCCCACCACTGCCGGATTGGACCCCACCAACCTTTACTCAGCACCAGCTCCATGCCTGAATGGTGTCGGCATAGCAGGGACATGGTAAACACGCTTCAGCGCCTGCTCCTCCAGATGCAGTGGCTGAGCAAGAGAGCAGTGGGCAATAGAAACAGTGCTTGGTGCATTTGAGAAAGAAAAGCTGGAGCCGAGAGCCTTGGAAGATGTTCCCGGTGGCCTCTCATCAGAGGCTTTGTAAATCTGCTTTGTGGAAATGGCCTGAGCCCACTGGGTGGCCAACCAGCCCCATCCATGAAAGCCAAGGTTGCAGAGTCAGCCTGCTTGCTGCTTGCTGGGGCCCTTACTCTGTAGAAGGCGTAGCAAGTACACTAGGGACTCAGGATTCTAATGGAGGTACCCCAGAAACTGCAGAAATTCTTGCATTTTTCTGGTTCATTAAGCAGAGTTGGTTGTTTAAGTCAGGTAGCCTGAGGGAATAAGGAGTAAGAGGAAAAAAGTACAATTACGGCCAAGTCACCTTGTACACATCATGTGGTTAACAACATTGACCTGAACGGATCTGAAGGTTATTGGTGTTGTGCTTCGGAGCCCCAAGCCGTCACAACCCTCCTGGCCTTTCTCCTCCTCCACTCTTTACTGTACCTTGCCTTTTCCTCCACAGTCTCCTTCTCTCTTCCTCCTCTGCCCTGCTGCCCCAAAGGTACAATTTCAGATGTGCTGTGGCCGAGTGGAGGAGGTATAGGAAGGGGTGGGGGAAGGTCCCAGTTCTCTGGTTTACTGTTCCAGTTTGATGGCATTTTCTTAAAATATATTTCTCCATTTCCTATACTATTCTTAACCTCCTCTGTCCATCTTCTACCTACCAAGGCTACTTGGTACTTTATGCTACTTATTCTCTGTACCTTTTCCCTCTCTCTCCCCCCTCCCACTCTCCCCACTGATAACCCTCCATGTGATCTCCATTTCTGTGGTTCTGTTCCTGTACTAGTTGTTTGCTTAGTTTGTTTTTGTTTTTGTTTTAGGTTCAGTTGTTAATAGCTCTGAGTTTATTGACATTTTACTGTTCATAGTTGATCTTCTTTTTCTTAGATAAGTCCCTTTAACATTTCACATAATAAGGGCTGGGTGATGATGAACTCCTTGATGTGCCCTTCCATTCTAAATGAAAGCTTTGCTGGATAGAGCAATCTTGGATGCAGGTCCTTGCCTTTCATGACTTGGAATACTTCTTTCCAGCCCCTTCTTGCCTGTAAGGTTTCTTTTGAGAAATCAGCTGACAGTCTTATGGGAACCCTTTTGTAGGTAATGTCTCCTTTTCATTTGCTGCTTTTAAGATTCTCTCCTCATCTCTAATCCTGGGTAATGTAATTATGATGTGCTTCGGTGTGTGCTTCCTTGGGTCCAACTTCTTTAGGACTCTCCGAACGACCTGGACTTCCTGAAAGTGTATTTCCTTTGCCAGATTAGGGAAGTTCTCCTTCATTATTTTTTCAAATAAGTTTTCAACTTGTTGCTCTTCCTCTTCTCCTTCTGGCAGCCCTATGGTTCAGAAGTTGGCATGTTTAAAGTTGTCCCAGAGGCTCCTAAGCCTCTCCTCATTTTTTGAATTCTTGTTACTTCATTCTGTTCTGGTTGAATGTTTATTTCTTCCTTCTGCTCCAAAGCATTAATTTGAGTCCCAGTTTCCTTCCCTTCATGACTGGTTCCCTATATATTTTTCTTATGTCACTTTGTACAGCCTTCACTTCTTCCTCTATTTTGTGACCATACTCAACCATTTCTGTGAGCATCCTAATTACTAGTGTTTTGAGCTCTGCATCTGATAGGTTGCCTGAGTCTTCATCACTTAGTTCTATTTTTGAAGCTTTGATATGTTCTTTCATTGGGGCTACATTTTTGTCTCTGCTGTCTGTTATGTTGTCAGGGGCAGAGACTCAGGTATTTGCCCAGGGCGGGACAACCATGTCACTGCATCATGATGCTGTATGCTAGGGAGGGGTCTGAGAGAGAACAATGCTGCCTGCTCAGGTCTCCTCGGGCTTTCAGTCACTTCCCCCTCCATTCACAAGCAAATTGTGCCCTTCTGGTGCTGATTCCTAAGTGGGCAGGTTTGTGTACCTTCTAGGACCTCGTGGGTCTCTCCAATAAACTCTCCCGTGAGGCTGGACACTTCTCGCACCACCTCAACCCCCATTCAAGTCAGAGGTTTTGAGGCTTTCTTTTCTTGCACTGGAACCCTGGGTTGCTTGATCTGTCTTGCTCCCCAGTTGCTCCTCCCAGTTTATCTGCACACAAATGTGAAATGACCCACCTTGCCACACGTCCTCTCAGCCCCAGCAGCCCATCTCCAGCCCTCCTACCCATCTGAATGAATATTTTTACTTTAACTCCTTGGTTGTTGGACTTCCATACAGTTTGATTTTCTGGCATTTCTGGTTATTTTTTGTTTTTAAACTTGTTGTACTTTCAGTTGTGTGAGGAAGCAAAGTGTATCTACCTATGTCTCCATCTTGGCCGGAAGTCCCATTTTCTTATTTCTGAGAGAGCTGTTACTTCCAGAGAGCAACCCTGGTGCTACCCCAGGGACTCGCCACCAGAGCCAGTCAGGCAGTCCCAGGTCTCTGACCTACTTCCGAGAGGGAGAAGGCCTCTGTGCGAGGCAGCCCCAAATGGTGGCACAGCCAGGGACTTGGAGGCAGACCAATCCAGGCCCTGTCAGTTACCAGCTGTGTGACCATGGGCAAGTCACAAGGTGTCTTTGTGCTGCACTTTCCTGGTCAGTGAGATGGACTTCTAAGCCCTTGCACCCAACCACGCCTGCAGGGTTACTGTAAGAAACAGATGAGATATCCTATATAGAGCACTCGGCACAGGGTCAGATGTGATAGGAGCCAGATAAAGGTTAGTGCA
The DNA here is from genome assembly GCF_014824575.4 of Sturnira hondurensis. NCBI lineage: Eukaryota > Metazoa > Chordata > Mammalia > Chiroptera > Phyllostomidae > Sturnira > Sturnira hondurensis. Next base: position 6,394,165 of record NW_028073511.1, on the reverse strand, counting down.
GATGTCCTTTAGATAAATGAGGGCAAGTCCCAGAGCTGGCTTCCTGTCTCCCAGGGTGACAACACACCTGTTAACCTGTTGTTATCCAGGGCCTAAGAGCCCACCAAAAAGGCTCAGAAACCCAACCTGTGGGCACTCTGCAGCAGAGGCACCTCTCAGGGACACTCTCCCACTGCCACACTCACTCTCAATTGCCAAGCTATATCAGTGAGAGAGCCAGGGGCCTATGTCCACCTGTGGCTAGCTCCAGAGGGGCAAGCCCTCTCGAGCAGTCCTGAGGACTACCCACCGTGCCTGGTGATTGGGGCACTCACGGCTGACCAAGCCTGCTCTCTGACAGACAGCTGCTATCTTTAGTTACACCACTTCTTTGAATTAAGTCGCTGCTGATGCTTGTCATTTGCCTATCTACCATCAGCTGCGTTCCCATCTTCTCTGCTCCGTTCTCTGTCATAGGAGCCAGGGCCCCTCGAACTGCGTTTCCTAGACTCCCCCCAGCAGCCTTCCTGCGAGGTTCTGGGAAGGGGAAACACTGGCAGGGCCTCCCTTCTGATCTCTGGTAGGGGTCCCAGGCAGCAGTGGTAGCATTGGTGACCTCTGAGGGTGACGTCACCAGTGGCTGCAGTGGCGGGGGCCCTGGCCTGGCAGTGTCGGTCCTGGGTTCCTGTTGAAGCAACTCATGTCTAAGCCAGGGCTTTTAATCGCACTGGTCCTGTGTTCCCTCGGCCCCTCCCGCCCAGGGCGGGTAGCACTTCCCTGCAGTTGCTCGTCTTTGGGTTCCATGCCTGTCCCCATTCTTCCCAACAATGACGTGCCTCTCCGATTCCTCAGTGACATCCCCTAGGTGTGAAAAACCTAGATGACGCCGTTTCCTGGCCAAACCCGGACTCTTGTCTCATTTGAGTGGTCATCCAAGAGTCGCCTCTTCAGGGTGGCCTGCATATCTCTGATCTGGCCCACCATCTGCTGATTTCAAAGCTTAATCTTCAGCAGGCTGCCTTGTTTTTATTTCCGCTTTTCCAGGTTCTTCAATGGAACCACCCAAGGCCCCTGTGTTCCTCCTACTGTTTATTCACTTCCCCTTTCTGAACCTAACGAAGCCACAGCAGCAACCTAAAACAAGAAGTATGCCCTTTGACCCAGCAATCACACCTCTAGGAATTTACCTTAAGAAAAATTACAGAAGACCAAAAATATGCATGGCCCAGGTACAGTCCTTATAGCCCTGCTTTTAATCATGAAAAATTGGAAGCGTAAATAGGATATTGTCTACATAAATTTTGCTTCATACATAACGCCTGTTTTTACCATCTATTATCAAGTTTAAAAACAGAACAGGCTACAGAACAGCAGGAATCATGTGACCACAGTCAAGCAGGACTGCACACACGGATGCATTTGTATGGAGACACAGATGTTTCAAATAGTAATTGCCCAACTATCTCTTGGAGGTGGAATTTGGGGTGGGTTTTACATTCTTCTTTGGTCTCCTCTGTATTCTCTGAATTGTTACAATTGGCATGCGCCTTTTACAAAATACTGTTTTATTTTTAAAGGCAGTATGCTGGGATAACAGCAGTGAACAAAACAGACAAAAAGTCCTTCCCTCATGGAGCTGACATTCATTCTAATGGCAAAAACTAAAGTAAGACACATAATGTGTGGGGTGGTGACTACCGTGAGGTTAAAAAGTAAAAAAGAAGAGTAAGAAATGCACCTGGGGAGTGGAAGGTTAGGGTTAGGGAAAGGGTTACCACTTTTAAGATGATGGTGACATTTGAGCAAGAACCGGAAGGAGGTAAGGGAGCAAGCCATGTGATGGATCTAGGGGAAGAATAGTCTGGGCTGCAGAAATAGCCAGTGCAAAGGCCCTGTGGTGCACGGGAGAAGCAACTCGGAGGCTTGTGTGACTGGAGTTGGGATAAGTGTTAAGAGATATTGTCAGGCAGATAATAGGAGACAAGATTATGTAAAACTTTGGCTCTTACTCTGAGTAGGATAGAAGCCACTGGAAGGCCTTGTGCAGAGGAGTAAGCTGGTCAGAAGTATTGGAGAAGACTACCTTGGCTGCTCTGTGACAATAGGGTGGGAGCAGGGAGACCCGTTGGGAGGCTATTGAAGGAACTCGGGTAAGAGGATAGTGGCTTGGGCCAGGTGGTAGCAATGGAGGTGGCAAGAAGTTGTTGGATAATGGAAGTCTTTGAAAGGTAGAGACAATGTGGTTTGCTGTTGGATTGGTGTGGGCATGGGAGACACAGAAGAGCCAAGGATTGCCTCAAAATTAGAGGGGAAGGGTCCTTAAATCACTGCCCCATCCAGGGTAGACCCCCCCTGCCGCAGCGTCAGTAGCTCCCCATCTGTTCTCAGCTTGAATGCCTTCAGACACAGGCCCCTCATTACCTCACAAAGACGAGCTGCTGTAAGTGCTGCTCAATTCTTCCTGGGCTTAAGCCTCACTATTCTCGGCCGTAGGATTTATGCCGACTTTCAGCTTGCCACCTTGAGCCACCATGTGCATATCTTCTGCTGCGACAACCTAACAGCGCCCGAAGACTTAGGATAAGCCAGGGTCAGAACAGTTTAGTATCGTTTAGAGGGAAGTTTTGATCTAAAATCTACAAAACTAGTTTTCTTTTTTTTCTACAGAGCCCCTTCGAATTTCGATTTTTTGTTTTAAACTGAATTCTATCCCCTCCCCACTTAACCTCCTGTACACGGGTAGATTTCCCCGACTCTACCTTCTGCAAGGTGTGAAGGCCAGTCCTCCTTCTCCATCCCCCTCCAGCCCCTTCTCCAAAAACCCTAGACCAGGCCCAAAGCCTAAGGCCCTGCTCACCCAGGACAGAAGCTCAGAGTTCTCCCTGCTCTTCCTGGCTGGAGTGAGTGTGGCATCAACTCCTTCCTCGGGTTTCCTCCGTCTGAAACACACACACACACACACACACAGGGATCTGACCAAAGAGGGATTCAGTTACTGTGTCCGAATGTAAGGCTTATATGCCAGCCCCTCTCTGTTCCTGAAAGATCTAGTTTTGGCATTTTTATTTCTAATCTAATACAGAAGAAATCGGTTAAAAATTAGAAGGAAAGACTGTTCGAATGAGCCAGTGACTGAAAACCCGGTGCTGGAGCTCCCGGCCGCCGCAGTTGGACACCAGTTCAACCATTTTTCCAGCTAAAGGGCAGAACACAGGACAGTCAACGGGGGTCGTGGGTTCTCTTCCTGGAAAATGGGGGGGGGGGCTTTTCCCTCAGAGATGGAAGGGCAGCTCAGACCTCAGTGTGTGGCTCTCACTGCACCACAGGCCTCCTGACCCGGAGCCGGGACAGAGGAAGTAACAGTGCCCACGAACCACACAAGGGCATCTGAAGGGCGCTCTCTGGAGGGCAAAGCCCCATCACCTCCAAGCCTGATTCTGACAGGCCCAGGTGGAGTAGATGCTCTCGTGTTCATTTGACAAAGATTTAGAGACTGCGGCACAGAAGGGTTGGATAACTCTCCCAAAGTCAAACTCCAAAAGCCTGGCCTCCATGTCACTGCCATTGTCACCGCCCTCCGCTGCTTCACCAGCTCCCGATTGTTGACACACTGGAACCTGAGAATCCCTCTCTGTGTGAGGCACTAACTAGGCTGGAGCTCCTGCAAGAAAGGACCTTATTCTATTCATTTTTGTGTCCCTAGGGTCACCAGCAGTGCAGACTTTCAATTAATATTTGTTGACACTTCTTTAGAATGTGGGGCTAGACCTAATACACCCTCACTTTAAAAATAATACTCCCCCAAGGAGATGCAGTGAAAATTTTAGTAAGAGGCTGAGAAATCCAGGCCACTGTGGGGCGCAAAGACAAGCGTCATTCCTGGGGAACAGTGGCATCTCGAACCAGCAGGGATCCCACAGCGAACAATGTCTCCCCTACTAGCTTGCTACTCCGTGTGTCTTGGGCCAGCATCCCCCTGGAGCTGATCGGGAATGCTGAGTCCCAGGTCCCACCCCAGAGCTGCTGAAGCAGAACGCGCATCGTCGCAACCAGCTCTCCAGGTGGTTCCTGCCTGCAGAGACCAGACAACCACCAGCGCAGCAGCTGTGAGCCCTGCGAATGTTCCGGGGTGGGATTTCACTCCGTGCACGTGATCTGCTTTCGGACCCCTGGTTTGTTTCTGGAAAAAAGAGCAGTATAGCTGCTTCTGGCAAATGATCACATTTTATCAAGGTTCTAATTCAAATAGGAAGGTGAGAAGAACCCTGCCTCGTAAGGGAAATCAGATCCCGGAGGCCACAGGTGATTCCAGATTTCTGCAATTCCAGCTGGCCTCAGCCTGGGAACGCTGGCAATAACATCTGGAGACACTTTTTGGCCATCGCAGTGTGTGCTAGGGTCGGGGGCTTCCTAGTGTTCAGTACGGAGAGGCCAGGGACTTGGGCTTCCTCCGCACTGCCAATCTCTCTGTGCCCGTTTCAACCCCAACCCAGAGAAACGGGGGGGATTTCCCAAATTTGGGAGATCTGGAAGTTTTAGAAAGGAATCAGGAGAACCTTTAGAAGCTTGTTCTTCACAAGCATAAGAAAAGTTGAGACAAGACTCCAGGACAAGGGAGGGCTGGAACATGAAACTGAGAACAGAAAGAGCGGGGCACCTGCAGAGGAAGAAATGTGGCAGAAAGAGGCCAAGACCAGAGAGGACATGTAAAATTTTTGTTTATTACACAAAATACTTTCTAATTCATAAGACTTAAATACCCCACCCTTCTCCAAATACATCAGATTTTTTCACTTCTCTATTTTCCAAACGTCTTCAAATGTGGTTATAATAAGAAAAAGTACATTTTTCCCCAACCATTTTTTAAAAAGAAACATGTAGAAGTCACCACAGACCCCAGACACCATCAACAACTCAAGAGAGGAAGACTGGAGCTGCCCTGAAACGACTGTTTTTATAATAGGCTTTGCACATGCCTTCCCTCCCCATTACCCAAGTCACAGGTGTGGGATGTGAAAGCCCTGGTTCTCTGAGCATTTTTCCCCTCCGATCCCACCCCACCACCATCTTGGGGCGCTTTTCCTGCCAGAAGCTCAAGCCCTTTTACAGAACAAGAGAAGGACATTGGAAGGGCAGGAGAGCACAGTGGAGTGGGGCAGGCAGGCGCGAGAGCGCTGAGAAAACTTCTCGTGGCAGAAGGTGTGCGAAGCACCATCCTTTCAGCTGGGAATGCAAGCGGAGGTCCTTTTGGCCAAGGTGGTTGATTACAGTAATCCTCTCTTCTGCTGGGTTTGCGTGGCTCATGGGTGACGGACAGGCGGGGATGCCTGGTGGCCTCGGGGATCCCGTTACTGAGCGTGGCTTGGATGCACAGTCCATGCCAGCTGCATTAGTTGGCATCCCCAGCGTCCGACAAGGGCTGGGGCTGAGGTCCCAGGGACGAGGCCAGTTTGGTGAGGGCCCTCGCTATGACGTCCAGGTGGCCGTTCATGGTCCGTAACTCCACCAGGATGTCCCCGACGTTGGCTTCCAAGCTCGCAGGAGCGGCCGCAAGCGGAGCACAGGGCGGTGGGGAGGCGCCCTTGTCCTCTGCGCCCTCCTCCCTGCCCGCTGCTCCCGAGCGCGGGGCGCGGCCCCTTTCAGAGCCCTGGGCTGGCGCAGGCCGCTCCCGCTCATCCCCCCGGATGCCAGGAGGGGTAGCGGAGGGGCAGCCCGGCAGCCAGTCAAGGAGGCGCGGGGCAGCCTCTGGAGAGGAGGCAACCACCGAGTATAGGCCGGCGCGCCGAGGGGCGCAGGAGCCAGCAGGCGCAGGGGCTGCCGGAAACGGTGGGGGCAGCAGCGGGGGCAACACGGAGGGGCCCGGAGAAAACGCCTGGGGCTCGCAGGAGGAGGAGGGGGAAGGCAAGGCGGCGGTGGAGGGGCCGGGCTCCTCCGAAGAGAGGAACAAGGTGGTCGAAGACTGGGAGTCCAAGGTACTGGGCTCTGAATCTGCCAGGGAAGAAACGAGAAAGGATCACTCAGGCATTTATCGTCGACCATCTGCCCTGCTCCACACTAGGTACTGAGGAACTGAGGAAGGAACTGAACGAGAAGATGAGGGTTTATTTCCTACGTCCAAACTTGAAATCTGCTAAGGAAGAGAGGGTTATATGAGCAGTGAATGTATCAGAGAACAAAGTAAGAGAGGTGTGGAACCCAGCCCTGGGATTGTGGAGCAGAAGAATCACGGACCATCATTGCCTCCTCGCACATGAGACTCTCCACGCAGGTCCACAGAGGTGCCACCTCTGGAGACAGGGAGGGAGTTCCTGGCTGGGGCCTGTCTGCAGGCAGTCTTGCCAAGGACAGTGGGTGCAGACCGTGCAGGGAAGGGCCTTCCCCCCTCTTCCCAGAAGCAGAAGTGCGTGAAACAAACAGTCCCCTCCACTGCCCCACACTGTCCCAGCAAATGCAAGCTGGCCAAGAACCAGGGGACAGTGCTGGTTCTCAATCTGCCAGAAAAAGCTCTGGCACCTTGGGCCAGTCCCATCCCCACTTGGGGACTTGGTTTCATTTCCCCATCTGTACAAAAAGGTTGGGCTCAGTGACCTCTGAGGACCCTCCCAGGACTGACCAATCAGCCCTCAAAGGTGTTTCCTTTGAAACTTTGATCTAAGTCCACAGTGGGCAGCACTCAATGCCTGGAAGCACCTGACAAGCCTCCGTTTTTGCTGCTTCTCTCCCAACCCCTGGCGTCTCCAGGTGGAAATTGGGTGGCAGCCCTTGGTGACTGGGTCTGGGAGCTAAGCTTACTAACCTCAGACCACAGGGTCCACACTGGGCCCAACGACCTCAACTCAGCTGCGTCAGCCACCCGGGTCATCACCTTTGGTACACAGTCCCAGCTCACTCTAGGAGCACTTCTGAGCTTTACCAGAGCCCAGTCTAGGGCCTGTCTCCCAATTCCAGCTACAGTGTCCGCTCTTGGCTTTCGGCATTCATTTTATTTCTGGGTGCCCACCCGTATGCCCTGCCCTCAGGGGGTTCCACCTTTCAAAGGCAGAGCTTGCTCGATTGCCTGTATTATACTGGGGAGAGTGACACGATGAAAGAGTCAATGAGTGCACGCACCCCCATCGCATGTGAACATGTACGCTCTTACCACTCATTGCCGGTGAGCTGTTCCTCTGTCCGCATCTGGCTGAGACTCAGAGAAGCCCTAATCATCTGGTGAGAGCTTGTTCCCTCATCCGTCCTGACTTCAGCGCCCAGCAACGTTCTCACAGGCCCCAGATGTTAGGATATCTGACTTGTGGGGTTGGGAATTACGTCTTGAAGGGCCAGCCTTGAAGGAGAAGCCACCCGTGTGCCCGCAAACTGTTCTGGTAGAAACGTCACGGGTAATTTCTGCTCTTGGCTTCCACAGACCTGCCTGTCCTTCACTAGTCGTAATTTCCTCAGGTTTCTGTGATGATCTTATTTTGTAAACCAAGACTCACAGACACGCCTAAGCACATAGCACCTGTGAGCTGAAAATGATAAAGGAGAAACTCTCCAAACTGTTTGATCTGGTTTGCCCTGAGAAAAATGTTAATGAACTTCACACATCCAACATTTGTAGCAGACAAGAGCCCTTTATATTAAACCAAATAGAAGTCTCACGGGTGAAAAGAAATAGAGGCAAGCATACAGAACGTTCTAGGGCAGTGTTCCTCAAACTTGACTGTGCATTCCATTCCCTGAGCACATTGTAAAAGGGCAGTTGTGAATCAGCGGGTCAGTGGAGAGGCCTGAGGCCCTGCATTTCTAGCCAGTTCCCAGGGGATAAAGATGCTGCTCATCTGGGATGCTGCTCAGGATAGCAAAGGTGTAGGCCAAACAGACGAGCTTGACGTATAAAGCATAGGATCTATGACTGCAGAAATTAGACTAACCAGGTGCAGAGGAGCAACCTGTGAATCTAATATGACCATGGAAATAGTAATAGTGTTGATGCTGATGACCTCTCTCGGCTGCCAGGGGAATAAGAGAAGTGGCCTCTCCTGCCATTAGCTTAAGAACCTCCAGCAAAGCCTTGAACAGTAAACACCGGCTTGTGGGGAAAGGGGTTGTGGGGATTTCTTCAAGAAGAAAGCCTTTCACTGTTGTTCCAGCTGAAACTTCAAAAATCATCAAGTTGTCAGAACTCACCCCAACTAGACTGGCAAACAGAATTGAAAAACAGAAGCACCTTTTTAACAAGTGCATCACCTCCCAGAACTCTCACCTGGCTGTCAGGAAACTGGGTTGCAGCCACAGCTCGGCTAAAACCTGAGCAAAATGATTTCTTGGTCTCTTCGATCCACAACTGATCGTTTTATCCCAGATCTGGGACATAAGCTTTTGAATCAGGGACATAGTTTTTTGCAGCTTGAGTGATTGCTACAAAATAAGATCAGGGTCTTGCTCTCATAGACATGGCTCTTTGTGGGGGTTGGGGGTTCACAGGTGCAGAGGGTTGATTAATCAGACTCCTTAATTCCTTCCCTCACCCCCTCACGCGGTCTCTGACCCTTATCCGGCCTTATTAGCCTTCTGAGAATTATGAGCATCTGACGTTTTACGTAGCTTTTCGTTAACTAGAATGTCAGCCCCGTGAAATGAGAGACACGACTTATTTCATTCTCTGCTACATCACCGGGGCCTGAACTGTGTTCGGCACAGAGTAGCTGCTCAATAAATACTTGTTGAATGAATGCCATATACTCACTATCAGGCCAGAAATACAACTCCAAATGCAATAAACCGGTCCAGCTGTGTGTTGTTTAATCATTCGGTGCTTCAATTATTTATGGAGTCTATGCAGTATTGAGGAAATGCTTATACTTAAAAACTTACTCCTTGTTTATCTGACATCCTAATTTTATTGGTTGTCCCACATTTTATCTGGCAACCTTATGGGAAGTCAATATTTTCATCCTGTTTCACAGAAGAGGAAACTAAGGATGGGTTCGGTGTTTTCACAGAATTGCAGGTTTGGAAGGAGTCTTTGCTATGACTGGATTAACTGACCACTTAGGATGTGGGGACGAAGGCCAGTGAGAGAAGGAGACTTGCTGTTTCATGATGCAGCTGAGAGCAGAACAGAGAACAGTCTCTTCTGTCCTAGTCATCTATCATTCCCTCACAGAACAAATAGGTACTGAGGGCCTACTGTGTGCTAGATGCTGCACCGGGCATGGGAAACACAGCAGAACCAGACAGCATCACCACCCTGAAGTAGTATCAGGTTGCCTCTCAGTGGACACCAGAACCCATCTGGGGTTCAGCCTGGGGCAGAAATGCAAAAGAGCCGCACTGCAGATGTCCGCCAGCTGTTACTTCGCTCTGGTTCGCTAGTGGAGCTTGGAGCCCCGCCCTTGCTCAGGGGGGTTAGAGGCTGGCACTGGAACCAGGGTCATCCACAACTGAGCCCAAACCTTCCAGCCTGGTGCTCCTTTCCCTCTCACCGCTACCCCATCTCCCTCGCACACGCAACCACCCACTTTGGGGTGGTGCTACTTCCTGAGCTGGGGAAGGTGTTTGACTGAATTTCAGTGATTTTTGTTCCATTAAGTATATATTTAACTGTGAATTAAAGTAATAATGAATTATGAATTGAAATATAGATTGAAAATATAAATATAAAGAAATATATATATTGAAATATACATATAAAGACTATAAACAATAAGCATTTAATAAGTGTTCATTCTAGAAATAAAAGAATTGCAAATTAAAATAATAATGCTTATCAATTGAAATAATTATGAATAATGAATTGCTATTTTTCACGTCTAAAATGGTCAAAGCCTTCTCGGGCTAATACTCACTGCTGACCAGCTTGTCAGGGGAGAGGCATTCTAGTCTGTTATTTACAGTGGAATAGATCAGTGCACTCTCTCCAGAAAGCAATTTAGGAACGCATGCTCTACTGTTTAGTGAGAAAAGGAAATTGCCAAATCATGTATGTGGTTGAGTTCAACGGCCTACAGAAGCCTGTGTGAAATAAAGATTGAGAGATGGATTTATGCTTTTCCGAATTTTCAAAGATTTCTGCAGAGCCCATGAGCAATTATGCCTTCCCTCCTCAAGGATCTTTAGCAGAAAGTGGCTACTTCCTACCAAGTCTTCAGGGCATTTTTATTCAATCGTATTGCTGAGTTAGGCTGAGTCACTTCTTGGCTGACAACCGCGCACTTTGTTAGGCTGACTTTTTAAAAATCTTTTTTACACCCACCGGGCACACCCACCAGCCTGAGGCTTTGGCTTTCTCTGGGGGACACCTGTGGAAAGGGTGAAGAGTAGGGCTATGGGACCCTGCCATTCATCTGCAAATAAGCCCCTTGGTTGGAGCACCTCCCTAAAACCTGCTTCTCTCTCTGTCTTCCCCTTCCGAGTAAATGACCTTCCATTCCTTCAGCCAAACCCCCAGGACTAATCCTTGACCCCTCTCTTTCACTCACTGCTCCACCCCTCATCTGCCAGCAATGGTTGTGGGCTCTGCCCTCACTACATACAGCATTTGAGCACTTCTCACTGCCTCAGGCAGTGGCCTGCTGCTGGGAGCTGAGTTGAGACCAGAAAATAGGTCCCCTGAGTTCTGGTTCAATGTTTCCTCCACCACACCCAAGAGCCCACTTACCTGAACGAATCACTTAGAACTCTTCCCTACTCAACTGCACCCCCCAGGCCTCCAGCCGCCCTCCACTACTCATCAGGGGAAATCATTTGCTGAGTCATAATCTTGCTTTTTATGTGTATTAGAGAATAACTAAACTTATTCATTGATTCATGCAACAAATATTTATTGAGCACCTTCAGTATGTCCAGCAGAATGCTCCATTTTGTGCAAAACTAGACTTAAACCCTGACCTCATTGTGGGGGCAGAAAAGCATTACATAATTGCACAAACAAACATGTAATTCCAACAACGACACAATCCACATGCTGTAAGGGGGCTGACCTATTGAAGGAAGATTTCCCACAGCCTAAGCAAGGGCTGTGGCAGGAAGGAGTACTGCAAATATGTGGGCCTCTTAGAGAGTGCAAGTGTGGCAGGAGTGGAGAGAGTGAAGGGAAGGAGGCACGAGGTGAATGAAGCTCCAAAGGAGATCAAGGGTCTGAAGAAGCAGCGTGTGATATACACTGTCGGTTGTCAGCTAGTCTCCATTCTCCTCTTCTGCCTCTTTTTTTAGCTGGTCCATGAACACTTAGAATAAAGATTACATTTCCCAGCTTCTCTTCAAACTGCCTGTAGCCATGTCACTAAATTCTGGGTGGAAGGATGCTAGTAGAAGTGCTGTGTGCTACTCCCCCTTCCTGTGCCTGGGATTTGGTGGCAGTGGCTAGTGCTGAAGCAGCCCTCTCGGACCATGAGGTCAAAACCACATGCTAAGGATGATAGAGCAGAGAACTGAGTCCCTGATAACTTTGAGGGACCACTCTGCCAACCCTAGCTCACTCAACTGCAGGCTCTTTGTATGAGAAAATATATCTCATCTATCCAAACCCCAGCTCAATTGAGTTTTCTGTTATAGCCAAACTATGTCCTGGTACACCTGGCCTTATTGAACTTGTTAAGGAGTTTTGCCATTATCCTAAGAGCAATGGAAAGCCTTGCAAAAGTTTTAAGCATTAGGGTGTGTGACGTGATCCGTTTCGTATTCAAAAGTTCTCCTGGCGCACTGACAGGAGGTAGACAGAACAGAAGCCAGGAGACCGGTCAGGAGGCTCCAGATGCAGGTGAGAAATTACAAAATGACCACGGCTTCTGCTACAGCTGTAGCTCTGGGCAGGCAGAACAGTAGATTGAACAGTCAGCTGGGATGTGGAAATGGTAAGACTTACTATGGGCAGGGATACAGAGGATGGAGAAAAGCAAGTATCAGACAAGTGATACCAGGCTGCTGATTCAGTGCAAGATCCCAGAAATTCTGGCTCCAAAAAGGGAACTTTCTCTTTCTTGTTCCCTGGAGTCTGGGTGGCCCCTTCCCAGTGTACACCCAGCCCTCCAGCACAGCTCAGCTCTGACACACCTCACCAGCAGCAGCCCTTAGGGACATGTTCCCAGGAGCCTGGAGGGAGGAGAAACTGCATAGCCTCAGGGAACCAGAGAAGCAAAGTCTGTGGGAAGAGGACCAGACCTGCCTGTGGGAGAAGCAGCATCTCTCAGCACTGTAGCCGGGCCCCTGCCTTTGATGGTGCAGACTTGGCTGGGCTGCTGCCTGCTCCCTTTGAGTGCCTGACACACAAAAGGGAGGGTTGAGCGTCTGATGAACTCAGCCCAATAATATTCACTTCTTTTATTTTCCAGGAACGTCATGAGAACCACAGGGCAATCTTCTGGTTTTAAGACCTGGTGAGTCAAGTCTACAAATACGTCTGACTCAGTCTGAACCTAAGTTCTCACCAGGCATCTCCCAGGAACGTGGCTCAGCAGGGGAGCTGGAGCTGGACAGCCCCTGCTGGGGAGAGCAGCGCTGGTCTCCGGGAGGCGGGGAGAAGGGCTGGCTGGAGTGCAGGCAAGGGGATTCCTGAGGGGACACCGACATTCTCACAACAAGAGCCAACAGTTACTGAGTGTTCACTGCCTCCCAGCCACGTGTTAAACTCTCCCAATCTGCATGGAAAACTGTGAAGTGGATTCTGTTCTTAATCCCATTTTACTGTTGGGAAACTGAGGCCCTACTATGGGGAGAACCCTGCTCACCCTCAGAACTGGGGTATGAACCAGCGCAGCTGAGGCCAGAGGCTTGTTCAGTGTGAGGGAGGGAGTGTGCTTTGTGGAGTGTTGCAGGCATGGGAGGAGGCCTGAGAAGGAGGGCCCCCGCTGGCCGGGGTCTGCTGCGCTCTAGGCCTGAAATCGACCACACCGACTGCATACTCAAATCGCCTGGGGAGACTTGAAAACCGATGCCCCCAGCCAATCAAATCAGTATGTCCAGGGAGGGTGCCCAGACATCCTGTGTTTTAAAAGCATCCAAATGATTATAATTCACAATCACCCAGCTAGGGTTAACCAACAATGACCCTCTTCCCACTTGCAAATGGAGAAACGGCCGCTCTCAGTTTGGATGGTTTGGACAAAGCCCACGCTGACGAGACGCAGGTCCTGAGGTCCCTGGCTGACTCCCACACCAGTGCTCATCCACACAGACCCATTCTCTCTCCAGTCTGGGCCTCCTCCATTTTGAAAGTGTGTGAACCTTTTACATGTAAATGTATTTTGGAATTTGCCTGCTTTTGTTCAAGTTTAAATGCTGTTTAGGCCAGCCACCTGAGAGTAACAGTGCAGTCAATAGCCACTGAGCAGGGGGGGCTGGCCCAGGGGCCGCTGGAACCATGGCCATGGCTTCATCCAGGCGTTGCCACAGCCAACCGACCAGGCAGGCCCTCCTGAGAGATGCCCTCCCACTGCCCCAGTAAGAACCGTGTCAATGCACTGCAGTCCCCAGCCCCTGAGAGGCCTCCCTCCAAGGATCAGAAGGCCCAGCCCTGGGGGGACCCTCGGTCTCTGTTTCTTGCATCATTAGTGACTTCCCAGGGAGAGACACAGGAAAAGTCATTGTCCCTCTATTTCAACATGAATTATCCAGCCTCCAATTTCCTAGTGGCCAAGGGTTGAGCTAACGAGGAATGATCATCAATCGAAGTAATAGAGCAAAGTAACTGGAAAGGGAGATGGGCATCNCCCCAGCCCCTGAGAGGCCTCCCTCCAAGGATCAGAAGGCCCAGCCCTGGGGGGACCCTCGGTCTCTGTTTCTTGCATCATTAGTGACTTCCCAGGGAGAGACACAGGAAAAGTCATTGTCCCTCTATTTCAACATGAATTATCCAGCCTCCAATTTCCTAGTGGCCAAGGGTTGAGCTAACGAGGAATGATCATCAATCGAGGTAATAGAGCAAAGTAACTGGAAAGGGAGACGGGCAGCCGCAGAAATGGATTCAGACAGTCGGACGGAGCTCCTGCCCAGAGGAACTTTAGAGAGGAGGAGAGAAAGAAGGGAACACAGGCATCTGTGTGCCCGTGTGCATGGTAGCACCGTTCACAGTAGCCAAAAGCTGGAAGCAGCCCAGGTGTCTGTGGATGAATGAATGAATAAACAAAATGCGATTTATAGATATAGATATATAGATATAGGTACAGATATAGATATATAGAGATAGATATACAGATATATAGATAGGGATAATAGATATAAATATCTATATAGAGAGAGAAGACTACACATATACATATATAATGAAATATCATTCAGCCATAAAAAGAAGGGAAATATTGGCACATGCTACATGGATGAACCTTGAAGACATTATGCTAAGTAAAATAAGCTAGTCACAAAAGCTGATACAGAAAATAATGTATGCTTCTCTTGTGTGAGGTCCCTGGAGTAGTCAAATTTACGGAGACAGGAAGGAGAACGGTGGTTGAGAGGGGCCGAGGGAGGGGAGCGGAGAGGGTGTGTCTGGTGAGCACAGAGGTCCAGCCGGGGAGGCCGAGGGCCTCTGCAGATGGGTGAGGATGATACATACCGAACAGTGAGAAGGTGCTTAATGCCACAGAACGCTTAAACATGATTAGTATGATCATTGTTACATTGTATTTAATTCACCGTGATAATAAAACAGGTGAGGGGAGGTACGACAACTTAATTCACAATTTTATCCAAACTCTTGGAAGGTCTATATATGACATTTCTGAGACTTTTGTAAAATAGGGAGAGGAAAGAACTAATAAAATAAATTGCTGTTGAGAACATTCTAGGCTGAACACCCCAATGAGGCCCTAAGGATGAGGATTACTTCCCCAGTCCTGGACCTAAACGCGACTGCATCCTCAAAAATGTTTCCTTTTTCTATTACCAGGGTGGTATTTTCTAAAATAGCTTTGTTGACACTGCCTGAACACAGTTTGTAAGAAAGTAAAGTCCAGAGCCTGACACTTTTAGATCCACTCTCAGAGCCTATTCTGCTTTCATAAGCGAAGTGATTCTGACTCTTCAAGCATCTCGCAGCCCAGCCGCTGGTTCCCTGAGGTCACACATCGTCATCAGCACCTCCAGCCCCAGGAAAAGGTGGGAATTGTTTCAGTTCAAGAGCCCCATGGTCCTCGGGCCTGATGCTAGCCGCCCATGCCCTTCTCATCTGCTCCAGTCATTCCCAGCCGTCCTTGCACACTGCACTTGCTGTTCTTCCGTCTACAGTGCTCCTCCCTTGGATATCGGCGTGGCTCAGCCCTCACGTCCTTCAGCCTTTGCTCAAAGTCACTTTCTCAAGGGACCATTTCTACACACCCTAGTTGACAGTGCCACCCCTACCTCAGTCACCACATCAGCTTCCAGGTGCCCTCGCACCGCGCAGCCCATGCTGTCCCGCTGTGCAAACAACCGCGTGAGGCTTGGGAAACTGTGGCCTGAAAGTTTGAAGTGGCTGGGGGGGCTGGGGGCAGGGGGTTGGTTCATAGATCTGGGAGACTTGCATGAAATGACTTCAAAGATAAGAGGGACAGACAGCTGAGGGGCTCGTCTGCGAAACTAAGGGATTTCAACTTTAGCAGGCCATGGGGAGCCACTGAGGTGTCTCGAACAGGAGAACGTGATAGATCTGATTTGCAGTTTTGAAAGATTACCCCGGCCGCCAGCAGTGTGGAGGCTGAGCAGGAGGGGATAAGGCTGGAGGTGAGAAGAGCAAATGTGAAAGTAACGTCTTGGATGTTGAAGAAGCCGGTATCACAGCAGAAGAAAGCACAAGAGTGGAGTCCAGACAACCAGTATATGAAGCTTTTTTTTTTTCTAGAAACAGATCTAATTTCAGCAAAAAGAAACTTCCCTGCCACCCTTTATGGACCTTGGCTCCTGCCCTGGTTCGGGTTGGCCACCCTGGGCCGTTCGTTTGCGCATCGGTAAAAGCAAGCGCAGGTTTTATGGGCTTGTTTGTTAAGCTCCGAGCCAAGCTTCTCTACTCACTCAGGCCTGCTCTGCCGATTGCTGACTCGGCCCGTTTCCCACACGCAGGGCGTGAAGGACGTCTCTGTGTGTCTCCGGGAACACGCGTTTGGAAGGGGACGTGTGATTACGAGTAGCACCTTTAAGTGACTTTCTGAAGAGGTGTTTATACACCCTGCATATTCCATGGCATGAACACTTCTGTGGGACGGAGAAAAGACGAGAAAGAACGAAAAGGCTATTCCCACACCATAACCGACTCAGGCTCACGAAAAAAAATTCAAAATAGATTATGTTCCTGAGCCATGCCTCCAGGGCTGAACAGTTTCCAAATCAACCCATTTAATTCTTCCTCCTGGAGGGTCACTCACCATTGAACTTCATTTTTTTAAGACTATTGTTAAAAAAAAATAATAACGTGGCGGAGACCAGACCCTACCGAAGCCCGCGCTCCTGCCCCGCCCCCTCCGAAGAGAGAGTGCGCTGAAGGGGCCATCTCGCCTGTAAAAAGAGGGCTGCTTGGCGAACTCGTGGAAAGAGCAGGGTTGTAAAAGTCGGCATTTTGGCTTTAACAAGGCTAGGAAGCCCAGAACGGAGCCAGCTGGGGAGTCTGAACAAACCCAAGAATATTGGAACCTGGGGTCACAGGGAGCTGGGCCGCCACCAGGAATGCGGGGAGGAGAGACAGTCTGGCGGTGGGCTGGGGGAACAACTGGAAGCCCAGGCTGCCAGCTCCTCTGATCCGAGGTGAGTCAACAGGCCGGGCACGGGCGGCGGGGCGGAGGGCAGAGGGCGGCCAGACACGAGGCCAGACTCGAGGCAGGAATGGCGCTGTGCCCAGCCACGCGGGGCTTCTTCACACGACGAGACCCCAGGACCTCCGGGGTTTGGCAGGTGGACACTCACGTGTCCACTCACCAGTTCTGCCAGGACAGCACCTTAGAGAAGAAGCCTCCTTGGTTTGTTCCAGAATGCCCCCTTGCCAAGCTGCCAACCGGAACTAAATAAGAAAGCAGTGGGTTCCTACCCCCCTGGAGGGGGGTGATCCCCATTTCCCAGAGCAACCAACCAGAAGCTAGGGTCTAGGCAAGGGGGGGGGTCCCTAGCCAGTGGCAGGGCACAGGAAAGGGCTCCTCCATTGTCCGAGGGACAATGTCCAGCTCTGGATACACGTGGTGCACATCCAGTGAGTGGATTACCCTGTTTCTGTCAGCCAGCCCGCAGCCCAGGGAGCAGACCCTGGCCCTTCACAGCTGATGCCTCCAGTGTCCCTTGCCACCTATTGCTGCAGTCCCCCCACCCCTGCACTTGGAAGCAAATAATCGCAGGAGGGGGCGGAGCCCTGGTAGCTTCCCTCATTGCCCCACCTGCACTTCAACACCCAGTCCTTCCTCCCGAGGATTCTCGGGAGATCGCACCTCCGAGCCATGCCGCTGTGCCTCTCCTCAGGACACCTTTTCTACTCTGGGTCCACGCTTTCCCTTTCCCTCGTTTCATGCCATTCCTCCTAATGATAACCCTTTGTGCCAGGCTCAATTACATACAATGCTTAAAGGAGCAGCTCCGGCTCTAAATTTGGCCCCGTCCCTTGGAAGGAGAGGTCTGGGGCATCCTGCTTTGCTCAGAAGGGGAAACAAAGCCAGAGAGGAAAGAAAAAATAACAAGACAACTTTTACAAAAATAAAAGTCTAGAACGTAGGAACAGGCCAGCACTGGCTGCCCCAGGTCACCAGGGAGGGAGGCCTCTTTTGCAGCTTTAGCCAGGCCTGCTAGGCCTCTGCCCTGCCGCAGGCCTGCAGAGGCAACAGAAGCACTTTGATTTTTCCCTTTCAAAAACACCCTCCAGCCTGACCCCACCTATGCTCCGACTGCAGGGTCAGCAGAGGGTGTAATGAGAGCACTTGCTGGGAATTTCCTGACTGCAGCGAATTTCTCTCAAGATGTGGCCGTGAGTCAATGTGTTGTCCTGTGACACAGGGAATAACTCGCGGTGGCTCCCCCTCCCCTCTGGGACAGCTGGACAAGCTTCTCCCCGCTGAGTAATTGAGGATGAAAATTTCTAAGAGTCCCCCAACCCCCCTCTGCCTCCACACTGTACTGGAATCTTAGGAGATAAGCAAACTCTATCTATGCCATTTAACCTATAGTCATATAATTATATATTTATATTCCATATTTCTATATTTATTCTAATGTGTTATATGACATATTGATATATATTAATATTATAATATATTTTGTATTATATTTTATATACTTATATATTAAGCTTGATTTAATCAGGATATTAATATTCTCTAAAAGTACATGAAGATCTCTGTGCAGCTCACTTTCTTTCAAAATTAAGCTCTCTCGCATGATTTTGTGGATCTCTGTATGTTGGGTACTCAGAAAATGGGCAGGAGGAGGAGAAGACAAGTGGAGAAGAGAGGAGGCACACTGCTCAGGCTTACAATGTCCTGACGAGCCCAGGGACCTAGAACGTCCCCTGGAAGGTGCCAGTGCGCTGGACCAGGTGGGTGGGTAGAATCATCGGTTGGATTTTACCCATGTTGACAACTAACCTGAAATAGTCAAACAAAGTGGATTAATTACAATTTCACTTGCAAATGGCTGAGTACCAGGACTGACTATCACTTGCCAGGGGAGGTCGGCCAGGGCTGCTCTCTCTGTTTGTGGTAACTCACAATTAGCCCAGGCGTTTGGAGGGAAGCTCTTGGATCAATAATATCCCCCAAAAGACCCTGGAGTGAAAACGGAGGGTTAAAAAGAGACAGCTAAATGTCTGTGGAGCCTGGCCTCACGCGGGGCTGCTGGGAGCTTCTGCGGAAGCGTTTTGCAGACTGTCAGCTGCTACCAGACAGCAGGACCCTTCGATAGGATCAAGGTCGGTGCACTAGCATATCAGGCTGGGAGCAGAGAAGTTGAAAGCCTCGCCTAAATACACGTGAAATGCCTACGTCCTGGTGAGTTTAGGGGCCTATATCTTACTTCTTCTCTTTCAGATGCAGACAATGGAGGGCGGACACCAAGTGAGTTGCATAGACATGGATGGAAATGAGACACCTGGTGCCCTAAAGTCACAGCCCCCCTGACCCCTCAGCCCCCTTCATCACCCTCCAGCCCAGGGCCCTGAGGGAGAGCCGGGACCTCAGCTGCGGAAAGCCCAACTTGGGAAGGAAAATCCCGCTTTGAAGCAAAAGCTCACAGAGCTCTTAACACCTTCTGCCCTTCTGAGGTAAACAGAAGAGAAATATTTTGTGCGGCTCTTTCAACAAAGATGAGAAAGGCAATTTTCCTCTTCTCCTTCTCCCTTTCTTCCCCCTTGCCACACCTTCCTCCCTTCTCCTCATCTCATCACTTTCAAAAGACATCTCTTCAGTTTTCTTCTCAGTCTGGAAAAAACCCCGTTTTCCTGAATTGCGGCCTCTTCACTTGTGAAGAAGGCGAAACAAGAACACAAAATGAAGGCATTGGATTAAAAAAAATCAAATTTTAGTGAACCATAATTTTTAAAAATTAAAAAAATTATACACTGTGCATTTTAATATATAGTTATTTAAAATTATTTATATATTTAAATTTATTATAAGATTAACAGAACCTTTCCTTTTCCCAGCCAACTCGCCCGTGGAGAAGCGGCCTCTGGGGCAGCCTGGGGCTTCTCTCTCACCACCATCCCCCGGGCTCTGGAAACATTTTCCCTCAAACTCTCTGTGCCGCCGTTCACCTCCATATAAAATGAGCAAAACAACACTCCTCCTTCCCACAGGTATGTGATGAGGTTCAATTATTGCAAATGTGTGAAGTGTTTTAAGGTCCCTGGATTCAAGTAGTATACCAGAAAAAAAATATTATTTTAGAGTGAAATTCCGCTCAGTTGTCATGCTTCCTGTGACTGCCCGCCCTGTGTCCTCCCTGAGTTGGAACGAGTACCGGTGGTGATGAGGTCTTCAGAACGCCTCTAAGTCATTCTTGGCCTGCTTTGCTTTACCTTTGAGAAAACTTTTCTACTTCTGCTTCTTTTTCTTCTGCGTGCAGCCAAAACCTCTCCATAATGTGTCTTATCAGAAGAGGGACCAGTGGACTGGAGGTAGACCCTCCACCTCCGTGTTTTCTCCCGCCTCTCCTTTGCCTTTGCTCCCCACCCACAACCCCTGTTTTTTACACGCCAGACATTTTTACGAACTTAAAACAAATTTGACTCTGAGCGCTTGGCCATAAAGTTTATTTGCTTCTGCCTCTCAGACTGGTGGCCAAAACCAGGTACCAATCCACTTGCTGGAACCAAGTCTGTGCCACCTCGGGGTGCGGGTCACTGTCGTGGGGTCGGCTCAGAGCCCTGCTGACCCGGAAGGCTCTTCCCCACTCAGGACTTCCCGACAGAGGCACCATGTGTGGAGTGTGGGAAAACACCCAGGCAGCTGCTGGGGTGGCTGTGAGACAGTGGCCAAGAATGCCCCTTGCCCAGGCGCAGCTGTGTCCCTCAGCAGGTGCTGCCTGGCTGCTGGCCTCGCAGCCATGTGTCACATCCTCCTCGGGGCACACAGAAACACACTCCAGATCAGGGACACAAAGGCAGCTCTCTCTTTCCCCCGCCAGTCCTGAGGCCACAGAGATGTGAGCGCAAGACAGTCCACAGGTGACAAAAAGCACCCAAAACCACATTTCCACCACCCTCTCCCCTCAGCATGTGACTAATTGGACAATTAGTCGCAGTCCCTCAACTGACTGGCACCTCCCTGGTCTCGAAGGAAAGGAAGCATCCTTAGAGGGGGGCGTGGCTGGCCGGGCACTGGCTGGCTCTGCACAGGGTCACACCACCCTCACCCAAGAATTCTGTTGGGGCCCGACTGCTCTGCTCCCATGTACTGGGAGACCCAGTGAGGGAGAGCTGAAGGCGGCCTGAGCCTGGGCACGGGATGGAACCAGGCTCCTCCTCCTGCCCCTGAGCCCCTGTGACCCTCCTTCCTGCCTCCCTGGGCATCACCTGCTCCTCCCAGCTCACCGACATTTCCTTTTCCTCCTCTCCTGCTGCCATCTATTCGCACCACACTTAGTTAACCTGGAGTGTGTGTGTATGTGTGTGTGCTGCCTGTTCAGCAAGAAAAGAGAAGGGATCCCCGAAACAGTGGTTTACTCATCTCTGCAGAAACGTAAACCAGATCAGATAAACATCACCTGTTAAATCCTGTGCGTGTGTGTATGAAGTTTCTTATTCCACTACCTTGTGTTTTGGGAAGAAACTTACTGACTTGTGTCTTTGTTACCTGTAGTTTACTTTGTTCCCTGTATTTTACTTTATTCCACTGAGTTTTACCTCACCTTTCCCACGGGCTGTTAAGTGCAGTTCCATGAAAATTTAGTTCTGTGATCAGGTAATGCTGGTATATTCCGAGCTGAACAGAGTCCAGGCTTTTCTCACTACCAGACTCCTCGGGACCTTAACGCAATAAAAAAGGGCATGGTCCTCATCCAGGAGAGAGATTTCCAAATTTATTTCACCTCAAAACCCCCTTTTTGGAAGAAAGGGACTCATATCCCTTTGGCCAATGGGGCAGGAAATGTCATCTCCTCTCTTGAATCATGGACAGTGACCAGCAGAGGACCGTGGACAGGCCGACATGTGATAATGACCAACACCTCACCTTCAAGCCGCAAGAACAGAACTGGCCCCGTCTTCCAGAACCTGTGACGTCCCAGTAGGAAGAAGTCAACTCTTTGCTCTGGGGCATGTTTTGGCTGGGATAACAAAGGGTCCCCCAAGGCCCACTTTAAGGCCCCTCAAAAAAGCCACATCCCTGAGTTCACCCCCAGCAACACCAGCACCAGGCAATAAAAGCCTTGAAAACCCAGACCCAGCACCGGGCTATGATGGGTCTTTTAATTACAGCTCTCACCTTCCGGCTGCCCATCTTCTTGGACCCTGTCTAACTTCTTCTGAGTCTCTCATTAATCAACTCCTGGCTCCCTGGGTCCTCACTTGGGTGGTCCGTACGACAAGGATCTGGGACCTATGCCCTTGTCCAGCCTGGACACATATCCAATGGCCAATTTGTTTCCTTCAAAGCAGAGGGAAGAGAGGGGTCTTCTAGCCCCCTGAGAACAGGGAGTTGGGGTGTATGGGCACAGCCAGGGCCAGGCCAAGAACAGGGCCAGGTGTTCAGAGAAGCCAGGCAGGTCCCACAGAGCACCATCAGCATGGGAGCCTTGCAGAACAGGATGAACTTGGCAGAGGATTTGCATGCCCACTGCTATTTACAGCAGCATTGCTGTGGGTGGAGCATTAACTCCCATCGTTCCTTCCTCATTTCCCCCTGCCATTGTCCCTACCAAAGGCAGGGAGCTATGCAAGAATCAGGCAGACAGGATCCTCTGGACAACCATCAGTGTTGCTAAAAATCACAAGCATCTGCAGGCCACTCGTGTTGCTTCTTCCTCTCCACAGGCATGAGTACCTACCCAGTGGGACAGCTCAGCAGCCACCAACTCTCTGTGTGACAGTGCAGTCACTTTGCGGCTTGGAACCTCAGTGTGTTCATCTGCACCAGGGGCATAATGATCCCCACCTGGCTTGTTACACAGGGACTTTCTGAGATTCATGGTGGGGAGAGGGGCCTGAGAGATCCGAGGACTAGCCTCTCCTCCATTTCCCCGAAGCTTTCCATTCCTGCTCTTCTCTCCCCCATGCAGGTCCAGGCCAGACTCCCGCTCTGCCAACACAGGAGGGGAAAGAGACCCAAAATCCCACCTCCTCAGATTCCAATTGCAGAATTACATGGTGAGAGTCCCCTGACCTGCCTAACCCAGGACAAACTGTGTCAGAAAAGACAGCCTCTGACCCCCTTCCCTTACCACATCCATCACTCTAACGATGCCTGCGTGCGTGTCTTGTCACTTCCGCGAAGCCCTTGCCTGAGAAGCTTCCGAGCAAATGCTACTTTGACCCTATCGAGGCTTAACTCAAGGTGAGCACACCCCATCTTCTGACCTGATACATGAGGCGTGAGAGCACAGGGCCGGGGTGGGGGAGAGAAGGCAGGGTGGAAGAGAGGACAGGAAGGGCTCGTTCCTGCCTCTCCCCCACTTCCTCCACCCAACCTCAGGACACTGCTTCCACTTCCACACACTCTGAAGCCAGTTCCCAGGATTTTGCCCAGTGTAATTCAAAGGGAAGCCTGAGACTAGAAGCTCCAGAGCACCAAGCTGTTGACAACGCACTCAGCACCAAGGACTTCCTGTTACTGGGCTGCGGCCCCTTTGTCCTCTGGGTTGTACATCGCAAAGCCTTCATCCTCCCAGTCTCAGACTTTAGGATGTGTAGACACAGTCCCAGCCCTTCACACACCCTCTCTGTCTGCAGGGACCTGACTGTGGTCTTGTTCCTTGGCCTGGAAATGCTTGTTCCCCTTCCCTGAAGTCCCAGCATAGGGGAGACTCCAAGAGAACCCCAACCCGTAATGTTAGGGCACACTACCCAAGGATAAGAGAGAGGCAGTTACAGAAGAGGGAAAGAAAACAAAGGGGAGGGGAGGGGAGGGAAAGAAGGGGTAAAAAAGAAAACAGGAAGAGAGAAATTTTAGGCCAGGAAACCTTTGAAAATGAACATTCTCTTCCCAAACAGAAGGATGTGCCTAGGGAAGGAATGCACCAAAGGAGCACGTATGAGTAAATAGAAATACAGTTATTTTAGGACTCGGTGGAGAATGGACGCTGGTGGTCCCTCCTTCGTCCTGGTGGGTCGGCGTTCATCCCAGGGAGGAAAACGGGGCCATCCCAGGCCTGGCCCTGCAGCCCGACCAGGCGGCCAGCGTGGAACCACGGTGGGCGGCCACACGGGTGGCGGCTCCGAGCTGCCCCTTGAGGTGGGTGTCCTGTATGTGTGAGCAGCACTTTGATATCTGGCCATGAAAGGGGAGGTTCTCAAAGCCCCCATTCATGGACCCTACACACAGGAGCAGCAAACAGAAAAAAATTGTTTCCCCGTCCGTCTAGAAAGGTAGGTTCCTGTTTATTAATCGAAGACCACATGAAGAATGCGTGGTTACAAATGTTCTTTCTGAGGCCCACAGAAGCTGGTGGCTGGATGTGAAAAAAAAAAAAATTCCATCCGGTGATTACCTGGGACAAAAAGCTGCCTCTGCGGGCCCCTGTGTTAGTTTTAGAAGGAAACTTCTACAAAAGTACGGGGGGTCTCCTTTCAGCAGGCGCCCCTCGTTTAGGGCCATGTGGCTTTCCATAGGGTCTGCTGAGAACAGGCCTGCTGCTGGGAGCTCTCGGGTGGTGGGGTCAGCAGCAGCCAGCCGCAGCACCCCCTTCCTCCTGCTGGCTCTCCCCCCTTTCCTTCCTTCTGAGTTTGTAGCAGTGGGAAACACCCAAGGGGATTTTTTATAACAGATCTTTGGCAATTAGCTCCCTGTGGAAATGGGGAAAGTGGAGAGGAGACTCTTGGAGGAGGTTCAGAGAAACTCATTCATTTGGCAAGACTGGCTCAGACCAGGAGGGACCCCCTCCGTCGGAGACCACTGCTACACTTCCCACCTACAGCAGGGACCGTGGAAAAGGAATTAAGGAGCAAGCTGGAGATAAGATGGATACTCAGGCTCTTCTTTGAAGCTTAATTAAAGCAGACTGATCAGCCTTGCATTGAATATGCTGCAGACTGCCCGAATGCTGCAGATAATCACTAGCAGAGAGCAATGTTATTCCAGAGCAGAGGGTGAAGAGGAAGCTGGTTGAGGCTTCCAGTGCAGCAGAGAAAATCTGAACTGTGATAATTAAATGCATATCATGCCTGGAGCCAACAAAATTCTTCCTCTTCTCAGATAAAGGGGCAGAGAGACCAGCAGGAGAAATGGATTCAGGGCCATCGACATTTAATTTATTTCTCCAGCAGATGCTAACTGATTTCTAGGTGAGGGGTTCAAACAGGCCTGTCACCAAATCACGAAGTCACCTCAACTATATGCAGACTGTACCCCATCCACCTTCTGGACCACCAGCACATTTTATGATTTCTTTACACTACAAGTATTTCGCAGCACTGAAATCACCCAATAAAATCAACCTGGGGCTTCATCTGCAGTTTGAGGGGCTCTCCAAGTGTTTGCTGGAGTCTGGCCCAAAATAACCACTGCTCATCCTATTCTAATATCACAGGAAAATACGTCCTCCCGCCCATGTCTGCCTACCACCATCTGTGAGTAAAGCGAAGGTCTCCATTTGGTATGCGTGGTTGTTGCTTTTGCTGTTGACATGGCTACTGTTGTTTTCCATGCACACAGCCGCAGACGTGGTCAGGACGAATTGCCAGTGGGTGACAGCCAGATCCCATGAACAGACTACAGAGCCTGTCCTGACCCTCCACAGACAAAGTGAGTCCAGGCTGGCCACCAGGACAGAGGCCAGGCCTGCCATTTTGGGCAGCCATGAGGTAGTCTCGTTGCCCAAGTCAGCAGACTAAGGCTCACAGATCTTCCCCTCAAAGCTCTTCTGCCTCAGGTCCCCGACCTTCCAGCCTGTAGAATAGGGAGGGGAAGAAGGAGCATGTCTGAGACAGGATCAAAGCTAAGGTTCAGAGGGTCTGCCTGAAGAGGGTCCTTGCGGAGTGAGCAAGACAAAGGAAGGGAAGCAGGGGACAGCCACAGTCATAGCACCTCAAGGTACCCAGGGACACCAGGCAGGTAAGCACCACCGTCGGCAAGTCCACTGTTTGTTTCTGGCTGTGGAATAAAATTTCACCCCATGTTAAGACATTGACACATATCTGTATACTCTTTCTCTTTGAAATTAAAAGTTCTTAGAGAATACAGTATGGGTTCCACTCAAAGCCATCCTGGCCTTACTTAGAGAAGTTGGTATAATTTTGTCTTCCCAGAAGACAAAATGGACATACAGAGAGGAAAAAAGTGGATTAGGAGGAATCCAGGCAGGATTCCTGACACTGGACTCCTGAGGACCTTCCAGGTGGCCTGAAGGAATCTGCATTTGCTTGCTAAGCACCTGTCTCCAAAAACCTTAGTGTCACGGGTTCAGGACTGAACCCATGAAACTTGATGAGCAGTTTCCTCCACAAGCCCTCAGACTTTCTTTAATAAATATATGTATGTGTATATATATATATATATATATATATATATATATATATATATAGCTTTTCTATTACAGTTGTCCCAAGTTTTCCCAGTTTTCCCCCCTCCACCAAGTACCTCCCACTCCCTCAAACAATCCCCACACCATTGTTCATGTCCATGGGTCATGCTATTAAGTCCTTTAGCTACTCCATTTCCTATGCTGTACTTTACATCCCCATGGCTATTCTGTAGCTACCTATTTGTACTTCTTAATCCCCTCACCTCTTCACCCATTCTGCCCCACTCCCTTCCCATCTGGCAATCATCAAAAAACTCTCTGTACCCATGACTTTGTCTCTGTTCTTCTTATTTGCTTAGTTTGTTTCTTAGATTCAAGTGTTGACAGATATGTATTTATTGCCATTTTACTATTCATAGTTTCGATCATCTTCTTTTTCTTAAATATGTCTCTTTAACATTTCATAAAATAATAGTTTGGTGATGATGAACCTCTTTAATTTTTTTCTTGTCTGGGAAGCACATTGTCTGCCCTTTGATTCTAAATGAGAGCTTTGCTGGGTAGAGCAATTGTGGCTGTAGTTTCCTTCTTTTCATGACTTTGAATATTTCTTGCCAATCCCTTCTAGCCTGCAAAGGTTCTTCTGAGAAGTCAGCTGACAGTCTTATTGGGATGTCCCTATAGGTAAGTAACTGCTTTGATCTTGCTGTTTTTAAGAGTGTCTCTTTATCTTTAACCTTTGGTGTTTTAATTATGATGAAGTCTTGAAGTAGGACTCTTCACATCCATCTTGTTTGGGACTCTCTGTGCTTCCTGGACTTGCATGTCTATTTCCTTCACCAAATTAAGGAAGTTTTATTTTATTATTTTTTCAAACATATTTCCAATTTCTTGCTCTTTCTCTTCTCCTTCTGGCACCCCTATCATGCCAATGTTGGAATGCTTAAAGTTGTCCCACAGGCTGCTTTCACTGTCTTCATTTTTTTGGATTCTTTTTTCTTCTTCTTGTTCTGATTCATTGTTTTTTGCTTCCTCATGTTCCAAATAATCGATTTGATTCTCAGCTTTATCCGCTCTACTGTTGCCTCCCCATAAAATTGTTCTTTATTTCAATTAGTGAATCCTTCATTTCTGACTAGATCTTTTTTATGCTCTTGAGGTCCTCACTAAGTTCCTTGAGCATCCCTATAACCAGTGTTTGGAACTCTGCATCTCATAGATTGCTTATCTCCATTTTGTTTAGCTCTTTTTCTGGAGTTTTGATCTGTTCTTTCATTTGGGCCATGTTTCTTTGTCTCCTCATTTTGGCAGCCTCCCTGTTTTTTTTCTATGGAGAGCAGCTACGGCTTCCTGTCTTGGTAGTGTGGCCTAATGTAGTAGGTGTCCTGTAGGGTCCAGTGGCACAGCCTCCAATATAACCCAATGCAGGTACTCAAGATATGCCCTCTGTGTGGGCTGAGTGTACCCTGCTTTTATAGTTGAGCCTTGATTGCTGTTGGCAGGTCAGTGGGAGGGATTTACCCAGGCCAATAAGCTGCAAAGACTGGCTGTGACCATGGATCACCAACCTCCACCCTCCGTGAAGAATCAGCTATTCAGGAGCAGGGTGGTAATACACTGACGTGGTCTGTAGCTGCCACTGGATGCACTGGCCCTGGGGTTTCCCAAGTGGTACAGGCCAAGGTCAGCCCCAACCTGTGTTTTGCCTGGGGCCGCCCTGATTGAGTTATAAAGCAATCTGAGATGGCTGCTACTTGTACTGGGCTTGGAGATTCCCAGGTTAAGCTAAACTGTGAATCTAAGCTGGTTGCTTCTTATGCCAGGTCTGGGGTCACTTAGTAAAAGGTATGGGGGATGTGGACTCACTGAAGCCAGCTGTTGCTTGTTTGATAGGATTTAGGTAGTTGTGAAGCACAAGCCAAGACCAGCCATTCATATGGAAAAGTCACAGTTAACAACTTGGGTAGGCTCATAAGTTGGGTGGAATGGAGTCTTAGGGTATCTCTAGTGTGTAGCCAAGAGTGTTAGCCAGGTTGATGGAGTTTCAGATATGGACTAGCCTGACAGATCTGGGTCTGGTGTGGGTGCTCAGAAAGGAGCAATAGCCTCTGCCTGCCTTTCTGTCTGAGAGAAAACTGTCCCCCAGCTCTCATCTTGATGCCAGACCCTTCAGTTCCTCCACTGGTATCTTTCAAGCTGCAGCCCTGGTGCTAGAGCTCAGGACTGAATCTGAGCAAGTCCACGTGTGGGTTCTTTAAAAGGGACTGCTTGGGACTCCAGTCGTTTCTTCCACCGACTCAATCCCTGGTGGTTTTTACAGTCAGAAGTTACGGGGACTTATTTTCCTGGCACAGGATCCCTGGACTGGGGGGGTCTGGTGTGGGGCCGGGACTCCTCGCTTCCAAAATGTCCCTCCCAAATTTTTATCCACCACATGCGGATGTGGGGCCAGCCCATTCCATGTCTTTGCCCCTCCTACTAGTCTGGATGGATGTGGTTTCTTCAATTCTATAGTTGTGAGATTTCCATTCAACTAGATTTCTGATGGTTCTGAATGATGGTTGTTCTATATTTTAGTTGTAATTTTAATGTTTGTGTGAGGAAGCAAGCTGTGTTTACCTATGCTGCCATCTTGAATGGTAATCCAAAGCCCTCAAACTTTTGATGCCTGGACAACACCACAAAGGATGAAGTCCCAGACAGAGGATAAAGTAGCGTGTGCTCCCCCCTGAGCCCTCAGAGCCAGGCCTGTGGACAAAACACACTCCATCAGACCCCATCCCCAAGTACCCCTAACCAAGAATGGCCCCTTGCCATGGGCCCCAAAGTGTGAAAACTTGAAAACCAGTGCTGCTCGTCATCAGACAGAAACATTACAAAATGACTCAAACAAGACCCTGTGACAAAGCCAACAAAAACCAATGTCTCTCCGAAGGCCACACTATGCTGCAAAGTGACTAAGAACCCTCTGTTCTCTCATGAGGTGCTTGCTGATGACTTCCCCAGCTCTGCTTCTTCCTCCTGCCTCAGAGATTGATGAGATACCCAGTTACAGTCCCCACTTCATGCTGACATGAAATCAGAGGAGATTTCCATTTTCCCTGGTCTTCCTTCCTCCCCCCCCGTCGAGACACCCATGGCTCTTTGGGGTGTGTTCTCCCTTGCTGTGGTGAGTTAATAAACCTAACTTTATCTGATGACACAAGGATTCGTGATGATTATTATCTGGTGGAAAAAATGAGGTGGGGTGCAATAGGTGAGGCTAAGCCTGGCTTCTAAACGCAGTGGCCTCTGCACACCCAGCTTCCATCAGAGATGATACTGATGCTCTGTAAGACACCCACCTTGTCATCAACAACTGGTTTCCAAGAAAGAGAGATCACAGGCCCAAACTGTGGGGTGAATGACCCAGGTCCCGTATCTTCTTCCCACTTCTCCGGGAGGCCACATTGCCAGTACGCAGTCAGGGTCCCATGAGGAGAGAAGAGGATAGGGACACACTGAACTCTGAAATGCATGAGTTGTCTGTGTCATATTGTTGTTATTTTTTACATTAAAAATAGACTTATTGTTTTCTGATTTAAAAATAATAAATGGTGCCCTAGTCAGCGTGGCTCAGTTGGTTGAAGCGTCATCCCATAGACCCAAAGGTTGTGGGTTCTGTCCCCAGTCATAGCACATATGGGAGGCAACCAGCTGAAGTTTCTCATTCTCTCTCCGTCTCCCTCTCTTTCTCTCTCTCTCTCTCCCTCCCTTTTCCTCTCTCTCTAAAAACAATGAAAAAAAATGTCCTTGGGTGAGAATTTAAAAATTAGTTTAATTAAAAAATAAAAATAATAAATACTGCAAAACATTCAAGCTCCAGAAAAATATAAGAAGGAAACTAAAACTAACCTGAAATCCACTAACCTGCTAATCACCATTAGCATTTTGGTGATTCATGTTTCTATCTCTATATGTGAACATATATACACTTTCTATATAACTGGGAGGCCATGTATACCTGTGTTTGTAGAATTTTGCACTATAGTCTTTTTGTCTTCTCTCCAACCTCCCCCCCACCTTCAGCATGCCGCCTGCATGGAGCCCATGCCCCTTAACGTGCCTCCTTCCACACTGACCTCCACCCCGCTTTCTCTGCGCAGTGGTGGAGCATGGCAAAAGCTCTTGTCCTGTGGCAGACAGTGGACCCTGGGGACAGACAAAGACATTGGTCCACACATGCAATTAAGGAATCTCTGATTGGAAGTCAGAAGACCTCTAAACCATAGGCGCTCGATGAGCTGCTGTAATTTTAAAGATTGTCAGAGTTGGTTGATGGGCCATAACCAAGTTCTGCTCTAAATACTCTGGCAGGACAAATGGGGTAGCCAGAGAACACCCTTCTCCTCTTCTTCCTCCTCCTCTCAGAACTAAGTTGGGTAAGGTGAAGGGTTCTGTGTGGGTTTCTATACACTCATCACTCCCTTAGGTGGTACTTCCAGTTGGTTCTCTGTGGGTGGCAGTAATTTGGGCAGCACGGTACCCAACCAGGTCATTTCCAACGGTGCGGATGGCTCCACTTGCCCCACCCACACACATCTCCCCAGTTGGCAGGAACTCCACCCTACTGAAGGGGATTCCTCTCTGCTCCTACCGACTAGCTCCCTCCTTTTCCTCATCCCATTGTTTACGGTCTTGGTTCTCCTGCCCTTCGCCTGAACGTGTTCTTTGTGTTCTGCACGGAACTGCTCGTGTCTGTCCATACATGCCACTTGTCACCATCTTGCACAGCACCTTTAAAACACCAAGTATGATAAATGACCACTGCGCTGCTGCACTCCCCAGCAGGTCTATTTCTTCAAAATTCAGTTGTACACTAAAAGTGAATGAGATGGTAATTACTTGTTTTAAAAAACAATTTATTGCATAAAAAGGAATATCCTATTTGGTGTGAACAAAAATACATGAATTGTACTCACCATTTCATGAGCATATTTATTGCATTAAACCGAGGGGAGCACATCTGGGTT
The DNA here is from genome assembly GCF_014824575.4 of Sturnira hondurensis. Taxonomy (NCBI): domain Eukaryota; kingdom Metazoa; phylum Chordata; class Mammalia; order Chiroptera; family Phyllostomidae; genus Sturnira; species Sturnira hondurensis. Next base: position 6,363,137 of record NW_028073511.1, on the reverse strand, counting down.
CCTGTGTGTGTGTGTGTGTGTCTGCATCCATAAGCCTGGGCCTCTGGTCTCTGGCCTTTTAAATCAGGACCAGGTTGCCTGCCACATACCTCTCTCCTGCCTGTCACTCACTGGAAGTGGCCCCTGGCAGGCCAGAGCTCTGCTGTAAAAACAGGTGCTGCAGAGTTCACCCAAAAGATTTTTTAAAAAACCCAAAAACAAAAACTTTCCACTCAGAGCCGGCAAGCATTACTTTTTCAAAGTGTTACTTAACAGAAGGCCTTGTAGAGCTCATAAAACCCGGGAACATCTGGTAAACGGTGTCAATTTTACACATTCTCCAGCGCAGGGTACATGACTCTTGTTTCCATTGGTGTAACTCAAGGATGCTGGTGCGCCTCCGGGCACCCTGCCCGTCCTAATTTTCATGGGATGGTCTCATGCCAAAAGGTCTGTCTCCACCTTCCACCAGCCCAGCAACAGACAACAGACAACCTTAGAGCCCAGATCCAAGAGGCAAGGGTGGGGAGAGTGGAGTTCGCCAAGGACATCCCTCCTGCTGTGACAAGCACACACCAGTTTTGGGAGCCTGGGGGAGGGGCTCAGGCTAGGGTGCTACACGTGACTGGCAGATGGCTTTTTCTGGGTGTTTTCAAAATACCATGAGAACCTGTGGTTGTAATAGTCATTCATTTATGCTGGATGTTAAACACCTCCTATTGCCTGCTTGGGGGCCAGGGGTTGGGAAGCACCAGTCCTAAACATTTAAAATCAACATTTCCTAAGTCATCTGGAAATGAGGTCACAGGCCCGTCAGCAGATGAAAGTTTCTGTGTCTTTCTTTTTTATATCTTGGCCGGTGAGAACCCCAAAAGCTCCACCATGAGATTCTGACTGTTATCCCCAGCCTTCCTTCTTCCCAGTTGGTAGGTCTTCCTGCTGTGTGACTTATGATCCATTAAAAAAGTAAATCCAAGGGACAACCCAAATTTGGGGTCTCCAAACAAACACTCCAGAAAGCAAACCCTCACCCTTTTGCAAAAAAAAAAAAAAAAAAAAAACCACCACATGCTTGCATGTCCCTTTGGGATGCACTGCATTTAGGGCTCAGGATTGTCCCCCTCTCTGAAACTGAGAAGGCATGGGCAGTGCAAGCTCCCCAAAATGAGCTGAGGAACCCCGGGTGAAAGAGGACTGACCATGTGTTCTTGGGCAAGTCCCTGACTCAAACTTCAATGTCCTCATCTGAGAAATTGCTGTCTTTCTCACAGAACTGATGTGAGAGGCCAACAACTTCATACCCATGAATGTGGTCTGCAAGGCATTCCACAAATGTTACTTATATTCACATATAATTGCTGACTCCTTCGTCTTTTCTACAATGTTCACTAATAAGTCCATTTCTGGCTAATGAATTAATGGAAAGTCTGCTGAAAGCTTTCTGGGAAAGGAATTTTGGGGCTGATGAAATACACTTGTGTTAGAGAAAAGAGCTCTCTGGTACTCGCTCCTCCCCTGTGATTCCCGTCTTTGAAAACAGCCACAGCAGCCATTCTGTACTCATGAGACCATAAGCCCAGGAGTGAAAAGTTAATTATGTTAAGGACAGCAGGGAGGAGGCACAGAAAGGGCCTGGACCCTTGGTGACGTTGCTGAACCAATGCTAACCTGCTTTTGGACTTCCTGTTATGGGGCGATAAATCCTATTTATGTAAGCCACTGTCCTCATAGAACTGTGTAGTTTCCTCTAATGAACATATCACAGTTATAATTACTTTTAAAATAATTTAATTATTAGTATAAGTACCTGTTTAATGTCCCTATCCCCAACTAGACTTTAAGTCTATGAGGGCACAACCCTCATCTTTCTGGTTCACCACTGAATCCCAGCTCCTAGCTCAGTGTCCAGCATGAAGTAGATGCTCAGTAAATACTGGTTGGTTAAATGAATAGCTCTTGTTCTGAATGGAGCTGGTTACCTTGCATCTTACTCCCATTAGCAATACTAGGCTGAGCGCTCAAATTAGTGTTTAGGTTCAGACAACATGGTATGCCCTCTCTACCATTTTAATTCCGACACTAACTTGAGGCAAATTTTCCATGCAAATAAAGCCATCTCCCTAATGGACAATAACTCCCAACACTGGCCTATTAGAGGATCTTCAGTAAATACCTGTTGAATAGAATTTGCAGCCTCCAAGAACTGAGAGCTGTTTCTAATAAGATAAATGCATTCTGTGTTCTAAAGGCAATTTGAACCCTTTCTGCTGAACTTCGAGCCTCAAACCCAGCTTTGAGAGCAGAACACCTCAGTACACAATATCCCCCCTACAGTTTCCTGATTTTGCTTCAAAAAGAAGAAAAAAATGTTCTTTGTGAAAAACCTTCTTCCTTTTCTTGCCTCTCCCTGGGCCGTGTGTTACCATTTCTTAGTTTCAGCAGAACTAAGCGACCCAAAAGCAGCCCCAGAAAAGAGAAGGAAAAAGAATTAAATCACACCACCCACAGGGATCGGGAGTTTAGGAAATAGTTTCCCCGTGGCTGGCTGCGAACACGAAGTGGAGGGTGGTCTCTCTTTCCACCGCTTGTCCCTCGTCCTCTCTGTGCGAAGGGTGTATATTACCTTTTCCTGCTGTTAAATTTAAGCCAACACACAAACTCCTGGAAAAGGTCCATCAGCAGTGCGAAGACAGGCTCTCCCGCAGAAGGCGGGAGGACCCTGAGTGTCAGCTTCCCGCCTCCATTCACCGCACCTTCCAAACCGAGGGAGGCTGGTTCCCTCCGGGCAGGAAAGCACAAGCCGTCAGGAACCAGGACTCCAGAGCTGGGAGCCCCGCCACTTCCCGGTTATATAATCCTGGCATTTTTATCCAATCTCCATAAAACTCACTCCCTGCATTGCTAAAATTTGGAAATCAGTGAGATAACCCATGTAAAGTGCAAGCTGGCCACACAGTAAGTCTCAAAAAACTCAGATATTTTTTATCCAGGCTCAACCAGAGTCACACTCACCTATTAAACACAATCCAGGAGTTGCTAAATGACCTTCGGGGCTTTCCCTCCCCGTTAGCTAGTTCCCCCAGCCCTCTCTAGACCCGCCTGTGTTGTTTCCAAGTCCACCGGACTCTCGGAGCCTCAGTCTCTAAACTGGGCTATTCCAGTTGGAGAGATGGCTTCTGATGCATTTAAACTGCGGAGCCCAGCACGGGGCCATCTCAGCTACTACCTCAGTTACCCTGAACTCGGCTCTCTGGTTGTCTGCCAGGCACATCACCTCCCCTCAGCTTGTTTCCATCCTCTGAAAGTCAGGGATAATCATCTCTACTTTGTAAAATTGTTATAACTCTGAAAAATTAAATAATATTTGTAAAGTGCCAGGCACATACTGGGCACTGAAGCTGTAGTTAATATTGCTCCTAATATGATGACGACGATGACGATGATCCAAGGTCCAAGCTGGCATATGCCTAAGTTAACTAAAACGCACAAACAAACAAACCAGGAGTAAAGACAAAAAATGTTTTTCTTTTCTTAAAGCTGAGATGCAACTTGGCGGTTGGCTGGGATCTGGAAAGGGAGCCAGCCAGCCACCCAGCACGCTGCTGCTTCCCGGGAAGATTCCGCTGGAAAGCTGAAGCCCCACTGGGCAGGGTCCAGAGATGCCTGGCACGCTGCTGGCACCACCACACACACCCAGAAGAACGTGTGGTTGCAGAGACAGATACAGATACAGACTGGAATTAAAAATCAGATGGACCCACCAAGCTTTTATTTTAGAAGGATTTCTCTCTTTCTCTGTCCCTCTGTGTGTGTGTGTCTGTGTGTGTGTGTGTGTGTGTGTGTGTGTCTCTGTCTCTGGCAATATTCTGGGCTCCTGAAAATAGAGGTTTATTATGGAAATGCTGACAGGCCCTTAAATAGAGCACTGTATTTGCAACACTGTAATTATGCCTCCATTGAAAACCTCCAAAGAAAACATGATTTCCTAGTGCAAATAAATCATGCATGGCTTTAAAGGCCCCGATTTAAATCATCCGAACCATAAAGAACAGTCATCTTCCATATATAAATGAATTATAAATAATAATGACTTTAAAAAACTAGGCCTGCACCAGAGAAATGTTAACGGACTTTTATGGTATTCATCAGATTGGACCCACGTCACACTACCATCCTACTCCACAAGTAGGTACAAGATTAGCCTTATTACAGTGTTAATTTGATTGGCCCCCGGAAACCGCTCCCGCATACGCAGGAGATCCACGTCTTCTCCCAACACAGGACTCGGGTCTCTCTCTCTCCCTCTTTCCCTCTCTCTCGCTCTCCCCACCTCCTCCTTCCCCATCCCCCGACCCCTCTTCTCCTACCCTCACCCCCCCCCCCCCGCAAGCCCCACCTCTGACATATTTGCTCTGCGGCACTCCTCAGGGGAACGATCTAAAGTTAGACCCAGCAAATAACCATCTCAAGGTGGTACAGTAGCTCGGCAGCGTCCAAGGGCTACAAACAGATGTGTTCTCCCTCCCCCCCGCCCCCCCGCCGCCCTCGCCCCGGAGAGTGGCCGCCCCACCACGGCTCCGTGCTCTGGACACACATCCCACGGCAGAGAGGAGGCCACCAGTCCCACAGATCTGCACCTCTGCGAGCGCCCTGTGTCTGACGTACAGCCTGTGTCTGCAGCCTGGCAAAGCCCACTCCAGATCTCACAGCCGCCGCGCCCAGTGCTGGAAGAGGGGCCGCTCATTATGCGAATCCAGCCGCTCCCAGCAGTAATCAGAGAAGCAGAACGCGGTACTGGAGGGCTGGCTTCCTTTTTTTTCCATCCAGATTGCGGTTTGCTTATTTTCAAACAGTTATTGATACTTCCAAATGGCAGTCGCTAAATGACAGGTTTCGTTTAGATGATTATCGAAAACGAAACTAGCAGAGCTGAGGCTATAATTCTTTTTCTTAATAACCAAAGAAAATCTGCATTATAATGCTATGGGCCTACATGTGGCTATAAATATTTATATCTACCAAACTAAAAGTGTTATATGGCATTCTTTTTTTTTTAACAATGTAACTACATCTACATTTTTTTTCACAGATGTAATTTTCACTTTGGAGGATAAGTTCATTCCTATGTAGGCTTTTGAATTACAAATGAGAGATTAAATTTTGTCTCTTCTGATTTTCTTATCAAGTCTATCTTATTGCATTCTAATTCTTTGAAAAATCAGGTAACGGAGAGGTACCTAAATCTATATATAACCCCAGTGGCTCAGTTGGTTGGAGCATCCTCCTGTATGACAAAGGGCTCTGGGTTTGATTCCCGGTCAGGGCACGTATGGGAGGCAACTAATCCATGTTTCTCTCTCACACTAATCTCTCTCTCTCCCTTCCTCTCTCTCTAACATCAATTCTAAATCCTTGGTTTAGAATTTTTAAAAAAAATCTATACATAACCCTAATAAACTGAGGGTCCTTATAACCCAGGCTTAGTTCAGTATTGGTATAGTAAAAGCAATTCAACAGAAAAATAATAAATACAATTAAAAGTAATTTAAATTTTTCTATGGCTCTTTTTAGAAAACACCAAATTGAGGCAGAGGGGACCCATGTTTAATATGCAGAAACAACTTCAAAACCCTTGTTATGAACTGAATCGTATCCCTCCAGAACTCACTGTCGAAGCCTTAACCCCCAGTGCGACTGTACAGGCAGGCTTGTTTTATTGTACCTTTCTTTATGGTGCTTCGCAAATACTGCATTTTTTACAAATTGAAGGTAAGACCCTCCACCAGCAAAAAAGATTATGACTCACTGAAGGCACAGGTGATGGTGAGCACTTTTTAGCAATAAAATATTTTTAATTAAGGTGTGTATTTTTTCAGACATAATGCTACTGCATACTTAATAGACTACAATAGAGTGTGCACATAACTTTAATATGCACCGAGAAACTAGAAAGTCTGTGTGACTCTCTTTACTGTGATATTCACTTTATTGGGGTGGTTTGGAACAGAACCCACAGTATCTCTGAGGTATGCCTCTATTTGGAGATTAGGCCTTTAAAAAAGTAATTAAGTTGAAATAAGGTCTTAGGTTGGGCCCTAGTCCAGTGTGGCTGGTGTCCTTACAAGAAGAGGCGAGACACCAGGAATGCGTACGTACAGAGGAAGGGCCATGTGAGGACACAGTGAGTAGACAGCCATCTATAAGCCAAGGAGAGAGGCCTCAGAAGAAACCAAACCCGCCAATGCTTTGAGCTTGGACTTCCAGCCTCCAGAAGTGTGAGAAACTACACTGCCATTTTTTCAAAGCCACCCAGTTGGTGGCATTTTGTTACGACAGCCCTACCAAACTAATACACCCCTCTTTAGATGTCTTTCACACGTCTCCCCTCCTTTACACTTATTAGTGGCTCCCTGACAAAGGAAAAGTTCTGTTCACTCCTTCTCCCTCCATGGCCCTCAAACTCTCCTCCATGCCCACTTCACGCCTATTTTCATTTCTCTCTTCCTGCTTCCCTCCGTGGCTGTTTATGACGTATATCTATTGGGCCTGCCTGGCTGGTTGTTCTAGCCATTTGTCTTTTTCTTTTCTCATCTCATGCTGCCCACTAGGAGAGATTCCAGAAAATTAAAAGCCTTCCTCCAACAGACAGGGGGAGAGAGAGGCCATGGGGATTGTTACAGTCTGTCATCCTTGTTACATGAAAGCCACTGGGACAAAATCAAAAGGGATGAAGGTCCAAGAGACAGACATGCAACAGCAGCACTGCTCACATGATGTCAAGAGTTTAGTGGAAAAGACTAATTATTTTCTCGTCCTTAAGAAAAAGAATCCAAATGTTTGACGAATGTGTATGCCGTACTGACAAAATTGACCAAAGGCTTTGACAGGCTGTGAAGCTTCCCTGGTTGAGATGAGTGTGCTCCAGCCCCATCACCAGGCTCTTCCCCGGGGGGAGCAGAAGTGAGTCAGTCTCGTTTGGCCATCCCTAACAGAGGAGGAGTGAGAGAGGGAGATGGGGACTGGAAAGGCTTGATGGAACAAGGACAACTTTAAAAGCACCAACAGAGTCTGATTTTTGTTTAGGAATAGGCTTGTTTACAACTGACAACCAAAATATTTAGAAATGTGATGGGGAGAAAAGGTCACCACCAACTCCAGCAAATTCTACTATTAGTCAGCAAAGGCCCGTGAGTCTGGATTCAGGCATCTGTGTGCAATTACGACAGCATTTACAATGCACTCTTTACCGTCAAAGCCCTTTCCCCAGCATTAACTAATGAACCCTCACAACACCCTGCCGGGAAGGTGTGACTATACCTGTCTTGGAGGGAGGGGCTGGGGTGGCCCAACGAAGGCTTCCCTTTCCCTAGGCCTGAGAAAGAGACCTTCAGAAGATGCACACCCTTGGCTGACTCCGGTCAGCTGAGGCTCTCCCAGTGCTCCAAAGACTCCAGATTAAGTGGCCTCCCCTGAGTGAGGGAGCCTCCAGAGAGGAGGGCACCGGCTTATGGCTGCTGCTTCCCAAGAACTGAAAGACACAGTTCCTTTCTCATGGGTGATGAAAGCTCATTTCAAGAACATGTGCTGGCCTCGTCCAGAGCCATCTTAGCTGAGCCGTGACTGGGATTCCCAGAATTCCCTTCCCTCCGTGGTGCCAGCTCAGGGTTGACCACAGGAGAAATTGGAGTGAGACTTGGAAAGGCAGTGGAGGGCTCCAAGCACCTCTGGGGCTTACACCTTGCTGGCAGGAAGCAGAGCTGAGCCTAAAGCTCTAGCAGATCCTGCAGGATTGCCGTAAGATCCTGCTAGACTCCTCCAGCTTCTCTGAGTCCTGGGCCAGACACGCACGCAATTCCATGCAGAAGAGTACTTGCTTTGGCAAGTCATCCATATTAAGGTTAGAAATGATGAGTGACACACACAGGCTTTAGTGGGTTTTCATGGGCTTCTTGAGCGTGTGTTCCAATTTGCCCTTGGCTCTCCCTCACTTCAAATCTTGGCTCTTCTTCTCAATTGTCGACATTGACCTGCAGTGACCTGTATCAGGCCCACCACCAGATACAGAGGCACCAGACTTCCATAACCTTCTGCACCAGCTCCCACAAACATGTAAGGTATAATAACCTCTATGGAAAATCTGTTATTTGCCCTATCGCTCATGGTGGTGTGGCTTCCTTGATCAAACCCTAACTGACATAGTCTTTGCCTTTGTATGTGATCACAGAACCTCCAAATAAAATGGGCCCCAATGAGGACTCCTGTCCCCTGGAAGCCTACAGGAAAGTAAAATGGTTTCCACAACCTAGATGGGCCTCCCAATTTTCCCCATTTATCTCTTGAAGGTTTGCTTGGCCTCATTCCCTGTGAATCAGGACTCAGAAGACCTGTGAATCTGAGGTCTGGCCCAAGAGCACATTTCCAATCCTGTCTTCTTCCTTCTACTCACTCCCATCCCACCAGGCGGGTGGGAAGGGCACAGGGAATGAAGATACAAAGAACGGGCAACACAGCACACCAGCCTGTGTTCACAGGTCAAGTGTTTGTTTAATGCACAGCTGTCTAAAATGTGCTCCACCCACGTAAATCTCTGTTTCAAGTGTGAGGCTAGTTTGAGTATAGAGTGGCTTCACTTAGCAGTTTAGATATTGTCTAAGAAAGGCTAAATATGAAAAAAGGAGAGAAATGGGCCAGCACAACCCTCCCAAGGGGCCACCACTTATCTAAGGGGAGTGCAGCCCAGTCCCCTCAGATCCCCACCGTCAGGGCTGGGGGTCTCTGTGGATGGATGTCTGGATGCTGTGCTGGGCATTTGCCCTCACATCCATTTTCTACCATTTCCTGGACTCAGAAGGGAATGATCTGTCCTTCTCTGTACTCAGAAGGGATGATCTCAGAAAACTACCAAGGCTCCCTTGCTCACTGCTTCCTGCTTGGTTTGGCCAATGAGAAACACAGGCAGGAGATGAGAGAATGGGTGAGAAGGAGAAGTCACGTGTTGACCTCCACCCTGTCCTGTACTTGGGGGCCAAGGCTTCTCCAGCCAACGCAAGACCAACTGAACTTCCCCTAGAACCAAATCCCAACAGGTATCTCAGGCTCTTGGACACCAGGTAATACCTCTGTTCCTCCGGCCCTAGGGGAGTAATGGCTTCCTGCAACTGCTAATCCTGGGGTTGCCTGGCCTTTCGTGGTTGCCCCTACCTTTGTAACTCACTTCCCATATTAAATTTCTTCTATTAAATTACTCCATACAGGTTCTGTTTTTTCTTAAGAGACGTTGGCCGATAACAGATACTTTTAACCCTAGAGATTAGACTTTGCCAAAACCAAGTTTTTTCCAAGATTTCTAAACTCCCTGGGCTAGCATCATTTTTTTAAATTACTCATAGACAAAAAAAAATATGCAAAGTGTTGTGGAAGAAGAAATTTAAACAATAACTCTGCACTTAGCCCTGGGCGGTGGTGGGGTACAGTATTAATTCAAGTCTTTCTACTACCCCAGCAAGAACAGACACATTCTAGAGGAGTTTCTCAAGTGGGAGCAATCAGTTTCTACTCATAGCAATGGACTGCCATGCCATCTTACCCAAATTTCACCAGCACACGATCTGCTAGACCCTGGAGATACACAGTGAACAAAAGTGCTCCTGACATCAATGGACTTCCAGTCTCGCAGTCCAGTGTGATCATGTGATCCTAGTCTAGGTTCAGCCCTTACCATTAGAACAAAGGGATGTTAACTGGACCCCCTGGCATGAATCTGTGGTGCTGGCTTAGAAGGGCCTGCTCCAATCAAACCAGCCAGATAAACTCATCATAGAGTGCAACGGTTGAAATCGCTTGGGTAGAGATGTTCATAAACATAAAGGCAGGGCTCCTCAACTTCATCCTCACAGCATCACCCATCACTAAGGTCATTCAGATAGGGAGGGCATTGACAGGCACCCCCAGGGAGGAGACCATGTTCTCCCTCTCAAAGTTCAGGGCCCAGTCTCGCCCGGGCTTGGACATTCAGGACGTTCATTTCGCTGCGCTCTGCACTCTGACCTGTCAGTCTCATCTACTAAACCTTTAAGGGTGGCCTTGTCCTCTGTGTTCAAAACACCTCCTCTTCTCTCTCTCTCTGTCCCCACGCCAGACACTGACCCTGTCACTCTTCATTTCCCTTCAGATCATGGCTCCGCCTCTTCTACCTTCATCAGCTATGTGTTTTTCCTCAGCATTCAGTAGGTTCTGACAAATCGAAGGCCCTCAGTAAATGTCTGCTCGTTGACTGACTGATCATGTGGATGCACCAGTGATTAGTGTGGTGTGAGGAGCAGCCACTGAGGTGTTCAGAAGCTATCGCAAAGCACCGGGTTAGGACTGTCACTGTAAATGCAGAGCACATCCACTCGCGATCGCCATTGGAGTTGTAAGCCGGAAATAAGGCTTACAAGGAGTAACGCGGAAACCCCATCCCTGGGCACAGACCGGGGCCAGGGTGTGCAGAGGCAGGCTGGCTGCTGGGACCAGACCTGCAGAGCTAGTTTGGTCCTAAGATTCAGCTAACTCTAGAAAATCACAATTTCTAAGAAAAAGTTTGAAGCATTCATTTCCCAGAGTGCCCCTTGCAGCTGGCTCAGTATGGATCCAAGTTTTTTCAATCTTCCACTGGCAGTTCCAGTAGCATAAAACGTGGATCACAACAGATGACAGACGGTTCCTTCATTTTCCTTTGTCAGAGTGGCCCGCATATCCAACGCCTATAGACAAGCCCTGGGCAGAGTACAAGTTAGAGACGACAGGAAGGTGTCTGTTAATAGCTGTAAGACTCTCCCTTTTCTCAGACCTCAGACCTTGACCTCTAGCTCATTAAAGATAGACAGGAGACTCCCCTGAGACCGAGACGTGTGCCCAGCCTACGAGAAACACTCAGGAAGCCAGAAGTGACTCAGCTCCTACTTTAGAAGCAGGACGACTTTTCTACCAGCCACTGCTGTTGTGTTGAGGTACTCAACTGTCTGGGTCCCTGCCCCTGCTTGCCTTGACCTTCACGGCACGTTTGTCCGGTCCTGCTGTGAGCAATCCACTGGCTGGGCTTCGGGCTCGCCCCTGACCTCTGAGAGCATAAAGCTTATCACTCCTGGCCTGCAGACCCTTAATCTCAATTCGTGTTCCATCTCTGCCTATCCAGTCCTGACAAAAGCCATCCACACCCTAACCTGCTAGTGACTTAATCCCAGGGGGAAAAAAAAAAACAAGCAAAAACACAAACCAAATAAAAACCCTGGCTGAAGATTATATAGCAGGTTTGCAATGACTTGGGCACCATGCGGAATTAATACAGAATATCTTGTTCCATAAGATGAAATCGCAGCACCCAAAGACAAGCTCAAGGATGGCTTCCCACTGTCCTCTCACGTTGCTGAGACAGGGTGGCAAAGGCTTGCCCTCTCTCTGCCTTCTAGGCAGGAAGTCTTATATGGCTCTTGCATTCCATCCAAAAGACAAAAGAGGGGGCGGATTTCTCTGAACCCTCGCCAGGTCGCACTGAGGTGGGTGTTGGGTCTTTTGAAACTGTCAGAATGAGTATGCTTCTGATTATGGGGTTCCCAAGACTCTGAGCCAGCTTTTTTTTTTAAAGCACATACATTTTCTTTCTGGACCAGAGCCACGTTGCTCTGGCTATGTTAATCCCCCCCAGTAGTCACAGTGCTTCCTGGGGCATCCAGGGAGTTGCTTGTTTTAGGGAAATCCTGTCAGTTTGAACTCTGTTCAAGAATGTGCCCAGTGTGCTTCAGTCCAGGAGCGAAGTGAGTTCTGCCTGGAGAGTTAAAAGTACTTGGGTAGTTGGGGGCAGGGGCAGAGATGATACATGTGAATCTGAGGGGCCAGCTAGGTCAGCCCTGCGGCTTTGGGACCTATCGTCATGGAAGATTCTCAGGATGACCGATTGATGGAAGGGTCCGTTAACGCCGATGTGGTGTGGGCTGCTGGGCAGCGGGTGCTACCCTACCTCTGGTTCTAAGACCTTCCTCTGCCACTAGGTCCTCTGTCCCTCCATAAGTCTGAGAGGCCAGGGATTCCCAGGGTGACATCTTTGCCGACAGGGAGGCATGCTGCCCTTTCCAGACTGTCACACCTTACTTTTCTGGCCCATCAAAACCTGCCTGGCTTGTGTCTCTCTGTTGATAACAGGAGATGATGATAGTCCTTGTTAATGTGTTTTCCAGGGCACCCCTTAAAAAATAACTAGAGAAGGCCAATTCCTACGTGATGGGAATTTGACAGTGCAAGCTGCTTGCCTCCCTCATGCCCATAACTCCACCACTGAGTCAAGGCCCCTTAGAGGTTCACCACAATGTATTTTGAAAAACAAGTTAAACAGGCAGCTTAATATAGTGGGCAGAACATATCGCTGGGAATCAGGGACTTCTATCTCCCTCCTGGCTCTACCATTCCCTGGTTATGTGATCCTAGGCAGTCACTTCACCACTGTTCCCTGAAGGTCCCAGGCAATAATGGCAACTTACTGATTCAGTAAAGCAACACAGCCCACCAACTGCCTGTAGGGGGCGCTCTCTAAATATTGATGAACTGATGTGTTCCTGCCATAGACGATCCTGCAGGACAGTAAAGACCTTATACACACTTATACTTGTACATTCATCAGATTCTTTCCCAATTTTGAGTTTTATTTAGTAGGGAGAGGGCGGGGGGAGAAAATAAGAGAAAGGAAGAGAGCGACATCGAAACTTGCCATCAAGAAAAGAGAAAAAAGGCAGAAAGGAAAGCAAAGACAGTGGTGCTGAGGAGAAAATGAGCCTCCTTCACACTTTTTCTCAACCACTCTTTCCTTTCTCATAACCCAGTTAAAAAATACCGCAGGGCGTGTGGCCCAGCAGTGAACTGAGCTGATAGGACCTCTGGATTTGAATCCAGCCTCTACCTCTCATTTGAGAGAAGTTACTTAGCCTTGCTATGCCTCGACTTCCTGCCCCACAAAAGGAGGTGAACATTAGGACCTACCTCAGTGGGTTGCTTTGAGGACCAAAAGAAGTCATGGGAGTCACGCTCTGCCCTAGTACTGCAGGCTACGCCTCCCTCGCTAAACCCTCTTAGAGGCAGGCTGTTGTTAGTGCCAGGGAGGAACACAGGTGGCCTGAACTGCAGGGCAGGCACCTAGAGGAGGGCCTATTTTTTAAATAAGAGGACAAGGGTGATGAGGGTTGCCAAGGCCTCTTGAGTGGTTCCGCATAAAATGGGAAAAGGAGCTCAGCTCAGTGTTCTGCCCTAAGCACCTACCTGAGAACTACTGTGGACCACAAGTAACCCACAGGCACCAAGCTACCAGCGCTCTGGGTGCATCGCCTGCTAAAGGCCATGTCTGACTTGTAGATGGGACTCACTTCCCATCTGTGATGTGACTTCTATGCAGCTGCATTCTGAAATTTGATGGCTCTTGACAAATGAGTTGTTTTTAGCTAAGAATGAACAGACAGACTGAAGCTCTTCGCAGGTTAAATTGTCCTAGAGATGGGGTCAGCTGAGGGCTGCCACCCTGCTCAGAGGGAATCTGGACGGCTTGGATGGATGCCTTCTTCTCAAACCACAGCTTGGGGCTTTTACCACCAAGGATAATGACGTGAACTCACAGCTAGAGCAACTTAGTGAGCCACTAGGGCGTAAAGAAGCTTGAGTGTTGAAGAAAATTGTCTAACAGAGGGTTTTTGAAATAGTCTATAGAAATCTTTTCTGAAGAACTAATTAAATAAAATCCAAAGTCCTGACAGTGGCTTCAAAGTCCCACGTGTCAAGCCCCTTCTCTGCCCTCCTCTCCCATCACTCTTGTCCTGGCTGCCCCTCAGTCAGCACCGAGCCCCCTCCCTCCTTCACTGGCTGTGTCCCGTCTGTAGGAAATTCTTCCCGTGTAGGCTGCATCGCTCCATTTAGGTCTCAGTCCAAATGCCGCCTTAGCTGCGAGCTGTTCTAGACCACACAATTTACAATAGCACTGCTGACCATCTCTTCCCCTTACTCTGCTGTTTTTATTAACAGCACTTAGCCCAACCTTACATATTGATTTGAGAGTGGGTTTTTATAACGTTTGCTTCTGCTTACCATAGTATCAACATGCAGTGCCTGTCATATGGTAGGCACTCAATAGCCATTTCTAGAATGAAGGTATGAATGAATTGGTCAAGTGGATGAGTGAATGGATGAAGATGCATTCATACCACCTTACAGAGCACTTCAGGATCATCATCCTATGAGTTTTATGTAATGAAAGAGTATAAAGCAGAAAATTCAGCCGTAATTGTAGGCTGTTGTACTTTCTGTTTGCCCTAAAAACTTGAATTCCTCTTTCAACTCATTTTAGAAGAGGCCTGGATCAGGATGAAGAGAGTGGAATGTAGTCCTGATTTGGCCACTTCCCGGTACATGATCTTGGACAAGACTCACGACTTCCCTAACTCTGAATTTCTCATTGTAAAGTAGAGCTGGAGATAACATCTTCAAAGGGTGGTGGGTGGTGAGAACTGAGGTAGATGCTGTATGCAGAAGTTCTTGGAACTGTGAAGTGAGATGTAAATGAAGTGGTAGGCACCGGTGCTGTGTTGTAAAACATAGAAAGTGGCTTTCTTCTGAAGCACCGATGCTCAGTAAATTGGAGTAAAGCAGGGACCACGCTCAGGACCACCTCTGGGGGGGTGTTTTCTACAAGTACGGCTCTTCACTCCCCAGCGGGTTATGAAATCAATTGGATAGACTAAAACAAAATTTTTATGCAGTAAAACATAATAGAAAATAGGGTATTTCATAACACTCTTATTTTCATTTTTGTGGATATATTTACAATATCACAATGTAAAATCTTATTTTTATCACAATGTATCTATAATTATCACAATATAAAATAAATTTTTCACTGTGTGTCACTATTGAAAGTGTTGAAATTTACTGAGATCGAAGAATCTAATATTCTTTTCACATAGTCCTGATTTTCACCACCAAGCCCTGAACCAAAGTGGAAGCTGTGAGTGAAATGACGACAATAACAACTACTGTTATTACCTCATGTGATCCTCACAATAACCCTCTGAGGTATTTATTGTGTTGTCCTGTCTCTTCAAAGACTGGACCAAAGTCCCACAACAAGTAAGTAGAAGAGGCTGATTCCAACCAGATTTGGGTTCTTGGTTTCTCTGTGTGCTGTGGGGCTATGGCCCTAGGACTGGGCTGCCTGCCTCATCTCCTCCGGACTGAGGGAGGCGGACAGCTAAGGAAATGAGGAGTCAGTACTGACACAAAGGCTTCAGTCCTGAGTGGCTGAGAGAATGTTTGTACGATGTCCAAAATGGGTGCATAAGCAGTTCGTGCAGGGGCTCAGGGGAAACCCGAATTCATCCAAGAGGGAGGGTGGAAGCAAGGGAGGGAGGTGGGTTTGGCTGGAGTGGGGGGAGGCGGTTGCTGCAGGGGAAAGGAAGGCAGCTGTAATTGAACAATAAAGTAACAAAATAATAAAATTCAAGGAAAAAAACCTGAATTCAAAGAGATGGAGGGACATCAAAGTGACTAATTTTCAAGTCAAAAGAGAACTACAGACCCTTGGTAGAGACCCCCAGGATTTAGGTTGGCGCATCTTTGGACCAGAATCAGCACCTGCCCTCCTGTGCAAAGGACATTTCTCAAGCCCCAGGAGGGATAACTGGAGCTCGTGAACAGTGCTCTTGCTCTGTGGTGGGATCGATGTCCTATTGACACATTCGGGTTGTGAGGGCCATTGGCCTTCCCCTGAGTACGCACCTCCTCACCCCTTCCCTCCACTCAGAGTCTACTCCTCTCCTGAAGCTTCAGTCTCTGAGGGCCTCTCGAACCTCCATCCCCATCAGGCGAAGCAATTACTGAAGCTTTCACTCACCTCTGTAATCAACTCTTCTGCATATCTCACCCACATTTCTCTTGCTGCAGAGTGAGCTCGGGGCTCTCAGAAGATGTGGCCTTCTGAAAAAATGCTGGCCAGGCGTGTTTTCATGTTAATCACCTAAACTGAAAGTCAACCTCATGCCAAAAGCAAAAATTAAGGCCTATACCCCAGTGAGGAGTCAACAACACGGCATAAGCTCATTTGTGAAAAATCACTGCACCAACACCTGTATGAAGTAACAAGCTGTGGGATGGCTCCTCTCCCACCTCAGCACAGGTAGCCCTCGGAGGTGAGGTGGAGGTGAGGCACACAGCCAGTGATTAAGGCTGTGGGATCTGGAGTCAGGAAAATAAACAACAAAACAATAACAAAATACATAAATGGCTCAGCTGTGAGCTAGGTCACTGCATAATGTTTATGATTAGTCTGCATGGAAAGCTGAATAACAATCCATCTAAGCATCACCACCTCCTGGCTTCCAAAACCTGTGAATGTCCCTTTATATGGAAAAAAATAATGAATTTGCAGACGTCAAATATTCTCGAGATGAGGTGATTATCCTGGATTACCTGACTGGGTCCTGAACACAAAAACAAGTGTGTTCATAAAGAGAGAGGCTGAAGGAGAGCTGACACACTGAGAAGAGAGGCAGAGGCTGCAGTGGCGGTCAGAGCCCAGGAGTGCTGGCAGCCACCAGAAGCTGCAGGAGGCAAGGAGACAGCTCCTCCCCGGAGCTTCCACCAAGGGCAGGGCTCTGCTCACACCCTGACTTCTGCCCAGGAGTGCTGAGTTCAAGACCAGGCTTCTGGTCTTCAGAACAATGACGAATACATTTCTGCTGTCTAAGCCACTAAACTTAGGGCGAATCAATACAGTAGCCATAAGAAACTAACATAGTCCAGAACACAAAAATGCCTAGCACAGTGAATGTTAGTTATATACTAGACACTGAATAAGTGTCTGTTTCTTGCTTGAATGCCTTTATCTATGCCTTCTTTCCTTCTTGGGCCTTCTATTTTCTCATCCTCCTTTTAAAAAATATTCAATCTGTAAGGCATTAAAAAAAAAGAGCACAGACTTCAGATCCTCAGCTCAAATACCACAACTACTCATTAGGTGAGAAAACTTAGGCTAGTCACGGAACTGCCCTCAGTTTTCACATCTGCAAATGGGGATAATGCCACTTACTGTGAAGAGTTCTTTTGAAAAGCAAAGGAGATAATACACATCAATCTTAATACAGTTTGGTTTGTATCATGTACCCATTTATCATGCAAGTTGAACTTTCCATATTTGGGGGGAGTGAGAAGAAAATGAAAGAAAGGTAGTAGTAACAAAAAACAACTATTTAAAGTGTTGGTAATTAATTATTTAAATAGTGCTGGTAATTACAGGCATTTGCCACAGAGGTATATGAGATGGAGGATACGAATCTGCTGTTTCTTTCATGGCCTCTGGCCTCAGGTGCTTCCGCTGAGTGCATCTCCAGCACGCGAGTCCAACGTTTAAAGACAAGTGTTTCACAGAGCAAGGGGTCTAAGCACGAGCCCACTTCTTCGTCTGGTACTTAACTAACAAACAGCAACATGATCCAACACAGAGGGAAGCCACCTGAATGCATGCCAGCCTCCGACACGGGGCCATTTTGTGGAATTTTCACCACCACTTTTAGGTAGGCCTGGTGCATACCTTACAGCTGACGTCAGAATGTGGACCTGGGTGAGAGGCGACTACTACGACGCCGACTCGTCAGGAGCCTCCCACACTGGTATGCGCTTGGCTTGCCAGCCCTTTCCTTCTGTTCCCGCATTGAACCAAGCCTCACTGAGCTCCCAAGGCACCAAACGCCACTGGCTTACATATCTTCCGGCATTGCTGTAGTTCCGGAACAATTATCCTGCTTGTGTCTTATCTTCATTACATAATTTCAATGCAAAGGTGCAAAGAAGCCATCGAGGGGCATAAAGATTCCCCAGAGCCGGGGAAATGGAGACAGCGCTAGAAATCCATGCGACTTATCAGTGCCATGTGACCAGTCCTCGTTCCCAGCAATTCCCTCAGAAAAGTCATACATATTTATGGAACACTGATCTTCCTACAGCATCTCCCACTTCAAAAGCCATTTTTTAAATTGCAGCAGAACTTACTGCTAAACAACCACGTCTGCGTCCAATAGTTTTTTGGGAGGTTATACAGGACAGATAAGCTGCTTCGGTGCAGTCATAGCATAACAAAAACCTAGTCATGCCACGGAAAAAAAGAAAACCTGAAATTTACCCTTAAAATGGGAGTCTCTCGGGAGAAAACAAAAAACAAAAAAACTCTAGCTTCTTTAAATATCTCCCTGTATTTAATTTCACTGAAACCCAGCTTCTGGCCCCGGTCTGCCTGCAGCCTTCTCATTACCTCCAGCAATTTACATGGCATCTTTTTTGAACTCTGAGTTCCCGGACAGAGTGGAGTGTGGTGCGGCAAATTAGTGAATCATAAAAATCAGAGCTGGAAAAGGCCTCTGGGGTCAGAGGGTTATCCTCTGCCAATTCTAGATGGTTCTCTGTGGTTTATTCTTGAGTGCTTTGTTCAAGCTGGTTTTAAGTCAACAATACATCCCACAGGGAGGGGAAAAAAGAACAACAACGAAAATGTCTCTTGCCCGGCCGTTCCCCCAGCCAGCCCAACCCAGGAGAGTGAAGCCGGGGGCCACAGGGAAAGGAGGGATGAATCACGGGATGTGAGAGCTGGAAGGGACTTCAGAGGGCAACCAGTCCAACATCAAACTTCACAAAGAAGGAAAGTGAGGTTCAGGGAGTGGACGCGCATTCCCAGAGGACTGCAGGAGACCCGTGACAAGGGGAGCGGGGCCTGGCACGTTGAAGTGACTCGGCAAATGCTGGTTCCATTTTCTTCAGCAGGTCATCTTCTACCTTGCATTAGAGACTTTAAACTGCACCCATTAAACTGCGGCTCCAGATCTCCTTGAAGGTAGAGCCTCTATTTTATTTATTTTGGTATCTCCCACAGCACCTGGGTCAGAGCCTCGCACATGGCGGACGGCTCAGGAAGTGTTGGTCATGTTGAATTAAGTTACTACGAAAGTGGCCTTTCTTCCTGATATGAATCTCACCAGCGCGTGTCCACGTGTGCCCCTGCCCCCATCTTCCGGACCTGCGAACAACAGTGTACATCACTGAAGGTGGGTCTGGGGTCCGGCATGAGCCGAGTTCCCTGGGGACTCCCATGAAAAGGACGAGCCTGCCGTGGAGGTGTGTCAAGCAAAGCTAGACTCTGGGACATAGAGGAGGGCACTCAGGCATCCAATTTAGGTTTAGAATTTGACCTCTGAGGTCTCGTTCCACCTCCCAGCTTTTAGTCTCTATGATATAAAAGAGCTTTACTTCCAGATGCACATAAGGTTTCAACTAGTTGAATCCCTTAAAAGTCAAAGCCCACTCAAGATAGATCCCCGTGGCCTCTCACCCTGATAAATCAAAGGCCTCCAAATGTGGCTCCATCGTGGGCACCGGGAAAGAGTTGTTCCCAAAGTTTTCTCCCAAATGCACCTCTTGATCTTGCTTAGAGACTTCAAAAGTTATCCTCTAATACACTTTTTAAAACCTCATTTAACATAGTCTAATGTGGAGTGGGTTCTGTGAGTTGGTTTGGCAGAGAGATGAAATCACATCAAATCCATATTCATTACAGACATCCCCTGTGTCATCTGCGAGGATGAATGGGGGCTCTCCTGGGGCAGGAAGGGGACTTCGACAGGGAAGCTGCGTGGTTTACAGGGCCCTGGCTGCTGCCTTCCTGCTTCGCCTCCTTTAATTGATTCATCCCCAAATGCTGGGCAGCCGGGGAGACTCAGCCACTCCAGCTGAAACCCTTTCCTGCTTAACACATCTCTTCCCTCTCTTAGCACCAAGTAGCGCTGCCTAAATCCGCCTTTGAAGACATGTTTTAATTCTTATGCACTCTTTTTAAAATCAACTTATTAAAAACTGGGAGTGTCATTGTAGAAAAATTAGAAAATGCAGGTAAGCAAAGGAAAAACAACCTCCACCTCCTGGAGACAATCGCTATGAATACCTAGTATGTAAGATGTGAAGACTTCCTGCCCCATCTCGGGTCTCCAGACCAAGGGGAGACAGGATTGTCAGAGAACGACTTCATGACCGAGGCCCCACTGAGAGTCAGCGTAACTGCTAGGTCTTGACCTCATAGAAAAGCCAAGAATAGGGGTGAGTGGGAAAAAACTTACAGAAAAGAAACAAGCTGTTTTCAACAAAAACATAATCCCCATCTTAGGAGAGTTGGGGAGGGAGGAAGGGACAGGAAGTCCTTTTGAACTAAATTATTCAGACTTCTAGTCACTATAATCACGGCAACCGTTTCTTCAACGTGTATGACGTGCCAGGTGTCTTTCATCTCATTGAGCTGACTTCTTCCTGAGCCCCCTCAGAGTGTGGCGATCAAGTCTCAACAACTGGCGAATGTGTGGGTCCATCCCCGATTCGAAGCATTTGCCATTTTCTGTGGTGTAAATACTACCAATTTCAATCTCAGATGCAGAGTTGGAAATGGATGCTCCAGAGCACAGAATCACTGTCATGTTTGTACCGTTCAAATGTAATGTGTGATAGTCATGGGGAGAGGAGGGAGAGATAACACAGGGCACGAGGAGACCTTTTGCAGTTATGAATACACTCCTTAGCTTGGTTGTGGTGATGGTTTCACAGGTGAGCACATATGTCAACACTTGTCAAATTGGTCCTGGCCAGTGTGGCGCGGTTTGTTGGAGCCTCGTCCTGTAAACCGAGAGGCCGCGGGTTTGATTTCCAGTCAGGGCACATACCAGAAGGCGACCAATCAATGTTTCTCTCTTTCTCTCTTTCTCTCTCCCTCTAAAATCAGTGAAAAAAAATCCTTCAGTGATGATAAAGAAAACTTGCCAAATTATACAAATAAAAGTGTGCACTTTATTGTCAATGATACCTTAAAAGGAAGAAAAGGAGGAGAGGAAAGAGAAGGAGGAGAAGGAGAAGGAGAGATGGTGGCGGAGGTGATGGCAGCAACAGCAGTAGAAGGCACTCTGCCTGCCCTTGAAGAGCTTGCGACAGGAAGTATATAATTAAGACGCACTTCGATTTCCTGTAAACCCACAAATGGATGATGGTTCCAGAGTTTCTATAGAACGGGGCTTATGGAAGACATCAGTGGATGAAAATGGTGCCCGTACTTCAGTAACTTATCTTGGAGCTGAGTTTGTATACAGAATTGCTGGGGGGGGGGTATTGTTTATTCGGGTGCTTTGGGGCACGCATGGAGATTATGGGAGGCAGGCTAACCCCCTGCGTCTGCCGCCGCCACTGCTGCTGCTACAGATCCCTCTCTGCTGAGAATCCTAACGAGTGAACGAGATTCACTCCCTTTAGGGTCTGGTCCCATCCGGCCCACGCTCAGGCCAGCCCCCAGCAGCCTTCCCACCTTTCTCCAGCACCTTCTCCTGCCCTGTGCCCTCTGCATGCCCTCCTGCTACCTTGTCTGTGTGCCCGGGGAGGAGCTCTGTCCTCAGCTACTCTCACTGAGGCATTAGTGCCTGGAAAATGCCTGTGTTGTCCTGACCCGGACCTGAATTTTCCTGGTTTTGTAGAGTAAAAAGACACAAAGATTCATTTCCAGAGAGGACATTAAAGACTCCAGCAGGAACCTGTGGGGCCTGTCCACCACCTGCACAATCATCCCCAATCACCTATTGCCTCTCTCGATGGAAGTTGAGAGGCCTTTACCCTCTGATTATTGGCCTCTCGGCAGAGGGGAGCTGAGCTGTCTGTTACCTCCTTTCAAATTGAACCTCAGTAAAGAGCAGGTGGAAGGAAATCCCTTTGCTGTCTTTTGGGAACCCAGTCATGCTGGCCACCCTTAAAGATCATGAGCTCCAGGCTGAGAAATGGGAACAACCCAATGTCTTACAAAGGGCGCATTCCAGTGAGACTAGGCCTGCTCCAGGCTGGCTTGGAACCTCCCTGGAATGGAGTCCTTCTAACCTGGAGTTGGCAACCGGGCCAGGGGGGGCACAGGTGAGCCCTGAGAGCCAGCCTCTCCGCAGTCTGACTCACACAGCTCTGGCTGAGCCCCAAGTCAGAACCTAGTCAAAGACAAACACCAACGGTATTTCTAGAGTTGTTTTGACTGTTTTCTAAAATTTTATGGAAAACTTAAAACAAGATCGGGACACTTCAGTTGGAGGAACAGTAGAAGTATTCCAGGCTGACCACTGTGCTGACATGAATCCCCCCTCCACCATCCCTGGGAAATCGGTCCAGGCTCCACCTGAATGCTTCCAGTGACAGAGTTTTATTTTCAAACAAGCTCTAATTGTTAGAAAGTTCTTCCTTATATGTGCAGCTGTGAAAAGGAATGAGGAAGTTCTCTTTGTACTGATGTGGAAAAATCTCCAAGATATACTAAGTAAAAAAAAAAAAAATGGTGCCAAACAATCTGTACAATATACTAACTGCTGTGGAGTTTTTAAAAAGGAGAAAAATGAGAATTGATATTTCTATCTGCTTACAGGCATTACGAACTCTGAAAGAATACACAAGACACTTTTAAAAATACAGGATAGGGCAAAAGCATGTTTACAGTTGTGAGCATGTAAACAGAGCTTATTATTGTATTCTTCTCCATACCAACAACTGTAAACTCACTTTTGTGTCAGTTATGTATTAGTCACACCCAGTATTTGTTATGGACAGTAGAAAGGGCAGAGTGAAGCAGAGAGTAAAGAGAGCTAACCTGTATGTGAAATTTACTGCATGTCAAGAACTATTCTCAGTACATGTGTGAACTCACTTAATGCTCACAAGAGCTCTGTACCATTTTCACTTTTCAGATGAGGAAGCTGCGGTTCAGCAAGAGGGAGTACCTTGCAGCTAGTAATCAGCGGGACTGGGACAGCGAGGCCCGGAGACTGCGCTCTGAAGACCCAGGCCAGGCTCCCCTTTCACAGTGCAAGGATGTGAGGGAGGCGTTTTCCTGCATTTGTTCTTGTTTGCATACTTTTTGTCGGTTTGGTTGGTTGTTTACTTATTTACTTCATTGGCTGGTTAGTTTTNTTAAAAAAAAAAAAAATGGTGCCAAATGATCTGTACAATATACTAACTGCTGTGGAGTTTTTAAAAAAGGAGAAAAATAAGAATTGATATTTCTATCTGCTTACAGGCATTATGGAACTCTGAAAGAATACACAAGACACTTTTAAAAATACAGGGTAGGGCAAAAGCATGTTTACAGTTGTGAGCGTGTAAAACAGCTTATTATTTATGATTGTATTCTTCTCCATACCAACAACTGTGAACTCACTTTTGTGTCAGTTATGTATTAGTCACACCTGGTATTTGTTATGGACAATAGAAAGGGCAGAGGAAGCAGAGAGTAAAGAGAGCTAACCTGTATGTGAAATTTACTGCATGTCAAGAACTATTCTCAGTACATGTGTGAACTCACTTAATGCTCACAAGAACTCTGTACCATTTTCACTTTTCAGATGAGGAAGCTGCGGTTCAGCAAGAGGGAGTACCTTGCAGCTAGTAATCAGCGGGACTGGGACAGCGAGGCCTGGAGACTGCGCTCTGAAGACCCAGGCCAGGCTCCCCTTTCACAGTGCAAGGATGTGAGGGAGGCGTTTTCCTGCATTTGTTCTTGTTTGCATACTTTTTGTCAGTTTGGTTGGTTGTTTACTTATTTATTTCATTGGCTGGTTAGTTTTTGAACCATGTGAGGGTAGTATATATTAACTAAAATTTTCTCTAGCTGCTGTGAGGAGGCACAGTTAGAAGCTGCAGAGCCAGTTAGAAAAAAAAAAACAAGAAAAAAGAAAAAGAAAACATGAGAGTTCTTTATGCTGAACAAAAAAACCTGTTTCCCTGAAATTTTTTTGCTTTTTTGTCATGATTGGTTCTTTGGGAAACTGCTAAATGGTCCTGCTAAATGTCCACTTCTCCCAGCTGATCCCTGGATGCCCTGCGTCTCCATACCCTTCACCATGCCTGCAGTTTTCCCCAGAGTCAGTCCAGGGCAAATGTCCTCTCCAGGCAGGGCCCCAAACAGAACTTGGTTCTCCAGCCCCGGTCTGGCCAATGTAAGCACCTCCCTTGTTCTGAGAACTATATTTCTACTAATACAGCCTATGTTTACGCTTGCTTTTTTTGAATCCTCATTTCTCTGTTGCAGTGAACTGAAACGTTCAACGTTTATCCCCTGGTGCTTCTGCCTATGCAGTGCTTCCCTATCCCAGACTGGTGCAGTTGTGTTCAAACCCATACCTGAGATATTCAATCTCTTCCATGAAATTTTATCTTGTTAGCTTGTTTGAGCCATTGTTTCAGACAATGGATCCTGGCTCAGTTCCCCAAAATAGTCAAGATCCCTCTCAACCCCACATGAGACAGACAGGTTTCCATTTGGCAGATAAGAAACCTTCCTCCCAGAGAGGGGACTTGGTTGAGATCTCGACAATCGTCGGTTCCCGTAGGAGGAAGGAGCCAAGGGCCTTCTTGACCTCCACAACCAGTGCCTTCGGAGGAACCCCTAGAACTCAGGGCTGTAGGCATCATGCAGGCCCTGGGCTCGGTGCTCCCTCAGGGTCTCCCTTCAGTCCAGCTCTAGCACCTCCTACAGCACCGGGGAGAGCGCCCTCAGGTAGTCCCATAAGAGAGAGAGAGAGAGAGTTGCCGTTAAGAAAAGAAGGCTGTCATGTGCATGGCACATGTTCAAAGTTGGCTGGTGATTATAGTGGCTTAAAACATCATGTTCTAGATTAGCTGTTTGGGGTTTTCTGAAGCTTGTGCCGAAATCAGAGATGCCGTGGGGATGACATCTTCCTTATCTGTGAAGTGATGGGATGTGGAGTTATCCAGCAAGCAATCCCCAGAGACCACAAACCAAGGAACAGATCCAGGAATTCCACCCTTTCCCACCGGCCCCGCCTGCCCGATGTGCAGGTTGCAGTGCCTTCCGGTGCTCCGTATGTCTGCTCTCCGAGAGACGAGATCGGACAGCTATGTCAAAGATGAGTCAAAAAAAGAAGGGAAGCCCACCTAATGCTTATGCTGGTAGCATGTCTGATTTGGCAAAGTGGGTGGGAAGAGTGAAAACAGGGAAGTTCCCCAGGGCAAATTAATCTGTGGTCATGAAGACGCCAGAAAATAGGGTCGGGGGGACAGAAACCACAATTGGGCCGATCCAGGGGCTCCAGGACCACTGTCCACGGGAAAGGTCAGCAGAGCACAGATGGCGATGAGTAAGTAAGTCCTCGAGAACTGAAAATGCCTTTGGGATGAGGTGATGCCCATCAGACCGAAAGGCCAGCCCTCCATAAAGACCATGGCAGGTTTGAGGTGTGGGCCACACCTCGACAACTGGAATTAGGTCTCAGATGCCATCAAAGATTTGGGTGGAACTTATAATAAAAGCTTACTAACCTAGACCCCTAGATTATATGGTCTCCAGTTCTGACCCTACCTCCCTGGAGGGACTCCTGAATGTTACCTGACCAACCTGCATGTCCGTTCCCCCATTTTAGTGCTGACTTCTGGGAGGGGAAGAGGCAGAGTAAGAGAGGCGAGTGACCGTCCCCCGGGGCCTGCCTAACAGACGCTTTGTGACTGCAGAGACCGCAAGACCAGTAAATGCCGCTCAACCCTCTCAATCCCATCAAGAATGACAGAGAATGAGTAGGACGCTTTGTTACTACTATTGGGATGAGATTCATAAACCCATCGAATGGATGTGTTTTCTGAAATTCTGAAACAATTTATTCTCAACTGTGTAACAGTCTCCATTCTGTTGAAACACTTACCAGAAGTCTTAGGACTCCAGCATGGGAAACCAAATCCTGGCAAAAGCAGCAAGGCCCCTAAAACAGGCACCTCTGCCCCCAAACCAGGAGCGGGTTAGTTCGGGGAGATACCTCAAGTATGTTCGGTTGTGAACTGGGTGCAGCTGGCATCTCTAACGGATAAAACTGGTTCCAAGAATGAATCATGCTGATTATACCCTTGGGACATCATAAATATCATCTGTCCCCAAAGACTTCCAAAACACAGGAGTCATGGCAAAACACACACGCATATACACATGTAAGCGAGGTTTCTAACAATCGGGCCATTGTTCACAGCAGAGAAACCAGGCACACCCTTTATCTAAGATAAAAAGAAAATGCAAAAAGCAATCAAATGAAATCTACCTGGCCCAACCTGAAAAACAACAGTTGGATGGGAACATTGTCTGTGATCCATTTTCAGCCAGCGCCTTTCCGCGTGCAGTTCAGGGCAGAGAATGCTCTCCCAGCCAGCCCTCCCCTCAGTAAGGAGGCGCTCCCTGCCCCATGCACCCACGTCCCTCTCCGGCTGTCCCCCGCAGCCAATGCCACCCTCACTCAAGTTGCCCAACACCTGGGTACTTAAATTTCTTTTTCCTATAAAATATGTTCTCAGAAAAAAATGGCTCCTTCTAAAAATAAGGCATAAAACTTTGGAAGTATTGATTTCAGCATTTCAGGCACCAATAAGCTCCTGGAGAAGGGAGAGGAGGTGGGGAGGAGATGGGCTCACTATTCTCTGTAACTCCTCAAGAGTCTGCACTTCAGCACATCAAGGGATTCCCTCCCACACACCCCTTCATTCCTGCACAGAACAGAAAGTCTCTGAAGGACTAGCCCTGCCCCACAGCCACTCGGCCCCATGGTGCCATCCTACCCCAAACAAAATTCCCCCGAGAATGCCTTTCTACAGAAAGACCTGGGAAGAGCCCACAGGCCAACACAGTGTAAGGTCAGGTGCAGAATACAGCCATCCTTGCCGTGCCTACAGTGTGGGGTAGAGGCTGAGAGGTTTCAGACTGTCGCAGCCCCTCAGGAGGGCTCAGGAGCCTTCTGTGTGCACACCATAGAGAGATGTGCATGGGACTCTGTCCCTGCAGCCCCTCCCCCTGCTCCCCTCTTCTCTGCATTTCAGGAGTTAGAAACTAACTGGACCCTCACCCCCTCACATAGAAACAACGTGTAGCCATGACTCCTACACACACATCCTGCTGGAGCACTGATCTTAAAAGAGAAATATGCTCCCCATGCCTACCCTTTGGACGGCGTTAGACGAACAACTTCCCTTTGGACACACATTTCTCATATGCCCACCCAGAAGTTGTAATACTGAGTGGAAAGAATTTTAGCATTAATTCTGCACATTCAAAACATGAATGCAAAGAGAAAGGGAGAAAAAAGGAGAGGGGAATGGAGAGAGAGAGAGAGAGGGAGGGATGCAGTAGGGAGAGATGGAGAAAGACAGAGAGGCTGAGAGAGAGGTGGAGGAAGAGAGGGAGGGAGGGAGATGCTCAAAGACCACCAGGGGTAGAAGACACCTCCTTAGGAGCAAGGCCAAGCCACTCACTTTTTAAAAAATGTCTTCAATGGTTATAGACCTATTCATTTTTGTAACTGATCTGAATCATTTTGGTAATATACTTTAAGAGGAGAGTGTCCATTTAAATTTGCAAATTTATGGCATAAAATTATTCACATAGTCCTATATTTATAATTACATCCCCTTTTCATGATTTATTCTTTCTTACATACTTTTGCCACAGACTTATCTTTTCAACGAAAAAGAAATAAAGTTCATTTTTGTATATTGCTATTGTATCCTCCGAACTCGCTGGACTGGTTCATTAGCTCTAAAAGTTTTCTGTGGGTTCCCTAGAATTTTCTATATACAAAAGCAAGTCATTTACAAATAGAGATCATTTTATTTCTTCCTTTCCAACTTGGTTTCCTTCTTTTTCCTTGTCTTGTTCCTGATTTAAAGGGTAAAGCTTTTAGTCTTTCACCATTAAACATTTCCTGAGCTCTGGGTTTTCCACGAAGCCCTTTATCACTGGTGGGAATGTAAAATGATGAAGCTGGCTTGGGACACTGTTTGGAAGTTCCTCAAAAAGCTGAACATAGAGTTACTATATAACCCAGAAATTCCACTCTTAGGTGCCTCAAATCATTGAAAACATGTGTCCACACAAAAACCTGTATGATAATGTTCATAGCAGCATTATTCATAATAACCAAAAAGTAAAAGCATCCACCAACTGATAAATGGATAAAGAAAATGTAGGACTTCCAGCCAAGATGGAGGCGTAGGTAGACACACTGTGCCTCCTCACACAACCAAAAGAACAATAACCGATTTAAAAACAAAAAAGAACCAGAACTGACAGAGAACTGAAAACAAAAAAGAACCAGAACTGACAGAACATCTAAATGTAAGGAAGTCCAACAACCAAGGAGTTAAAGAAGAAACATTTATCCAGACTGGTAGGAGGGGCAGAGTTGGGCAGCCAGGCAGAGAGGATTCACAGGGTAGCAGTGGAGGATGGGGGCAAGCAAGGCGGTGGCTGGCAGACCTGGCAGTCCCACATTCGTGTGCAGATAAACCGGGAGGAACAACTGGAAAGTGAGACAGACCACACATTCCAGAGCTCCAGAGCAGGGAAATTAAGCCTCAAAGCCTCTGACTGAAAAACCTGTGGGGGTTGAGGCGGCAGCAGGAAAAACTCTCAGCCTCACAACAGAGTTTGTTGGAGTGACTCACAGGGTCCTGGAATGTACACAAACCCACCCACTCAGGAATCAGCACCAGAAGGGCCCAGTTTGCTTGGGGGAAGCGGCAGAAGTGACTAGAAACTGGCAGAGAGTGGAGCAAGCGGCACTATTTCCTCTCAGAAAGCGGCACTATTTCCTCCCCCACATACAGCATCACAACCCAGCAACTGGGTTTCCCTGCCCTGGTGAACACCTAAGGCTTTGCCCCTCACTACGTAACTGGAATACTGAGACAAAAAAAAAATGGCTCAAATGAAAAAACAACCAAAGCTCCAGAAAAAATACAACTAAGTGACAAAGAGATAACCAACCTATCAGATACACTGTTCAAAACACTAGTAATCAGGATGCTCACAGAATTACTTGAGTATGGTCGCAAAATAGAGGAAAAAGCAGAGGCTATGAAAAGCGAAATAAAGAAAAATTCACAGGGAACCAACAATGACAGGAAACCAGGACTTAAATCAATGGTTTGTACCAGAAGGAAGAAAAAAACATCCAACAGAACAGAAAGAAGAAATAAGAATTTTTAAAAAATGAGGAGCGGCTTAGGAACCTCCAGGACAACTTTAAACATTCCAACATCTGAATCATAGGGCTGCCAGAAGGAGAAGAGGAAGAGCAAGAAATTGAAAACTTATTGGAAAAAAATAATGAAGAAGAACTTCCCTAATCAGGTGAAGGAAATAGACTTCCGGGAAGTCCAGAAAGCTCAGAGAGTCCCAAAGAAGTTGGACCCAAGGAAGCTCATACCAAGGCACATCATAATTATATTACTCAAGGTTAAAGATAGGGAGAGAATCTTAGAAGCAGCAAGAGAAAAGGAGACAGTTACCCACAAAGGAGTTCCCATAAGACTGTTAGCTGATTTCTCAAAACAAACCTTACAGGCAAGAAGGGGCTGGAAAGAAGTATTCCAAGTCATGAAAGGCAAGGACCTACAGCCAAGATTGCTCTATCCAGCAAAGCTTTCATTTAGAATGGAAGGGCAGATAAAGTGCTTCCCAGATAAGGTCAAGTTAAAGGAGTTCATCATCACCAAGCCCTTACTATGTGAAATATTAAGGGACTTATCTAAAGAAAAAGAAGATAAAAAATACTAAGAACAAAATGACAACAAACTCACAACTATCAACAACTGAACGTAAAAAAAAAATGAACTAACCAAACAATAGAACAGGAACAGAATCACAAAAATGGAGATCATATGGAGGGTTATTAGTGGGGAAGGAGGTGGGGGAGAATGGGGAAAAGGTACCAGCAATAAGTAGCATAAGTAGTAGGTGGAAAATAGACAGGGGGAGGTTAAAAATAGTATAGAAAATGTATAAGCCAAAGAACTTATATGTACAACCCGTGGACATGAACTAAGGGACGGGAGGGGATGTGAGTGAGAGGGAGTATGCAAGGCAGAGGGGAGTAAAGGGGGGAAAATGGGACAACTGTGATAGCATAGTCAATAAAATATATTTTTAAAGAGGTGGTATATTCATACGATGCGTTATTCAGCCATAAAAAGGAATGAAATGCCGATACATGACACAACATGAATGAATCTTGAAAATATGCATAATGAAAGAATTTAGACACAAAGGACCATGTGTCTTTATCCAAAATGTCCAAAATTGGCAATCCATAGAAATTGTGCTAGTGTCTGCATGGAATGAGGGAAGTGGACAATGTGGAGTAACTGGAAATGGGTGTGGGGTTTCTCGCCAGAACGATGAAATGTTCTGAACTTAGTGAGAGGTGTAAAAAGCCGTAAATATACTTTAAAAACACTGAATAGTATATTTTAAAGGGATAAAATTTATGGTATATGAAATATATATTGATATTTCAATTTAAACATTTTCTTCTAAGCACTTTGGCTACATCATATAAATTTTGATGATGTGTTTTTGTTCTCATTCAGTTAAAAAATATCTAATTTCCCTTGTGACTTCTGGTTTGACCTATGGATTATGGAGACATGTGTTGTTTAATTTCCAAATATCTGGAGGTTACCCAGATATTTATTTCTATTGCTAATTGCTAATGTAACTCCACTGTGTTCAGAAAAATGCATTGCACAATGTTATTTAAATGCTTTTACATTTATTGACACTTTGCCTTGCGACCGGCACACAGTCTGTCCTGGAAAATGTTCCATGTGCACTTGAAAAGAATGTGTGTCCTGCCAATGTTGAGTGGTGTGTTTTATAGGTATCAGTTAGATCATGCTGGCTGGCAATGTCATTCAAGTTTTCTTAGATCCTTGCCAATTCTCTCTCAATTTTCTATCAATAGCCTCCAGCTATTCTTGATGAATTATCTATTCAGTTCTGTCATTTTTCTCCATATAGCTGAGACTCTGTTCTTAGGTGTGCATAAGTTTATAATTTGTATATCTTCCTGGTAAATTGGTCTTGTTATCATGATAAAATATCTCTCCATGTCTCTGACAACATTTTTTTGTCTTAAAATCTGTTTTGTCTGATACTAATATAGCTCTCTTATGGTTATTATTTCTGTATTATATCTTTTTTCCATCCCTTTATTTGCAACCTATTTGTGTCTTTGAATCTAAAGTGCATCCTTGTAGACAGCACATTCTTAAATCATTTTTTGTTTGTATCTTTTCCCATTATCATTTATCCCCATTATACTCCCTTCCCCCCAAGCCAAGTCTTGTTTTTTTTTTTATCCAGTACAACAATTTGTGCCTTTTGACTTCAGTGTTTAATCCATTTATCTTTAATGTAATTACTGATATTCTTGGATTTGTGTCTGCCATATCTTTTTGTTCTTGTTTTTTTGTTTTGTTTTGTTTTTTGTTATAAGTCTCATGCTCTTTTTAGTTTATCTGTTTCTCCTTTACAATCTTCTACGTCAAATAGATATTTTCTAGTGTGCACTTTAAATTTCTTTGATGGATTTTTAAATTAATTTCTTAGTGGTTATTCCGGGGATTGTAGTTTATATCTTAAGTTAGCAAAATCCACTTTGCATTAATACTAATTTAATTCCAGTGTAGTACTGAAAGTTTACCCCAATATAGCCTCATCAAATCCCCCTTGGTTTTGCTATTCTTATTATATATATTACATGTTTATATGTTATAGCCCCCAAAATACAGTTTTATAAATGTTCTTTTATGCAATCATGTTTTAAATCAATATGAGAAGAATAGAGAAAATATATCATACAGTCTTTTATATTTACCTACATAATTACCTTTTCCAATGTTCTTTATGTCTTAATGTGGACTCAAGTTACTCTCTGGTGTCATTTTCTTTCAGACCAAAAGACTTCCTTTAACATTCCTTGTAAGGAAGGTCTCTTAGCAATGAACTCTGTCAGTATGTTTACCTGGAAGATACTTTATCTACTTTTGAAGGACAGTTTTGCTGGATCTAGTATCCTTAGCTGTCCTTTTTTCTCCTTTTGGCACTTTGAATGGGTCCTCCATCACCTTCTTTGCAGTTTCTGATAGAAACCAACTTCGGCTGTATCGTCATTCACAGGTTCATGATGCACTGTTTTCTCTCACTGCTTTCAAGTTGCTCCTTGTCTTGGCCTCTGAGTAGCTGGACCATGATGTGCCTAGACGTGCCTCACTTTTTTCTCATAAGACTTGAGTTTGTTGAGTTTCTTGGACTTTAAATTAATCTTTTAAATCAAATGTTCAGACTTGAAACCATTATTTCCTTCAATGTTTTTTCTGCATCTCCTCTCTTGCTTCCCCTAAGACTCACGTTACACACGTGTTGGTGTGCATAGTGATTTCCACAGATCTCCGAGGCTCTTCATTTTCTGCCATGCTGTTTTCTTTCCATTCTTCAGATCAGATTATTTTTGTTGATCTTTCTTCACATTTGGGGATTCTTTCTACCATCATCTCTAATTTGCTTTTGAGGGACTCTAACGAAGTTTTTACTTCATGTATTATACTGCCCACCTCCAGAATTGCAATTGGTTCCCTTACATAATTTATCTCTTTGTTAATATTCTCAATTTGATGTGTCATCATCATACTCTCCTCTTGATTATTTAAACATAGTTTCTTTCACTTCTTTGAACATATTTATAATATCTGCTTTGAAGTCTTTGTCTGCTAAGCCCAAAGCCTGTGTTTCCTCAGAGACAGCTTGTTTTGGCTGCTTTATTATTTTTTTCTCTGTGTAGGAGTCATGCTTTCCTGTTTCTTTGCATGTCTTGTCATTTTATTATTAAAAACTGAACATTTCATTGCCTCTATTATAACAACTCTGAATTCTGATTTCCTCTCCCTCAGGGTGGTTGCTGCCACTTCCTTTTTTTAAAACATAATTTCCATTTTACTTTTTTCCAGAGAAATTTTCTCTAGTTCTGAAGGACTTAGCACCTTACACAGGCTTTGGTGGAGGTCGTGGGGCAGCATCTGCAGGGCTAAACTGGTGTGTGTCAGGGGGGGACCAGGGAGGTTCAATCTGCCTGGGCTTCACAGAACAAGTCCTGACCACCTTGCTGTGACTGCACAGCTCACACAGTCCGTTGTGCTTTCACATACAGCTTGGGAAGCACGTGGGCATCAAAGACACAGCTGCAGGCTTTGCTGGGTTTTGAATGACAAACTTCTTAATGGCCTCGTCCTCGGGCACGAGTCAGGCGCAGTTGGTACATGTGACCACAGCCCTTTTTGGCGAGAAAATCATTCCTTCTTTTCTTGATCATCTTGAGAAAGAGAAAGAGAGGGCTATTTTTGTTTGTTCACTTGCTGGCTGGCTGGCTGGCTTAGTTAGTAACTTCTTTGGACTAATCTATAAAGTACATCTTCCTGAAATATGTAGCCACTAATGTATCTATCCAGGTGTTTGGCGGGGTTTTCTCCTCTTATTGGGAGGTGGGGGAGCAGTGGTAAAGTCTGGCTTCCTACATATCATTTCAGCCAGAGCTGGATGGATGGTCACTCGGGGTATTTGCACAGGCTCGCGTTGGTGTGCAGCCTTCCAGACCTCCAAGGATGCTATCAATGTCCACCACGACTACCTCACTCCTTGAATCTCCCTGTTAATTTTTGGCAAGTCTGCCTGTCTGTTGCTTGCCTCTGCCAGGATTGCTATGTCAGGATGACTGCAGCGGTGGTCTTCCTTACTCATTTGCCAGCAAGATGATTAAAGTTTTCATACGGTTTTTCTTCATTCTTCTCCAGAATAGCTCAGTCTCTTCCCCCCCGCCACCAGCCGCAATAACCCTGCTGGTTTTCAATGGCCTGCCCTGCCTCGTAGAACTACTGTACTGATGCAACTGGTGGGGGGGGGGACTGGAGTGGGGGGACCAGCCCCAGCCTAAATGGCCAAAGATTCACTTCATTCTTCGCCAGGTCTCAGTACTTCGTACTGAATAAATTCTTCTCAATTTGTTGTATATCTTTTTAAAAATATTTTATTTATTTATCTTTAGAGGGGAGGGGAAGGGAAGGAGAGAGGGAGAGAAATATCAATGTATGGTTGCCTCTCATGCATCCCCAGCTGGGAACTGGCCTGCAACCCAGGCATGTGCCCTGACTGGGAATCGAACCGTGATCCTTTGGTTCACAGGCCTGTGCTCAATCCACTGAGCTATGCCAGCCAGGGCTGTTGTATATCTTTAGTTGATTTTTAAGAGTCCTAAAATGGTTGTTTTTTGTGATATTTTTTCCAATTTATCATTGTATTTGGGGAAAGTGTTTGACAAGCTTCCTCATTCCACCTTTCCGAAAGCTCCATAAGTCTTCACACTGTACCTCATTTAATCTTCACAATACAATGAAGTACTAGTATTATTTATTGTCATTTCCAGTTCCCTGACGATGCAGTGGGGCTTCAGAGAGGTTAAATCATTCATTGAAAGTCATGACCCCGTTTCCCGAGGGTGGCGCAGTGTTTTGAGGGCTCTACATCTGAATCCTTTCTAACGCTGCAGAGACACTCTTACAGAAATGCCATCTTGAAAAGCCTTGTACATCTTGACAAACAAGATTAGGGGTCAACACTATCATCTTGATGGTTAAGGTCCCATTGTCTCTTTTGGTCACGCTACAGGTACAAATTGTTTTTTGTTACGTATTATCCCTGTTCCAGGTGCAAAATGATGTGCTACCATAGTTCGAATCCGGCGCTCACAGCACTGTTTAGAGGGAGGGAGGGAGGCTCGGCTGTGTCTGCTCTGAGATGTAAAGGCTGCAGCCCCAAATCATCTCCCTTTGTAAGTGATGAAGGCGGGATGCGAACCCAAACTTCAGACTCTAAGGCCTAGTGTCAAGCGTAGTTCACTATTCTCCTCCAGTTGGAATATCATCTAGCTAAAATAAAGTGGGGAACATAGAAAGAGCCCTGACAAAATGGAGAAACATAATGAAAGATTTTAAAATACAAATCAAGACAGAAAACTTTAATATTTTGTAGTATTTAGTCTAGAAAAGAGCCAAAAATAGCAATATTTAATGTACAGAGTGATACCAAGTTTGCTGGTAAGCACTAGATTATTATTTTCACTGGAGGGAAAAAGCAAAACAAAACAATAGGAAATGCATGTCTATTTCATCAGGAAAATCTTGCTTCTCTCAAGGATTCATAAAAAGTTCAAGTCTGTTGCCCAAATGGTTATGCAATCTTGTTCTACAGGAACTAGTTACCTTCCAAGTCTCCTTACATACATAGCTTAGGTGAAGGCAAGGAGTGACTTCCCAAGACTCTTTCAGCCTTGCCTGCACTTCCCAAATTAGAATGACCGGCCTCCCCATCCAATCCAATCAGTGCCTGAGCTCCATTTACCAGTCATCTCTGGTGCTTCTAAATCCCTCTCTGGTTCACGTAAGTAATTATAGCAAGGCTCTTGTGTGATGCACCCCTCCAGGCAGGGCCTGATCCCTGTAGAGAAGGAATATACCACTGCCAGGTGAGTTCTAACACGGAGGTGTGTCAACGCCCTGCTCCCTGCAGCACAGCTCCCTGACCAACTGCCACAAACCCCGCCCCCCGCCCCCCCCCCCCACCTCGCCTCTTGATCTAACACTTTGAGGCCTAATCTCCAGAATGTTACTGACATTCACGTGTCAGGTTGGGCGCATCTTACAAAGATGCGCACATCAGGTTGGCCTTGGAAGGAGTGGGAGACAATACCAACCGAGATCAGGAGAAGTTCTAATCGTGGACAAAAAGGCAGAGAGGTTGAGATTTTGTGTTGGTGGAGAAATAAGTCAAAGGGTACCAAGAAAGGAAACTTGGAGGAGAGGGGAGGGCTGGTTCGCATTCAGGGCACATTGGTGCAGGCCAGGCATGGCACTTTCGTCTTTCGCAATTGTCCTTCAGCCCCACATTGACTCGGGTAATCCGAAATTTATTCCTCGGGGCCAAGAGTTGAAGTGGGGACCTTGACTACCCCTCCGCCAGCCAGCTGGAACCATAAGCATATGTTTTTACATTCACTTTCACATTAATTTCATTTTGCTCGAGATTCATTAAAACCCACTTCCAGTGTTGATATGTGCGACATGAAANACTCTTGCATGATGCACCCCTCCAGGCAGGGCCTGATCCCTGTAGAGAAGGAATATACCACTGCCAGGTGAGTTCTAACACGGAGGTATGTCAACGCCCTGCTCCCTGCAGCACAGCTCCCTGACCAACTGCCATGAATCCCGCCCCCCCCCGCCCCCCACCTCTTAATCTAACACTTTGAGGCCTAATCTCCAGAATGTTATTGACATTCACGTGTCAGGTTGGGTGCATCTTACAAAGATGGGCGCATCTTACAAAGATGCGCACTTCAGGTTGGCCTTGGAAGGAGTGGGAGACAATACCAACCGAGATCAGGAGAAGTTCTATTCGTGGACAAAAAGGCGGAGAGGTTGAGATTTTGTGTTGGTGGAGAAATAAGTCAAAGGGTACCAAGAAAGGAAACTTGGAGGAGAGGGGAGGGCTGGTTCGCATTCAGAGCACATTGGTGCCGGCCAGGCATGGCACTTTCGTCTTTCGCAATTGTCCTTCAGCCCCACATTGACTCGGGTAATCCGAAATTTATTCCTCGGGGCCAAGAGTTGAAGTGGGGACCTTGACTGCCCCTCCGCCAGCCAGCTGGAACCATAAGCATATGTTTTTACATTCACTTTCACATTAATTTCATTTTGCTCGAGATTCATTAAAACCCACTTCCAGTGTTGATATGTGCGACATGAAATCCTCCAGATGAATCGGTTCTGTAGGCGGCGACAACACTCTTGCCACACTCCATGGATCAAGTTGCTCTTTATCCGCTTGACTGGGCCGGAATGTAAAGGCAAATGCTAAGCAAATGCTATGAAATCAATAGCTACGGGGTGTTGGTTTTCTGTTTCTTTTTTCCTACGTAGACCCCAAAGGGGACTGGCGCGCAGATTAGACAAATCGCTTTTCATAATCCTAAGGACTGCTTCGTGATGTGTCCAGAGTATTAATCAAAGGCCGAGACCACGTAAAATGTGAATTAAATTTCTTAATGGAGAGAGACGTGAACTTTCTGTCCTTAGATCTCTGGCTGTGGACATCTCTAAGGCAATGAAAAATTCAGCTACCCAGTCTGTAATATTCTGAGAGATATATCACCAAAGCGGCACAACTTATCATGGTTACATTTTCTGTTTAGAGAGTTGGGTTTCCGATGTGGTCAAAAGGAGCTCAGGGGCCGCTTGCGGAGAATTTGTGGGCAGCCCATGAAACCCAAGGTCCTGTATGTTTGGGGCCACTTAAAAATTCCTTTCCAGCAGTGGTTGGGGGCCTGTCCTGAGTCTCAACCAGACTCTGAGGTCTTAAAATTATTTTGTATTTAGTCCATGGAATTGCAATG
Organism: Sturnira hondurensis; assembly: GCF_014824575.4. Lineage (NCBI taxonomy): Eukaryota > Metazoa > Chordata > Mammalia > Chiroptera > Phyllostomidae > Sturnira > Sturnira hondurensis. Next base: position 6,325,773 of record NW_028073511.1, on the reverse strand, counting down.
AAGTAAACTCTTTTGCTTTCTATGCCAGCGATGCCAAGATGAGCCTAAAAGAAATTAGACTGAAAGCAAATGGGATTTAATATTAAACTTGAAAAAATACGCCTGCACATGGCCTTCCCTAAAAGTCAAACTCACAACATCTGAAGTTTCTGCTACGACACTGGTTAAATTAGGGATAAATGACAAGAAAAATTATGAAAACGCGGTCACAGTGTTTGTGAAACGAATTTCCTCTCGCTCCCCACAGAGTCCTCGGGGGGCTGCGGCAGAGCAGAGCCCCTCTGCTCCGACTGTCCGCCTGAGGAGGCGCAGACACAGCAGCAGCTGGAGAGGGTTCTCCCGCCTCGGGGACTGTCTCCGGCTCCCTGCGGATGGGTGCGGCTAGGAACACACATGGAATTTTTATGGTTCCCAGTGTTTACGTGTGGACAGCTTTCTCCTAACCGTTTAAGACTTTTATGGGCATTATCTGACTTATCCCCACCAACTTCTGATAGATGGAAGGGAGAGGAGAGGAGGCCAGCAGTATGGATTAAAACACCAGTCGGAAACCCACAAAGCCCACTTTAGGAATAGCAAGTACCAGTGAGTGGCTCAAGAGAGAGCAAGCCGGGGAAAAAGAAATCAGAGTCGATTGGCTTTCCCTAAGGAGTCAGGGGCCCTGGGATTGCATGCCTCCACAATGCGTGTGCGCACACACGCACACACACACACACACACAGAGTCGGAGCCTCCCTGTGACTCTGTTTGCTTCCTTTCTGAAATAAGGATTACAGTGTACACTTTAAAATACTTTGATGAGGACTCAGGGAGATGACCTAGGTAATAAAAATGGATCCATAACAAAAGGCAATTCCCTCCCAAACCTTTCCATTCCCCCTCTTCACTGCCATGCCCATCTGGAAAGTGGGCCAGCCACGGAAGCCGGCCAGGCGTCTGAGGCAGCCAGGTTGGCAACGGAAGGAGTGAGCACCTCACAATGTCTCGAATGAACTGATTGTGTACACTACATGTGCTAGACTACGTGTTGGCCATCTGCATGAGAGCACCGTGCTAAAATGTGTTTCGCATTTTGTCAGGTCGAGAGTACCGTGACTCACTAGCCGAAACTGCAGCTTCGTCTGCCGTGCCCATCTGCTTCTCCCTGCCTCTCCCGGCCTCCTCGGTCACTGGGAGGAGGCAGGTTTCCCACCCTCTCTCCCGGAGATTATCAGCGTGCATGCTGTAAATCTTGAAGATCTATCTCCACTCAAACAGAATGTGCCACAGTGCACCAGCTTACAAGAGGCATAATTAGAGCTCATTCGGCTGACAGATTAATGGGGGTGCAGCGGAGGCCGGAGAGCAGTAAATTAGGTAGCGAAACACAGCTATCTCTGGCCCAGCATCAGCACTAAATCGCGCATCTTTTACACTGCGCTGGCCACTTCTCACCGCTTCTAAAAGTATATCTGTCGTATGAGGTGTTTTCTTTTTAAGGTGTCTCAGCACAGATACTTTTGTGGGGCATGTAGCCTACCACTATTCAGCACTCCGTTGCCCCAACTACTTCAGAATCTGCTCTGTAATACACCAAATATATCATCATGGCTGTTATCGGATGAACGGCCAAACATATATATAACAACCACTTCTTAGGAGGACTTGGAAATATTCTCACTAACTAGCTAAAAACAACAATAACAACAAAGAAATACTATAAGCTCATGGTTTTTGTACATATGTCCTGATGACCTGATTTTCTCGAAGTAACATTTGGTATGAAGGAAGTTGACGTCCAGATTGTCCTGATGGCCTGAGCGTTCTGATTCTAGAAAGGACAGCTCGTCAAGATCATGCAATGTCAAAGCTGTTCCCAAGTGCAGTAGTGTCTTCTCTCCCAGGGTTTCTTCACCCCTTTCCACCTCTTTTCAGATTCCTGCAATTTGGAGAGCATTCTTCTCATTCCGAAGGTTTCTTTCTGCCTACTAATGAGTTTCCTCCTTTCCTGTTTCCCCAAACATTCTCCAAACCAGGGGTCTTCAAGTGATTTTTTTGTGTGTAACCTCAAAAGAATTTTTTAAGCTACACTTTAAAGATGACATCTAAATTTCATCATCACACACTTAGATAGTTACAAACAATGCATTACCTGGCCATTTATGTATGCTACCTGTGCTTTAGTTCTATTTCATCAAAACATTGTTGCCATAGATTTAGGCTTATTCTGTTTATGGGAAATGTCTACTATATGTGACCTAAGTGACAAAGCAGTTCTTACTGCTATTCCAATTAGCCAAATCAGATTCACTATCTCACAGAGAAGCTGAATTCAGTTTTCAGCTCAAGTAATATATCATAATATATCCCTGAGTCATTTCTGAATTGTCATTCCAATAGACAGATGAGTGAATGGAGTATCTAGACAGCTATGGCAGATTATATACACACATACACATGCACACACACATATACATATGTACATACATGGAGACTTGCCATGAGTCTGTCATGGAAGAAAACAGAGCTTGGTCCCCTTTCAATATTTCCCTCCAAAGGTCTCTTTGCTTTGTTCCCTTGGGATTCTCCTTTGGGAGAAACGCCTCTTCAAATTATCTCATTACTCAGAAACCCAGAGGGTATTTTGACTATTTGGATTCACTATATCCCAGAGGATATAGTGAGATTGGGATAGATGAGAAGATGCCTTTTATTTAAAAGTTGTGAGAAGGGCAATTACAAAGGAATAAAAGGAAACCCAGAGATGTGCCCTCTGCCTGGTGAATTTTAGGAAAGAGCACAGTGGATGTGAATCCAAAACTCAATGCTGTCAAAGCCATCTGCATCGGCACCGGCCAATGGAAATCATCGAGCGCGCCCAGAAGGATGCACGCCCCGGTGTGAGGTGGCCGTTCCTGGTCAAGCCCACGGAATGGGGTCATTCTGGGGAAGCGGAGGAATTGGCTGTTTCACCAGCTGCCTCCATCCCTCCAGCCGGCACAAGCAAGAGGCAGTCCCTCTTTATCCATTCATTCACTTACTCGCGCAGATATCTTTGCCTGAGCCACAGTGCCCTGTGCGCTCCCTTGGCTAGTGTCCCAGGGAGCATCTTGAATGACCATTATCAGCGAAATACCAAGACTCCCAGCAGCCCTCATTTGTGACAGTTTCGTATCCTAACAATCAGAGCGTGTGGAGACAGCAACTCGCTGTTTGTCTGAAAAAAGTCTGCCTGTGGTATTTCCAGACACTTGAGCCATCTAGATTCCAGACCCTAAATAAAAGAGGTGGGAGGGGTGCCTGAGGGAAGAGGTCATATCCTAAACTCATTGTTAAATTGCTGGGAAGTGTGAGTGATGAAAATGGCCAGAAAATATGATCCTGCAGTGAATTGGGAGCTCACTAATGTTTAATTGGGTCTCCTGTGAGACATTTAAATCTATGGGCAGCTATCAAGGGTGAGAATTCTACTCCAGTGGCCCCCAAATGATTTCACCTTCACTTTCATTTTGGTGGTGGAGGAAAGCCAGGACACTCGCTAAAATATGTGAACTATGACTAAGAGTGTGTGTTTTAAGGCCTGCATGTGTGTGGCAGTCACCACTGAGCAGGGTCAGTGTTTGACGATCTCTCAGCCTCGCTGAACCACACCAGGGCCGCCCCCGGAGGTCCACTCACCTTCTACATGCCCTGGATGTCTCAGTTTCCCAAAAAGTGTGTTTTTGAGCAATGTGCTGTATGAATGACCGTGTTCAAATTGTCTTCAAGTATTTACAAGCCTCCGGAACGCTGAAATCTAGATGCTTCCAAATAAACAAAAATAGTTTGCAAAGCACTGCACCAACTCTTTACCAGTAGCCCTTTCCAAACAAACAAAAGGGTAAAATGTTGCATCTTTTTTCTTTTAAACTCCACCTCATCGTCACGGATTTGGGGGCTTGAGACAGGTAGGAAAAGCCGTGGACCAGGAGGCAGGAGACCAAATTCTAGACTCAGCTCTGCGGAAAGACCAAGGGGGTTCCGGAAAAGCTGTGATTTCTGCCCCACACCTCCTCGCTATGCAATCTGGGATAGGTTACTCAACTACTCTCCACCTCAGTTTTCTCATCTGTCGAACGAGGAGCCGCTCCGCAGGTTGTCAAAGGTCCCAGGAGCTGAGGTACAGGCAGTGTTTGCTAGGCCTCATGCCCAGCACATACCACACACGCGATCATATCTGTGATTGCTGCTGGTGGCACCGGGCGAGTAAATCACTCAGTTTCTCCAGGTCTCTGTTTTCTCTTCTTCTGCCAGTGTGGGAGGGGAGCGCATTTTTTTAAGTGCACATTTTACCGTAAGGCATATAGATCAAAGACCAGTTTCTCCCTCCATTAATTGCAAACGTCTTGAGGTCTAGGACCAGAGCCTTGTTTTCTTTATTCCACCCCGGGGCTCCCCTGGCCCACTCCGTTGCCCAACAGAACCTTACACGTGGTAGGCACCAATGAATGTTTATTGAGTTGAATTATCTGAGTTTAACTTTATGATAAGGGAGTAAATGAGCGAGGCCGTTTTTGTGGGGGTGTTAAAGTGAGTCTGGGAGAGTCTGTCTGAGTGAGAGTAGGTGTGTTTGTTAGTGATTTAGAGAGGGGCGCGGGGCTGACTGCACCAGGGCGGAAAGGTTTCTGTAATGACTGGGCCCGCTGTGACTGACCCAGAGCCTTCACAGAAACACCAGTCTCCAACTGGCAGAAGGAGATGCTGTTATTACATGCTTTTAAATGTTAACAAAAGGGCACATTTTAGTTCTCAAATGAATTGGATTTTGACTCTGATCTTCCCAAGATAAGTTTGCATGGGGAGAAAATGAGTTGCATGTTCTCTCCTTCTGCTTACTCTGGCCTTTGTTTATTGAAAATGTCACCTAGAAGAGGGCTTTTTCAGTTGAGAAAACAATGAGGATGAACCCCTACCGGCCCCCACCCCCTCTGCCCCGCCGGGGCTCCACCCATCTCCCCTGTGAGCAACGCCAGGTGCGGAGGAAGCCCTTGAGATAAGCCTGGGAATCCAACCCCTACTTCAGAGACTAAAAATCAAAAACAAGTCCAAAGAGTGAATGTTAACTAACTTATTTTATTTTTACTTTTAAATAAAGGAGAGGGGGGAAAAAAACCAGCGAGTGTTTCACCTGGCGTGTGTGTTTATGATGACTCACTTCAAGAAAATTCTGGGGGGAAAACCCACCCAGCGTTTACCTCTAGGAAACTCCCTTTTCCCTGGGAATGAAGGGCCGGCTCCCACGCTCTCAGACCCGGGGATCGAGGGGTGGGAAGTGGGTCTGCCTTCCTGCTGCGAAGCCGCGCGCCCCGGGGCCGACCAGGCCATTCTCTCTAACCAGATCGTATTTTTCGATCTGAATGATTTTATGGTGGGGGCTTAAGCAACTTCCTACATTCCCGCTGTTGCTCTTAATTTCTTCTACTTGGAGTGAAACCCCTACAGGGATGCCATAAAGAAAATAAAATAAGGAAAGAAGGAAGAAAATGTCTCTCTTCTCTTTCCTCCCTAAACCCCCCTCATAAACATCCCACCCCATGTCACAAAATGTATGGCGAGCGTTCAGCCCTGGCAGTATTTTGACACGGTGCACAGTCCCTTTCTCCTCCCCTATTCCTTTGAGGTTCATCTTGCAGCCCAGGGCTCTGTTCCCCTGCCAACTTGGTGGGAGTGTTTAGTGACTGGAAGGCTGTGGCCTGCTCTCCCCAGAACTTCACACTTCATTTTTCCATATCCCTGGGAGCAGCAGCAAATATTTCACCAGCCTGGTTTGCCGGCTACTGCCATAAATCAGACTTAGGCCTCAAAAAAATATCCAGGCCTGTCAAGGCATTAAGCTTTTATTTTCTGACTCCATCCAGTGGTAAATGAGAGCTTGTATTTTCCTTTAAAACTGTAAAGGGATTTTTAAGGATTGTCGCTGGACGGCGGCCAACTACAAAAGATACAATACAGAGTGTAACTGGTTAGGAGAGATTTGAAAAAGTCTTAAGTATGAAAAATGGCTTTTCTTAAAGGTTTTTCAATGAAATGAGAAACGGGGCTTAAATTTCATAAAGTTTTTTTTTTAAAGACCTGGACTGTTCATGAGAAAAGCATTAGGAAATGGAAGAGCCGCACTCTTGGAGAAATATGAGTTATATTTGTTAAGCGTGCTCTCTCCCGCCTGCCCCCCTTTCTTCCTCTCTCCTTCTCCGTGTACACAGACACTTGGGCCGGTTCATTAGTCAGTTCCTGCCATCATTACTGACGGTATGACAGCAAGAACAAACAGACTGGACAGTTTTATGTGCTATATATTAATTGCTTCATAATTTAGGCCTGCAAACCCGGACAGTGAGGCAATTTCACTTGGAAAACCCCCTGTTTAAAATTCTAAGCAAGTTTGCAAGGTGCAAATCATGCCTGTGAGATCACTTGTTAATGTCTCCCCTTGCTGAGTAATCAGATCTCAAACTCCAAATGCTAAAAGCCTCCTTGTAGTTGAAGAGCCATGGAGTTAAACTGGGCAGGTATTGCACTGAGACGCCACGTCCAAGAAACCTGGGAAAAGATTCAAGGAACCGAGATCAAGCGCTCGGTGCATAAAAACAACCTGCTTAGATTTTGTGCTGCATCGTGTTCCATGGAGGTACACGTTAAATTTCAGCAAAATGCAATGAAATGGAAATAAAAACAAGCTTTCTTCCACCCAGTCCAGGCCACTGTATATCCTTGCAGCCTGGGGTGGCAAGGATGTATGGGAAGGGAGGAAATAGTTAACTAAGGAAATGATGACCCTGTACTAATGAAGTCTTCAAAGTGGCATTGAAATCAGGATGAGACTGATGGAGAAGCTAACAGGCCATGTAGACGATGTGATCTGATTTTACAATCAGGAGAGTTGGGCACGAGGTGGGTGACGGGAAAGCAGCAGCGATGGACCCAGGAAGTAGGAATGACAGGCGTGTACCAAGGAGTATCATAATCAGAGTGAGGCAAGACGTCCCCTGGGCTGACTTTGCAAGGATCCCACAGATTACCCGCCCTGCTTGTGTAGTGATTTATGGACACCCCTCCCACCCAACCCCAAGTTGGTTAGTTTCATTAAATGTTGGGTGTTCCTGTGCCGGGGCACTGTTTTCCTGGGTGTTGCTTTGTTTTCTCAAGGGAGTGCAGCAGAATCTGAAAGCAGACTTTCTGGCCTACAGCACTTTGAGCAATGGTTCTAACCTCAGTGCAACGCCGGAATGCATCCACTTCTCAAGCTCCTTCCAGCAGATCTGGCTCCACTACTTGACACCCTTCCGTGCGTGGCACACGGAGCCAAGCTGTCAGTGGCTGGAGCCTCTGAGCCACATCCCTGACCTCCTGCACCCACTCAGTGATTTATAACAACCTTTGGTTAGTTCTTTCGGTTGGCTGAGTGTTCTCTTGCCTCTGGTCTTTTCCCTGTGAAAACTGTGAAAATTATATGAGATTCAGACTTGAATGTCATGAATGAAATTTTGTTGGGACATGGCCATGCTCACTTACTTACATTTTGTCTGGGCTGCTCTCACAGTGTGACAGCACAGCTGAGCAGTTGTGACAGAGATAGGGTGACCTGTAAATATTAGCCAGCTGGCCCTCTACAGGAGACGTCTGCTGACCTCTGCGCAGATCCCTTCGGCAACCCCAAACACCCACAATGAGTCTCTCCTCCTCTCCCTGCAGATCCTCCTGCTCGCTCCCCTCAGGCCACTTGTCCTGTACACCCTGGACCTCTCCTTGCAGAGCAAATATATTTTAGACTGATTTCATTGCTATGTGGATTTCATTCAAAATACAAAATGGCAAGACTATTATATAAAAAAATTAGGAAGCCATCAAACAATAAAAAAATACTGCCGTTGAAAACTGGAATACTAAACCCAAAGGTATATATTGGTTATCCACAGGTAGGGAGAACCATAGGGTGAGTTCAATGTATTTTGATTATCTGCATTTTCTAAATTTTAATAATACACATTTTCTCTAGAATTTACCTGTCTAGGTTTCCTGTACTGTGCATTCCATGCTAAATGCTATTTGTCATAGGACTGACAAAAAGATGCATGGAGCACCTTTTATATTCAAGGCACTGTGTTAAGTACCATGCGAAATATAAAGATGTATAAAAATAATCCTTGACCTCAGGAAAATCTAAAACCTGGTAGTTTTATTTTTAATGGACACATATAATGATGATGATAATATTCAGAGTCCGCCTAATTTGGTCACATGTTCCGGACAGCAAACACGACTCGCCGAAGAACCGTTTTTTCAACAGTTCCATCCAACTGTTGTGGATGGTGAGTGTGTGTCCACGTCTGTGCCCCCTCTTTTATTCCCTCCCCCCCAAGGAGCACCCCATAAATCCTTGAGCACGTCTACATCCTTTTAAATACCAAGGGTGTGCTTTGGTCTACATTGAAGTTATTCTGATACAATATCATTCTTTAATTTTTATACTAAAAATTTCCCCAAAAGCTCTTGGGCAATCTTCTGTTGGGTTGATTTTCAGGTTTGTTGTGGGTTTAGCAGCTACTGTGAATGGGATCTCATTTTCCATCATCCTTTCTGGTTGGGTATTGCCGGTGGAGAATGAACCTTGAATGTGGCAACCTTGCTGGGGAAGGAGGAAAGTCAGCAGACAGCAGAGGAGCCTCTTACAGAAGATGGAGCCGGAGCCGTGGAGCCTGAGTCTGCACCTGAGGTCAAAAGGCTCTGCACAGGGCGTGGGCCGGGGAAGCCTTCTCTATCCGTCACTGATCGGTGTGCTTCATGCTCTTCACAACCGAGCCAGCCCCCTGCAGGTCTGCCACGCATGCCCCTGACCTTTCCTGACCCCACACCACTCCCACACTGACTACCCAACTCACCCACAAGTAACCTATTCTTTCCTTTAAAATCCCCTGCAGAACCTCTCTGGAGCTCTAAGCCCATAATCTCAAGTATAAATCCATTGGCAAGCAGCAGCCCTGGCAGCACCCTCTTTCCTTGATGTTACATGCGTGCCCTCCGTGCTGGCTTCCGGCAGCTCATACTGGGCGGGGCGCGTTATCCTGAGGCACATCAACAGGTTCCATAAGCTCTGGAGAAATCTGGAATGACCTGAGCACCAGAGGTTTCGGGTCTTGGCTGATTCCTCTTACCACCACCACCCGGGCCAAACCATTTCACCAGGGTCATAACTTCCTAGTTCTTCTAGAGGTGTGCTGAGTGCACCATTTCAGTGGGACTAAAATGAACTGGTGCCCTTTGTCCACACCCATGAAATATTGGGATTGAGCTTCTGAGGGGCTTGTCAAAAGACACTAGGTAATCAAAGCATCTTTTGCTAATATTTATGCAGGACTAAACACTGCTAACGCTTGCTATGGTTGGGGCCAATTTCCCCCAGTAACTTGCCTTCTAAACACAGTTAGTCATCCAGGTTCTTTCAATCACTGGACCACCTGGGAGCCTTTAACAAATACCAATACCTAGGCCCCACCCCACAGAAACCGAGTCAGAGTTTCCTCAGCTGCTCTGTCAAGAGTATCATGTTTGGTCTCCAAGACCAAGCAGGATATTTGCCTGGCAGGGAGAGGAGGAGGGGTAGGGTGGAGAGCATGTCCTCTGACCCTACCTCTCTAACCACATCTAAGTTAAAACCACAAAACCAAGTAAACATGCAAGTGAGGGTTGATTCAGTGATTGGAAAGAAGGGGCTTGGGAGGAAGAGAGGCCATATTTAACATACAGAGTCTTTCTCAAGTTCAGAACCCATGCGCTACCGCACTGTGTACGTGAACTTCAAATGCAGTGGAGAAGGACTGTGCCGGCCAGTGTCCGGACTCGAGGGGGCTGAGCCTCGCTGACTCTAGGTGACACTTCCCTTCCTTCCCTGTGCCTGGCTCGCACTCACTTCATCATCGCTGCTGCGCCGCCTGGGCTTCTTGGGTGTTCCACCGGCTCTGGCTGCCTTATGAGGGAATTAATTTCCTAAAACGCCAGGGCCTCAGCAGCCCGTTTTGGGAACAAGCACCAGCATGGGCACGTGGCTCAGGAGGATGTGTACCCAGCAACTGGAGGTGCTGAACACTCCTTCCGGGGGCGTGTGGGCTGGGGTATTTGCTCACCAGGGTGTTTCTAAGAAAGGAAGAAATTGGCACTCCAAGGCCTCGTCTGACATTTTCATTAAAGTTATGAAGAAACAGAAATAACTTTGCTTCCATTTCCATTTTCCTCTTAAAATGACCTCCCTTTCCCAGCCCAGGTCCTCTGGGCTTCCTCTCCATAATAATAAATAGCTTTTAGTGAAAGCTAGTGAGTACTAAGTGCATTGCGTGAATGCTTTTTCATGTGCTCTCTTCTGTAATATTCTGTTCCGCAATGAAGAAATCGGACCTAGCGAAATTAAGCCGCTTGCCTCAGTCAAATGCTGGGAGACGGCAGAAAACAATTTAGATTCAGGCCCATCTGAGATCAAAGCCAGGGCTCGCAACCACCACACCGTGCAGAGAGCTTTGCAAGCGAGAGAGCCAGGTTATCTGGGAACTCAGAATTGGCGTCCAACGGGCCTGACAGCCACCCACCACGTTCACCAGAACTCAGAGCTTCTTGGGCAGGTGGTCCTGGTGGGAGAAGTATAAACAGAGTTAGGAGCCCCACAGTTTGGAGTCCGTTACTTGACCATCCACACTTCCACTTCCTTCTCATCTGTCCAATAGAACAACTGTACCTACTTCATAGGGTTGTTGAGGAAGTAAGACAGCAGGCTCACTGCTGGGTAAGAGCTCCATGGTGTGGGCATCTCATTCGTATTAGGAATTTGACCACCAGCCATTTGCTCACTCATGTGGTGAACATTTACAGAGGGCCTGTCCCAGTCACTGAAGTACATGGTGAACCCAAGATAGCACACTGCTCTCAGCTGATCGGTCCTTTCTCTCCCCAGTTGGAAAGTCAACTATGCAAAGCACGTCACCCCTGGAAGTCTGCCTGGACGTTTTGGAATCATCAGAGAAATATGGCAAGCAGTTTCAAGTTGTGACAGCTTAAAGTGGTTACTTCCCTTCAAGCATCTTTGAGTCCTGGAACTAGGACTCAGGATGGTCTGTCTCATGGACAGGACAATTGGGGAGTGAAGGGCCCAAGCCTTACTGAGTGGCACTTTCTAGGTCTCGGGCATAACATTCCTGTCTTCTTGCTGGGCAATGTCCCCCAGATGGAGCCTGCCTACAAATCCCAAGGCAGGAAGTGCTTCCAGGCAGGACCTGAGATGCTCTCGGGCATCACGGAGTCATAACATGAAATAACATTGACTCACCGTGTGAGAGCAGGAAGAGCCCCGTGGTGGCGAACTCCAGGACTAGAAACAGGCCCCCTTGGTTCCCACCGTGTCTGTGTCCCTAACTAGATGTGTGCTTTGAGCAAGTGGTTTATTCTTGGTGCTTTCAGCTGGAAAAGAGATGGAAATAACAGGAGCGCCTGTCTCATGACTGTGGAGGCGTGGGTGGGAATATATGTAAGTGAGGGACTCAACAAAGTTTGCCCGTGACTCTTATCCTCTGTCAGTATTCTCTTTCTTAAAGATTTTAATTTTTTATGTTTAGAGAGAGAGGAAGGGAGGGAGAAAGAGAGGGAAAGAAAGATTGATGTGAGAGAGAAACAATCAGCTTCCTCTCTAATGCCTGAAACGGGGTGGGGGGGCAGCGACGGGGCTCGGCCCACAACCAAGGTGTGTGCCCTGGCTGGGATTCGAATGGGCAATCTTTCGGTTTGCAGGACGACACCCAACCCACTAGGCCACACCAGTCAAGGCTTCTGTCAATATTCTTTATTACAACAAGGAAAAAGTCTCACTAGGGTGTGTTGGTAAGTCTAATACTTGTTAATCAGCCCTTCCACAAAAAGAGAGCAAGCCTCGGGCCCAGAGAACCTCACAGGCAATAGCACCCAGCTAGGAGGCAACAACATTGCTTTGTGTTCATGGTGGTGGTGGTGCGTGTGTGTGGCAAGGAGAGGAAGGGAAACAGAGAGACTACCAGGACTTCTAATTGTGGCAAGTGATACTGGTTTTTCATTTCTGATAGCAACAGAAAGCTTGCTTTTAAAGTAAACATATCTCCCTAAAAAATCAACTTAAATGCAAATATCGAGGGACTAGTAGGACAGGTAGCAGGCAGTAGGACAGCACAGCAAGCAGCTTGCCTGTGGCCTCCAAATGATGTTTGGGAAACACTTGCGGGCTAGTCCCCATGTCAGAGTGTCTAGTCCCCCGTTAGAAGCAGGGCTTCCAGAGCTTTAGAGCAGTCTAGCCCAGCTTTGAACCTGGTTCTACCTCCCCCCGACACTCCTGCCCTTTCCCAGAATGTGCTATCAGCAGAAATCGGTCTTTGTTTTCCTGGACTCCAAGGAGACTGCTGCACTTCAGCCACCTGCTTGGTCTAACAGGTCACCCACCATCGCTGTAGTTTCACTCCTTGGAGTCGCCCCCCCACCCCCCAGGCTTAGGGACTAAGCCCAGGCACCCTTGGCAGGATGGAGCTGTTTTCTGAGTCTTCTTAGAAACACAACTACAGACTATCTCTAGGTGTGGCCTACTTTTGCACATGGCTAACCTCACTCACAGGCTTTGAGTTCCCCCTAGCAGCTTCCTTAGATGGCAGTTGTGCCAGCTTGCTGTCGCTCTTTATGTTCCAACCACACATCCGATACAGATGAGGATCTCATGAATCAGGAGAAGCCAAACCACACAAAGGATTCTATTTCTATCATGGCTCTGATTCCATTTCTCACACAGAGAACAGGGGACTCCCAGCAGACGCTGTTGGATGAACAATGTTCTTCAGCACAGCCGTGGTGGTGGTCTTACAAGTCAGTGAACTAGGGGACCCAGGGGACGTGGCTCTCGAAGAGACGAGAATCACAAGAGTTGAGAGGTAGAAGTTCCCTGAGACTGCACAGCCCCACACTGCTGCTTCACACACAAGGGGAATGAGGCTGCGAGGTAACTTGACCTGCCCAAGGTCACGTGCATCACAGTCAGAACATGACCACGTTTCCCTTTGGGCTTCTGAACCAAATTTGACCCTGGGCCTCATTAAAAATTCTTGCCATGTCGTCTTTCTTCAATGGATAATTTAAAATAGAAATAATAATAAATATAACACCTCGTTGTATATGTGTAGCACCTTTCTTCCAATAAATGGTGTTCTTTCAGCTTGCCCACCCATGCTGCACGAAGCGGAAGTGTTTCCACTGCGGACTCCGACATTGGTTACTAACTGGAGCCTCACTTCCAGCCCACACACAGACCCCTGTCAAAGGTACAGCTCGGGACAGAGCTCAAGCCCCACAGGGAGAATTAGCTACTCCAGGGTGGTGTTCAAAAAAACCCCCCACACATAATATACATGATGAATATGTTTAAAAAGCTAAAATTTTAACTGCTTTTAAAATTAACTATCTTTCTTTTAACCATCTAATTCTTTGATTCTCCATGAATGGCAGGCTCTTTTCTAGTAGTAGCAGTAATAATAGTAATCACCATCATTTATTAAACTTCTACACAGAAGGCATTTATATCCATTATCTTATTTAATCCTCACAAAATCATAATGATATAGTTATTCACCCATGTTAGTCATGAAACAAACTAAAGCTCAGAGAACTCGCCCAAGTGCAAAACAGTCAAGTCTTCTCTTTTTAGCAATAGGTGGACTAGATTTTCAAGAATTCCTGAGAGCACCAGGTGAAAGATAAAGACATTTTTTTTTAGCACGTGACAGATCTGGCTAGAAAGTGAAGTAATTCCTTAGGGCTCAGTGCTGACCAGAAAGCCCAAATCCAAAGGAACTATCAAGTCAGCATTTCCCACGCATTAGGGACAAACCTAAAGCCCAAGATGAGTAAAAGGTCAGAACAGACACCCACAAACAAAGCTGAGAATGCTGAAGGGCAACCCGCTCACTGAGTGACCTGGAAAGGCAGAACAAGGAGGCGGAGACACGTGGCCAGCTCGGCCTCCGCTCTGAGTGGCTCAGAAAGAGAAGAGAAAATTCCCCTTCCTTATTTCTAATAACAGATCTCAACTTTATTGAGTTTGGGGCTTGAATATACATAACGATTGTGGCTGAAAGAAAGTGTGAATTTTTCGTTTAAATTGGTTCCAACTTGGTGATATCCTCAGGCACCTGACAAAAGCAAATTCCAATCTTCTCTGGAAGAAAATACTTCAAAATGGGACCTCCATGAATTCCCAAACACGAAGTTACAGGGAAAATAAGCTCTTTTTTTTTTTTCATCATAAAACACACAGGGAAATAAGCCACCCTGAGTGAGAGTCAGCTGAAACAAGAAACTCTAGAATCAGATCTTCAGAGACCACAAATACTGGGACTAATCAAACATAGATTGTAAAATTAGTATGATTAATATGTTCAAAAATATAAGAGGAGACCAAAAGTATAACAAAAATCTATTATAATGGGACAAATTTGAAAAATGACCAAATAGAAATTCTAGAAATAAAAACATAATAAATAAAATTGAAATGTTAATGATTAGGCTCAAAGAGAAAAGAGATGAAGTGGAATATTGAAGAGATTACACCAACTCTAGTAAAAGAGCGGGGAAAGCAATGGGAAATAGGAAAATGTTTAAGAAACCTGGAGAATAGGATGAGAATATTCTATGGGAAACAATAGAAACAATAAAGAGAATGGGAAGAAGTAATATTGAAAAAGATCATGGATGAAATTCTGCAGAATTAATGAAAGACACCAGTGCATAGATTAAGAAAGCCCAGAGAATCCCAAGCAAGATATGTAAAAATAAGTCCATTCCTAGACATATCGAAGTGAAAAACACAAAGAGAACTTAAAAGCAGTCAGAGAGAACAAACAGATTATCTAGAAAAAAAGACAAGCTGACAACTGAATTCTCGAGAACAGCAAGGAAAATTAGATGCATTGATATCAACCAGCTAGTACCAAATAACTAACAATTTTGAATTCTAAACAAGAAAGCTATCTTTCAAAAGAGGAGGGCCCAAAACCTACAGTGGTACCTCGGTACTCACGGGTAATTCGTTCCCACGAGTGGCGAGCAAACACCAGTTGATGAAGCGTTTTCTGTTGCAGGGTGGCGTAGTGACTCACACAAGTTCTGGCAAGGGCCACCTGGGGCCAACAGTGCTGAGTGCTGAAATACTTTTCCTCGTCAAAATGCGCCAAGTACCAGGTTGGATGAGTTCTAAAGTTGAGAAGTACCTAGGTACCACTGTATTTCAGATTATGACAAACTGAGAGAATTTACTACCAAAACACTGTCATCGTAGAAACTTCTAAAAGACGTGCATTTTAGAAAGAAGGAAAGGATCCTGGAAGGCAAGGCTGAAATGCAAGAGGGTTGGTGAGCAAAAGATTAAGTTAAACATGTGGCTAAGTCTAAATTAAAAATTGATGGTATAAAACATCAATAGTGTCTAATTTATGGCTTTTTAAAAATCAAGAGAGAACAAAAAAATAACTCCACATAAAATGTGGAGGTGAGTAACTTGCACTTAAGTGTTCTCTGCTTCTTTTATTGTTCAGAAAAACCTTAAATATGTTGATTAACTTTCAATTGTGTTATGCTAATTATGCATATTAAAGTTTCTTCTTTGGATGACCACCCAAAGAAGTGGTATACAAGGGAGAACCTGGAATTGTAGGTTGGGGAAAGAGAATCGATAAATTCAGAGCAAGGAAGCAAAGGAGAATAAAAGAAAATGAAACATAAAAAAAGGTAATTACTAAAAAGTACAAAATGAGATGGTAGAAATGAATCCAAATAACTCACTTATTACAAATAATGTAAATGGACTGAATTCTCCAAGTGAAAGGCAAAGACTATCTATCAGACTAGATGCTGGCCTAGATGGAGTAGTCGGCCCACGTTGAGGAGGAGTAAAAATAAGGCTCAGAAGGTGACCCAAGCAGCACCATATCATACAGGTTTTAACAGCTGAGCTGAGGCATTTACTGATTCAATGGGCTCTACCAGTGAGAACCAGGGGTCAGAAAACTATTGTCTGTTGTTGTAAGACTTCTACTACTATATGAATGAATTTTTATTTAGCATATGCATGACTTACACTGTTAAACATTTTAAAGATTAAAGAATTAAAGAAAGAATCTCAAAATAAAGAAAAATCCTCTGCCTTGAAGATAGATAGATAGATAGCCAGATCGATCGATCCGAGATTTTCCTCTATACATCTCGGTACTGTTTAAATCTGAGACATTAGTTAAGTGTCAGTTTTGTGACTGAAAAAGCTTAAAACTTGGCAGTGGGGTGCTGTATATTCTTGAGGAAGGAAGGAGTTGGGAATGAAGTAATATCTGGGGGTAGACTGCATAATGAATTGAGAGATCAGGAGACAAAGACTAGAGTCAAAGTTGGAACGAGAGATTGCCTGAACCAGTGCGATAAAGGTGGAGAGAGGAAAAGGATGCACCTAAAAGGAAAGAAGCGATAGGATTTGTGGACCGTTCTTGTCCCTACAGGTTAATAAGAGCAATTGAATTCTTAAATACGAAGCAAGAGGCACAAACGACCTAATGAATGGCGATGATAACAACACCCGTTCTAGTCTGCTCCTGCAGAAGGATTCGCTTCTAACCTGAGCCAGCTCCGGAGAATCTCTATCTGGAGAGCAAAAGGCTCCCTTATCGGACATCCCGGACTGTCACGCAGAGTAGTAACTCCCTCCTCGGTATCCTTCTCTGAGAATGTGGCATAGCAGGGAACGAACCACTGCGATCGTCTTTAGAGTCCCTAGAACACAAGCCAATTTGATGGAAATGAGGAAAAAAATACCTCATTTGTATATTCTCCAAGGGCCTTCCCCAAACCCAGTCCACAATATTAGAGGATCTAGACAACCTTAGAATTCCAGATCAATTGTTGGAAGGGAGAGGGCGGTACCCGAATTACGCACGGGCCGTGGCGTGCGGCTGGCAGAGGCAGGCTCTGGGCCTTGGGCGGGTTCTTCCTGGAGCCACTTTGTCCTAAGATACGAGAGCCTAAGCTCCAAAAGGCAAGGAGCCAATTGCCTGAAAATGGAAGCGCCTTTATCATCATTTTTGGCACTACCAGGATGGTATCGCACTGACCATTTCCCAGACCCTCTAGAACGCCATTTGTGTGACCTGAGCAAGTAAGCCACTTAGTCTCTTTGAGCCTCAGTTTCCTCATCTGTAATATGGGGTGGCAACAATCGACTTCTAACGGTTTATCATGACGGTTAGATGGGATGACGCCATAGAAATGATTTAGCACAGTGGTTGGCCAGTATACTAACTTAATAATTATTTTTAAAAATATTTTATTTATTTATCTTTAGAGGGGAAGGGAAGGAGAGACGAAGAGAAACATCAATGTATGGTTGCTTCTCGTGCATCCCCTGCTGGAAACTGGCTCCTGCCGGGAACTGGCCTGCAAGCCAGGCATGTGCCCTGACTGGGAATCGAACCGAGATTGTCTGGTTCACAGGCCCGCGCTCAATCCACTGAGCTACACCAGCCAGGGCTTAATAATTATTTTTAAAAGTTATTTTTTAACAAGAGACAACAAAGAGAGCCTTCTATTTCTGGAGATGCACTGGTGGAAATGTAATGATAAGAAAAGATCAAAAAATAGAGGAAGAGTAAAATCTTCACGAATTCACAAAGGATATGCCTGGGCTATTACGGCCATTATGTTATCAAGGATCACAATAAAAACGTCAGGAGGGGGCCTTGCCTCTGCTCAAGGCTGTAGGATGGATCTCTGAGGCAAGAAACTGGACTTCTTCACCACAGCATAGAGCACAAGTCAAAATTATTTTAGCTCTCAAAAAACTAAATAATAAATAAATGAAAGAGTAAATGAGTAGAGGAGGAGGGAACCAGACACGGGAAGGAGAGAGGGCAATCCACAAGACAGGGTGGGCACCCTCTCCTGAGGTGAGGCAGCGGCTGCCCTCACCAACATTTTCTCTATTCCAAAACAAGATGGGATTCTGAACCTGGAGACCACTTGTACGTTATCCACCAGAATCCTTTCCGATTGTCTAACTTTCTCCTTTAGCATCATCCCCTGCTCCCTGAAGTCTGAGCCCTGAGAGATGACCCAGGGTTAGTGGCGCGCTCAATGAAACAAAGAAAGGTGACCTTTATGGCTTCCCAGTTACAGGCCCACAGGCACGTCCCAGGCCCGAAGCTTTGGCGCCTGACCTGCTGAAGACCTAGCTTCCATCACAGCCCATCTGCTCCACCCAGCTCTCATCACCAGTAGCGAAGTGTTTTCAAAGAACCTCGTACATGGAATCAGGACGTGGAAGGAGTTATTTTCCCGGAACATTGTTTGTTCTTACGATAAACTACAGTTTTATTTTATGTCATTAATGCCAATAGTAAACTGTGTTTTCTCATGGCTAAGCTTCTTCACCCCCCCGTCCTTCTTTAGACTTAGCTATAAATAGGAGCTTCTTTGTTCTGTCTCCTCTGGGCGATAATTGGAAACATAAAGTAGGGAGACACCCTCGTGTCTTTCCATGACTCTTGGCTGTTGCTCCACAAGCAGGCACCGCACAGACGAACAGGCAGCTTGGTTTGTGTTTTCTCGGGAGTTACCATCTCTTCCACCAAGTGTTTATACATCCTAGCATCTCAAGAACTTCAGGACCAAGATTGATGGCATTTTAATATTTGTTTAAACATGTGCACTTAATGTGCTCGGTTAGTTAGAGTAATTAGTAGTCTTTTCATCCCAAGGTCGTTGCTGAAATTAAAATAGGGCTGTTATTTCTTTTAATGGACTAACCGAATAATTTTTATTTTGGAAGCAAGTCAGATGAATTTCTGCTCTACATCAGAGGAGGAAGGGACAAGGATTCGAGAATTTGGGGGTCTCCAGAGAAAGTTCCCAGCTTCGTCTAGTCCCTCCAGATTTCCATCTGCCAATAAGTACAATGCCCAGGGTGATACAGTTCATTGCCTAAAACAGGACACTTCTATGAACAAAAGGGGGCCGCATTAATGGTTTCACCAGGACGACAGCTCTAAACAGGGACTGTCCCATCAGACCAGGAGTGTATGGTCACGCTAACTCAAGTATGTATTGCAATTTACACTGAACAGTCTCCGTTTGATTCCATCTGCTCCTCACCCTGAACTGTGAGGGAGGGATCATTTCTACTTAGCTGATGAAGTAGCTGAGGCAGAAAAGCTAAGTGACTCGCCCCAAGCCCACCAGGCAGTGGATAAAGGCATGCTCAACCCCAGCCCTTTGGCAGGGCATTACCCTTCACCCACCGCCTGGCCCACATCCCTTTTGCCAGCCAGGAAGGGACACAGGGCGAGCAGCAGACGTGAGCACGTGTGGCAGAGGGAAGAGCTGCACTAAGGAGAGGGCAGGATGCCCTGGCCAGGAAGGCTCCCGGTTTTCTGAGAAAGGCTGACCTTCTCTAGGGGGGCCTCAACAATGGCTACTCTGGTGTTCTGGCCCTGCTTCCCCACTCTCCTGCAGGGCTGTGGCTCCAGTGAGCTCCAGGGACCCTGTATGGCCAACAGCGCTCTGATTATAAACGCAGAGACTGTTGTGACGGAATTTTTCAGAAGATAATTTTTGACAAGTTCTTGGGCTGAGAGGGCTGGCAGCCCTGGTCTATGGGGGCTATAGCAGTTGCCCTCCATTACCCCCACCTGTGACGCACCGACCAAGTGGCACTGATCCTCTCATTGCTACCTGTTGCTTTACCCCACCTCCCGGCTCTCCTGCCCCCTCATCTTCCCTGACTGGTGAAGGCCAAAGTGCTCCTCTCTACTTAACTAATTCCCTCTGATAGCAGCATTTCTGTCTTTACAAGTTGGCGTCCCTGTGAAGTTTCCCTTTGTACATTTCCCTGTTCCTGTATCCCCATTATTCAGGTATCATCACTCAATAACCATTCGACAGCTGTAATGCTTCTCATATGGAAGGAATTGGTTTTTTATTGATGGCAAATGTTGTGATGAACTTTCATGCCCACTTGGAGCCCAAGGAGCTTTTCATGGGGTGAACCACACTAAGATGTGGTTGCAAGAAATGTCTTTGGAGTGTGGACTGAGATGTACTTTGGGGAACAGGTCTTGCGGTGGAGGGAAGGGAGTAGCTTTTCCCTTTATCAAAGTCTCATCAGTCAAAGTGTATAATAGGAACATTATTAATAACTTTATAGTTGCATAGCACTTGGTACTTTTCCAAGCACTTCCCTGGAATCCTAAAATGAAGGCAGGGCAAATATTATCATTTTCCTGTTACAAGGGAAGCAACATTGTCACAGGACTGACTGGCCCCATGAGCAAGGAGGCAGTGGATGAGCACGTAAGTGTCTTATGACAAGCCGTCTTTGAGGGTCACAGATGCTCTCTGAACACCAGGAATCCCTCCCAAGCTACACTCTTCCCTGGACCCCTTTGCCCAGTCCAAACAGAAGAGCATGGCCAAATGCCCGGGCACGCTGCTCATCTCAATGCTGCCTGCAATGCAGTTAAGCATCCTGACACCTAAGCCAAACGCAATGGGAAACCAAGTACTATTCAGCAACATGTGCCATTGCTATATGGTGTGGTGAGCAGAATGTCCCAGACGAGAGCCATTCTCTGCTGGGTCTAAGAGAATAGCAAATGCTGGATGATGGGGGTGACGATGCCGGTGCATCCCATCCACATTAGCAATTGCCTATCTGGACCCCAGCCCCACCCCTGCACTCCTCAGAAGTCAGCCTTGGCACTGGCCATGGTAAAATAAGAGAACTAGGGGATGAGACAGGAACTTGGAAACCACTGGGGCTATCACCATCACTATTCTACTAGTATGGAAGCTAAAGCTTCAAGACCGTGAAGGGACTTGCTCTCATTAGCAAGGTGAGCCAGGGTGGGGCAGTGCTGAGAACCCAGGATCCTGACGGAGAATGCGCTGGTCACTCAGCTTCCCAGATGGAACCAGCGGGTTTCTAACTCACCCTGCCCAATTTCTCTCCCTTCTTCACCCATTGGTTCTCCCTCATTACGGGTCCGCAGCTGGTGCCCGGGGACTCACCCATCTACCTGAGTTAAGAAGATGGTATTTTTCTCCTCACGTGGTTTCTCCATGCCCCGCCCACCCTCGTGTCCGTATCCTTCACTGTGAGAGAACGAAGCTCCGTGAGTAACATTCAGTGCACGGAGCACTTGGAGGTGGTACGAACCCACAGGGGGCGGTCACTCCACAGGGAGGTGTGTGCTCACGGGGTACACTCTGAGATGTGCCCTGGTGGCTTCAAGTTTGTCCTGATCCCAGACACACTAGGAGCACACTGGGAGCAAAGGTGTTTCTGTTTCTAGGCCACCTGCTTCCATTACTCATGAATGTCCCTTAGCAGGTCCGCAGGCTCCTGCTTGTGTTACCCATGGGCTCCTGGGGTAACACTTGGACTCTCTGGAGCTCAGATCTTTTGTCATTTCAGACCTAACCCTCCCTGGCTCATGGTTCAAGGGGTGTTTTCCTGCTCACTCTTTTTGGCTTTCTCTAGTTCTTCATCTGCTCTTTCTGTTTTGCTTGGCTTATGAGATGTCATATTTCGTTCTAAGCCAACATGCTGCCCCTGTATCCCTTCAGTCTCGGTCACAGAATATCAAAGAGAGGGCCTGACCGTAATTAGTTTCCACAGACTCTAAGATTGTAAGAAATTCCCTTTTAATGGATCTATGGCTAATTACCCACACTATATGCAGAGTTCTTTATTTGTATCATGCTTGGCAACCCTATGGGGATTTTCCTCCTCAATTTCCCCTCAGAAATCAACCATCTGGTGCTCCGACCACTACCACTTGGTTACAAAGGAAGCCCAAGCCACCAGCTGGAGCAGTGGTGACTAATAAGGCCCCAATTTCATGGCTGTTGCCGTCTCAGCTGCCGGGCTTGCTTACTGTTCTGGCTCGTCCTCAGTCCTCCCAACGTCCATCATGCCGGGTCTTCCTCTGTCCACCTTTTCCAGTCAGTTCCTCTCAGGTTCTCTTGATGAAGGATAACTGCTTAAGGATGACTTCCTTGTACACCCAAGACTGTTGCTCTTTAGAGGGGAGGCATCTAGAATAAACCACCTACTCTGAGCCAGAAACTATGCTCGGCGCTGTGTATGTGTTTTCACACATTGTATACACTGTGTACATTACACAGATAATCTTCACCATGATCTTACACAGGAAATACGAGAACCAAGCTCAAACAGGTTAATACCTGTCCACGGTCCAGGAATGATTCAAATCATATCCACCTAATTTCAAAGGCTCGCACTATCCAATATTCCACCTTGTATTTCTCAGGGAAATGAGGGCTGCAGGTGGCCTTTACCAAGCACGAGAACCTTCACCATAGGCCAGGTTTTCTCCTTTATCTCTGTATTTAGCTAGTTCTTTTTCATTGTATTGCCAAAGCTTACAATCAGGGCTCTCCCTTCAGAACTGAAGACCCACGGGCCATTTATAATAGTGACCAGCACACATATTTCAATGAACACATACAGCTTGTGATGGAATTATCAAGCCTGAAACCACAATCAAGCAACACACCCCCAAAGGATAGCCATTCCCAAGCGTAATCTAAAAAAAATGCAGTTGTGGTTTCCACTTTGGCTCAGAAATGATGAAGGGGCTCCAGGATCTCCAGACGTCCCCTAGAGAAGGTTGGCAGGCACTTGGCAGAGGCAGGTGGAAAGGAGTGCTGGGGCCAGTGCACACTGCTCGTGAGCCAACTGTGCGCATCACTTCCGAACTCTGCTCTGGTTTTAGTGATGTTTTATTGGTAGCTTGAACTCGGCCTGATGGCAATATTTACACCACAGAAATTGGCAAACTACAAATAAGGGCTTTCTTTCTTTTCTTTCTTTCTTTCCTTCCTTCCTTCTTCCCTTCCTCCATCTTCTTGTTTGTTTGTTTCTTTCTTTTTCTTTTAGAGCCAGTTATTAACATTTACCAGCATTTGCAAGAACAGGTATCATGATAAGAGACAGCCAAGGAGCCAGTTTACCTGGTGGTCTTTGAGAGGTTCCCACAGATCTCTCCTGCTCCAGCCTTACTCGCCGTGTTGTACCTCCACCAGCCAGGGCTGTATTTCCAGCCTGGACCACTTCTCAAGATCAAACCACAGAGGCAAGCCTTCCCCAGAAGGTTATGGCTACTATGCCCAACTAAGACCCCACTTGCTGACCACACTTTCCTACCCTGCCCCTAAAGGCAATAGCCATTATTCCTTTACTGCATAAGGAAACTGTCACTTGGGATCACTGGCAGGCCTGGCAAGGACATGGGGAAACCACAGTTCCATGGTAAGGACGACAACGTCTGGAGCTTTCTTACTTTCTAGACTCCTAGCTGTGGAAGGGAGCCTCCAGGAACAAGGGGAAGAGTAAGGAAGAACTTTGCACAGGCAGGAAGCTGGGTTAAAACTGTGAACCACAAAGTGCCTAGATTCAGCGACTTATCCCCTCTAAGTTCTGGGAAAGAACTGCTTTACTGGAGCAAACCCAGGCCTGGGTTCCCCCACCCCACTGCAGAGCCTCCTCCTTCCCGACAAGGACCCCCAACTTCCCTCTCACTCAACTGCACAGTGCAGCGAAAGATCTGAGGGCCAGCGTGGCAGAGGGAAGTCAGAGGCAAAGAAGCAAGAAGAGAAACAGAGGGTATAGGCAAAATCAGAAGCAGAGGAAGAGAATCTGAAATAGCACCTTTGCTTTGGAAAGCAGAATGCAGAAGGGGAGTGGGCGGGGCCCCAGAAGGATGAGGATGGAAGTAGATGTAACCATTCTGTGCATTTCTACCCCAAAGGCATCCCCAGCTTTGGGTTCCCTGTGCACTCAGCAGCCAAACAGACCAGCCTAAAATACTGCCTTTACTGGGTCACCGTTAAAAGCTTTCACTGGCCCCAAATCACTGGCTCTGCACCTAAAGCCCCCTTATCTATCTCCCTTCTCAAACCCTCTCCTGCTTCTCCCTTAGGCTTCTCGCAAAAGAACCCTCTGACTTCTCAGATATTCAAGCCAATGGCGGCTAGTGCACTGTGTGATTCTTGACTGAGTCCTAGAATTATTTCTGAGGAACTGTGAAATAATATTATTGAAAAAATTTAATAAATTTAATATATTACTATTTAGTATGTTTACCATGTATTTTATGTAGTAGTATTTTGATACTTAAATAATTATAGATAATATTGTTTAATCAAAGTTTCCTGGTCATGGTATTTGGATAAAGCTGATGAGGTATTTAGGTGTCAAGTGTCATGATTTCTGCAAGTTGCTTTAAAATGCTTTAAAAAAATAGAGGGAGTAGATGCAGTGAAATGTTAATTTCTAGATAAAGATAATCCAGATAAAGAGTATTTATTGTAAAATTCTTTGAATTTTTCTGAAGATCTGAAAAGGCTTTGGCTCTAGTTTTCTAGAGTTCACTGTTATACACAGTCTGTTTCTATTTGGTAAGATAACTATAGCATCATTGCATAAACCTTGATGGTCATAAATTTGAATAATCAGATTTTTACCAAAAAAAATATAATAAAGCCTAAGGTAGCTTGTGCGCTCCACGCAGCACCACCTAGGGCTTCCCTCGTTACGTCAGCATAAAATCTGAAGGCCTTCACTGACTACTGACTACTTCACTGACTACTGACCAGGGGCCCACAACCTGGCCCTGGCCCCCTCGCCCACCTCCCCACCTCTCCCACTGCATGCCAACCACAAGAGCTTCCCCACTGTTCCTAGAGTGAAGCACAGGCATTGCAAGTAGGAAAACACACAGCAAGGGCAGCATCGGGGAGAAACGATCAGATCAGTCTGTGTTAGTGCAGAGCAGGTGGCTGGCTGCCTCAGGGCCTGTGCACTCTGGCTCCGGGGCTAGAACAGTTTTCCCTGGGGCTATAGCTTGTTTACTTTGTTCTTCAGGTTTCTGTTTAGGTGAATGGCTTCAAAAAGACCTTTCTTAGCAACCCTATCTAAAACAGTATCCCTCCCTACTCCATCACCACCTATCTCTCCTCTTTGCTTTTTGCTTATGCAAAGCACCATCAACACCTGATACTATGTTATTTATTTTATTATAGGTTTGCTGTTTATCTGCCTTTGTTACTATCTCCAGTGTCTCGAAAAGAGTGGATGGTAGCATTTTCTATTACATAAATAAATGAGTGAACCCGTGAATTGCTCTTTACACAGCATGCCTGGCTAGGTATTATTGTAGGCTGCCTTTCCATGTACGTATCTTACATCACACCTAGTTCTGAAAAGTTACTTTTTTTATTTGATCTTTTTTATTTACCACTTGTCTGACAGTAAACATAATCATTCTCATTATAAACAAATTTGAAAAAGTAATTTTCTAATTAATAAATATATACCTACATAAACTGTATTCTTATAATAAAATAATTACAAAAGCTCCTGACAGCTTTGGAAAGAAAACAAAGAATCTGTTAGTGGCAAGACCTAATGGGGAGCCTGACGGCCTAGACAAGAAACACTGATGGGCACGGTCCCCCCAGGAAAGCTGGCAAATCACTTTTGACTTAATAATTTTGCCTAAGGATAATTCCAAGCTTTGTATACACAAATTCTCCTGCATAAAGTGCACAATGAGAGAACCTGTGTTGAAATCCTGGCTCTTCCAGTTACTGTTTATAGAACCTTGGCCAAGTTGCTTAACCTTTCTGAACCTGTATTACTTTACCTCTAACATCATCACCTACCATACTTTGCAAGCCTATTGCATTAAATAAGATCAAGGGTGTGAACGCAGTTTGTAAACCACTAAGTACTATAAATATATAGTCTATTATTTTACCTCTGAGAAAGATTTAGAGAAAATAAATATCTCAATTACCATTAAAAGTATTAATAAAACTAGCAATAGTACTAGTTATAAAAAAATGAGATCCTTGTCCTGGCTGGTGTGGCTCAGTGGATTGAGCACTGGCTTGCAAACCGAAGGGTCACTAGTTCGATTCCTGGTCAGGGCACAGGCCTGGGTTGAGAGCCAGCTTCCCAGTTGGGGTTGTGTGAGAGGCAACTGATCAGTGTGTCTCTTGCACATTGATGTTTCTCTCCCTCACTTTCTCCCTCCTTTCCCCTTTCTCTAAAAGTAAATAAATGGGATTTTTTTAAAAGTGAAATTCTTACATACTTATTCTCTAAAGCCACAGTGTCCAGTAGAACTTCCTACAATAACGCAAACGTTCTATTCCTGTGCCATTGAATACAGTAGCCATTGGCCACGTGTGGTTACTGAGCACGTGAAATGTGGCTAGTCTGACTGGCAAACTGCATTTTTAATTTATTTAAACTTGTTAATATTGTTTAGTTTTATTTACATTTGAATAGTTCTATATGGCTATTGTTCTGAATAGCAAGCTCTAAGGAATCATTTCTTCACAAAAGTTTTGCAGATGACCCTTTGGCCCTAACCTGGAGGGATTTGGTTCTGCAAGCACCCAGAGGACTGGCGATAGACATGTTGTGGGTTAAAGTAAGGAAAAAAGTGTAGGATGGGGTGAAGGCTGGGAGAAAAGGAAAAGAGAGGCTGGCTTCCTCGCCCTGTGGTCAGGCCTTGCTAATTTTGAAAAAGCAAACAGAACCTGCCCCTTTGGAATTCTGAGGTCCCTTCTGGCTCTGTGACCTTAGGAAAGGTATTCAACCTTTCTGTACCTCGGTTTTTAACTACAACCTGGGACTCATGATGCCCACTTCACAGGATTACTGTGAGACTTGAGTAAAACAGGTTCATGACACAAGATCCCAGACCCTGAACTCTCTGGTTCTCCCTTCACCCCTGGAGCAGGGGAGCTCCGGTCAGCATGGGTTTTCAGGGTCCCTGCCCCAGCCACTCTGCTGCTGGGCTGCTGAGTCAGGAGCGGGACAGCACTCAAAGTCCTATTCAGCCTCAGAGTCGTCAAGGCTGGAGCACAGCCACCTCCCTCCCCGCATTCAGGCTCCTGAATGCCCTGCCCTCACCGGGAGCTTTGCTCTGAAAAATCTCTAGGGCTTCAAAGACTCCTCTTTGGATTCAATACAAATGATGTCCCTCCCGGGTATGTACACAGGTGGAGGGGGAGGCTGAGGTTGGGGCCCCACCACCCTTCAAAATGAGGCCGAAGCTTCCTTTGCTGGGCTCTCAGGGCGGTAGCCCAGCCCTTTTTTCCTCCTGCTCCTGGAAAAACGCAGAGTCTCCTCCAACCCCGCACAGGCTCCTGGGTGGGGCCCGGGTCCTCTGGGGCACCCCCACCCCAGCTGCAAAAGAGGTAGGTGGGTGGCGGTGGTCTCACTTCTCAAATAGGGCAAATAGTACATTTTAAGAAAGCTGCTTAAAAAACCACACTTCCCCTGGGATTATCCAAGATCAGTCCCCTTTTTAATGATCTGTCTCCATAAACCTTCAAAATGCCCCTGAGATCAAATGGCCCCTCCGGCCTCTTCCCTGGCCTCTTCCCTGGCCTCTTCCCCTGGAGCCGCTGTCAGCACTCACAAAGCGCGATCGCCACACTGATGGTTTAACAGCACAGTAGGCTGACTCTTTGCACTCCTCTCTTGAACGCTAGGGTCCCCTGTCCTTGAATCTGGGTGGGCTTGTGTCTACTTCGACCAACAGAGTACCGTGACAGTAACACCATGCGACTTCTGAGGCCCTGTCATTGAAGGCCATGCAGCTCCCACCGGGCTGGCTGGGACGCTGGTCCTCAGAGGCCAGGCAACCAGTCAAGAAGCCTAATCACCCTGAGGCCCCCCGGGAGGCAGTCCTCGCTAAGACCACCCTTCACACAGCCCAACCCAGGCACCTGGTGAAGACACCCCCCACCTTCCAGTCTTCCCAGCTGAGGCCACAACCCGTGCCGTGGAGAGCCCCTGTGCCATGCGGGCTCCAACTCCTGCTCCGCAGAATCCGTGAGCGTCCTAGAATGCGGCTGTCTTGCGCCGCCAGGTTCTGGGAAGGTTCGTAGTTCAGTAATGGGCCCCAGTACAGTGTCTCACAGAACCCAGGGTTCCTGATTCCCAGCCCGTCTGGAAAACTGACTTCCACGGCCTGAAGTGCCCTGTGGCTGGGCCTCTGCGATTCCCATTTGCCAATAAACAGCAGACCTAGTCGGACAGGCGTCAGGGTGGTCTGGAGTAGAGTTGGTGGGGGAGGGGAGACAGGCAGACAGGGCACTTCATTTTTTACTTTAGTATCATTCAGAAATCTGATCTTTGATTTTTTTTTAATAAGGGAGAAATTGATAGAGGAGCAAGGACTCACTAAAGTGATTTCAGTGGATGACTTTAAGCAAGGATTTTAATGCTGAAATACGCTGGTGTTTTAGGTGCTTTTTTCTTTAACACGTCTTGTTTTAATGTTTTGCATTTCCTCCTCCAGTCCCCCGTGTTCCTCAGGGACATTCTGAGTTGCAGGGTGGCTGCAGTGAAAACTCCGTGTCTGTAGGGGGGTTAACCACCAGTGGGACACCGGACGAGCTCTGGACCGAGAGAGGAGTCTGGGACTCACTGACTCGGTGCCTGAACTTGGGCACATCATTTCAGCACTGCCAGGCCTCAGCACAGCATTTGCAGATTGGACTCAAGGATTCCTAGGGTCCCTTTTCTGGCATTTTGGAGAGAAAGAAGTTAGGCCTTCTCTTTGGATTATTTTATTTAATCCTCAAAAAGAGAAAAATCCTAGGAACCAGAGGTTCGCATTTGAGGAAACCTTGACCCAATGAGATGGAGGCTTCAGCAGCTGCAGGGGGAAGGGTGGAATTCCAGAATCCTCGTGGCCGCCCCAGGGAGCGCTCACTCTCCGCTCTGCCCCACCGCCACCATGTTTCCCACAGCCTGTGCCCACAGGCTCCTGGTTCTCCACTCTGTAATCCTCCACAGCCAGGAGGGAGGGTCCTCACTACATTCCTTTGTACTGTCATCAGCTACTTAAAGTGAAAAGAAACAATAGCCTCTTTCTCCGCTTTCCTGGCAGGGTGGCCCTGGACTCGCCCCCCCCCCCTCACCCCAGTCTCTGAGTGACAATCAGCGCAGCCCTTCCAGCCCAACTGCCCCAGGTGCCCTGGGCAAGTCTAGAGGAATCCTGCTACCCAGCTGTTCCCTGCAGATCAAAACTGTTCAGTGGTGTGAGTTTCTCTTTTTCCCTTCACAGTGTTCCTCAACTCTAGGCTGTCTGACACGCACTCAGCCCTTACAGGGCCCAAGGAAGCGTCTCACGACCCCTTCCACAACACACTAGGGACTCCTCTTTCCCTGCCCCATTCTCACTTGTGCTCTGAGGAAGAGGGGTCTGCCAGTGGAGGGATCTTCCTGCCCCAAGTCCCTTCTCACGCAGAGGCTGCCGATGCCTGAATCCTGAAATGATCATCGGATATCGACATCTACTACGGCCCACCGCCATTGGCACTGAGAAGGATCTTTGAGAACTGTGGGCGTGGTTCAGATCAGAGGCCTCAAAGACAAACTACTCCAGGCGGCGGTTTTCAAATAACCGTGGATCCTTTCTCTCTTCCCTCTACAAAGAGAGGGGCTCTTGACTCTGGGCTGGCCCTTAGGACTGGCTTCGACCAAAACAGCACAGGGAAGTGACCCTGGCCACCTCCTCTCCCAAGATGAACCTTAAAGGATAGGCGGTGTCCACTTTAGTGTCTCTGAGAGGCCTGTGCTCTGAAGGAACCCTGGAACTGCCCTGCTTGAGGAGGCCCAGCCAACCCTGCAGGGTGCCCCGCTGAGCCCTGCCTACATTCCGGACCCATGGAGTCAGGAGCAAGCGAATGGCTGTGATTCTAAATCATTGCATCGTGGAGTAGCTTGTGAAGCAGAAATGGGTACCTGGAAGAATGTAAGAGGACGAGGGCACCGAGGCCACAGAACAGAAGACACATGTTGTGCCTGAGCAATGGGGCCAAATGGGAAGGAAGGCTCTCTAGAGGAGGGGGACCCGATGGTTTACAGGAGGGGACGGAGTTGAATGAGCAAAAGGACAGGGTGTGAAGTGAGGCAATGCTACAAGATCCGACTTTTCCCGGGCCTCTGGGCAAATGCCATGAATGCAATTATTTCTACTACAACCACCTAGCTGCAGAGAGCAAACCCTTAACTCTGGGGTGTCAGTCTGAGTGTGGCCCAAAGTAACTAAGACGATTCCTCCAAGGTCCCATTTCATCTTTACGACTCCTATGAACTTTTCATTGCATTCCATAATTCATTCATTCGTATTCTGAATTAAAAAGCGGTTGAAATTGCCTACCAGTTAAACTACCTAGCCTCACCCTACCCCACCTTCATCAAGGCACACAGAGACTCCAGGCAGAGGGAACACAGAGTTGAGGCTTTAGTGGGCCCAGAACTCATGGGCACCCCGAACGATCCGCCTCACCTTCCTCTGAGATCCAAGACTTGGGATTTTTCTTTCAGAATGTAGTCACACATCTCCAGCAGCCAAATCCGGCCTGTGGGCTCTCCTCTCCCATTCCCAGCTTTAAGCTACCCCTAGATTCACAAGGCACCCGACCCAAGAGAGCACTTGGGATTCAGATTAAAGACCGAAGTCCCCTGACAGTCTGGTCCTTCGTCTCTGACCCAGGCTCCAGGTCAGCCTCCCACCGAGGGCCTGGAAAGCAACCGAAGGCCCTTCCCACCTATTCCAACACACTTGCATGCTCCCCAGAGTTCTTTTTTTCCTTAGATAGACAGACAATTCAAACACACACACAACTACATCCTGGGTAGATACGTTGACACTTGGAAGCAAACTAGAGGAAAGCTTTCATTATTGTTTGCCATTTGAAAATGATTATGTGGCAGGATGATGTGTATTGAAGGAGACAGGCTGCAGTTAGCCTCCCGGGGAGGGCTCCCTTCCTGGACCTGGGTGAGCCTCCACCACCTCCCAGCTCCTCCAGGGGGACTGCCTGGTGCCAGACTTGGAATCTGACCAACACAAATTAAAGGAATAAAATGCCTCTTAGGCGGCAGGCGAGACACGGGAGAGTGAGAATGCTGAGAATTTTAAAGGGATCATCACCTCAGCAGGAGACCAAAAATCAGCCTCAGAAAGAGCAGCTACCCCAGCAGATGGTCCCCTTCAGTCCAGAAGGTCTCTGGTTCTGGGTTTCTGTGAGATCCCAGACACAGTCTCTCCTGAGCCCCCACCCCCAGTCCCAGCCCGGGGCCTCTGCCGCCCCCCAAGAAACTCCCCTCTCAGTGCTATCCGGAAAGAGGGCTGAGCCTTATTTAAAATCGTGAAGCAACACTCTGTGGAAACCAAGCTAATCAACTTGCATCCAACCCGAATCTAGAGGCGGGAATAGGAAGCAATGGCTAAGCCGGCGGCGCATTAGGGTTTTTCTGTGGGGTGACCCAGACTTAGTGCTCCAGCCACACTCAGAGTCTGCAAACTGCCGCCGAACTGCTCACTTGAAAATGGTTAGCTTTATGCGATGTGAATTTCACCTCAGTTTTTACAAAAGAAAAAAAGAAGCTCTCCCGGAAAGAGTGACCCTTCTCGAATCCTACCAAGCAGCACACATTTGACTCTGGGCCTCAGTTGCCCACTCACGAAGGGGAGGCTTCGGGCCAGCAGCAGCTCCGGCATATCGGGACCCTTCCAGCTCCCCACAGGGCGCGGGCTTCCGATGACCCCCACCCCTGCCCCAGGGAGAGAGGAAAGGTCAGCATGCTGCCCGCTAGGCTAAAATTAACTGTCCCTCCGCAATCTGGACTTGGCAAGTAACTCAACTGCTCTTCTCTCCCTTCTGTGACTTCAAACGTGTCTTATGAGACTCTGGAGAGGAACCCATAAAAATGATTATAAGACGCAGGCCAAATCTGGGGAGCGATATATTTCAATCCTATAACTGTTTGTTTCCCAGCCATCAGCTAGCAGTCTCCAGTAAGTCCCTACATCAGGCAACGCACTACTTTTCTCAATATATGATTTTAGTTTTTGGACCAGCCTTGCCAATTCAAAATAGAAGGAAGAGAGGATTCTGGGAGAATTGTACCCTACAAATTTAAAAAGAAAATGATAGAGGTCCCATCTTGTACTTCAACGAGTTGATTTGATACTTAGAAAATGATCCTTTTGGCCAAAGAATATTTTTATTTTGTGTGTCTATATAAACATGCTTTTTTTTTTAGTAGAAAGCACATCACTGATGTCTAAAACCAAAAGTGGTTTTGAATGAACGAGACTTGCATTTATATCTGAAGTTCATTTGCTAACAATAGAACTGGACTTCTCGTTTGCCAACATCAATGTTGGCCTGTTTTCACCTACATTTTATAGATGTCAGAAAAAGAAACTGTTCAGTACTCAGTGGCATTCCCTGGCCTTTTTCAGCCACACTTGCTTGCATTTTTGCAGCTCCTTTAAATTCCCCTTGTCACAAAAACTAACAATAAGGTCAAGTATTTCAGTAAGAAATATTGAATTATTATTTGACTTTGACAAACAGCCAAGAGCCTACGAAAGCTAACCACGAACTGGCGAGGAGAGTGGCTTAACCGCAGGCCTCCCGGCCCTGCCTGCCTCGCCTGGGGAAGGGTTTCTGGCACTGGGGGCACAGGGAGGCTGGGGGAGGCAAGGGGAGGGCGGAGGGGCGGAATGGGAACTGGACGACTCACAGTCACGTCCAAGCTCTCGTCCCTCAGGAGTGTCCCGTTGCGCTCATTTGCTGCTGCAAAGAGCCAGCTTCGATTTTTCTTGGAGAGGGCTCCAGGCACCCTGACATCTCAGCCATGCCAACACCATGAGCCTGCCGAGCTCTCCGGATCCCCTGGCCGTGTCCCTGTCCATCAGGGCTAATTTCTATGACAACATAAACTTCACTGTGTAGCCAATAAACTCAAACCCGATGGAACTTGATGTGGCCAGGAAGGAGAATGACAAACTGGCACGATGTCAGGGCTGGAAATAGAACGCGCTTCACCAGCCAGTGGTTTGGGAGGAGGGGGAGAGATGGATTTATGTCCGTGTGCATGTGTTTTATTTGTTCTAATAACTCTAATAAAGGTTTCGTTAATCAATAAGCTGTCTGTTGCAGAGACAGAAATAAATGCAAAGTCCCTGAAGTGAGCTTCAGGTTGAATGAGAACTCACCCTCGTTTTCGCTCTAACCCACAGTGGCCAAGGGCAGGAATCCTCGGCTACCTCACCGGACCTGGGCAGGGTGCTCGGGCGAGAGAGAGAGAGAAGCCAGAGGGCTGGCTTTCAGCCGAGCAAGGAAGAATGGCCTGCAAGGAGGCAGCAGCCCCAGGAGGGGACATGAAGGACATCACAAAGCATCGCAAGGAAGGTCCTGGCCTCTGAGCAATGTATACGACTTAGGAAACAAGGTTTCAGTGGTTTCAGAAAACCTCCCTTGAAGTGCAAATACATGGACTCCTCAAAGCTGAGGGCCAAGACAGGTTCCCTGCATAAAGGAGAGGTTCACAGTGCAGGGTCGCTGGTCTGGGCTTGGGGAGAGAGGCAGAGTCCATGTGTGGTCCTTTAGGGGCGCAGTGGACTTCCAAAGGAGAGATGTGGAGGTGTGCGTGGGGAAGACCCCAAGATCCTGCTTTGAAGTTCTACTTAGGGCCGGTCACAGGCATAGGTGTCATTCAGTTCCTTGTACGTGTAAATGTCCGGAGCGTTAACATCTCCCAACCATTTTACTCAGCACACTTATCTGTTGAATAAGAGATACTTATCTAAGGCAAGACCCCCTGTGCCAAACTGTCCCTCACTATCTCCTCTTTGGGGTCCAGTGCACTTGGCAGTAGGCATGAAGCAAGCAATCAAATCAAATGTAACAACTCCCTACAGTGAAACTGGGGGGCCATTCCATGCTGTCACCGCACAACATTGTTTATATCGACGTCCTTTCTCGCTAGACATTGAGGTCTCACGTTTTTCCTTTGTGCTTTATGTTTTGATAGCACGGGTATTTCTTTCTGTTTTCACTTATTCTAATATTGGGTGTGGTTTTCTGAAGTAAGACCTGTACCCCACCGAGATTCTGATTCTGCTCACCCCACACCACAGCCACTCCAACCCTGGGAAGAATCCCTCCTGCTCGTGTGCTCAGTGGGAGGGTGATTTGGGATGCTCCAGAATAGCACTGTCTGGGAGCAGTAGCTCACTCTTCGTTTCCTCCTGGAGAGCTGTGCATGGGATCGTCACGGTGGGAGCTTTGCCTACTTCCAGGTCCTGCACTGCAGGGTGTGGGGTGGCCACTGGCTCAGCCACAGACCCAGAATGGAAAGGGATCGCTCGTCCTTGCAGAGCCGGCTCAGGGCCATCTACCTGCTTAGACCAGGAGATGCTCCCGCCTTGGGACTCCTCCACCCTGGGCTCACTTCTCTGCTATGGCACCGGCTGCACTGTGTTGTCGCCTACAAGTTTATTTTCAGACTCTGAGCAGACGGTGAGCTTCTTGAGGGTAGGGGTAAGTCTCATTCATTTTCAATTCCATCATTTCTAATAAGTATTCAATCAGTATTTTTTGAATGAGTAAAACTGCAGGCGATCCCTTAGGACCAGATGAGAGGTGGGGACTGTGAAGCAAAGAAATGACAACTGTTCTCTCAAGCAACAGATACGGTGAAGCTACAGGCCCTCCCTCCCTCCGTCTGCCCTGTAAATGGCTTAGCACTTGTGTCTGACAGTCACCTGGCCCAATAAGACGGTGCCTGTCATTAAATGGGGGTCCATTGGGTGTCGTCTGCTTGGACTGTCACCAAATACCTGTGCATCCCTTCATTGCCCCATTAACGTGGCTTCCCTCCTGCATTTTTTAAGTTGAAGTGAGATTGACTATAGGAAACTCAGATAATAAGTCTACGAAAGGTGAAATTTGGATGAAAACTCTGTCTCTGTTCAAGAGGAGCAGTCACGTATTCACTTGTTTAGGCGGCTAGGATATCACGTCCGTGAAGTCACGAGTATGGCTTCCTCCGTGTAGCCCAAAGACGAGAAAGCAGACAGAAAGGCC
Source organism: Sturnira hondurensis (assembly GCF_014824575.4). Lineage (NCBI taxonomy): Eukaryota > Metazoa > Chordata > Mammalia > Chiroptera > Phyllostomidae > Sturnira > Sturnira hondurensis. Next base: position 6,290,730 of record NW_028073511.1, on the reverse strand, counting down.
TTTGAACCTGAGCGTCTGGGGCAAGGGCGTCTCTTGTCCACCGAAGGACAAAACACAGTGCCTGGGGACAGGTGGTCCCCCCCGGAAGCAGCAGCACTGCTGCTCTTAGACCGGACGGCGCCCGTAGTCAGGCCTGGTGCACAGCTTCACGTTTTCAAGTGATTGATGTGTAAGGGGGCTTTTCCAGTGAAGCGGGCTGGGGCCTGGTGTGGAGTCGGTGTGTTGGCAATTAATTTTCATGAACATGAGAGATTGGTTACAGGGTCAGTTTGCCTAGGTTTGTAACAAGTCATAATAGGTTCATAAAAAACTAGAAAAGTAAAGAAGTGTAAGTGCTTAATAGAAAAGACAATGCAGAGCTATTACAAAGGAAGGAAACGTGTTTTCTAAATGAATAGGAACTGCTTGGAAATAGATGGCCAGGCCTTGCCTTCCCTTCCCCTGCCTACAGGGCAATCCCGAATATGTGACCTGAGCTCTCTGTGATCGAATTTCCCCGTCCTCTAAAACATGGTATTTTCGCCAATTGTGAGAAACAACGGACCTCATTCTCTCCCTTAATGCTAGGCAGGCTCTAGCTGCACCTCTTGAAACTCCGTATAACTTGCTCTGGCTGGGTAGCTCAGTTGGTTAGAGCATCATCCCAATATGCATAGGTTGTGGGTTCGATCCCCAGTCAGGACACATACAAGAATCAATGAATGAATATATATACAGTGAACAACAAATCAATGTTTCTCTCTCTCTCTCAAATCAACTTTAAAAAAAACTTTCTACAATTTCTCCCTTCTAAAAGCTGCTCCAAATCTATAGGTGCAAATTACCTCATGGACCCCTAACATGCCATCTGGAAGGTAACGTACTGTTGTTCACACTAAAGGAGAACATCAAGACAGGGTAAGCGGCTTGTTCGAGGTCACACATATAGTTACTAGGGGCTAAGGATCTGGAACCCAGATCTTTGTGTCCCTTTCTGCTTCCCCCATTCAGTGCACTGCTCACCCCTCCAAGTCCCAAACGCAGAGTCGGCTGCATGGCTGTGACAACATGGAAGAGCAGATGTCACCCCTTTGGGTGTATGGAAATCACCCACTTTCCAAATACCAAGTCTCCCAAACATCACGGCGAAATGAAAGGCTATATAGACTGCCAACCACCTTACAAATACTTCAGTGACTGAGGAAACGAGAAATGGGAAATGAAATTGGCTACAGGCAGAAATCAAAGTGTATCTTAATTCTCTCTAGAAACGAATTGCTAACTTTTTAACCTCTGTTTTTGGCAATTGGAAGCATTCATGAATTTGCTTAAATGAAGAATGACATGACAAAGAGCTATTATTGGGATGGATTAAGTTGAACAGAGATGCGTTCCAATGTGTTTTTTAACGGTGGCCAGCCTTCCAGTGCATTTTTCTGCCTATTGCAAATGTTCAATAAATATTCAGAGGAAGAAAGAAAGGAGGATAACAGGGTGAGAGAGTGGTCATTTTGGTTCTCTGAGATTTCAGCAAAATGGAATATTAATCCCATGTAGGACAGTGTCTTTAGGAAAGTGTCTATAAAGTTCTTTAAGATGCATGAGCAGAAGCCTGCCTGTTCAGTTAGGGAGTTAAGTGATTTAGGTCAGAGTTAAGTGCCCATTCCCGGGTTTCTCCAGGCCCATGCACAAGTGTGCAAAGCCTTGCACAATCCAGGTTTCCCCAGGTCTTGGGGCTCCCCAGTCAGCTCTCTCCACTGTATAGCACTGTCCCTTAGAGATGTCGGTGCAGTAATGGGGGTTCTGGGAGCTGCCCTTCTGGTCAGGGGCGAGAAGGACCCCAGAACCACTTCTGCAAAGGTATGAGTTGAAGCTGACACACACTTACTTCTTGGCTTGGCTCTTTCTCTTGTTAGATGAGCCCCATGCTGCCAAATTAGGTTCAACAACACATTTGCCAGTAGCAACGCAGTCACTGAGCGCAACACACCTGAAACAGCAAAAAGCTCGGGAGAGATCATGAACTGGGGATTGAGGTCGGGGCGAGGTCAACCTGTGAATGTGTCAATGTGCTTTGTATTTATGGCTTATGTGATGTGATAGCTCTGAATTCCTTCAGGGAAGAAGCCCATGATAAGCCAAATGCCAAACTTAGCCTTGATGTTGAGTAGAAAAATAGCTTATAAAACATACATAAAAATACTACTTTCAAAGAGCAATGCTTTTTAAAATGTTAAAATAGTATTTTTTGAAAAACCATTCTACTTGGGGCTCCAGGTCTATGCTTTTTAGCAATAATCATCTTAATTATTTTGAGTAGTAATAAATGCAATCTGTTTTATACCTGTGATATCCTGGACACTTGCTAGGCATACTCCTACCTCATTAACTCATCTACTTCTCATAACCTCCATTATAGAGATAATACAGCCAACTGAGCCCAAATCTTTAGCTTAGGAACATAGTGTTTGAGATCAGGTAGATCCAAGCCTGAGTTTCAATAGCTGGGTAACCTTGGCCAAGTCTGAACCTCAGTTTCCTTATCAGTAAAATGGGGAGAAAACTAGCGCTAACTTCTTCGTAGATTGCTTGGAAGATTAAGATAAGGCACCTGAAACACTAAGCAAGGAGTCAGACACAAAGTCAAATGTGCAATAAAAGTTAAATAGTATGAAATACTGTTTGGCCCTGGCTGGTGTGGCTCTGTGGATTGAGTGTTGGCATGGGAACCAAAGGGTCGCCAGTTCGATCTTAATCAGGGCACATGCCTGGGTTTCGGGCCAGGTCCCCAACTGGGGGTGTGCGAGAGGCAACCACGCATTGATGTTTCTCTCCCTCCCTTCCCCTCTTTCTAAGAATAAATAAGTTAAATCTTTTTTTAAGAAAATCAAAATAAGTATTATTATTTGATCATGCTAGCAGTACCAAATATGACTTCCCCCAAAGGAAATTAAAATGGCCTTCAGAGCCTTCCTAAGGCAGGGAGGAAGAAAATCATCTTTGGTCCCCATTCCTTTTTCCCCAGGATGTTCAGTCTGGTGAGGTCAAGTCCAAGTGAACTTCAAGGGCAGCTACATAGGAAGAAAAGAGTGAGAAGAGGGTAGCTAGCGTACCCGTGTGCCTTGCAGGGGAGGAGCGGCAATTAGGAAAGGAATTATGAGGGCTTATGGGGATGGCGTGAAGTGGAAAGGTAACACGGGGGAATTTGGGGAGCCTCCCTACGTATTGCCAGCACCCATCCCTTCTGTCTCACTCTCCTGCCAGCCTGAGGAGCAAAGTTCCAGGGCGACACTGTCAGAGAGCCAGGTCCGTGTGTACCCCTCTCACAGGGCACCCTGCTCTCTGGGAAGCAACTTCCGGATGGCGTTTTGAGTTGGCTGGAGCCTGCGACCCTGGCCACCCTCTGTTCTGGTCATCCCGGCCCCCTAGAGCCCCAGGGGGGCTTGGGCAGCTCCCGGGGAAAGAAGAAAGCTGCACCTCGCATGTGTGGCATGCCCCACAGCACAATAATAGCTGAGAGAGATTTGATGGACTCTGACAGGGGGAAGAAGGGAGTGAAAAAGACGGAACAAAGATGCCATTTTAAAATTATTGGCTCACGTTCAAGATTTCACTATTTTCTATGGCAAGGAGTGAGTACAAAAATTCCTCCTACTGATGGGTATTTTTCTGGTTATTGAAAGCCAAGGGGTGCGGGGCTTCTGACTTTCCCTCTCAGGGAACTGGTGAGCCCAGCCTGTGGGTAAGGTGGGAAAGGTCTGCCTGGCGAAGGCAGAGGCTCCCAGGCCCTCAGCCAGCAGCTCGGATGAGGAACGGGTGCCGCAGCACACACTGTGTTTTCAGCTCCGATCCTGTGATCTCCCTGCCAAACAGGGGTTTACAAAGCAAAAACCTCCAGAGAATTCTCATACTTTCTGGCTTATTCTCCTAGTGTCTGTCTTAACAGGAATCAGCTGTTTGCCTTCTCACTTATACAGCATGTTGCCGGGGAGAATTCAGCATCTGGTCTGGCTATTATTAAAAACAAGAACATCCTGCTCTGTTGGGAGAACAGCACCACTAGCAAGAAAAGGACCGAGACCATTTGCATCCAGGACTCCAGAGATGTGTTTCCAGTCAATATCTGCTTGCCCCCCTCCCCCCATGGTGTTCATTTTAACATTTCCTGGTGCTTCCATCATTTGCACCGTGGTCTCCTTTTTCTGAAACAGAGAGACAGAGCGTGGGGGTTTTTTGCCTTTCACTGGGAGGCTGGAATCACTGTAGTTGTTCAAACGCTGGCCCACTCCCGCAGTGTGATAAAGTTGAACTACCAGAGGAATTTTTTTTTTAATTTTACAACTGCGGAAATGAAAAAGTAAACAAGACCGGGACTACATCAGTATTTAGGCTCCAGCTTTTTGTTGTTGTTTTTGTCTTTTTCTTTTTTAAGCCTTGGACTAGGGGCCTGAAGGAACCATATAATATGAAAAACACTGAGAGCTTTTATTAGCCAATAAAAAAATCTCAGTTCCTATTAACCACTTAATTCCTTGCTAGGGTTTCACACTTGCTTCCTCCTTGCATTCTTTTCTCCCTCTCATGCCCACGAGGAAGGAAAGTTGGTCCTCAGCCTTTCCCTGCACAACCTGAGTTCACAGTGTGTGTTCCAGAAGTTGCAGCGGAGAACTGTACTCAGTAACGTTCTCTGCATTTCTCATCTGTGAAACCACTATTAAGAGATCTCAGTAAGGAGTCAGATTTTCTACGCCCCCAACCCCACACACAGAAAGACTTTTTCAAGTCACTGCTACACAGGAGAAAGGGCGCTGTGACTTTCAAGATTTAGATATGAAGTGACTTGTTAGAGAAGACAGAACCGAGCCGAGGCCTTGCTAGAAGAGGCAGCGATGCCACAGAAGGCGCCTCTCATTTGGGAGAAGAATAAAGAGAAACTCACAGGGAAACAGAAAGTGAAACTGGTCAGCGTTGTTGAGCAGTCAGAGATGGATGGAGTTATAAAAAAATAAATGACCTAATTTTAAAAGGAAAGGATGTCAAAGGAGATTTAGAACATTGTTATTAAATCCCACACCACTGTGCATGTCATGTGGTTTTGTTGTTTGCTTTTGGCTGTTTTTTAATTATAAATTTGCACAGCAACATCAATCCGTCATCCAATTGGGTTTCAGAGACTGGTACCCCCATCTCTGAAACTTCCCCCTAAGCCTACACTGCACCTCACTTTCCACATCCGGGCGAATTCTAGTCCTTTGAGTTCTCAAGAGAAATGTCCTCGGCCTAAGGTGTAGAGGGCCACGTGAGGCCTGGGTGCAATTTTCTGTCCTGTCTCACTTCCTGTTGCAGGGACTAGACTACTTATGTGGAAGAACTTTAGCATCTTGCTGTAAAGTCTTGTTTTCTTTATAAGAACGGCAGGTGGCGGGGGGCAGGGGGAGTGGATTATTTCCTTTCTGTTGTTGGCTGTGGAGTGGGGCAGAATGACCTGGGGTGAAGATAGTGGTCAAGGAGTTGCATCTGCAATGCTAAAACATAAAGCAGGTTTTCCAGAAAACCCCAGACATTATTGCAACAGGATAATGGGACAACAAATTAGAGTAAGTTTTAGTAAAGGTTAAGTGGGTTTCCAGAAACTTGATCCTTCTGCTTTCCAACTGGTTGAGCATGTCTGAACAGCAGGGCTGGCTGAGTCACAGAAAGCCTTTGAATAAAAGCTTTACAAAAATTAATAATAACCCCTTTGTAAATGTCAGTTTCACTGCGCTGCTGACACCTCCGGAGTGGCCAGTGTCCCCAGTCCCCTCTAAACAATCTACCCGAAGCAGAGTAATTGCTTTTTCACCACTTGTGGGGTGAGGTGGTGTGTTTTTGTTTGTTTGCTTTCTGTTTTGTGTGTGTTTTTTGTTGTTCTGTTTGTTTGCAGAATTTGCAGGAATGACAAACACCTGAGGCAAACAAATGCTCCCTGTGTGTGTGTGCCCAGCGAACTCGTCTGTCCCTGAATGTCTCCTCGGGCACCTCTGCGTCTCCCATCCTCCTGCCACCCTTAAGGCGTGTACGCATGCATGCCTGTACGCACGCACAGATACACTTCCCTTGGTGTGTATTACCCTCAGCACCTATGGTAGATCCTTTTCTTTGCTCAATTTTGATTCATAAGGATGTCATGAACCATGACACTTTTTTTTTAAACCTCATTTCCAAGGCCTCCTGATTGAATGGCTACGGATGGAAAATGCTGGAAAGTCACAACGAGTGCACAGGAATAGTGGCCAGGAGGAGGGAGATCCCCATGCTTTTGCTCACGGCTCATCATTTAAACAGAGAGCGTCAGCTATCCATGTACTGGCCTTCCTTAAGCACCTTTTCCAGGCCCAACAAAGCAGCCAATGAAGGAAGAGCAGAGGTGGGTGGAAAACAAATCGGAGGAGCCGGAGCCGGTGGGCCCGGTCCTAGTGCGCAGGCTGGCTGTCAACACCTGCACGTCCTCTGCACCAATCCCACTGCAGGAGCCCTCCCCAGCCCCTTAGTTCTGCCTCCAGGAGCAAATGAGTGAGTTTGCCTGGGATCTCACGGGTGAGCTGGCCCATGCTTGCTGAAACTGTGGCGGCCAGTTGAGTTGTTCCCAGAAAAATGTAGTGACTAGGAGTCTTTTCATAAGCCTCCTACCTTTTTAGATGCTCCCAAGCCTTTGTGTCCTAGGACTGCTCTCCAAAATGATTTTCAAATAATTGGGACAGAGAGGCCAGTTGACAGGATTGCCTGTTTACCTAACAATCTACATAGGGTTGTTTTGCTTAAGTCGGACACCAGTACCTCTATTTCTGCTATGAGTCTTCATTGTGCCATTATTGTTAACTGCTCGTTTCCACAGGGAATGAAACATAAACCCACGAAGCTCTGCAGGGCCTGCTCTCACTGACTGTGAATGAGGGCTCCCCCACCTCCTCCCTTGCCTTTTCAGGCTGTTTTCAAATCCCATAAATATAAACACGTGGCTCTTCAGCCGCATCTGTAGATAATAACTTCAGGGGGCTTCCTGTTTACATGGCAATACCCATCTCCCAGCCAAATAAACTGTGACAGAGAGCTGAGGTGTTTATTGGGCCAGCCTCGGCTGGGACTGAGTTAACAGGAAACACCTACTCTGGAAGAAATGTCTGACGATTAAATATTTGGGGGGCAGGGGACACGAGGGGTCAAAAGCAGTACAGAAATTGCTTTCTTCTTCCGCCTGTCGTTTCCAGTAAGAAGCAGCAGCACCATGATAAACATGGCCAAGCAACCCAAGCCCGATGAGCTCACAGCTGTGCTGTTCACCGGCCACACAGCCGTGCCGTGGGGAGGAGGGGAGACAGCAGGGGGCGAACCTAAGAGCCTCCCTCACAGCATAGCCCAGCCTCAGGGTGCCGTCAGGTGATGGGAGGGAAAGGCCGATGCACACCCATCACTGGGAAGTCCCTTGTCTTCTGCCTGGCTGCCGATGTCTTAGTGAACGGTCTTTCTGTGCACCAGATCTGTCCATAAGGCCTGGCCTATGAATTCAGAGAGAGCCTCTCGCCCCTGGGTTCTCAACTTGGGGGACATGGGAGGCGTTTCCTGCCAGGGGACATTTGGCAAGGTCTGGAGACATTTTTCTTTGTCAGGGCTGGGGCTGTGCTGTTGGGATCTACCAGGTAAAAGCCAGGGATGCTACTAAACCCTACGGTGCACAGGACAGCCCTCCTTACCCCGCACCGAAGAATCATCCAGCCAGCGCACATCAACAGTGCCAAGGTCTAGCCCAATGCCTTTCATAAACCAAGAAACTGAGACCCAGAGGGGTAAAGTGACTCATCCTAAGCCATGCTGCTGGACAGAGCTGGAGTGGGAAAGAATGCCACTGTGCCCACCTTCCAGGGGATGCCTTTTAAAGTCACACAGATGTTTAATTTCAATGGATAAACAAGTATACATACATCCTCAAAGAGTTGCAAACAATTTCTCTGGCCTCAGTTCACTCAAGTGCTTTTAGGATGTCTCCTAGTCGTAGAAATGAGCTGCTTCCAGGATTCTCAGGAAACAGTGCCAGAGGGGTCAGAATGAGCGGACCTTGTTGAAGGAGGCCTCTAACTCGAGTGTGATGTGGGCCACTGGCAGGTTGCTGAGCTTCCTGGTCCCTCCTTCAGAGCCGTGGTGAGCCAAGGCCTACAGACAGCGCAGGACACAGAGAAGGCCGCCACGCTTTCCAGGCCCTCAACCTCGTCACTGGGGAGGGACTTCCCAAAAACAAGCAATGGCCCAGGAAAAAAATCAGAAAACTATACTTCCACTCACTAATAGAATTTTTCTGAGGCTAGAGCTCTCCAGGCCAAAATCCACTGTCACTCATCCTCAGCTTGGTTGACTTTCTTTTCAAGAACCCAAAAGAGACATGGGAAGGACAACAGAGTGAGTACCTGCTATGGCTGGGCCGCCTGAGGCCTTCTGACGACAGCCAGGGGCTGGCTTGTCGGACCTTGTTTGTGGGCCCAGAGAGGAAAATTGGGTAACTGTTGAGGCTGAGGTCTTTACATCCTGACCAGTCCCAAGGCCCAGAAGGGGGCTTTCCCTGGGGTGGGGCGGGGCGAGCGTTCCTGCCTTCAGACACAGGCCGATGAGGAAGTGAGTTCACTGCTAGATAGTCTGCCCACCCTCTCTAGGAGCAGGACAGAACAAGAACCCAGTGCTTACCAAGATTTTCTCCCTCACACCAGCAATACAGGGTCTCTGCTCTCACTCAGCCCTGGCACGACCTATGGCCAGAAAGTGCCCGGGGGAGGCAGCAGTGGGCGTCAGATTAGAGAAGAAGCCGCGAATGAGAAAAGACCCAATGTACACACATAACAAAACCAAAAAAAGCCATTTTATTGAAAATTAAATTCAAACTTCAAATTAATATTACAATCATGAGAAAAATGCCAAATAATTCAATTTACAGTTGCAACATACAATACAAATAGTCCCTTTGAAGTTGAGAGTAAACTCGCCCACAATCATGACCTGTGGCACAAAGCAGAGTTTGTACAATATGTGCATGGAAAGCAAATCTTGGGCAACAGCAATTGGAAAAATAAAAATGAAAAGCTTGTATTTACACAAAATGCTACAAATATTTTTGTTCCACAGAAATCTAAGAATGGTAAAGCATATCCAAAAAATGGAATTTTATTCAGAATACCTAAGAAATTACTGTAAGTTATGGTTTTGGCTGATATATTTCAAAGTACTGCAGTAAAAAGCAAACAGTTATTTGTAAACATGAAGTAAACAAACATCTAAAAAATTCTCACATAGAAAATATTTTTAAATGAATTATCTTTTTAAGGATAACAAATTCAATGTTTAGAAGAGCTGTCTTTTATTTATTTCATTTATTATCGTTCTTTTGGATATCAAAGATAGAATTATTGTTTCTGCCAATGCTTTGTGTTTCCATGTATTGACCGAGATTCTGGGGTCTGTCCCTCTCCTGGGAATGGAGGGCGCCCTTTTAGCCAGCAGGCAAATCTTCTCCCCTCTGAATTTGCAACGTGTGGTCACTAACCACGTGGATTCCTCCGCTCACTTTTGAAAGGCTCTGGTGGGGTAAAGACAGTTGAAAGGGCAAACAATCTAATCTGCTGAGTCTCCCAGTTCCGGGCTGGGCGTCACCTCACTAATCTAAAGCCAAAGCTGCGGTACCTGTTCTAGAACTCTCCGACAGAGGGTAACGCTTGTGAGACAACTGGGACAGATTTTTTTAAAAAGTGACTGTTGGTCACACTGTAAACTCCAGCGATGCTGACACTACAAAAAGGAAGAACCCTGCTCCTCAACCCGAGGGGAATGGAGTGGTGGCCGGTACGGGGTTCCAGAGCAGAGGTAAAACTTTGCTTTGGTCTTGGAATCTCAAATCATCCACATGACCCAGTGCAAATTAAGGGTTCAGTAAAAAAAAAAAAAAAAAAAGGAAAAATTTAACCCCCAGGCCAAAAAAGGGCAGAATTTCATCTAAAAATGTGAATTACCCCACTGGAGTGGTTGGACAAGGGTGGAAGGATGANAAAAAAAAAAAAAAAAAAAAAAGGAAAAATTTAACCCCCAGGCCAAAAAAGGGCAGAATTTCATCTAAAAATGTGAATTACCCCACTGGAGTGGTTGGACAAGGGTGGAAGGATGAAGTGCTTGAATTTTTCCCAAGAAAAAAAATTTCTTAAGTGTTTCTGGGTTGCTGCCTGCAGCCACTATAATAACATTTCAACACAAAAGCATCCCTAAGGTCACTTAGCATGTGTACTGTAAACTTAAAAAAGCCCTCTTAACATTAGAAAATAATGTACAAATATAGTACCTTTTTTTTTATTAAATAGGGTACAGCTGGCACTGGCGGTAACATTTTTATGTCAATTAATTAAAAATGAAATGTGTAACCAGACACTGGCTTCTTTAAGTGCTGCTGAAACAAACACACACATTTTACACTCACAAATAAGTGGACAGTGGCAAGCTTCAAGCTGCCACACACAAACAATAAATAGGATCAATTACTACTTCCATCTTACTTAAGGAATAAGAAAGTGGCTTCTTTATCCAAGCATACTTGGTATACCACCTTTAGAAGGCAAAGTGTTCTGTTTTGGTTTGGCTTCCCCTCCGTTTTCGGTATGAGGAGTCAAGATGGATTCCAAGGAGGACTCCCAGGCCAGAAGACAGGGCCGACAGCCCCACAGGCTGCCTGCCACACTGGCAGCTCAGAAGGTGCCAGCCTGAGCATTGCCAGAGAGAGCCAGGGGCCTCTGGGGGCTGGAAGCAAATCTCTACTAACAGGGGCACAGAATTCAAACAGGGGGGCCCTGACCTGTGGGGGAGGAGGGCAGGGATTTTCCTGGAGTTGTCATTAAGTGATCCTGGCCTGGATTAAGGATTCACACTCGAGAATTTGCCGTGTGGCTGCCAGGAGTGGTCAAAGTGCGTCCCACAGGAGGGCTTCAGCTCAAAGTCCTAGACAGTAGTAGACACCAAACTCCACTGAGCTTTGCCTCCCCCGTGCCTTCCACCGTGAGAACTACAGCTGTCTAAGGCTGCACACGGGACCCCACGGGTTGCATGGCCTCTCAGATCAGTTAGCTACCTGCTGGAACTGGCTCGATACTCCAGATGGCCCTGCCCCCCATAAGACAAAGACTGACATCTGCTCCTCTGAATGCAAATTCTGTGGAGAGCTGCCCAGGGGCCCTTGAGTAGGCCTGGGTTCCCCTGATCTGTGTTTGATAAGGCGGTTGGTCAAGACTCTGGTGCAACTTTGCTTTCCTGTCCTGTGTGTGCCACCATGGGCCCTGGGGCCACACGTGTGGCTTCAGGCTCACTTCGTCTTCGCTATGAAGCCTGGCGATTCCGAGCTCTGCCTTAACTGTGAAACCACAGAACACTTTTCTGCAGTTCAGTGATTCTCTTGTGCTTGTCTTTTTAACGTGACAAGAGTCATCGTTCTTTGGAAGAAATAAGAAAACCACATCACTCCAGCATTTCATGCTGGTTAAGGGCAACATAAGTGATAAAGGGCTAAGAGTTGTGTTTTAAATCCCTAATTATTGCTTTAAAGGCAAAGCTGTGTTAGAGGCAATCGAAGATCTGAAAAGAACTAACATAACATTTCCTTCATACGTCACAAAAACAAGCTACATCTAAAATATTTGGAGATGGAAGTACTTTCAAAAATCACATTGTGCCTGGATGAACTGAAATTGCTTAGCAATATCTCAGGTACGGCTCTAGCCCACTGAAGAAATTTGTTCTTTCATAAAAAAGCACTTTTAGAGACCGAAGTCAACACATCGATACACTAAGAAATGTTTCAAGGGTCCAAATGTCATTAAATAATTATAAATATATCTTTAAAGTTATATGACCATTCACTTAGCAAGTTACCTCAGATTTTACACATATTCATAATTTAAAAAAAAAGAAAACAATAACACACAGCCAAACACAAACACTATCTATACCATTATGGCTATAAGAAGGTATTGCCATTTTCAGTTTTGCATAAAAGGAGGAGAGGGGTTTCAGGATGGTATTTGTTTTTTGGTTAAATGGGAAAGGGGTGGGGAGCATAAAAAAGGAAAATAAAATAACCTTTCCTGATCAGTATATTTGAAGTCACTTTCTTAAAGTAGGAAAAAAAACCTGAACCGAACAGTTCGAATGAGTCCTCACGGCAGGCGTGGGAGCCAAGTTCGGAACAGGCGCACTGCAGTGGAGGCACCACTCCACCTCGGTCCCCTGAACGGGCACCGCGACCGCTGGGTCAGCCGGTCTGCAGAGCGCACGGCCCACGTGCAGCTGCGACCGTGAGGACGTGAGGTTTCAGAGCACAGAGAGGAAGCAGCTTTGCTCTTCTTCCTCCTGAACCTGGAGTCCACCTTCCCGAATTGGCATATGAACAGGTTATTTATAACAGACCAAAACATCAGCGACAAAAATACCTTTTTCCTCTGTCTGTAAAAGGACACTTCTTTTTCTATTTAAAGAAAAATAGAAACCAATCTGAAACCTGATTATGATTCTCTCTCGGGCCTTTTGCTTCTCGATAGCTACCCTCGTATGGTTGCAAGAGCGTGACTGAATGAGTGAGTGAAAAATCTTCTAAGAAATAGGCACTTTGTAGATAGCTAATTGATATACATATATACGCACTCTCTCTCTCTATATGTATATATTGATACATTTGGGACGTGGCTCCCAGATACCGCTGGGCCACTGCTGAGGAATTTCAATAAGGTCGCCAGACAGATTCATCCATTCTGCCACTAGAATTCAAAACGGTGGGGGAACTGCTGTGGCTTCCATCAGCGTCAACACCATCATTCTGGTTAGGCAAATTTGGGTTTAATAGCGGGCTGCCATTCGAGGTGGTGGTGCATGGCGGAAGCATTCTGGAAGGAGACCGGTCTCCCCCCGGCACCATGGGGAACTGATAGGATCCCGACGAAGTGCCGTAGTAGAGATATGGAGTGCTGCTGGTCTGGAAGGGTCCGCTCTGGCTTTGGGAAGAGCCGGGGTAGGGTGGTGGCAGGTAGGTGTGGTAGTGAGTGGTGGCGGACATGCCGAGGGACATGCCTGAGGTGACTGGCGGGGTGTAAGTAAAGGTGGCCGGGTAGTGCATTCGTGGGTTGGAGAAGCGGCTCTCAGTGAGGGACGGAATGCTTGGGAACTGCCTGGGGTCTGAAAAAGGGCCCAGCTCTGAAGCACCTAAAAATTGTAACAGAAGATGGGGAAAAATCTGTAAATATCAGTTAAAATAATGATCGAATTTTTACAAGAAAAAAGAAAACTTTAGCTTCCCCAAAAGGAATAGCAAGCCACAAACAGATCTTCAAATGCACCAATCACTACACAGTCTTTTTTTTCCCCCCTCACGTCACAGTCTTAGCGGCAGGTATCCTTCAGATCTTCCCACCCGCAGAGAATCCCAAAGGGCTTGAAAAACCCGAAGGTGTGCTAGGTCATACGTGGAAACCAACCCAACACTCTTATCATATAGATTCACTCACCAGAGTTTAAGAATGAATCCTCATTGATTTTTTTCTCTCTTTCTGTTTCTCATTGCACCTCAGATATTTGAAAGTGACATTTTAACTAAGGTGGACTATTTCATTTTCTCAACCAAATATAAAGAAATTTCAAAATGATCACTTTTGTTATTGGGCCTCTTGGCAGGTCCCCCTTTATCAATGACGGAACATTAGAAAGATACCCTAGCATGGTACCCTAGTATGTTCCAATCACTGCTTTACAAGTCTTGACGTAATTTAAAATCTTGTTTTATTCTTCATCTTGGTAACAGATTTCAAATTAAAAAAATCAAACCAGACTGAAGACGAAGATTGCTTACCTACATTACTTATCTGGGGGCCTATCAGGAGAGTGAAGCCCTTAGAGATTCTCCTGAGGGTCACAAACAAAACAGGTAGGTTTTAAAAGCACTGGGCGGGGTGAGGGCACTTAGTACCTAGAACTCACTGCATTGCAAGCCTGGATAGCAGACACAGGACCAGATTCAGGCCGGTGCTGACAGCTGCTTTTGTGAAAGGCTCTCTGTGCAGTGCAGGTGTGAGAAGGGCACCTCACCACCCGTTTACTTGGCCCCTGGACCACACCCTACAGGATTCGTCTCAGGCCAAACAGGTAACGTGGAGGCAAAGATGGTTTCCCCCTGAAATGTGAAGTCCTTTAGCTTCTAAAGCCAACAGTATGCTTTCTAGATAGATATTTCTGGTGCTTAACTTATGAAACCACAGTTATAAACCACTTCACGTGGAAATTAGTTTTCAAAGACTGGGTTATGATTTTCTAAAATTAACAAAACTGTGACAGGCTCTTTTGTAATACCAATGTTCTTAAGATTTTGGCTGCATCTAAAAATCTTCCAATTCTTTGGGTCTCACCATCTATTTGCTTTTCAGATAGCTTTTGTCTGTAAGGGGAAGGACTGGGTAATCCTCAAAGGCCTTGGTGAGCAGGTGCTTCTTCAGTCCCATTTTTATTTAGCACTTGTTCTTAGATGCTACTATACCGATTGAAGGCATAGCCCACCTACTCTTCTTTAAAAGGTGCTGACTGAGAGAATTGTTACTTTTTGTTAAAATGCACACTGCCTATAATCTTTATACAAAGCCAGGGCTAAGTGCCAGGATGCACATTTGTAATAAGAAGGGACTACTTAAAAGCAGTGTGTAGTTAACAAAAGTCGTTCCCACCAATAGGACAGTAGCAATCAGACAGCCCCACCCGGCCCGGCCCAGCAATGGTTAAAAGTCTCACCTGCCTGGCTCTTCTTACTGAGAGTGGAAGGCCAAAGGCAGAAGTCAGAGGTGGCAGTGTCATCATCTGTAAAATGAGGGGGATGAGCTCTAAGTTCCCTTCCAGCTCTAAGTTCTACCACCGTGAATTCCAAGATAGAAGGAGAAGCAACAGACTCAGGGGAGGGCGAGGCAGAGAAGTTCCCACCCCCTAGTTAGTCCTTTCCCGGAATCCACAGGCCCAGAAACGGAGGGTAAAAAGCTAGCGAGCGGCTTCGACTACCAGAAAAGCAAACACTTTCGAGATGACAAACCAAAAGTAACAGAGTCTGGGCAGTGACGCTCTGCTTTTTACAAACTCTTCCATCCTCAACTGGCCTCGACCTAACCCCTCCCAAACACAAAACTGACAAGCTCAAGTGTAAAAATCTAGAGGCAGTGATTATGACAGGACAGCAAATGGGAACAGACTAGATGTAACGTCTCCCCGCCCCGTGCGTGTGCATTGCCTTACGGGGACAGGCACAGTACAGAGGCCACAGATGTTCCCCAGCCAGACTTCTCATTGCCGCACATCTAGGTGAACTTGAGTTGGCAGAGCTAATAGTTAGAGGCGGGCCATTTCTGTACACATTAAGTTCAATGCTCAGATCATGTGAAAGAAACCAGAATAATGTGAGCAATTTCAAACAGAAAGAAGTCACACTTAAAACGTGAATGTTTGCCCCCCACAGGAGCAAAGCGCTCACTCAGATAGGCTTGCCAACGTAAAAAACGCTTCTCGTGGGTATTTGTACTTAAAATATACTGTAGTCATAATTAAAATTCCATGTGGTTTCCCTTATTTTTGAGGCAGAAGCCTCATTAAAACCCTTTATGTGGGGCCCTGCCAGTAAACTCCACTATGGTTTTGAATTGATCCCTCCACCTTCTCTATTTTACCTGATACATTTTGTTCATGTTTTTATTATCCATAACACGCCGGGACCACTGTACCTTTTTTACTTTATGGATGTCAGCTAAGGCAAATTGACATTCATTTTTCAATTAATGAGCTCTGGTTGTGGTTTATAGAAAACAATGCAACAATTCCATGAGGTTTACCGAATTTTGACCAACCATTTTTGGTCATTTGAGACTGTAATGTCTTGAGGAGTAACTCCATCTGGGCAAGAGAGCTAGCTAATGCGAACATTAAAGAAATCACACGGTAATTTTTATAACTTACAAAATATAGAATTTTCTGGAATTTGCTTAGTCATTTTGCATTAACGAGAAATGTTTCTGAAACATACTGCAATGTGTTCTGTAGGAAGAATATCAACAACATGCTACAGGCCCCCACGAGGCCCCTTACACCAGCGACTTTCGACGGGTGTGCAATGGCGGGCACACCCGCACGCGCTGCAGGAACTTTTAGAACCTGCAACACCTGACTATCTAGTTGGGGCACTGACCTCTCTTCCTTTAGACTGTCAAATTTTTTTAAAAAATGGCAATAGCCAACATAACAATAGCCATCTGGTGTGAATGAATCAAAATTATACCTATTTTTTGGTCAGATAGGCAAAAAAGACAACTTTTTTGGTGTGGTGTGCCACAGAACTTGAGTAATTAGTTTACATGTGCCGTGAGATAAAAAAGGTTAAAAATCACTGCTTTATGTGACGACCTCTGACACAGAAATGGGAAGAACATAAACCCCTTCCTCAGCTTCAGTTTATTTATATGAACTGTTATAGAAACAAATGATATAGTTAAATTTTATTGAATAGGGTGGTATCTAATACTTTTCTAATTTCTGTTTTGTACAACTCAGGTTTTCTTTCAGACTGCTTTCTTGGGTTATTTTGACATTGCATCCTAAGTTATTCATTCCTGTGTCACTAGCCACATCACAACCACAAATTAAAAGACAGGCCTAGGTATTATAGCAACTAAAGTAAAGAAAATGTAATATCTATTTACTAAAAGGGTCGAGATGAAAGCCTGGAGGATTTGAAAAGTACTATCACCCCAATCTAATTTTATAAATGCAAAACCCAAGCTAAGTACCTGCCCCAGTGATGTGCCTTGGAGTGTCCATGCTCCCCCGAGACCATCTGAAACTCCTGCCTACAACCCACGGATGAAACAAACCCAGCACTGCCAGAAGCTCCTCGAAGCCCGGGACAGCCACAGTGCATCTTCCCGACGGGCTGGTTTTACTCAACTTGGAGGCGGGGTACACGGTACAACAAACACGGGTGTGATATAGAGTAAATGCAACACTTGGGTGAATTTTTAGACAAAAAATGACTATCAAAATGTTGCACTTGTAAAGCTTTGGGCTATGCTTCCAGATCCCCTAAGGCGCCCACTTGCCATCCCTCTGCTGGAAAAACCCAAACCCCTCATCTCCTGTTCAGACAATCCTAATCTAGCCTGTTAATAAACAGGAAAGCTGAGTTCCAGAGAAGCGGTGCCATTTACTCCACAGAATCAGACAGCTTAAGAGAGTTTGGACCACAAACTAGACAGACCTCTTTGACTTCTGACCTTCTGACCTCTACGCAATCTTAGTTACCTTGAAGGAATTTGGTTGACACAACGACAGATTATATATATATATCCTGCCTTAAAAGTCTATTTGCCTAAGTAAATTGGCCTAAAAATATTTCAGTAGGCTCTGCTGGTGCCTACATGTTGCCCCAATGAGAGTTACTGTCTTTGGGATACTATTAAGAACTCTTTGAGGCCTTGTTGTTGATCTAACCTACTAAATAGTGAGCAATTAGTTCAGTTGCTCATGACACAATGTAAATGAGACCAAGGTCAAGGGTTTGATTCCCTTAGGACCTGCCAGTTTCCTACAGATGCATTTCATTCCAGACCTCCTATCTGCACCCCTGGCTGTAGTCACGCAGCTTGCAAATGAACACAGTGGTCACAAATGCAGGTGCCAAAATCCTGCTCATTAATACAGCAGCAGCAGCAGCAGCAGCAGCAGCAGCAAAAGCCTTTCACAGCCTCATATACATGAGGAAGAACATATTAACAAAATGCCCATG
This sequence comes from Sturnira hondurensis, assembly GCF_014824575.4. NCBI lineage: Eukaryota > Metazoa > Chordata > Mammalia > Chiroptera > Phyllostomidae > Sturnira > Sturnira hondurensis. The sequence goes on along the minus strand of NW_028073511.1, from coordinate 6,272,900 downwards.
AAGCGCAAATATAAAGAAAATCAATGTTAAAAGAAAAATAATCTTGTCCCTCACACCCAGGTCTACGGGGAAGAAGGAAAGTGGCCTCTCTTTACCCACTCAGGTTTCTTGGGTCTTCGAAGCAAGAAAATGTGGTAGAAAGAACTGAAACCAAGATAGTTAAAAGTAAAAGAGAACCCCTGCCCTTTGGTTCTCACGGCCTGCAATCCCCCGCTCAGCATCTTGCACACGCTGCTCTCTAATGCTAGCGGTCTGGGGTCATGCTTAGCTCCTAACTGAAAAGCAAGCTGTTGAGGGCAGAGATCTGTCTGTCTAATCCTTGTTTATCTCTCTTCGATGCTTAATAACAATACTTGGTGCTTCCAGGCTTTTACCTAGTACTTTAACATACATTTTCTCATTTAGTAGGCCCTCAACGAATCATGGTTACTTGAAAATGAGCAAGGAGATCTCTAGAATGAAAGGAAATAGTAGTTTTTTAAAAATAGCAGACTGGGTCCTTGCCATTTCAGCCTGTCAGCTGGAAAACACTGTACCCGTGTCTCTTCCTCTGTAAGCAGTGGAATTTGCAAATCCCAGCCGAGGAGAAAGGTCGGGCAGAGAAAAGGAAAAGAGGCTTAAATCCAGGTGGGACATACACTGGCATATTTAGAGTCTTTCATCCTACTATTTTTAATGCCAAGGCATAAATGTACATCATGAAAAGCCATCATACTTCTCAGCAATGAGGTGTGAACTTCAAAGCTTCATTGGGGCCTTTTAAATGGTAGGAGTTATTGCTCCAACAAATCTCCAATGAAGTCCTAGTGCTTTTCATTAACCCCTTCCCGGCATTCTTTCTACCAGAACATGCACCTCACAAGGTCTCTGCACAGCTGCTCTCCTGTTAGAATCTTCTTCCCCTCCCACAACTTTGGCTGCCCCTCCACAACTGCTCCACGATATAATCTCCAATTTCTCTCCTGTTCCAATAACGTTTACTTCCTATAGCATTCTTTGGGGCTCTTTGTCAATACTTTACTAAATTATTAGCTGTTTCTTAGCCCATTCTCTCCAACAGTAAAGTAAGCTTTAGATGGTAGAGGTCATGATTTATTTTCCTTTCATATCCCTCAGAGCCTTCTATATCCTAAGAGCCTAATTTTTTTTTAATATAGGTGAATGGATGGAGGGATACATGAGTGACTAGGGCCATAAATTAAGGATTGGGAACTCTGCATAACTGGTACATCTGGGCACATTAAAAAAATAAGTATGATGAGCATTAGGCACTGTTGACCTCAAACCTGAAACATAATTCAAATTCCATTCCATACCTACAACATTTTATACGATTCTCTTTAAAGAGTCTTCACGGTTCTTTCCAAGTATCATTACATCACTGGACCTCATGTTTCCCTCAGGGGCCCGCACATGGCAGGCACCACTAGTGAACAGACAGATGCCACTGTTTTACCACCTGAGGGCCAGTATCTGTGTGGAAGTCTACACAGGGAAGCCACGAGGAGAAGAAAAGAAGGAGAAGGAGGGCCAGGCCAGAAAAGCATGGCCCGCAGGCAGGTTAGTTAGCACACCCGTCCTCAGGATCCCAGGGCCACTGCCACCATCATGGTCCTGTTATTTAACATCTGGAGCAGGTAGTAAAGATAACAGAGAGTAAAGCTCACATGCTGTCTGTATTCTAGACTCGACTACAGAGCCAGTGTGTCAGAGTCATCAAGAACCACAGATGACCTCTGTAGATGAGGAAATGGAAGCCTGGAGACATGGCCGACCTGAGTGACACCACAAGAGTAAAACCTAGTTCTAGCCCGAGTCCAGGTGTTCTTTGCACTCTACTTCTGCTGCTCTGACCGAGTGTGGCGGCGGGAGGAGGTGGGGGATGTGCCTTGAGTTTCCTTAGATGTGCATTCTAGGAGAACACCCCGGGAAGAGGAAAATCTTCTTACATACTGCCTTTGCAGGCCACACAGGAGGCAGAGCCTTAAAACTGGCGGGTGTCATCTCCGACCAGCACAGGCCATCCACCTCTCATAAGGCACGACTGAGCAGCTCTGCAATACAGTGGCAACAAAGTAGGAGGAAGCTATTGGCGTATTCAAGTCCTCTGTTCTCCTTTACCAAGGTCAGGTCCCACGACTCCTTGGTGTGAACCCCCCTCTTCATGGCAGGACATATGCTCAGTGCCACCCTGGAGCTCTGTGCACGCTCTCCCCGGACTCCCGGCTCCCTCTCTGCCAGACCCAGGTGAGCGAGCACCGTCTGTGGAGCTCAACACGCATGTGGACCCCTCCGGCACACACGTTCTTAGCATCTGTTCTTTACCATGTACACCTTGAATATTGATGATGTACATCTTACCTCTCGGTGCATTTTAAGAAATTGTCATTGGTTCTAGATAATAAGTGTTTTCATTTTCTAGCTAAAGGGAAAGCAAAGTAATAATAAAAACCTTGTGTCCCTTTTGATCCTACCTAGTACCTAGCATGGCGCTGAGAAAAGACAGGTGCTTCCAAAAACTGTGCTAAGTGAATAAATCACTAGCACAGTCTCAAAGCAGGCAACGTGACAGGAGCAGAAGTGCTACGTAAACATTGCCCCAAATCAGTCTTAGACTATATGCAGACCGTTAATTTGCATTTTCTACATTGAGCTTTTAAGAGATTTTACATTAATTTTCTTAATATCCCTGAATTTGTCACACTAAAATGGTCAGGTATCTATCACTAAATTGGTTTTACTTTTAATGTCATTAGGTAATAACTGGAAAAATATAGCTTCATAAGAGAGGTGTAATGGGGAAGAAACCAACAAAATGAGAATTAGAAATTAATTTTTTAAGATAATGAAAGGTCAGACTAGCAAACTCCATAGTTTTGCAAAAGAGAGGAAAAGTGCCTCAACTATCCAGTATAAATATTTATTTTCCGTGTTGCAATGAATTGTACTTTTCCACTGCATGCTCACACATTCTGAAAGACCAGCTGATCCTCAGGCTAAGAAAGTATGCTACGCTGAAGGAAAGAGAGGGGAAAAAAACCCAACAACCTAGCAATTTTCAGAACTCACCCAAATTTTGAGGATATTGTTGGAATGATATATTTCCTCCTTGTGAAGGGCAAGGAGGCAGGGAGTAGAAGTCGTGTGAGTGTATGTGCATGGCATGTGGGGAAGGAGAATAAGAGAGAAGGCAGGAACCAAGCGAGGGGTTGGGGGTGGGGGTAGAAACGGAGAAAAATGAGAGAGATCTTGCTAGGCCTTGATTAAGAACTTTTTAAAGGCTAGGAAGGGTGGGTAGTCTTTGAAACCAGATCCGCTGCAGGAAGGAGGCCAGCACCCAGGACACCGTGTCTTTCAGAAGAGGCCACCCACAGTGCCGCGGCAGTCACGTGGCCGCTCTGTCACATCCTGAAGCCATTTCCAGCCATGCACACGTCTGTGCTCCCATTTAGAGAGGATGGGATATATTGGGAACACACATATGGAAACACTTTCAGAGAATCAGTTTCCATGAAATTCATAATGAGCCAAGTGGCTTCAGATGTGGTTGCGTTCCTCCGATTAGCCAGGGGGGGAAAAAAGGAAAAAAGGAGGAAAAAAGGGACAAATCCACCCTTTCAGACCTTATTTCAGTTTCAGAGAAATTAAAAACCACTAATGACTTATGGCTACCAAAACACGGAGCCACAATTGAGAGAGGAAGAACTAGGAAAAAGAGGGAAAGAGGTTTAAAAGCAATAGTCTACCTCTCCTAAAAACAGCAGATTTAATATCAGTAATCTTATCTTCAATCAGGAGGAGGCTATCCTGTCACGGCATCTGCCCAGAGTGGATGAATTTTCTGCACATGCGCCCATTGGGGGGTGGGGCCATGCGGAGGGAGGCGGAGGCTAGCTCTTATTTGATAACATATGTGGCCAATTAAGATTATTTTAAAAATTGCAACTAAATGATAAATTGTTCTTAAGTAAATCTTTCAAAAAAGCTCGAATGTGGAGGAGACAGCCCGGTATTTTCCTGTGGCCTGTGCTAGTGGTAACTCAGATTACATTAAAAGCAGGAGTTTATGAACTGGTTGAGATGTTATATACATTAATATTAGACGGCAAAACCTAGGGGATGGGAGGGCATGAAATACAGAAAGGGGGTAAATGGGGCAGGCTTTTAAACAGGCCCGTTTAAATGATATTACTAAGGTAGAATGTCGTTTTTATATTAAAAACAAAAAAAACTGGCATATGATGGGGTAAAATTCGCATGAATTTTAAGATAAAAGTTAAGACTTGAAAGTGCTCACCTTGCAGGAGCTGGGGTTCTTTGGGGTTATGTCAACAGACTGTGAGGGCAGGAGCAGTGAAGGGGCTGTGGACTTTCCCCTGCCCTTTGGGGTGCTTCAGTGGAAAAATCGCAGCAGTGTTTCAGGCTTGGGAGCAAGCCTGAACCCATTGTTGAGGAATGCTCTGACTACGGGCTGCTTGATGACGGGCTGGGAACCAGCGCTGGCTAGGGCCTGACAGACCAGTCTCCGCTCTGCTCCAACCACAGGACTCCCGTAAGCACTTTAACACCCACAGCACCCCGCCGCCCGTGTTACAGGTCTCCCTAGAGGAAAGTGGCTGACCAAACACTAGGATGCAACGGCTTTGGTCTGCAGAGGGCCATTCAAACACTTACACATCATGCCATTCAATCCTCACCACAGCCTTCTGAGGTAGACAGTGTCACTGACCCAAAATTATGGGTGACAAATAGGCTCAAAGAAGTGATTTCCTCAAGGTTGTAGGCAAGTAAACGGTGGATGGGCCCAGGGACCTAGAGGGTTCAATAGCCAGTTTCCTCCAGGATGTCAGATTCAGTGGCATTTTCATGCCAATTCCAATAGATTGGCCACGTCTACCTGGAGGGCAACAATGAAAGGGTTCTGATGGATTTTCAAGGACCGCCCTAAGGGTGGAGATAGGGATGGGCGTGACAAGGGGAGGCTGACGTGTGCCGCTCATCTGCATGCCTGACTCAGCCCTGGAATTCTCACGCCGTCCACCACTGATGTGCTGAGTGATCTCGAGCAAATGTTGAAAGTGACCTGGCAAAAGTACATCCCCATTTTGAAAGGGCATTCCTTGTTACTGCTGGTCCTATTTGAACTAGTAGAGCCAGAGAAGAAGGAAACTGAAAAGAGCGGGTCCAAGCCAAAAAAGACAGGAGAATCAGAATCCTGAAATTCCTGATTAACTCCACACACCCAGCTCCAGGCCCATCAAACTCTCCTATAAATTATGCCTGTTGCAGTGGGAAAAGAAGCAAATGACCATCATAGACAAGACCACATTCCACCAGCCTCTGAATGCCCACAGTCACATTTTCAGATGGAGCTTCAATTCGCCACTATACTTAGAGCAGGAATAGCTCTGCTCCTTCAAATCTAGCACCGGTCCAGTTTCACACTATCCCTGTAACTGCATCGACCCTGAGAGGCCCAGGAAAGGGGAGAGTTGGCTCCAGGCAGCAGCTGCCCCCAAGGCTCTATCAGTCAAGACATGACAAGCTCTAGGGACAGGTTTTCAAATATATTGGGTTGGCCAAAAGTCCACTATTTCTTTCTGTAAAATAAAAGACGCATTTTTCATTTTCACCAGTGACTTTATTGGTTTGGATAGTCTGAGTACGTCAGCTTTCTCCCGCTATTGGCTTCTAGTGGGTAGAGGCCAGGGGTGCTGCTAAACATCTTCCAATGAGTAAGACAGCAAAGAATTATTTGGCCAAAATGTCAGTAGCACCAAGAAACTTTGCAAACCACTTTTGACATGTTCAATCAGTCACAGCACCTTCTCCAAACACTACACAAATCTTTTTTTTTTTTTTTATTTCAGTAGCACTGTTACCTTTCTGGAAATAATAAAACATAATATGCCAAAAATGTTGTGTATCTTCTATCTTTAATATTAAAATGGCTTGGTGCAAAAATTCACCAATTTCGATTTGTTTTTAAATGTACATTGATATGACAGCTGTCACAATACAATCTAACAAAACTGTTTCAAATGAAGTTAAAGACAACTAAGCATACTAAAGCCTTTATATGGAGAAATCATAACGGACTTTTTGGCCAACCCAATAATTACCCCTCAAAAGCTTTAGTTCTCTGGTGTGTTCCAACAGCCCTGAGGCCATCCTGGACCTTAAAGTACGTGACTCAAACAACCCAATGCCCCAAGACCCAGAACTTGAACCAGATTACCAAAACGCTGTTGTCTCTCTAAGTCAGCTCAGAGAGGTATGGCTACCACAGTCCTAACACAATCCACATTAATCTAGGATCAAAATCACAGGCTTCAGCTGCCTTCCGTACCCTGCCAACACCTCTCCCCGTCTCTGCCCCCTCTTCCTATACCTCAGATGCACCCACTTACCTGCTCCCCTAGTGCAGGCCTGGGCTGATCATGACCTGGGAATGGTCCCTGTCCCAAGAGGAAAATATAAGAGACTTTCTGGCTTTGATAAAAGACTGCCTTAGAGTCACGGTCCATTTCTATTTGTGTGATGTATCTTCTGCCCAGACGGCGTATCAGGGTTCCCGAATCCTTCTCTTGTCCAACCTTCTGCTTCCTCAGAATTTCATCGTGCATGACTGCCTACCTGTTCTGTGACTTCATGTCACATCTCTTTCAGGTATGTGCACATTTCTAGATCTCTTGTCAGGCACTCAACAAATGTCTGCTAGAATAACAATCTTGTCCCAACTTATCTTTCCAGTCTTGTCTCTCACTCTATCCCTTCTTGAACTCTATGGTCCAGTCAAACTGGACCCTTTTCCATTTTCTGTGCTAGCATTTCCCACCTTCATGCCTCGGTGGTTTGTATTCTCTCAGCCCATGGCACCTCCACCTCGCCCTTTCTCACTCGCTCCCTTGAAATTCTAAGCAGCCTTTAAGATCTACCTCGCTCTGCTGGAGAGAACCTTCTCATGCTCTTGCTTTAGTCCATTGGAACCCTTCCTTCTTCTGCACTTAGTTCTTCATGTATATCTCTCATAGACACGCACACACAGAGAAGCTACCATCACCTCACCACTTCTACTAGCCTATGAATTCCTAGAGAACAGGAACTCCGTCCTACTTACTTTTGAATGCATCGTAGCCTCTCTCAGAGTGACATACAGAAAGTATTTCAGTGATTGTGAGGAAAAAGGGATGCTACACCAGGTTTGACCTAATTCCTGTCTCTGATTTCTTCCTGTCCATCTTTATCTGGCTAACTGCTTTTCCCAACCTACTACACCTGTGTTTACCTGGCCCGAAAGGGCTTTAGTCAGTTCCAGATCCACAGCTCTGCTCTCAACACTGATTTGGGGGTGCCTCTCTTATTCTAACCTCTTCTTTGGTTTATTCCATTAGGATAAGAACAAAACTTTTTTTCTAGCTTTTTCAAGCCCAAGCAAACTATTCTGTCCCACACTGACAGTGGCTCTTAAAAAATAATAACTGAATTTTCAAAGTCTCATATTTACATATTGTTTTTTAAGCTGTAGCTGTTTTTGCATACATCTGGATTTGCCTTCACGAAGCCTGTGAGGTAGGCATGACAGCTCCCAGCTCATGAGGAAGCCAGGCAGAAAAAGAATGACTGTCTCAAGGTCATGGCCAATTAGTGGCAGAGCTGCAAGTCAACTGCTGGGTTTCCGGATTTGTGTCTCTTTCCCCTCTAGACTTGCCTGCTCAACATCTTCTACTTTTCACCCTAAGGGAAATTCAGACGGGGGGGAAAGGACGTTACTTCTTTAACAACAGGGGGCATTTCAATCGAATTTTGAAGACAGTGGTGACGGGCAAGCCTTCACACATCAAAGTTTAGATCCAATAACATCAGAGACCAATCTACTTACTACCTTTCATTGAACTGAAAAAATGACTCACTCGAAAAGAATTTCTTTTTCTGTCTTGCTAGAATTTAGCCTAAAACCATGGACAAGATGTGCGAGCATGTACTATCCTGTGACAATTCTGCTTATGTAATTTCCGGATCCCAACGTAGTGTCGCAGTGACTCGTTCCTCTGACAGTCTCAGGGTTTTCCCACTCGAGCCTTGCATACAGAATTAACTCAAAACTTCTGCAAGAAAAATGTCCCTTTTTGAGTTTGATTTGGCATCAGTTTCAAAGAACTGTTTGTATATTTTAGAATATGTAGAATTTTCCTTTGATTGAAACCTCTCTTAACAATGGACAAGAGATGATTTCTTTTCTGAGTAATTTCAACAAAAACAAACACATCTTAGTTACATAGAGCCTTGTTCTCAAAGTGATTTTTTTTAAAGAAATCAAACCCTACAGATTGCTAAGCATTTGGCAAAAGCCTTCAAACAGCCAAAGCCAAATAGTGAGATTTTCCTTGTTGAGGGAGATAAACAAATACTAAAGCAAATTTTTAAAAAAAGGAAAAAGAAAAAAAGGACCTTCTTTCAATTTCTAGTCTGCTCAGTACCATTCCCCTCTCAATACATACACCCACCCCTTTAGAGGGGTTGTATCCTCAATGTTTATTCCTGGTGCTATAGTAATAAACTTACCACAAATAGACATTCTCAACATCTGTTTGTGGCTGCTCCCAGACTCCTTGTGTGTCTTTGGGACACGAAGCCCTCTGTCTCCCAAGTATAAACAGACAAACCTAATTGTGTATTAAGGTGTCTGAGAAGAGCTACTTGTTTTGATGACAAAAAAAAAGAAGAAGAAGAAAGAAAAGACTGAGTGTGCTGTGGGACAAATACCCAGTAGTGCGAGTTCTCTGTTTGCCACAGACAGAGCCCAGGCCCCATTTTTCCCAGCCTGAGAACGCTGCTGACCACGTCCACTCCGGACGCGGACCAAAACTGCTGATGACTGGTCAAGAGAGATGGTGCTGTCACAGATCCAGGGCAAAATCTATTCCATTTCCTCATAAAGATTGGATTTTAGGGTAAAAAGAGGAAAGGAATGAAGGAGGAGATAATTTGGGGGTAGCACTTTTTCTTCTTCAGGTTACAATGGCATGTACAGCAATAACAAGAAAGGAAGGAAGGAAGGAAGGAAGGAAGGAAGGAAGGAAGGAAGGAAGGAAGGAAGGGAAAAAAGTCAGCAGCCTGTTACAGCTGTAGCAAGAGAAAATGATTCTAGAGCATTGGACTAGCAGTCTGGGCTGTGGGTTCTGGTCACACTGCTGCCCCCAACAAGCAGGGTGATCTTGGTGGAATCCCTTCCCCCCTCCAACCCACACAACTGCTCGTTAGTAAAATGATGGAATTTGACAAAATCATCTCCATGGGTTTCCAGATCTAAAATTCTGATGCATACATACTACCTTGAGAATTCCAAAAATACATTTAAAAATTCTACTGGAATAACTGTTCCTCGAAAAAAGGTGCCCATTCATCAAAATATAGTATTACAATTTTTGAAAATGGGGTATAACCACTTTGCAAAATATACCCAGGTTTTCTCTCTAACAACAAAATGCCAATTAAACTATTTAGATGATCTTTTCCACAGATTTAGAAAAAATGGAATTGTTAACATCAGTTTTTATAGAAGCCAAAAGAAAATGGGAACACTATTAACTTTCTAAGAAGTTTTTCTTGCCCTGACTGGTGTGGCTCAGTTGGTTGGGCATCACCCTGCAAATGAAAAGGTCACAGGTTTGATTCCCAGTCAAGGCACATGCCTAGGCTGCAGATTCGGTCCCCGATTGATGCATGGATGAAACACAACCAATCAATGTGTGTGTGTCTCTCTCTTTCAAGTCTGTGTTTCTCCTTCTCTTTCTCTCTTTCCTTCCTTCCATTCCTCCCTCCCTTCTCTGCTCTCTAAAATCACTAAGCATATCCTTGGGTGAGGATTCAAAAAAGAAATAAGAAAGTTTTTCATTAAATGTAGCAGTAAAAGAAGCTAAACTAGATACAGCCTCACATTCAATGAGAGACACGATGTCCTCTATTTTTTTGTTGTGGATTCTTCAGACCAAACTGTTCTGACCTGAACTACCATACGTTAAATTAAAATTAATAATATTTTATATCCCCCTGTCCAACTCTTCCAGGATAGGCTATCGTTATGCACAATTTAAGCAGCTTAAGTTTCCATGCCCCATATATAAAAATATACAACTTGAGGTTTTAAGATTTCATTAACATGTGTATTTTTACCCTCAAGAATAAAATTTACATTTACAAAGTTGGGAGGTGGATTATTTCCACTGTTACTTTCAGTGGAAATTTAGTGACGTTTACTTATTTTGGGAACTCTGACCTACATCAAGCACGAATGCTGGCTATTTAGTAAGGATGACTGGCGTTATGTCCCCAGAGTGTGGCCCGAAAAGATCAGTGTGATAAAGTCCCTCTGAGGATGACACCCACAAGCTTTTGGAGGAAAGCCCGGTTCCGACAGGGAGACTTCCATGACAAACTGCAGTGGGAGCCGAGAGACTCGGGTTGAGTCGGCTGTCCCACTTGTTCACCACGTGACCTGCAACTCGTCTCTGAATGTCTCTGAGCCCCAACTTCCTACTGATAAAATAGGGACTGTCGTAACACCTATATTCCAATGAGCTGCTGTAATGATAAAATGAGATAATGTCTGTGAAAGTACATTCAGTTATGTTTAAAACACTATCTAAATATAATTAAATAATATAATTAAATACAATATGTAATTACTAATACCAAGTTTGCTATGCTTATTTTTACTAGCTTCTTTGGACTGAGTTGCTATAATTCTTCCCATTTACCTCTGCACCTAATTTGTCTTAAGTTCCAACATGGTGTTCTTTATCCGGAAGCTTTAAATGATTTCTGCCACAAGAAAAGCCGTCACTACAGCTGAGTGTCCTGAGTCTCTTCAATTTCCTCGCTTTCTGGAGTCTTGAAATACAGCAGCAGAAGAGTTGAAGGTGCCCCTCGGGGACACCTCCTCCTACTTAGTAGCATCTTCAGTTTTTCCTCACACGTTCTCTGGCACCTGCCAGTCTCCCATCGCTCAGCCACCACAGCCCGCAGGGCCCATCCTCAGAAGTCTGACCTGCAGCAGGCGTCCACCAGCCCTGCCACTGCCCTGGGCCCCATGCTCCGCCCATTGTGTGCCAGGCAGTGGGGAGGCTGCACCCTCACTCACAGACTGTAGCTGTGCACACCTGTGTACTCCTCCTCTGCTTCCCTCCACGCTAACCTGTCATATTTGTTCCAATTTACTTCCTTGCGCCTACTTTTCACTCACTGAGGAGTCTCACCTCAATGTGAATGACTCCAATTTGCCTTCTCCCTAACATAAAGGTGGTACTGGCTTACTTGATTTTTATCCAGTTCTAGAAGTTCCATAATTTGCAGTTTGAAATTGTATCTTTTTATTGAAATGTTGGCAGGGTGGGGTTCTCTTTGGTGAAACCGTTTTTCTCTTTGGGGCACCAGGAAACACAGCAAAGAAGAGTAGGGCCATGCGGCTCAGCCACCACAGGGACCCCTGGCGTGACGCTGCCTTGCAGGTCCAGAGCTGACACCTCAGACACTATCTGGGAAAGTCTGTGAACAGGCTGAAACATAACTGCCTCTCCAGTTTTCTGGCCCTAAGGTCCTTGAATAGAGGCCCAGTCACCTATTTCCTCACTCACGCCTGTGGTGCCTCTCGGTCTCAGGCTGCAGCGCTGTGAAAAAGAGCAGCGCTGGCCTGCAGACCGGAGGCAACCTCGAATACTTAGACCACCTCTTCACCCGAAGGGGAGGAAAAGGAGTTACACACACCCATACTCTCAGGGCTCCGACCTCTTGGCTCCCGGGGAGAAAATACCTGCTTTTCTAGTAGAGCACACTACCTTTAAATTTTATTTCTTTCAAAAGTGGGTTTTGTGTGTGTGTGTTTTACAGTGGATTGCCATCTGTTGTATCTCCCTTCTGTTTGCGGCCTCCTTACAGTTTCTGGTCTCCTTCACTGTTCTATGCTATGTGACAAAGCCAGAGAGAAAGGTTAAAGCTAGGTTTGACAGCCAAAGAAATAGGCAGCCCACTATCCAGAGCTCCAGTCCACCAAGTTTTCAAAGCCTCGGAATTATTCTAGATTTTCTATCCTATGAGATGCCGATACCTTTGAATGGTATCTGATCGTGAGTCCTCTGGACTTCCCAACTCAGAATAACTCTGTCAAATAAAGTAAATAGACTATTATTCATAAACACACTCCCCAGACCCAGATTTAAAACAAACAAATGTTTATAACTGTTTTCTGTACATATATACCTCTGCATCTTGGGATGCAGAAAAAAGGAGCTTATATTCCTGGAAAACAAGATTTTAGTTACTTTTTAAACAGGAAATACAAGAACTGCTCATCGTTTTCTAAGATCTTAAAGCTCATTTCTAGAGCCATGAATTGAAGGTTTGGGGGAGGGGGAAAACATATCTTTTGAAGGTACAGCCAAAGGATCTAAGAAAGGAATGATAGCTGACTACAACAGTTCCACTAATAGTTTCAGCTATTTAAAGATTTCTCCTTTAACCTTAGTTCGTATTTACGAGATTCTGCTTAGAACATGTTCCTCGTCCCTTATCAAGTTCCTTCCAATTTAAGATATGCCCCAGTTTCTCAGTCCTGTGGGAAGAAGCTGTCCTGGGTGTTTTCTCCATTCAACGAGGCTAAGTGCTGGCACCTCACCTGGCTCTACTCTTCTTAAATGCAGGATGTTAGTTTCAAGCTAGTGGTTAGTTGTAACCACTTCCGGGTTATCGCCACACACTTCCCGGGGTGACCACCTAAGGGGAATCTGTATAGTCAGCTTGGTCACACCAAGCTAATGATTTTCATTTCTTTCCATCCTAAAGGCAGTAAAATGAATCGTTGTGTATGAGGACTATCAAAGATATAAAAAGAAACTACCTACATTCTAAGAGGACAACAGGAACATATAATGCTGGTTAACCACCCAAATGAATCTCATCATTGAAAATCTCAACACTGAAATCTGGGTTTGCACAATGCCAAGGAAGCGGAGCTACTGGAAATAATCAGATTAATGTGTCAATGAAAACAACAACCAACCCAAACATTTAAGCCCTCAACATGAGTTTCTGGCCTGAATTTTCCAGATTGGTATTCTGTATTCACTTAATAAATCAAGCAATTCCTGAATTACCACTTCATTATGGGGTATATGAATAATGTCTAAACATTAGGTAAAAATTTATAAGGTGCAACATTATTCCTTTTAAAGTAAACTAACAATTGAGGGAAAGCATCACTGAAACATTCCGATGGTACAGACCAGACACCCTCTCCAATCTCCACAGGCTCCCTCCCCACCACCCGCAGGCAGGCGCCAGGCACCACTGTCACACCTGGGTGCCTGCCACCGCCGCCTGGTCACACTCCTGCCTCCTCCCCTGTCCTCTTGCACAGCTCTCCCCTGAAAAGCCCGAGTGATCTTTTGAAAATAGAAATCCATTGATATCGTGACCCAGCCTAAAGTCTGCCCATGGCTCATCACCGCACATGCCAGCAAATCCAAACATCTAACCCTGACCAGCAGAGGCCCTGCGTGACCTGGAGCCGGCTATCTCTCTGGCTCCAGCCCAGCCACCCCGCACTCTTCTCCCCACCACAGGGCCCTTGCACTGGCCTTCCCCGCTGCCTAGAATGATGTTCACAGGGCTACCTCCTTCTTGCTACTCAGATCTCAGCTTAAATGTTTCTTCCTCATCACATCAGACTATTTTACCTTTTTTACAGTACATAACCCTGGATAATACTTTTTTATTTTCAAATACCTACCCCTCCCCAGTAACAGCTAACATTTATGAAGTACCAGCCATTATTCTAAGGGCTTTACATATACTAACTGCCCTTCAGTCTTCATAACCTGTTGGTGGTATTATTATTAGCCCATCTTACAGGTGAATAAATTGTGGCATAGACAAGCTAAGTAACATACCCAAGCCCACAAAGCTAGTGAGTGAAGAAGCCTGGATTTGAACATGGGGTGTCTGGCTGCAAAGACTGTGTCTTGTCACTACACCGTGTGCCGGTAGAAAAGGCTCCCTGAGCCTTCCTGTCTCCTTCTTGCTCTATCTCCAGTGGCTAGAACAGTCTCAGCTAAATGAGGTAATTTAAGGTTGGTAATAATTTGTATTAGTAAAGATTTTTATCCTGTGGTCATAAAATACCAATGATATTTTGATAGCAATGTTCCACTAACAGAATTGTTGTTGTCATTCTAATCATAGTTTCTCAAACTGTATCTAAACTATCTAACACAGAAAATTTGGCCTCTGATCCCATTTATTCTGTTATTGACAGAATTCACCAGTTCTTTTGTTTTAGGAAACTTTAGCTTATAGAATTCTCGTTTCTCCAGTTAGATGAATTACACTTCATTATAACCCTTCCCAGGCAAAAATGGTGTAACAGGTCAGTTACATAAAACCACGCAAGGTCATGTAAAATGCCAATAAAAATTCAATTCCCTGATATTAAACTAAAGCTGGGGTTCTTAAATCTTTCTGCATCCTCTGACACACACACACACACACACACACACACACACACACACATAATAAGGCTTCTCCTTGAATAGAAGTTCAGTTGTGGTCAAGGTTTAAATGCATAGTTCTTTGGCATTCATTAACCCAATCTTAGGTTGCTTCTCTTCAGAATCAACTGAAGTACAAAGCTAGCTTTTCTTTACATCTATAGTATTTGTTCCTATGAGAATTTACTCAGAGTAAGTATCCGGTTTTCTGATGTGCTGATTACTGAAGCTTTCTATAACAAAACTTACCCTTCCAGGCCTTATTTAGGATTCCCAGATGTTCAAAGCTTTATGATGTACTTTAGAGAATAGCTGGCCCAACTAACTCATTTTACAAATGAGGAAACTAAGACACATAGAAGTTAAGCGACCTGCTCGAGAATATCAAAATTAGATGACAGCTCCCTCAGTTCCCAACCAAGCACTATTTCTAATACAATGCCAATAATTCTGAGTGTTCAGTCGCCATGCCACACGACTGAGATTTGGAAGAAATGTTTTCTGATAAACAAAATTAATTAACACAACTTTATTGAGCAACTGCTATTTAATCAGTGTTGGGTTCACTTTGAGATGCTTGTCACAGTTTAATAAAAGCTCTGATCATTTGCTGGATTAGAGAGATTATCTGAGGTTTGACTAACCCTTCAAAGGGATATTAACCCAACTATATCAATAATCATTTTGGATGTCAATAGCTTAATGCACTAATTAAGACACAGATTGTTAGATCTCAGCTTGAATGTTTCTTCTTCACCACACCACAAAACAAGATCCAACTGTATGTTATCTAGAAGAAACCCACTTTAAATAAAGACACATAGATAATGCGGAGCGATGAGAAAGCTCATTAATTGCTGGTGGGAATGAAGAATGGTACAGCCACTTTGGGAGACAGTTTCTCACAAAACTAAATATACTTTCACTGTGTAATCCAGTGGGGGTGCACTCCTTGGCATCTTCCCAAAGGATTTGAAAACTTCTATCCACACAACACCTACACACGGATGTTTATAAGGTATTCACACTACCCGTGACATGGTATGGTGTTACTGAAAATAGACTTGGAGTAGTGAACACACATTGCAAACTCTGAGGCAACCACTAAAAAAGGATTAAAAAAGAAGCACAACTGATATGGTCACGAAGGTGAGAAAATGGAATCATATAAAACACTGGGTTAAAACCACAAAAGAAAAAGAGTGAAAGAAAAAATAGGATAAAGAACATGGGCAATAAAGAGAAAACAGTAACAAATACAGTAGATACTAATCCAACTCTATCAATAACCACTTTGAATGTCAATGGTCTGAATGTACCGATTAAAAGGCGGAGAGCATCAGAGAGAATGAAAAGCCAAGACCCAGCCTTCACAGGTGCAGTACCTGTGACACCTACCGACCTCTGAGGTCGGAAAAGCACTTTCCCTGTCAACTGTCTGATGGTCAAACTCTTTCCTTCTTTGGACGCTTTGGCCAGCATTTCACCGTACTTTTAAACAACACTGAGAATGCACTGTCTTCCTATGGCGCAGTTTAGGAGCTTACACGGTTCATTTTTTTAATGATGGGTGCCACAACACTATTCAGACGTTTTTTTCTCTTCCAAGCCTGTTTTTATTTCTTTTGTAGTTTTTATTTAGAGAGGGTTCTTCTTAATCATGCATGGGTTTATTGTGACCACATCAATGGGTCTCTTATTGATTTATCATGAATCACTGCTCTCCTTGGCACGGGGTGGAAAGCATATAACCATCATTAGATTTGTTGTTATTATTCCACCAACCACAGCATTATTACTAATTACAATGGGGAGCCAGAACGGTGACTGCTTTGGTTGGGGGAAGAGCGGTGAACTCTGGGTTCGGAAACACTGGTCTTATTCTAGCCTGCCATGATGGTTGCCATGTTTTATCCGGTCACTTCCGGCCAAGGTCTCTCCGGAAAAAACAGGACACCTTCCAGCTGAAGGCATCCTTTGAGATAGTCGGGGATAATGCTGCCTGAGCAGTATCTTATTTTAATTTACATTCCTTTCATGGATTTACAGATTTATAAATTTCTTGAGAGTCATGTCAAAAATAATAATTGAGACAGTACAGTCAAACGGGTTCCCAGATCCGCCCCAGAACAAGTCAGTAAATTCCAACTCAATTTAATGACATGTGCCTTCCTGTTGTTTTTTTAAGAAAACAAACCAAAAATAAAAGGAGTCTGAAAATTACTCTGAAATACTCAAAAAAAAACTATACAAAAATGACTTTGAACAATTAAAATTAAAATGCTATCATTTGCATTTTCTCGTATAGGAGTTGAATTATAAGAAAAGCTTTTTACAAGGTTAGTCACCTCTTTCAAATCTATCTCCCTAGGTTTCCTTTTAGAACCACTCCTGCACATTGACAAACCTGAACACCAACTGAAAACAGTCATGCAGTTTCTCACGCCCTTTCCTCCCAGCAGGGATCAATCCCTGCTCCCTCGGAACTCAGTGCGCAGCGCAGACCCAGAATGGCACCGAGACACGGTGGGGGGGGGGGGGGGTCCAATGGTCCTGTTTTTCTTGAAAAAGCAAGTGCTACCTTAGCTGATATTTATTAAGATCCCAAATAACGGGCCTGCCAAGACAATTTATATGTACAAATAATATATTCATTCTAATGTGATGACGAGGTGAATACATGCATATGTGCATGTGTGTGTTATAGCATAGAGTTAACAGCGTTGCTTGTTCTAAAGAGAGTCGAAAATTTTAGGATATAATAACTTGCTGGGAACGTAATTGTGGGATGGAATATGAAATTCGGGTCTATGGCAGTTGTCATTAGTCTCCTATGCAGTCCCACTGGGGACCTAGGAGCCTGTTCCTAACGACTGTCCAGGCATAAGTAGTGCTGGAGCCTGCAGCACTGACGTGGGGTAGCTCCTGCTCTGCATGCAAGTTCTCCCCAGGAGCATCCACTGGCAGGGCGTGAAACAAGGAGTTATGCAGAGAGATAGCAGAGGATTACAAATCCAGGCCCTTGGCCTAAAGGAGCTGGGGGAAGATAGGATCTTATATATTTTTGTCCTATCTTACGAAACATTATGAAACCACACATGTCAACAAGTGTAATTTTTTTTTTCAGTTGAAAAATGTAACTTCTGAAGTAACTCAGACTAAAGTATAATCTGAGCAGAATGGAACCGACTTTTGTTTTTAATTTCCCAAAAAAGAAGGCTGTATGTTGGTTATACAGAAGAGCAAAGGGATCTCATTTCACTAAAATCCTGAGCATGGTTTGCATATTCTGGCATCTAGATGGGCTGTTACGAGTGTGACTAATTGTGTCATATTTGCAATATGTCATCTCCTAAGTGAGACAAAAAGTTTCCTGAGAGCAGAGACAATGTCCTCTACTCACTTTTACTCATTGCCTACCTAAGCCCATTTTAAGTATATACCAAGCGTTTGTTGAACTGACCTGAAATGATTGAAATGAAGTCCTTCCCAGCAGGAAGGAATGAAAAAGGCTACTGATACATTGGGTGACATTATAAACATCCAAAAAGTTCCTGAGAGGCAGAGACTATTACCTGAATTAAATAAGATAAAGTTAACAGGAATAACTATAAATTATCATAATTGGAACTAAAAGATCTGTACAAGTAAAAGATGGAAGAAATGCAGCTGGATGGAGGTGGCTAAGAGGAGAAAACTGCAACACGGTCACCATGGCACCGCGGTCACGCCCACTGCATTAACGGGGACCAAGAACAAAGGAGCTCCGTCCTGGGATCCTGCCTTAACAAGGGCACTGACGCACTGTGGCATGCTGGGGACCACTGAGTAGGAAGGGGAGGTGAACGGGGAATCTAGGAAAAATTCAGCCTGAAGAGGGTAAGACCTTTGAGAAATGACAATTGTCATAACCAGATCCTTTGCTCTGTTTTAGAGGAATAGTTTTGCTTCAGTTTACAGCCTAGTTATTATAATTTCTATCATTTTCTCAGAAAAGACTTTGACACTTTATTACATGATGGCTATAATTAATGTCAGACTCTAAATTAGAAATAAAAAGTTCTATTTGATCATTTGGTTTCAAGCTGGACCTACAGTATGTTTTGGCATTATTACTAACTGTTAGCAGCAAGTTCTGGAAACAGATGTAGTCGTGATATGTGCTCTAAATATGAAACACATTGCAGAAAGACTTGGAGATAAAAATACATACTGCTTATGCACACTCTTACTGTGCTATTTCCTGTCCTTATCATCAACAAAAGTTTCTCTTGTTTTGCCTGTCTTTGTTGTTCCAGGTGAACAAAATCTTCTTTCTCCTTTTTCCCTTTCTTCTTCCCTTTTTCTTCTACATGCTAATCTTCCCCTTTTCCCCACCTTCTTCCTAATGTTTGTTTCAATAACCATTTACTGAGCACCTACTATGTGCTAAAAACTGTTCTAGATTATAAGGATTCAGTAATATGTAAGACACATGCCCTGGCTGGAATGGTTCAGTGGATTGAGTGCCAGCCTGTGAACCAAAGGGTTGCTGGTTCAATTCCAAGTCAGGGCACATGCCTGGGTGGGGCAAGTTCCTGGTGTGGGGTGCACAATAGGCAACCACACATTGATGTTTCTCTCTCTCTTTCTTCTTCTCTTCCCCTTTCTAAAAAATAAATAGACAAAAATTAGAATAGGTAAGACAGTCCCAGTCCTTGGGAAGCTTACCCCCTATAAAAGGGGAAAGGCATGTAATCAAATTATGATACTAAAGGAAGATGTGTACACATCAGAGGCACAGCCCATGTGCAGATGAGAAATGGATGCATGTAGAGGAAACAGAGATTCACCGTGAGGAACGTGGCCCTTAGGAAAGGGATGCTGGAGAAGAACCATCAGGGCCGTGTCCCACAATGCAGACACGTGGATGGGCATGGAAGTGGGAGACAACACGGCATACGTAAGGGACTCCCGGCATCCCTAAGAGAAAGGGAAATCCTCTACGTAGGAGAGTTGAGTACTTGAGGAGGCAGCTAAGTAGCCACATAAACAGCTTGTTGATTCTTAGCTGGGTTTGTTCTGTTCTTGAATTGATAGGAATGACCACCTAAAGGTAAATGTTTAGCAATTTGTCTATGGACAAAACAAGAGAAGCAATTCAATTTAAAAATGGACCAACGATCTGGAGAGCCATTGTCGGACCATTTGGTGACAACTGCTGCGGCAGAGGCAGCGTTTGCCCAGGAAGGGATGCACAAAATGCTCTCTAAAATGAAGCATCACTGGCGAAGTCAGCGACAGAAGGAAATGGCGTGGTGGCATTGCTACGTCCAGTGACAGAGGTTTTTATGCTTTAAAAAATATGAGAACGCCCCTACAATGGAATTTTTGGTAGTAAAAAGAAAGGAGCTATCAAGCCATGAAAAGATAAAGAAGCAGCTTTAAAAGCACATTGCTAAGAGAAACAAACCAGTCTATAAACTCTGCATGCTATGTGATTCCGATCGCATGACATCCTGGAAAAGGTAACAATACAGAGACAGGAAAAAGATTGGTGGTTCCCAGGGGTTGGGGGGCAGATGGGGAAGGACGAACAGGTGAGCACAGGGCCTTTTCGGAGCAATGCAATTGCTCCGTATGACTCTGCAATGATGCATACCTGTCATTTAATGCTTTTGGCAAAACCCATAAGAGTGCACAACACTGAGAGTGAATCTTCATGTAAACTATGGTTAATGATAACGTACCAACATTGCTTTATCGATTGTAACAAATACCACACAAATGCAAGATGTTAATAATAACAGACGGGTGGGAGGGGGAGAATATAGCACTTGGTTTTCCTGTAAACCTAAAATTGCTCTAAAACAATAAAGTATTAATTTAAAAATAAATTTATATAGTGGTATGTTTCTACTCTTTTGATGCTAATGACATAACTTAGTTTTCACAAGCATGCATTAGGGAAGGCAAGCTTTCTTTCCTAAAAGCCCTGAGAACAACAAATCCCTGGTCAGACACCCCCCTACTCCTGGCAGGACGTCCCAAACAGGTGGATGGGCACTTCTGAGGAACTCACATGAGACCACTGAGGCGCCATAAGTTCGCCGACAGAGCTGAGGATGGTGCACGGAATCTTTATTGACAATGACACTAAAACTCAGGTTCCCTCAGAATGCCTCCGCCCTTCCCTCGGATCCCAGGGAGCCGCAGAAACCACTATGTCATTAGAAAATTCACTTCGGTACCTTTGGAGAAGTAAGTTGCGAGCTCCCAAGTTCTCTTTTAAGAAAAGGAAGGGATCACAGCAAATCTTTCAATAAAATTTATAACCATGTCTCTGCCATCCCTGCATAACCACGGCTCCCTCCACTACGAAACCTTTTCTCCACGTGTGAGTGGTTATACACGTCTCAAAAATAAATCCTCGCAAAACATCTGACAAGAGCTATGTATAAAATCAGAGTCAAACCATGCACACAAATTTCACTCTGAGCTTCAGGACCTCAGTCTAACTACAAACAACAGGAACTAGTCCCACAGCCAAGTTCAGTCAACTTCGCGAGCCGCGCACGCTATCCCCAATTGAGCTAGCAGAGATGGAAACCACTTCTTGGGTCCTCAGCACCGGTCGCTCAAAGGTTATAGCAAACCCAAATCCAGGTATGCCCTAAGCCTAGGCCCACTGCAATAAAACAAAAACACCCTCTGCTCATGTCAGAAGATAGCCTATTCTTAGAGAAAGCAAGGTGAAGTTCAACTTACAGAATGCAAAAATAACCCAACAAATCACAGTTGATACAACAGAGAAGAATACTGAACATTCAATTGGTAACTCAGGGCTCACCTTCGTTTAAGGTCCATTAAACGTAATATCTTCCCCTTCTGTGGCCTTAAACATAGAAGTTCTTCAAAATAAAAGTGGTTCCCATTAAACTTAATCACTTGCCTGTGGCTGCTATGGTAGAGGTGAGTCCACCAAACATGTGGCTCTTAATAAAGGAATGGTTCTACACTACAAAGTCGATGTTCTACTGTTTGATGATAGTGTCTTCAGCCTTCTGGTTCATCAGTATTAGTTGCTGGAGTTTTCCTTCTAGCCTCTCTCCGGGTGTCACTGCCTCCTGTGAATTAAGTGAGGCCCTGCTAAAACCTGTCCATGTGGGTGCAGCACATTACTGCAGCTGCTGGTTTCAAACCTTGATTCAGGGGACTCGACAGGGACTCAGTGACAAGGGATGTTTAAATGAGCTTTACAAATGCCACCAACTTTTAAAGTACATGAAGCAATCCTCCATATACACCTTTAATGATCAAATGGGTTTTTTCCACTTGTTATTTCTGGATGTGGTGGTGGTAATAAAGTAATTTTAGTAATTTTATTTATTACACTAATGCTTATTTTGACCTTTGAAAATATTATAGTCTCGTGACTAAAAGTCATAAAAATGGAGACATCTCTAACGTCCCGTGTAGCTGATTAAAGGGAATTTTTTGATATTCAAATATTCTGAAAGAAATTCAAGACTATTTGTTTAAATGGAAAAATAACATCCTTCAAGAAGATTCCAGTTCTGAACTGCCTCGTGTAAAAATGACTTACACATGAAAAGAAAAATCATACACACACGTATTGGCCTCCCCAAGATTAACTGAGGCAGAGAACACATAAGACACTTCCTTTCCTTGGTATCCCTAACTCCTGTATCCCCTGTCTCCCAGAGACCCCCAGAAAGCATCAGAGGGGTCCACGGGCGCAATGACCAAGACCACAGAAGAAAATGCCCGTGTAAACCCCTTCTACCTGGTGGATGCCAGCGAGATACAGACAGGTCAGCCCGAGCCACTTCGCTCGGTGGCTGGGACGGGGGAGGAGTTACGCGTAGCCTGGGTATGCTCTCCCTGAGCAGGCGAACAATAGCTCATAGTCTGACCCATAAGTCAAATAATCGGGCTCAATAAACAGTGGTGCTTCTTTTCATAGTAGGATAATTACATAAATACATTTTGAAAGTCAGTAATTATTTATTTACATATCATTTTGTAATGAGCTCCAGAAAAGTAATTATAATCTTTATGGCAAGCCTCACGAGTGCTTTGAACATCAAAAACACGATGGGTGATAACATTACCATGATAAAGACACGCCATGGCCGGGCTGTTGTCGGCTTGACTGGTCCTCACCTTGCCACACCTCGCTCTGTAACTTGGCTACCTCTGTATAGTAAATATTCTTTTAGGTACATAGATGATACAATGAGATCATGTGTGAGATCACTAAGGATCAGGGGCGCTACTTAAACACAGATTAGTACATGCTAAGGCCACAGCTGCCACAGCGAGTATGGTGCGTAAGGGGGACAAACCCCCACAGGGCTGCTTCTGCACTGTCAGGCCTCCTTCTAACGAGGGAGACCCTATCGGTCAGTTATGTGGCAATATTTATTGATCAGTCATTAACCTCTAGTGGCTGCTATTGTTCTTGTTATAATACCTAAGACTGTCCAAGGTTAAGAAAGAATCGCCTGAGTGTTGTACTGCAGCTACGAACTTCAAGACACCTGGTTTGGCATCTTCTGTCGCAGTAGAGCTTGTGGGTGACGTACCATTATGAACATTATTTTATTTACTCCTTGTTTCCATAAAGGATTTGACGGAAACTATAGGAACTACATACCACAATATCATTGTCATTCCTGTAATTCATTAAGTTCTAGCATTTGTAGCCACACTTGAAAAATCACTCAGAAGAAAGTGTACCAAAAAAAGGAAGTTGTAAAATTGGGTCTCGGAAAGTCTTTAAATAGATTAAATCATGGTCTTCCTTGGGCATGGTCTTTCAGGATGAAACAGAATTTTCAGGAGCACATCCTTCTGAAAGGTCTTTCTGGTTGGTTGCTTTTTCTTCCTATGTCCTCTTATGTGTAGCGTAACTTAACATTTTCTATTTTCCAACATTATAACTGAATGGTTGTTTTCTCTCAGGGTTTTATTGACTGTGTGTGAATGGCTCCTCATTGTTTTCAGCTCTATAAATATCCACGATAAATCTACAGCATGATAATGACGACAACGGCAGACATGTACTAAGTCCTCGTATGCGCTAGGCACAGCATAAGTGCTTTACGAATGCATGTGAATATTAACTCATTTCGAAGGGTTTTATTTTAAATATGCTCTGTGGTGCTCCATTTCATAAAGCAAATAATACTCCACAAAAATTTAGATTTTAATCTACTTAATATATTTAAGCCAGGGCTCACTTGCAAATTATATATAGACACACAATTTTTACAAAAGAGTTTTAACTTCCTAAGATCAGTGCTTCCTAAGATCTGTGATGTGTGTGTCAGGCCTGCCCTAAGCATCTCATTTAGCCCTCACAGTAACCCTAAGAGAGAAATACATGCCTATTTTAAAAACCATAAAACTAAGTTTCAAAGAATGAAAAAACTTGTCCTGTATGTGTATGAGCTAGGATTCAAACCTGAGTCTGACTCTCCTGTCTTACTGTATGTAAGTGAGGAATTTTCTTCTTTCCCACCCACGACAGTAGGAGAATATTTTGTGCATCCCTCACACAGGGAGGCGAGAAGACAAATACCCCACGCAAACACATGCACTGTTCTGGAAAGCACGAAAAGAAGTAAACACAGGACTGCTTAGAGATGGACATGCAGGCTGGTATTTCAGCTGTCAATGTGACAGAGAAATGGGGTCCTGGACCTTAGGGATAGTTCTAGACGTTGAGGAAAATAACACTGAAACAGAAACTACGCAACTTGGCACCTTGGAACCTGTGAGACAGGCTCCTCTCCGAGGAGGGTCCTAGGACTGGTCTCCACGGAAGTGAAAAGAGTGCTATTCCAGACAACTCAGTCCCTAAGTCCACCAGGCAGGCACAGACCCACGCGCGAGGGCAAGGTCAGGTACATCAGCATTCCTCCAGCTCCCTGACAGTCCACATCCAGTTCCTTCCTCCTGTTTGCCCATGCTGACCGAAGGGATTTTCTGTTCTCCTCACTTTCATGTTTATACAGAACCTCCCACCCCGGCACCGTGTAACTTTGCCAGCAACAACTCATAGAAATGTTTGGGGCGTGAGGAAAAAAACTGGACTACACTCAGTTTTAAACTAGTTTAAAGCAGAGGCTCCTTCCCACCTCTGGCCTCAGATCAATTAACCAGTTTTTGCTCCTACCACCTCCTCTGTTTATGGAAATGTTTCAAGTAATGGGCGGTGAATAGACCCCAAATAATCTGGCTGTCCTATATTACCCATGCCAATGATAAACAATGATGACTGCACTAGGGGCAGCATTTTTTGCAGAGTTATTTTCAATGTCTTTCCCATCGGATTCACATGCAAACAGACCTCAGGAAGGAAGTGCCGGGGGTGAGTGTCTCTAAAGCTACCAGCACCCCCAGAAGTTCTCCTAGGTACCACCAGATCTGGGACAAATGGCAGAGCTGCAGCAGCCACACACGGTGGACAGATGAGAGCCCCAGAGGACCTTCGACAGAAGCAAGATGGCACCAACCTGCCCTGAGAAGTGTCATGGGGGCCGTATGTAAAGCAAAACGGGCTTAGTACAAAACACAGAAGGAACGACCAGAACTGACTCAACACCACCCAGCACTGTGTCTTTGGTTCCGTATCAGCCCGCAGTGTCCCCCTGTGTCTTTCTCATCCTTTCCTGTGTCCTTAATCGATATTTGTCTAAAGGAAATAGTCAATCCAGTCAGGGAAATAATAACTAAACTTCTATACGCTGCACAACTCCCCAGGAAATGGCATGTGACTCACAAAGCAGCAGTTGTAATGAAAAATGGCGACGAGGTCTCCACAGAATCTTGCAGCTCTCCCTCCACCCTCTTCCTTCCCTACTCACCCCCACGGGAGTCCATCTGCTGCAGAAAACGCGAAGGCACTAGGACCAGAGAGCCCTTTCCTGCTATTTGCTTGAGAAACAAAGCCTTCCCTCCTCCCAAGTTGAAAGAAATAGAGGAGTCTGAACTAATCAAAACCTGCAAGCCTGCTGGTGGAGCTTCAGCTTGTCAGTGATGCAACTCAGCGGAGTGAGTAACGGCTTCGAGCTTTGCAGAAAATAGGAGGGAGAGAGAGAAACAGAGACAGAAACACAAAGACAAAGAAAGAAAGGCATTAACCTGGCCAGGAGTCAAACAGGTGCAGGGAGCCCGAACGCCGAGACAAGTGTCTGACAAATCAGGGTCCGGCTGTGTGTGCCTCTGTGGGCCTACCTCTTTATTTATGGAGGGCGGGGGCATTGCAGCGGTAGGTACTTTGGGGGTGTACTGAGAGATTTATTTTTTATTCACAGGACTCCTACGGTTGGCCAAGAGCCTTTAAGTCGACTCATCAGTTTGAAGTTCTCGTGGACACGTTCTGGCTCTCTGTGACGAATTCTCCATGGTGGAGAAGTGGCCTGGTTGTTTACCCCATGCGCTTCCACCATCAGCCACAGGTGTTCATGGTGGCTTTGGAACAGTGGATGTGTGCGCACGAGGGCCGCCACCCTGAGGGCGACAGCAGTGTGCTATGCGATCGCAGAAAGGCTGCCTCGGTCTTGAGTCGGCTGCTCAGAAGCCACAAATTGCCTTTTAAGACTCTTCCAGGCCTCACTGCACTTGAAATAACTAGATAAGGATCTTAAGTTTGCAGGTGCTCTCTCTTGAAACTGGTTAGCTTGGACTCTTGGGATTTAAAAAGCCTTTAGAAATGGAGGGCTGCGCCTTAACCGTCATTTCGTTCACAGGCAGATGTTAGGAAAAGAAAGGAACACACAAGCAGAGGAAGGCCTGGCAAAAGACCCTCAGGAGAAGGCCCTTGGCATGAGATAAGCACCCACCAAGGGGGCTCCGATTCATCAGGACTAAGACTGGGTGGCATTAAATATCATCTTACGAGAATAATGCCGTCTCTGGAGGATTTTTCAGTCTCTTGACTTAAAATGTCAACATATTTGATAACCCCATAATTCCGAAGACCCAGCCTGCCAGCTGTCAGAGCCTTGCCCACGTGTGTCTAATAGAGAGGTGCTGTGAGCGCAGGTAAGACAGACTCGGCCCTTCCTGCAACCCCAACCCTCCCCCTCACGGGAGTGGGTTTGCAGTTAAAGTACTGTCTTTACCTGAAATGCGTCTGGGCACGTCGGTGATGGCAGGAAGCCCAGTGCCCCGTGTGGAAGACAGCGGGGTGGTGGAGTGAATGGACGGGGACGTCATCTGGCTCAGGTAGGAGGGATAAGACTGGTCATAGGACCACGGTGGGGAAGACTGTGCCTGCCTGGGGTCTGGGAGAAAGAAGAAAAATCTTTAGTATACCAGCTGCTGTGAAACCAAAGTTAGAAAGAAGAAAGCAGATTCCCCCCCCCCCCCCGCAAAAAGAATACCTAAGGTCTATTTATTTTCTACAGCCCCATCCCCTCAAGCCCTGTAGAGCACAGAGCCTTGCAGACCATGGGGGCGAGAAAATGGATTCCACACAAGGACTACTTGTCTGTCACAGAAATATTTCTGGTTGGAAAGTCTAATGGTCCTTAGGAAACAATCTGCTTCAGTTATCTTTACAAAGCTGAATTCCATTTTAATTATTTTCTGTATTTTCTAATTTACTCCAGTGAACATGTATTACTTTTTTAATTAAGTTTAAAATTTTTTCTGGACAATGAACTTGGTTAAAGAACAGGTGGACAGCTGCTTCTTACTGCTGCATGTCCAGCTGCTCTTTCAGACGTGCGTTTTGGTTTTAACACGCATGCGTCCGTCATTGTAGCACAGAGCACGTTCTGTCCAGGCAGGTCAATGGATGGCACTTCTGGCGAGGGGTTAAGGGGTTGCGGGTAGAGATGAGAACAGAGGAGGCAGCAGGTGAAACGGACAGAATGGAGGGAAGCTGGTTATATCATTCTCAGGGTAAAAGGTACTCCAGAAAATAACCTTTACAGAAAGACAAAATTTAGTTTCAAAGTCAAGTAGTGCTAAGAACTGAAAAGCTGTATGGCCGTCCAGACCGTAAGAAAATGACCCAAAGCAGGAGAATAGGGAAATGTCTAATCCTTTTGGAATCTGTTTAAAAAGATGTCACGTGTTTGGAATGTGACCTACTGTTACCTACAGTCACTGTAATAAAAATAGTGGGCAGCCAACTTGTTAGGGTTAACTGCTGAGCATTAACAATATGTTTTGATGTATCTCTATGGAATTTCTTGGAAGTACAAACTCAATTCAGGGCCAAGAAGATTTATCAGAAGAATCAGTCTACATAAGAAAGAAAGGTAAATTTGCTATATGTTTCCAGGTTGGAAAAGGTGTTATGTTTCAAACTGCTTTGTTCTCACTGGAAAGCTAATCAAACAGAGGCATAACCCAATTTCTCTCAACATTTCTTTTGCTAATTTTAAACATTTTTGTTAATTTTTAAGATTCTAACATACCAGGCCATTCATAAGAACAGCTATGTATATGAGACTATCCATGGACTTTGGAATGCTCCGAATTAGGTTCAAGCTCTGAGACTTCCACTTTCAAGCTCTGTGACCTTGGCATAAGTGCTCAGCGACTCTGAGCCTCAGTTTCCTTATCTACAAAAGGGGGGACGGTAATAATATCTAAATCACAGGAACGTGCAAGTTACATGAGGAAACAAGGCAGAGAGGACCAGCATAGGAGGCACTAGTAAGTAGAATTCTTCTCTTTAAAACACCTCCCGGTGACACAGGAATAGTTCCATGGTTAAAACACATTCACACTGGAGGTCAGACATTTGTCATAGAGTTAAAATTATTCCTACATCGCCTATCAGCCTCTGACTAGGAAAAGCTTAGTTTTCAAAAACTGTTCATATATTTGAATAGTCAATTCAGGTTTACCTCTAAAAATAAAAATAGCAAGACATTGGTTTTTCTAAGATGATTCCTCTTTTAAGCCTTTCAGTTTTTCTATATAGTCAAAGTAATTTAGTTTCAGCTATTTCTTGTTTATTTGTTCAATTCAGAAACAATTTATTTAAAGACTTTCTACATAGGACATACTTTTCTTGAGTCAAAATAATTAAATACATCTGGGTATTTATCTGATATTTACTCTATCAACAAACATATAGAAAAGTTTCATCCAATTCAATTTTAAGAGACATTTACCTGAGTTTGCAATGTGAGTAAAAGTATAGTACTGTAAATGGTTACCATAAACTTTTCCGTTAGAACTCTAAAGGATACTTGATTGTTAAAATAATGAACTTTTGTACTTTAAAATGTTCAAGGCTGAGATTGTATAGATTGGCAACATTTCAAATCTGAGTGAGTGGTCCTTGTTACATATCTGATACTGACTTCCTTGCTTTAACCGTAAATGTAACTCATTATTCAGAGAAATGGTAAATGATCTTCAGATGGAAAAAAATGCATTCCTCACAGCACCAGAAGCAATCTAATCAAGGCAAGGCCTCCTTTCAAGCAACGTTTTCAACAGACAAAAAGTTCAAGAACTACAGAGCTAACGGAGTTGGGCACACAGTCACATTTGGATGTGAGTTCTAATCTAACCTCCCCAGATGACTTTCTGAGCAGGAAGTGTAGCCTATATGCCCAGGCCTCTACTGGTAACATGTTGTTACCAGTAGTATGGGGGGCTCCCTGCCCCCAAATGAAAAAAAAAAAAAAACAGAAAGAGATGTAAAGAATAACTACAATTACTAAGGTTAAACATATCACAAAAGGAAGTAGGGAGCTGATATACTCTTTCGGTTCTCTTTGTGGAGAAAGGCACCTTAGTGCCGAGCAAATGAGCAGGTTTCTGATGAAAGCATCTGAGCTGACGTCCAGCTATTTACAAGCTGTACGGCCTCATCTGTGTTAACATGCTCTCTGTGCCTTAGTTTTCCATGTGGAAAATGAGACGGCACAACACAGTAAAGTGAGTATAGCACAGTGGTGACATGTACTTGGCCAGGCAGATAAGCCTAGGCTTGAACCACACAGCTCCCCACTGTGCTAACCAAATGACTGAAACTCTGGGGCCTTAGCAGCTCATCTGCAAAAGGGGAATAATGATGCTTATTGGAGTTGTGAGTATTACATGAACTATACCTTATATGATGTTATCTGGCATTCTTGGCAATATTATGTATATAATAAATAGAAGGGATTATTGCTATCTGTAAAATGAATATAATAGTAACTACTATTATTTTTGTTTATAAAATTAGATGAGATAATGTAAGTACAAGCATTTGGATAACTGTACGGTACTATACTAAAACATTCTCTTGAGGAGCTCAGGTCTTCAAGGCCCTGCTGTGTGATATGGGGTATGTTTCTTAATGTTGCTGGGCTTTTAATTTCCTCATCTGTAAAATGGGCATGATAACACTATCTCAGAGAGTTGCATAAGCATTAAATAACATAGAGTGCATGATTACTAGTCAAAAAAATTCAAAATCTAACTCTAAACCATCCAGGATAGCTAGATTTCCTAGTATTATTCTTGACAATTTCCACGATCACATTCAGCACAATTCAGCATCATGCCTGGCACACAGCAGGTGCTCAATAAACCGCCACTGAATGAAATTTCCAGGGTGGTCTGAGTGAATAATGGAATTTTACATTAGCAGTAATTAGTCATTTTCTAACTTCCCCTATAAAAGAAGTTATATTGTGAGGTTTTGGCATTTATAGAAACTTCCTGATTGCCAGAAAATATACTAAGACTGTCCATTAAAGGATAGTTTTAACTTTTAGTGGAGGACCTTGCTGAAGATATCTAAGATGAGCAAAAATAACTTCTCACTATCCCTAAACAAGGGAGAAGATCTCTCTTGGTGATTTTTTTCAGGCTCTTAGAGGGCGGGCTGCAGTCCAGCCACGCTCCTTCACGGCTGCAACCCTAACGCTCTATGGTGATGACCCACTAAGAAGACAGAGTTACTAAAGAAAATAAAACCCAAGAACTGCCATGTGAGGATCCCTAGATTTTAGTGTAAGTAATTTTAAAAGGGCCAGTAATATTTGTAAGACTTTTTATTCAATTATAGTTGACATAAAATAGTATATTAATTTTAGGGTACAGCATAGTGATTAAACATTTATATAATTTATGAAGCCATCACTCCAATAAGCCTAGCACCCATCTGACACGATACACAGTTACTACAATATTATTGACTATGCTCCTTCCATCAGACAGCAACCTGAAAAACAAACACTGGTCTCCAGACACCCCGGGCCTTGCCCAATGCCCTGTGAAGGAGCCGCCCTCAATCCCAGCTCCACTGTTTCTGGCCTGGGCGATCTCGGACAAATTATACAACCTATCTGAGCTTCAAGTTTGCTAATCTGTGTAATGGGGATAAATAGACCTCCCCACTTAAGCTGTTATGAAGATTAAGTGAGATAACATAGTAACAAACTTAGCACAGAAAAGAACCCAATAAATATTCAGCAGTGTTAAAACCTACGCCTCTACAGAACCTTCATTCTGTGCATTTGTGTTTCCTGCCCACAGACTCTTATTGCAGCAGAGGACAGTGTTTAGAAAGCTTCCTACAGTTCCGAAACCCACCAGTGGGAGACGCTGTGTCGACCCTGTCCATGCCCAGTACAACCATCCAGTCTCAATCATGTTCCTTCTTAAGTTTTGCTTCCTCCCAGACCAAGAAATCCTAATCTACTTTAGTGTATTTTCTAATACTGTACACTTGAACTTTTTTCAAAATTTTAGTGGAGAAAATGGCTGTAAAAATATCTTGACTTTCTAAATGCCCAATCACACACACACACACACACACAAAACACATAACCTTATCATAAATATATGCCTATTTGCTTGGTTGTGGACAATTACTAAAGTTTACAGTAGAAAAAAGTCACCTTAACCTGATCTCATAACAGATTTCTGAACTCAACTTCCTGAAGAAACCTGAGACTTCTGAGATTCCCTCGCAACTTGAGTGAGTCAGAGCAGGTGACAAATGTTTTTCACGTATCACCAGTCAATCCTAAAGCTACTGACAGGGAAGAGCACAGGGCCCAGCTCTGAGACAAACCACCAACGAACAAGAAACTGTCTTCATCTCGGCCTCTGGCCCCACAGAGCTGGTGTGATCCATTCCCTCCCTCTACCCCGTCCAGAGTTACACTGAACCGTTTGTCTTCTCGGGTCGGCAGAAACCAGGAGGGAAGAACCATGTCCCCCCACTCCGACATAAACAAGAATACCCTTGCTTTTTGTGTCTCAGAGAATACAGGAGCCAATCACAGTCTCGATGGGCTATCCTGGGTGGCATGTAATCACCTGTAGACACCCGCTAATTTTGCAAAAATAACTAAACTCTATTTCACAGAAATTTTCAAAAGAGATGAAAACTACTGTTAAGTTCGAAATATTTTATGGTTTTAAAAACTATAATCCATTATTTTCCATTGCAGTCTTCAGAAACAGTATCAATATTACTTTTGTTACTATATTATAGGAATTCAAAACCATGACATGTGTTTATATAAATATGACAATTTAAAAACAAACCCTTGGTGGTGGGGTTTTATGTGCACATCCTCTAGGCCTTCAGGAAATTTGCAATTTAAGTAAGACTCCACCCCTATTTCTCCCAAACTTTTCTCCTAGCACCTAAAAAGGGGGTTATGAAGGGAAGTTTAATCAAATTTGGCCTGTAACAAACCTGAGAGAGAAAATCAGATCTTTCCTATACTATGGGCCTGTTGTACTCACAGGCAGGATGTGACTAATCAAAATGACTAAATGGGAAAGAAGAGAAAGAAGCAGAATGAGGGCAGAGCAGGGCACCACCCCCCACACCACCCCCAGAGATGAAACCAGTGAGAAACCAGTCCCCAGGCTCTAACTGCGAAAGCATGCTAAGGACCACCACCAAGTGTAGAAGGTGAGGCAATTTATCGGATACCTCAGATCTGCAACAGCACACTTCCAGAAGAAACTGAGGTCTCGTTTGTAAGAACAGATCAAGTCTAGCTACTGAGAGCTCAGGTTAAATGAAAAGGAGCCCGTCACTCGACACGAGGAATCCCTTCAGCATTTGTTCCAAGCGAGGCACCGTCTGTCTGACGCAGCTATTCCCACACTGCGCCGTACCCCGCACACAGCCAGCAGGCAAAAGGACACCAGGCCTCCAAGCCCACATGCACTCGGCAGCTTCTTTCCAACTCGCTCAGTCCAGGGCAAGGCTCTTACTCGGCTAGTCCTTTCTCACTAACAGAGTACAAATGGTCATAACTGTCACGCTCACAGGACTTCTGAGGGGGGAAACTTTTTATGTGGTTCTCGTGAATCAGCAAATCATCCATTTTTATTGTGATGAACAGCTCCTGTACGCCAACACGGCAGTGTGATGGCCTAAGAGACAGATAAGCAACAAAAGACATTTCTCACCTGGAAAAAGCTTACGTACCTCATTGGGAAAGCAAGACTAAGAGACGTGAAACAATTCAAAAATGTTTAAAGCATGTACTTGTGTCTTAAAAAAAAAGCCATGCAGATGGAGACAAACCACAGAACACCAATGTTGGAGTGGACTTTATAATTTCTCCCTCTATGGTGGCCTTCCTTCAGCTTTAGCTACGTGGAGATTGGCTACTTCTGCTTTCCATTCTGTAAACCTCCAAAACATCAAAGCACAGAAGGCAACATAACCAGGGGTTGCTCATCAATGCGAACTGGGGGAGGAGGGTTCCCATGTCTCAAGCTGTCTTTGCATCAGGCAGAAATGGAGACAACCATTTATGTACTCCTGTGGTGCGAGAAAAGCAAGCTCTCCTCTGTGAATTGGACCACAGCTTCTGAAGTTTATAATTGGAATGGGGAAGAGGACGGAGTAGCTGTGCATTTCCTAAAATGATATGTAAGAGTCATGGCCTCTTAGAATTGCCATACTTTCAAATGACTGAAAAGCTAAATTTCATGTCGGCATAATTAAATGTAAATGCCTAGGGCCATAATAAAAGAGGAAGGAGGAGGGCAGATGGTTAGAAAAAAAGGCACCCTAGGAGAATGAACTGACTCTGGGAAGACATGTAAAAGTCTTTCCTTAATACGTTTGAGAGGGGGAGCAGAGTGGTCAGAGCTTTATAAAGCCCAGTGAAAGGTATGTGAGGAAACTCAGTGGTCGCTCTTAGCAGGCCTCCTTCGATAAACACTGTGGTTAAACACGTGTGGGTGTGAAGCAGGCCTGCTTCCCTAAGGTCACGAACAAGAAGGCACGCCGTGGACCTGGGGCCGAACTTCATGCAGAGATGGGAGGAAACAAGCCAACAGAGGCAAAGCCTGAACCAGCACACAAAAGGCTTCTTCCTGTTTATGCTGCCAGCGGGCTTCTGTGCGATGTGACATGACACCAGCCAGTGACTTCTGCCAAAGCTCAGTGTGTCCACAGTCAGCACCTGCTGCATTTGGGGAGCAGGGTGGGCGCAGTTACAGAGATCCACATCTCTCCCCCTTATCCTCCACTCATTTTTTCTTTAATCGGTTCTCAAATCAGGCTGTGTAGACCTCAGATATTTCTTGAGGAAACTGGGTTATTTAAAATGAACCGTATACTCAGTCTATAGATTTAAGATTATGCCTCTCAATGGCTACAAGGGTCAAGTAAAGTCAATAACGTCAGTGGAGAGAGGCAGGCTCACAATTTCCTATTCTCAAATATTCCTGTCATATTACTATCATTCATAATAAAGACATAATAACATTCATGGTGCAGATATTACATTCACAGTACATTAAGTTCTATTTTAAAGCAATTTATGCTAAATACTAAATGTTAAATTCATGTCATCTGTAATAACCCTTCAGCTCAACTAAATTTTTGAATAAACTTTCCCACTTACTTCTGGTTTCCTTGACTAACAGAAAACACAGTCTTACAACATGCAGGTTTCTCCGAGCACAGGAAGAGCCCTGGACTGGAGGCTTCGGCACTAACTGTGCAGTTGTGCACAAATAATTTGCCTTCTCTGAGTCTTACTTTTTCCCCCTGTATGATGAGAAGAAATGGGTCATTGCTAAGATGTTTTCTAGCTATGAAATGCTATAATTTTAACCACTCAGGAGCTAGCAATTGCAACAAAAATTACTAAAGCTTAGTCAATGCCACCTCAATCAATACAATACATTTTTTAAAAAGAAATTACTAAAGCCACGTTGGGCTGACTTGGGGTGGCTATGAAATGTAGCTGACAGTGGCTGATGTCATGGATCCCCCCACACAGAGGGCTCGGGCCACGTCAGCAGAGAAGACACCGAGAACAGGACTTCGATCCCCCCTGTCACCCCCGGGCGTTCCTCAAACTGACCAAGGCAGCTACCAGAATCACTCGGCAGAAAACCAACACACTGAGTCATAGAGCTTTAGACTGAAGTTAGAGGGGGAAAAAAACCAGCAAACCTGATAAAATTGGATGCTATATAGGGCATGACAACAGGTTATGTTACAATAGGAGAAGAGGAACTTAGTAAGTCTCATGAGACAACAACAGGGAAGAGAATAAGAAATGGTATATATAGCTTAAGACATCACATCCTGAAAAAAATGTTGAAAGAAAATCCAAAAGGAAGTTGAATTATTAGGACAAAATAGTGAGAAGTGTCTTTTAAGTTATCACCAATTTTCGGCTAAATGGAACTCAAATAAGGGGACTTCCTTACCTAAAAAGAAAAGAAACCTAACAGAAGAAACGAGGTTATACCACCTGTCACACACACTTAACCTGGCCTCAACCTTGGCACATCCTGGATCTTGAAAGTAAAGTTAGCAAAGAGAGGGGAAGAAACTATAAACAGGTAGGACCAGAACTTGAGATATAACTGGGATGTGGCCCTGGCCCACAGAAGTGACCCTTACTTCGAATCACAGTATTGAAGTGGGTACAATAAATTCAGGTTCAAATCAGTTTGATATCAACATCCAGTGTGTTATACAAGGTCTCAGGCATGGTGATTCTGGTTATCTGATAGATGATGGTATCCACATTTCTAAGAATTGTCTCCCAGTCATTCAGCCACTCATTCAAAAAATATTTATTGGATGCCTTCTCTGGCACTGTGCACTAGGGGTATTACGGCAAAGACAGACCTAATCTCTGCCCTCACAGTTTTCAGTTTGGCAGGTGAGGCTGATCATCAACCCTCAGACAACTGTGGGAAGTGCAAAAATGGGATATCCTCGACATCCTAAGAATGTACAGTGGGACCTCAACCATGCCTGGGGGTCAGGGAAGGTTTGTCTAATGATGTGTTGACTAAGCCAAGAACTGAATGGCAAACACAAATCTAGGAGATCATAGGTGGGGATAGGAGAACTTCTGGAAAAGCAAACAGCATGTATCGAGTTCCTGGGACTGAGGCAGTATAGTTTTGGGGAGAAGCTGAGAAAGCCAGTTTGGTTGAATTATTGTCAAAAGATTCAAAAGAGTGTGACATGAGACTGGAGAGCAGGCAGGGAGGAGCCAGGCTAAGCAGAACCTGCTGGGCTACACTGGAGGTGCAATGGAAGGTCACAGAGGTGTTGTTAAGTACGGTGTGACATAATCAGATATGCACACTTAAGACCTCCCTCTGGCAGCACCGTAACAGAAACAGGGGAGAGGCCAGTCTAGGACTGGGCACCCAGGGAAGGGTGTGGAGGGGAAACAGAAGCTGAAATGGACGCAGGGGTGGAGTCCGGGAGCTGCACTCTGGAAATCGGAAAGAGCCTCGGGCACTTTGCTGCCCCCACACATCATCTGACCATGCACATGAGGCTCTCTGAGACGCCCCTGGCTGCATCAGGATTGGCTCTGGGTGAGCAAGGTAAGCCTGGGGGAACTGGCCTTGGGCCTGCAGTGGTGAATTAGGCAGGCTCCACCTGGTACATTCTGGTTCAGAGGTAAAGCCAGGGCGTCTGTACATTTAACGAGCTCCCCAGATGATGCCAATGTACAACAACGGCCATCATTTTTACTGATGACAGTTATAAAAGAAAATTACCCAACACCATTTTGATTTAATCTTGCCTATCTAGAATGTTTTTTTCACATAGAAGGAGAACAAGCATGCTTAGAGGAAATTAAGGCCCAAGAGAGGTAAGGAGATAAGGCAGAGCAATTTGCTGTTTTAAACGCATTAAAGTTTCTCCTCCAAGATGAATTATAACCACAAGGTTGCAAGAATTCATGGCAACTGGTAGGCAAAGAGCTTCTGGTTAACAGAGCACGATCTACAAAGTTCTTCCTTATATTACGTAAAGTACATCTCCTTGTAACTCCACTCACTGCTGATCTTAGCGTTGCTCTCTGGGATTACTTTTCCATGTGACAATTATTAAATTATTTGAAAATAATGCCTTAAAGTTTACTCTACAATATTTAGTAGTTTGACATTCTTTCACCCCATTTACCTTATTCTGAAAGTGGCACAGCTATTGGTAAAATCTGAATTTCAACTACAGACGCTCCCTGACTTACAATGGGGTTGTGTCTTGATAAACCCATCATAAATTAAAAATACCATAAATTGAAAATTCATTTAATATACCTAACTTATTGAACATCATAGCCTAGCTGGCTTCTACTGTATAGGTACTGCTTTTGCACCATCATAAAGTTGAAAAATTGTAAGTAGAACCATCATAAGTTGGGGACCATCTGCAGTTGTTTTTTGTTTGGTTGGTTTTTCTTTTCTTTTCTTTTTTTTTTTTTGAGCCATTGTTCTTATCGACTTGCTTGCAGTCCACTAAAAATCCTTAAGTTACTTCCAATGGTCTGTGTACAATGGTCTGTGAGCTTTCCGCCTTCATCTCCACAGTGACTATCAGAAAGCAGAATGGGCCCTGGCTTGTACAGCTCAGAGGACTGAGCACTGGCCTGCGAAGCAAAGGCTTCAATTCCCAGTCAGGGCACAGGCCTGGGTTGCAGGCCAAGTCCCCAGTAGGGGAGATGTGAGAGGCAGCCACGCACTGATGTTTCTCTCCCTCCTTCTCCCACCCTTCCCTTCTGTCTAAAAATAAATAAATAAAATCTTTAAAAAATAAAATAAAGCAGAATGGGTTCACTAAAACTTGTTTCCTAGGATTACTAGAAGAATAAATTAAAGGAAAACTCATCTACCTATTGTGTATCTTGACCCAAGCAAGATATAGGCCTATCTCTAATGTGACTGATAGCTGGTTCAAAGGCCAGCCTGATTTATAGCCAGTTGATAGTGGTTGTCCCTGTGGATCAAGGTCAGCTTTGAGGGAGGTACACTACAGCCAGCATCTTCTTCAAAGTCTTGAAGAATTAGAAGCAAACTTTTTAAGTTTCAAGCTGAGACAAAGTTTTAAGGACTAGCCAACACACTGGATGAAGAATTGGAACTACAAAATAACCCTGACTAGGTAGAAAGAGGAGGTGAAAGCGCCGTGATGAAACTGAACAGGAACAAAGACACAAAGCTGCATTTGGTCAGCTCCAAGGCAGGATGGAGGAAGCCTGCCCTAAGAGGAACTATCTTGGACTGCAAGCCATAGTGTGAAAGGATGACAAAAAGTTAATGCAATCTTGGGATATACTAACAGAGTACTAACAGACCCCTCCTGCTCTGGTCAGACAGAGCCAGAGGACTGTCTTCCTGAGGCAGTGTCAAACCGAAGCTTTGGAGAAGACAGAGCAAGATACAGGGTCTCCATCTCTCATAGGAGAAATGGCTGAAGCACAGCTAGGAGCTCCCACCCACCTTCAACTGTTCCATCGGACACTCCTACCTCCAACCTTGGATTTGCCCAGACCTTTCCTCCTAACCTTTGCTTTCCCCAAGGCCACAAGATGAGCCAACTTCTCTTCAAAAGTTCTCCCATCTTTACTATAACCCACTATCCTCCAGAACATTCCTTCATGTTGGTAGCTGGAGCAACATCTTCCTTATTTCCCTGACCTATCCTGAGTCTAGGACAAAGTGTCATTCTCACGGAAGATCCATCCCACACCAGAGCCCACTCCTGTTCACAAACTGTAACCCCTGTAGGAGATACTGCCACAACCGTGCTGTCTGGCTCTTCCGATGATCTTCCTCCTCAGCTGGGTCCTCAGTGATGCTCAACCAAAGTCATTTTTGTTCCACGCCACTCACCGCAGTGACAGCTCCAAACATTTATTATTCTTCTCGGCCCTTTGCCTACATCCTCACCTGCTCACCACCTAAATCACCTTGTCAGGTTTCACCTTCCTTGGACCTTGATTTCTAGTTTCAGCTCTGAGAGTCTCAGAAATCTCCTGGTGCCAAAGTTTCCTTATTCACCAAATAGGGTTCATGATACTGACTCTTCTGTGAAACCTCTTTTCCAATGGTTTCTAAACAGTTAAAAAATAAGTCCTTAGCAAAATAAACAAAGCCACACCATACAATTATCTTCCCAAAATGCTTCTATATATATTAAAAGGAAAAATGGAGTGAAAATATTTTTTAACTGATAATATATATAAAATACTGTTGCTTTCAATACTGCATGGCACAATAGACACCAACTCTGTGTTTGGAGCTCCGGGTGCCTATCTATGTTTCGACATCAAAATACACCACAAGAGCATCCCTGGGTTAGCCCTGTAGATGGAATGGTTCAAAGTCAGTCCCCTATTCTAATCATTACGTGCGCCCGGAGTCCACTGCAGACGGTGAAAGGGGCCAACAGAGGTCCTCAAGCAACTAACAGAGGAAAAAGATGTGCACACATATATGTGACATTTACATATATGTGTATATAAAGCTGTAACTAAATATAAAACTGAAAAGAGAAAGATAATGCTTTGAAAAAGAATAAGAGAAAGAAAAGATTTCCACTGGGCAGAGACCTAAAGACAGGCTAGAACTGGAGACATTAAGTGAGACATTATGCAAGAAATGAAGTTTTCTTACCACAATTAGATACTAACTATGCAAGTTCTATTCCAGACAGGGGAAATTATATGAAGACAAGATTTTGGAACTCAAAAAATTAATTTTCCTTGGAACATTACCTCTCTCTGTTCTTCTGGAAGCATAATAAAACCAAAGCATCTCCGGTGCATAAGGACACTGCAACTGACAGAAGTCCAAGAGACCTGTATGAAACTAATCTATGGATGCTGCTAACAGGTAAAGCACCAACATGCTGTGCTGACCACCAGCCCTTCCCAGGGCCTTACTGACTTCTATCCTTCAAAGCCAGCACAGGCAGGACATGAACTCTGCTCTTCCTCACAGGTAGCTGCCAGAGCTCCACAGGTGTGAAACAGCGTTTGTGCACTAGATCCGTGGCATTTTTTCATAAAGACTGTAACCAGCAATACCCTCTAAAGATAATTCCTGCTCACCCATGTGCATGGAAGCAGCAAATTTACTGGGGCTTTGAAAGGAAGAAGACAGGACAAGACTCTCCAGTACCTTCAGAAGCTAAAACATGGCACCAGCAAAGTAAAAAGTACTTCCAACAACCTGCCTTTGACTGTGGTGATTTCAGTTACTTAAGACACAAGACGGCCGCAGGTGAGTGGGACCACAGTGGTCATAAAGCAGGAGACCTCACTTAACTCCCACTCTCCACATCCCACAGCCCTTCTCACACTGACGACGCCTGAAATCTTTCTTCCTGCTCAGTCACTAAGCTTCTCCAGGGTTCCTTCTCCCTCACACTCACAGCCACCACCACCCTGCCCCCTGCCCATGGCACCTCCCAAATGGTTTCACATTAAAGAATCGTGTGGTCCCTTGGCACCTGAATAAGACAGTAATTTGAGACACACACTAATTAGTTGTACCTTCTGATTTTTTGAAAGGGTTACACTAGTACATGTTTCAGGCCTAGGACAGCCAGACAGACACAGCCCAGCCCAACTGCCTGAATTGGCTGAGATCCTCTTAATATTTCAAGGAGAACTGTTTTCCAAGGGAATATAGAACTAGATCGAAACTGGTTAGAAATAACTTCAGTTCAGTCAAGGTAGCTGCTGATAAGATTATTGTTATTCTGCATGGTGTCTGGCAAGTTGCTTTTTAAGATATTCCTAAAAATTTTACCTTCAAAATACACACACATATTATGGATTTAATTCCTATATTTATCACTTACTAAAGGTAAAGGTAAATGGAACCCTGGGCAAGTGTTCTCACTTCTCAGTCTCAGTTTTCATAGCCAAGCCACCTAACTTCGTAGAGCTCTCGTGAGGAGCGTGTGAGTTTACCCCAGGAGAACAGTCTCTGGCACACGACACACATTCAGTGAATGTGCAGCTAACAGTGATTCAATCAAATGGGTACTAGAAAAATATTGAGGCTAGCATAGTAACAGGTGATACTTCCTAAAGAAGTTAATGACCTGCTCATTCATTCGTCACCAAACCCAACCAACCAAGCAGAAGGCACTATATAAGACAAGGAGAGCACAGGGATAAACAAACACAGGCCTAGACTTTGAAAGTTCAAAATCTGATGGAGGAGACACACATGTAAACAACAGTCAGAACGTGTAAACAGCATGGAAAACAGACTCAGCTCAGGGGGGAAGAGGCCCGGCAGAGGCACCAGCATGTGACCTGAGTTCTGATGAAAGAAAAATGCTACCGTCCTCAGCTCTCTCTGGAGCTACTACAATAGCTTCTGAAATGATGATCCTGCTTCAACTATTGCCCGCTTATAATCTATGCTTCACCCAGCAACCAAAGTGATTTTTTAAAAACATAATATTCTCTTGCTTCACATCCTGCAATAGCACCCACTGCACTCAGAACAAAACCCATCTGAGCTCCCTGTCAGGGCCTCGAAGACTGTAACCGAACCCTGCCTGCCTTTCTGTACCAATCCCCTTTCCACCTGCTTTCCACCTGCACTGACCTTCCTGTCCTGTGATCACCACACTCACTGCTTCCTGAAGCCTCACTGAACTTCTCGCTGGCTAACACGCCTTGCTCACAGACCTTCAGAGGTCTTCAAAGAATCCTTTCCAAATTTTCTAATCAAAGTTAGCTTCTTCCCTTCCTAAATTGCTATCATATTACCCTGTTTTCCCAAAACATTTACTATAATCTAAAATTGTCTTATATGTATGTTTACTTACCCATTTATGGACAACATCTATCATTAAAATGGAAGCTCCTTGTGAGCAGAAACTGCATCTATCTGGTTCATTTGAGTAACAGAACACCACAATGCCCACCCCAAAGGCTAGATGAATGTGCCAATCCACCATACCCAACAGCCTGAGTCAGCTTCTTTTAAGGTGCCATTCATTCATCCATCCATCCAGAGAGCACTGAGTTTTAAATGATGATCACCTAGGAGCAATAGCTCCTAATATGCTATCCCTACTAGACAGCTCTCACCACGTTCTAAATCCAAAGGAGGCATTTGCGACACACTGGGTGTTTCCTAGCACCCAGAGACAGACACCAGATGTCTAAAAGATAAGAAAAGGTACAGAGGAAGCTACTTCCTCAGGAAGCCGTTAGGAGGCCCTGGGCCCTCAGATAGAGCATCAGCCACTAAAGACCACAGCCCAGGGACACCATCAGACTGGCACTGCCAGAAGCCAGCCCACCGCATGGCCAGAACCTCTAGCCTAGGAATTGCAAGAGACACTGAAGAATAATCATGGGAAACACTAAGTGGTTATGACTTCCTCAGTTTATGATTTCTAATTTCATTTCGCTCTTCTGGGAGTCTGACTGGCCTTTTATGTTGGCAAGTGCGAGAACTAGTAGTGACTGTAAAGCCATGATCACTATCTTCAGTTTGGGGGTAAGAGCCTGAGATATTCAAAAAGCCAAGCCAATGAGAGCTAAGTGGGCCCTCTGTTGTCACAAAGGTCTTTATCCGAAGGATTCCACGAACTGAAAATGCATATGTGCCATATTACAAAGTCACAAAATCCATTACAGATAGGCCCTTAAGTAGAATTTAAATTTAATCATGCAATATGTAGTTCTAAAACTAGGACGATGCCAAATGGCTTCACTAGG
Source organism: Sturnira hondurensis (assembly GCF_014824575.4). Taxonomy (NCBI): domain Eukaryota; kingdom Metazoa; phylum Chordata; class Mammalia; order Chiroptera; family Phyllostomidae; genus Sturnira; species Sturnira hondurensis. The sequence continues at coordinate 6,230,380 of NW_028073511.1, read as the reverse complement.
CACGTGCTGCACTGAAATGTGATCTCTGCCATTCTCGTTCAGCACCAGGGAACAGTGACCCCCTGGGATGGGGAGTTAGAAAGAACAGTTGATGCTGACAAGGCGTGATGCTCCAGCCCTTCCTGCACTGACAGCTTCTCATCTAGACTTTTATTTATTCAACATTTAATGGGATGCTACCACTACGCTAGGAGGTACAAAAGAACATTAACCCCTGTAATAAATCCCTCGAAGAATTTATAATCGAGCAGGGTAGAAAAAAGCAAATTCACAGAAGCTCTAAAATAAGGCACTCTTGACTAAAGCTTAGAAGATGGACAGGCAACCTTCTAGATGAAGTTTACAGGGCTCTTTCCTAAAGAAGGTAACAGTGACCTAGAGGAGAGGCCACTGTAGGAAGAAGAGATAAGTAGGGTGTGCAGAGAGAAAAATGTGCACTCAAGGGACAACAACGCCATAGTCTGGGGCACAGACAGGTAGCTGCCTCCTCAACTAGACTTGAACTCAAGGAGAGAACTTTTCTTCTCTCCCTGTATTACCTAAGACCCAATTCTCTATATGTGGTAGGCTCTAAATCATACTTAATAGACAAGAACATCCATCTAGAGAGAAAAAATAAAATCTGCTCAATTTACTTTGAAGTTGCTGCTGTCATGGGTGTTCTTGGGTTTTCCTAACCGTTTGGGTCATGGCAGAACTCTACATGGTAGAAATCCCTGGTTAGGGGCAGACGCTTGTATTGCCTCACTAACAACACGGGAGCAGTTACAGACAGTGCACGTGCCCAGAACTGGGGAGGAGTGACACCTGTGTGTGTACGAATCTTCAAATTTGGAAAGCTTTGGAAAGTGGTTGGGCCCAATACCTTGTGGATACTCTAAAAAAGTGAGAAGATTGATCTATAAATCAATTCTAGCATGCTACAATCCCAAAATACAGAGCTAATACCCTTGTAATAGAATTCCAAAAAGCTCTCAGTACCTAGAAATAAACTTGTTTTCTGTTTTCATTTCTAGAAATATAGCCAGCAGATATTTAAACATTATTTTTAAGTGGTCATGATGGAGTTGCTACATGGTATTGTAAAAGAAAAACCGTACTGGTCTAGGAGTCAAGAGACCTAATTCTGCTCTACCCGTCACTGGCTGCAAAACTGCAGGCAAGGAGCCTAACCTTCCTGAGCTTCCAAAGGACGAGAGCTTGGCCTGGGAGGGGGCCACACCCCCAATCGGCTCAGATGCTCTTCTCGAATCCACCTGCCCCCCACGCTCTGCACTCAGGGGTAGGGGGAGGGGGGCATTGCTGGGAAAGCGTGGCTCTTCTTCACAACTTTTTGGTTCGTTCTATTTTATGATGTCATCTTTAGGCCTGAGGATAAAATCTCGAGAAAAGCAACTTCTTAAGTGAGTTTAGCAACACACAGGTTCCAAATATCATTTTAAAAGCATTACTCATTAGCAAAATATAATTAGCAAGTGATTAAGAACTAGAATATATCAATATCTAGAACTAGCCATCACAAGTCCCTTACAAATGACATATAAACACTTTTATAAGTGGGCACACATGCTTCCACATACACACACACTCCGTCTAAGGATTACTATAAAGACAAAAGGACAGGTATGATGAACTTTAATCAGTGATCCAAAGTTCACTACTTTAAATGCAGTGATACCTGTAGCTATAAGCTTCAAATTCACATTAGCGTGAATTTCTTTCATGTTTGCACTTTATCAAGAACGCATGTCTAGTAAACACACTAACTGTCTGACTCCTACATACCAACATTGAGAGATTTATTTAGGCTCGAACATGGCTATCCTTCACAGAGCACTACTAAGGTTCTTCCCTGATGCAGATATCTGGTTCTCTTCAGTGCTCAGATATTTTATTTTTATAACTCTGTATTATTTTTAACACAGATACTCAGGCATACCAGTACATTCAGACTAATAGTCACATGCCCATAGAAACCTACACTAAGTAAATATCCAAAAAGACATATGACTAATGTGGGCAGGAGAGAAGGAAAGGGTGGTCATTTAATTTATAAACAATTATGTTTATAAACCATTGAGGCCACTTAAACCTAACCACTACAGATAAAAACCTAACCATTAAAAAATATCCATGTTGAGAATTTATTGTACATTTTGTTTTATTTTCCCCTCTGTTCTAGTCCACCGCTGCCAACAATAGCAACCAGATGATGTGTAGAGTGTCTTTCAGCTCTCAATACTTGTGATCTGCAAATTAAAGGTCTCCGATGATTAACACACTCTCTTGTCAGCATGACCCAAAAGCAGACTAGTGCTAAAATAAGATCTGTTTTTGTATAAGTGGGACTGGAGAAAAGAAAAAGTTGGGCATCTTTACTGTATCAAATGTGAATTAGTCTGCAATCCAATGCTGATGTTAATTTTTTTAGAGTAAAGGTAAAGTAAGCAGCTTACTAGAATGCACAGAGAAATGTCGCTTGAGGAAAGAGAGTTAAATGTGAAATCAGAAGTAAATTGGGTCTGCCCGAATAGCCGCTCATTGACCTTGCCTTATAACCACCAATCAAGGCTTCCTGTTAGCCCTGGGCAATTTTCAAGAAAACTTAATGAAATAGTTATACATAAAAGAAATTTAAGCCCAAATCTGAGACAGTAACTCTAATTTTCTAATAGTGAGGGTGTGATGTTTCCCCGGCACCACCTGGACACAGTACAGAAACGTGTAACAAACATTCTCCCAGAGAACATAGTCATTACCATTCCACCAGTGTGCAGACTGACGTGGCTACTGAATCCAGCATCAGTAGAAACGTTACCCGCGTTTCAACCCAAAGTTATTGAATACTGGAATTGTTTTTATAAACAAGAAGGTCAGTGTCTTCAAGTCTTGATTCTGTAATAATCAGCCATTTCACTGGTCCAGGAGTTTTGAAGTGAACACGTCTCATCTGGTAGCCCCTCACCCCCAGCCTGCCAGAGTCTGTGCAAGTGAAACCTAGGAGTCTGTCTTACCTGTAATCTGACTCTGTCCTTGTGGATTAAAAGGACTTGGTGCAGAGTTCAGGGAGGGCCGTGGGTTCTGAGGCGGGACACCTACTCTCATACTGGGATGAGGAATGCGCCCTAAATCACTGAGGCGGTCAGAGAACAAACTAGGTTTAGAGTCATCAAGCTTCTGTCTGTGCCCTGGAAACAGCAAATCATAAAATAAAAGCATATTAATTAGCTGAACAATTGACCATGCTAAATAGATATGTGAACATACATACCGGGGGTTTAAGCCAAGGAATTATCAAAACTGGTATTCATAATGAAGTGTCTACTTGAGGCCTTCCATTTCAAATTGCTTTATAAGCATCATCTAGTGGCAAGCATTCCTAGTTCTACACTCCAAATGGGGAGCTGAGGGTCCCAGAGGCTGACTCAGAGTCCAGCACCGGCAGCGAGGCCGGGACGCTGGAGCTCAAGAGGAACTCCCTGGGTGCCTCCTCTCCCCCTTTCAGAGAGGAAGGGAAAGACGACTGTGTACTGGGGTGTGTTCTCTTGCTGCGTGAAGGCTGAAACCTCCCCTGAAAGTTCAGAGTCTGTGCGTGTGACACCTACCATCCCCAAGCTGGGGCAGAGACAGAGACACATTGTCAAAAAGAAACCTCATGATGACGACAGTGACTTTTTCTTTTTTACGTTACAATGAATACCTCACTGAGACTCTCTTCTGAAAAATTAAAACTCAATCCTAGAACCCTTTAAAGAGGGAAAAAACAGAAATAGAGGCACAGAAACTCAGATTCTCAAGAGGAATTTTGTGATATGCCAAAGCCTGAAAGCATATAATAAACTATATTAAATCACAAAGAATGCATTTTTACTTAAAATCTACTACTGTGGTTTTGTAAAAGAAACTGAAAAATACCCTCTGGGTTATCATGTGAATGTGAGACTCCATTATTTTAAAAAAACTTTCTCTCTCTTCTAGTTTATTCAAGTCTAAAATCCAAGGAAGAAATATACAAATTAAAATATAACCAAGGTACTAAGACTTCTTAAAAGTCATCAAATCATACGTAATAAACAGTACGATACTGTCTTGGTGCAACATGAATTCCATGGGAATCTGTACAGTCGTGATGCGGTGAGCCAGCCCAACAATGTCTAACACGTACACAGAAATGCACTGCAGATTCCTTCTTCCATGTTCCTTATTCCTTCTTCCATACTCCACTGATGTCCTAGTATGTTACTCCAACATTTTAGTGAAATGTTAAGTGACTGAAGCTGATTTAAAGAGCCATTAAGAAGACTGAAATAAGAATTTGCCTTTTCATTAAGCAAATGAGGATCAATCTCCATAAAACAAAAAAACTAACCTTGCAGAAGGATGGTTAAGAGCCTTTAAGAATGGGAAGGTATATTCCAAGGGCAGCAAGAACACCTCACCTCCCACTTAGTATAGGACAAGAGGAATATCAGGATAGGGTTAAGTTGAACATTAGACTTTCCCAACTATAAGCTGTCTTCATAAGACAAATTCCTTATTTTATTTGCCCCAAAATGTATTTTCCTGTCTCCTTTTTCATTGCCTACCCAGCCCAAAGAAAACAGACAGGAAGCCAAGGCTTGGTAATACGAGTGTAGCTGTCTCCACAGCCAAACATGTTCCAACTGGACCCATTAACTGAAACGCACCCACCACCCTATTTCCTGCCAGTGCGAGTTTGGGGCATCTGCTAAAACAGAGGGACTAAGATCAGGAGGAAAATGATCAGAAAAAAATAGGGTAACTAACTCATTGTTTGTTGATGGCTGTTTTTTCCACCACTTATGACTTTTATCTAGATTACAAAGAGAGTTCAGAACTCTTAAAGACCTTTAGAGAATACCCCAAACAGCTCCTAGACCCTGGCAAGTAAGTTGTTCACAAATGAAGCGACTGAGCCCCCACAGAGGCAAAACAACCCCTCGGTCCTTGGATACGGGTAGCTCATCCTGGACTGTGACATGGTTCTTGTCTTGGTTGACTAAGCTGTCCACTCATCATGTGGTCCCATCAATGTTGGCATTCTAGCTTTCTCTCCCCTTCCTCTCCTAGCTACTACGGAAGGCTGAAAAATACCCAGATCTACAAAATGAGATACCTAAGAACTAAGCCCTGTGAAGTGTCAAGGCCGGTTTTCAAAGCAAGTAGAAGCAGCAGCAAGGATTCAATTACAAAGTTAATAGCTCACCCATTACCCTAAACAAACTTCCATCAATACATCTTGCTGTGTCTAACTAGTTTCACGATTAGGGAATTATATAGGACTTGTCACAGTTAAATCTGTGGATTCTGTTCCTCACACACATACAAAAAAAGTATTGGTGTGATGTTGATACAGCTGTAAACATTAACAAGAAAGCTTATGGAATTGTCCCTGGAAGTTATTTTTTTTAATAGGCCATATTTTTGGAATGGCAGATTCCCTGAGGGCTAAGGGGAGGGCTACATGATCTTGCATGGTTCCTTTATTCAGTGGGACTTTATGTGGGCCATGGGTCACAAGAAAATTTAATAAGCTTTGCCTCTGCTTTCTACAGCCTTTTCATTAGGTTTTCACGGAGACTGTATGAGACTGGAGCTCAGTATATGGATGTGAGAGTACACTTTTATTTTCTCTCAGCCCCATGCTTCAGAGGAGTAACAGGAGGTATAGAGGCAAAAATAAAGGCCCGAAGAGGGTGAAAAATTTAGGAGCAGATGAAATCTTAAAAGCCTCACTGACCTTTTGGGAATTACCTTCGTAGAGGAGCTACCAAGCATCCCTACACACGCTAGAGAGACTCGGCGGACATCCATCTGTGGTTGCGCATATACAAAAACACGCGTTCCTCCTTGCAGACGTTTGCCCCCGCACAGCCACCACCACAACCACAACAAAATTCGTACAGCACAATGAACAACAAAAGCTGAACAGGTTCTTTGTCTTTCAAGCGTGACAAATACCCACTACCACTAAACCACATCAGGGTAACACCTGAATGATTGGCTGAAAGAAGATGCACTTAAATCCTCAGCACCCAAGCAACCCCCTCAGAAATCAAGACCAAGGAAGACACAGGGCGCACTGACTTAAACCGGAGACAGGGTACTCTGCCATGGTGCGGGGAGAGCTAAACCTCAGCCTCAGCCGAAGAGCCAAGGACTGGGTCCTTCCAGCAGGATAAAAGTATCAGTAAGAGTGGAAACCTCTTGTGGTACATTAAGACTATGTAAAAGGTCGATCCTGGACGCTCTTCTACAGGTGCACTTTCTCCCCTGAGAAGTGGCTCTTCCACCCTAGCTGGATTTAAAACAAAAACAAAAACAAAACTCTCTGGGGAGCTTTGAAAAACTTGAGTGTCCAGGCCGCACCTTGGTTCAATTAAATCAGAATCTCTGGGAGTGGATCAGGTGGACAGCTGAGGTGGAGAACCATTGCCCGCCAGGGCCTCCGTCCCATGCTCTCAATACCACTATTCATACCAATGACTCCCCCATTTCTGGGGTGAGCCCTGACCCCTTCCCTGAGCTCAGGTTTGTGTATCTCACTGCCTACTTGATTTTTCCCCAGGGATGTCTCAAAGCTATCTTAAATGCAGTATAGAGTTAAGGCAAAATTCTTTATTCTTCTATCCAAAAAAAACCAAACCCACTCCTCCCTATGAGTCCCCCACCTCAGTTAATGGCACTAGCCACTCAATTACTTAAGACAAATACCCAGACATTTCCTCAATTTCTCCTTAACCATCAGTCCCCACATCCAATCCATTACTGAGTCTTATCATTTTCATCTTGAAGGCATATTTTGAATCTACTCAGTTCTCTCATTTCCAATAGTACAACGCTAGTCCAAGGACCCTTTCTCTCTCTCTGGTCATCAGACACTGTCTCCTTCTAGTTCCTTATCTCAGGACCTTCCATATTCCTGAGATGCCCTCCCTGATCATCTGCAGAGCCAGCCTCCTTCCTATCCCTTAGGCCTCAGGGCAAACCCCACCTCCTATGAGAGACCTTGCCTGCCTACACCCAGACTGGGTTTCCTCCCTCTCAAGCACACCCTCTATTTATTTCCTGTATGGCTGTTACCACCATCTGTAATTAGCTTGCGTATTTATTTGCCTCACATGAGAGACTCTAAGTCCATGAGAATGAGCACCCTGTTTAGCTTACAGCTGTTTCCTCACAACCTAGTTCACTGCCTGCACATCAGTAGGTGCTCACCAAATAGTTATGTAATAAATGAATGAATAAATATTTTTCTCTTTTAGATAAATGTCTTGGTTGAAAGAAATATTTCCGGCCCAGAATATCAGATTACAACACTTTAGAAAGAGATTATTTCTGGCCCAGAATATCAGATTAAGAGTTTTCCTCAGAAACTCTTCTCTTCTTATTTGGAAATCCAATGAATCTGGTGGGTAACGCCCTTCTTTCGAGATTGGCCCCTGTCAGAAACTATCCTGAAGGGCATTCAAGGGAAAGTATGCTTTCTCTCTGAAAAAGTCCCATTTGCTCTCACTATACCTCTTAAGCGCTGTTGCAAGTCGTTTTGAATCGCAGAGGTAAAAATGACAACAGAAATGATTTAGCCTCTAAATTTTAGAGCAATGGATGGCTTTTACAGGTGAGGACCCTGAGCCCCCGAGAGGGGAAGTGACTCATCCAAAGTCACACAGTTAGTGGCAAGATGAGAACTCAGGATTGCTGACTGTGTTTCTGGACTCTTTTCCCTCCCATTGCCAACAAGCTTGTTTTAGATTATAACAGTGTAGTATCAGTCATTCCGTGGAAATCATGATCAAAAGTAAATCTGAAATGGAAAAAAAAAGTTTTCAAAACAGATTTTTCTTCAAAAAGTTGAGTGTGTTTGGCTGAATGTGACTTTTGTTGCAATAAATTCAGGGGCACAAGAAGAAAGCATGATCCAAAGGTCACAGCATTCACACGTCCTTAGAGAGAAGGCCCATGAGGAACTGCTACGCCATTAAGCAACAGTCCATCTAATTGTCCCGTTCTTCCCCACCCAGCTCTCTTAGTCCAAGAGCAGCTACCTCACGATGAAAGTCAGTAATAGTGCCATTAGAACTTCTGCTTTAAAAAAATCATACATCTGCCCTGGCTGGTGTAGCTCAGTGGGTTGAGTGTGGGTCTGAGAACCACACAATTGCGGTTCGATTCCCAGTCAGGGCACATGCCTGGGTTGCGAGCCAGCTCCCAGCAGGGGACTCACGAGAGGCAACCATGCATTGATGGTTGGCTTCATCAACCACCTTCTCTCCTTCCTTTCCTCTCTAAAGATAAATAAATAAAATCTTAAAAAAAAATCATACATCTGAAACTGGTACGTGAAGATTGTGGTATGTGAACTATAAAAATAAACTTGCCACTGCAGTGGAACTCATTTTGCCCATTTTTGTAAAAGTTGACTGAGAACAGCTTCACAACTTTGGAGGCCTAGGATGGCCCCAAAACAGGAGACCTTCCCTAATGAGGTCACAATGTCCTTGAAGCTTGAGTGTGATTTTTTTAAAGGCCTTATTTATTTTTAGAGAGAGGGGCAGGGAGGGAGAGAAACATCAACATTTGACAGAAACATCGATGGGCTGCTCTCACACACGTCCCAACCGTGGACAAGACCCGCAACCCAGGCAGGTGCCTTGGCCAAGAATCCAACTGGTGACCTTTTGCTTTGTTCAGGATAATGCCCAACCCACTGAGCCACACCAGTCAGAGCTTGAGGATACTTTTGATAAGAAAAGAAGGAACAGGAAAAGCTAGCTTCGGGGCAAATGACAGAACATGATAATAAGTATCTTAGGAGTCAACATGGTGCTAAACATGTATGTGAAATTAAACACAGGCACACTATTCTTTTTATCTTACTTTCTTTATTCCCTTATTTTTTTTAGATTCCCCATGTGGGGTCATATGGTATTTATCTTTCTCTTTCTGACTTATTTCACTTCGCATAATACCCTCTAGGTCCATCCATGTTGTTACAAATGGCAAGATATTATTCTTTTTATTGCTGAATAATATTCCATTACACATATCTCATACCTTCTTTATCATTCATCTGTTGATGAATATCTAGGTTGCTCCCATATCTTGGCTACTGTAAATATTGCTGCAATGAACACAGAAGTGCGAATATCTCCTCGAATTACTTTTCGTCTTCTTTGGATAAATACGCCGACGCGGACATGCTCGATTCTATGGCAGCTCTCTTTTCATTTTTTGAGGAATCGCCATACTGTTTTCCGTGGTGGCGGCATGTATTTACTAGTTAATCCAAACAGATTCTTCAAATCAGTTGATACTTCTAGTTTTACAACTGCACATTAATTCTTTTATATTACTCAATATACGCGGGAAATGCCCTTTTCAGAGAGATCCTTTTAGTCCCAGACCAATAGCAGGCACTTCGGCAACCCGTGAGCATCCTCTGCTGTGCTTCCGGGCTCCCCTGGAGGACAGGGGTGACCATGTCAGCTCATGTTGCTGTCAGCAAGTACGTGACAGGATGAAATCTGGTCCAGTACTCTCGGGCTAAAGCCACAGGATACAACCATTTAAGAATACTGTGACAGTAATCCTCCAAGTAAAAAGGAACAGAGGAAAGGACCTGCATCAGGATTACCATGCTTCTGAGTAAATTAGTGATACAGAAACAGCTGCCTATTCCATAAGAGTTCGGGGGTGGGGAGGATGATGCCTTCAATCTCTCCACCTTGAAAGTGGGTACCTAGAGGGGTATGTGCTGGGAGGGATTAGGGAATATGCTGACTAATTTTAAAGTCATAATTTAATTCCATACGATATTTCTTGGAATTATACCACAAAGGAGGAGCCTTAGTATATCGTAAGAGAGTTTCCAGTTTCCAGCAAAAACATAGTTTCCAGCAAAAGCAATGTAACAGGGAAGATTACAGACTCAAGCGAGTTCTTAGGGAAGCCATGTAAAGCTCGGATCCTAAGACTTTATAACTACTGTGGCTCTAGATTAAAAACCTTGATTTTCTGAATTCTTAAACAGATGTGAAGATGGAAATACTATTGACAAAAGTGAAACTCTTCTCTGTCTACATTCAAATGACTACATTTCACTGGTGGTTTGTAAACGTCTCAAAATCAAAGACCTATACTCTTGTAATCCTGTAATGTTTAGTTAAGCCCTTTGCCTCTCCCCAACACACCCCATACTCTCCACTACAAACAGTCCCGACCAGCTTCCCCTCTAATTTCCTTATTTCCATTAATATCACCATTTTCCAGTCTCCCAGGCTCAAAATCCAGCTTCGTTGTATCTTTTCCAGTGAAGCCCATTCCTACAGTGTCCACAAGGACGGGCCCCTGCGTCCCTCTCCTACCAGAACCGCTTCTAACCTACGTCTGGTGTGGCTAACGTGCCAGAGCGGCAGCCTGGCATTTCTGAAAGGGCACCAACCAGTTGTATAATCACAGGAAGGGATTTCATGGAATTCTCTGGAACTAACAAAAATGAAGTGTGTTTCCATAATTTTTAAAAGCTTGCCGTCCATAAATCCTAACATTGACGTCACTTACATTCTCAAAATCTATCGGTTGTGTTGTACTGTCTATCGAATTAAACAGCCCCCTGCGCCCAGCAAACAAGGACCCGGAAGATAGGGTCTCGTTGTAACGTGTCGCTCTCACTTCCAATGGCTACAACTCTGTGCTCCTGGCTGACGTTCTACTCACATTGGACTGTCCACAGTTCTTCAGAGTCCCTGTGGGTGCCCGAGCCGTCTCCTCTACAAAGAATGCCCTCTCCCTATCATCTCCATTTGGCCAAATCCCTTTCCAGTCTCAACTGAGTCATCGCATTGTTCTGGTCTTTTCTGTCTCTAGGGTCTCGGTAATCCTTCTGGTTTCCATCTCAGCAAGCTGAGAGCAGCTACAACTGTTTTTTGTCTACTCCATGTGGTTATACTTAAGTGTAGTAAGCATTCAGTAAGCATTAACTTACTATGAAGTGATATAAAATATGTATATAAAATTTCAAACCCTATTATGTTAGATTCTCCTGGACTTGACTCTGAACCCCGTGAGGATGGGTGTCATGTCTTAAGTCTAGCACATAACTTGGAACCTAGGTAAAGGGAAAGCAGATAACAATTGCATGTTGGATTAATAACTAAGAACACTGTTGAATTTAGAATTATCTCTCCTTTTGTCCAGTAAAAGGCAGAGAGGAAGGGAAAAAAAGGCTGGCTATTGGGAAACATTTCCCACAGTAAAATTGATGAGTCTATAATCTTTGCTGGGAAAGGCTGCTGAGTCATCTTTTTTCCTAAGAGTATGCTGTCTGGTTCAGGTCAAAACTATTTCTGGACTAAAATAATGAACTGGACTAAGAAACATCTTCATGTTTAAGGCCTCTGACTTCCTCGGAGCCCAGGGAAACGAGCAGCCCCACACTGTGCTGTACGCAGGGGCTCCAGAGCTCACAGGACTTTTCATCCCACAGCCTGGGACAAAAGACAGCCTGGAGCACTGAGCGTATGGCTTCAGACAGAGGACCACAGACCATAAACAAATCTCCTTCCAGGAGATTCTTCGCTGATGGCATTGCAAAATGAACAGAACCTCTGTCTTAAGGCTCTTCTTAATATATAAACTAATTTCTAAAGAAAAAAATCACAGTCACTACCACAAATCTTCAAGAGCCCTCTTACAGCCCTTGTACACAGTCAGGCATGTAGAACTCAGAGTTAAACAAGGAAGAAGAGACGAAGAACAATTTCACCCAAGAGAGGTCTGAAGCCTTCCAGTCTCCTGGGTAAAAACATAATTATGGGAAGAAAAACATAATCTACTCAAAAGACATAATTACATAGTTAAGCCCTAGACTCCATAGAAATATTCTAAGAACTCCAGTTCATAAAAAAAAATGTAAACGCTGAATTTGCTTTCTTCTAATAATAAAAGGAGCCAGTTTAGATCAGTTTAGATCACAGCAAAAAAGTGCAACTCTCCCAAACTCATATGCAGTCATTTTTAAAATACAAATAGATGTGTGAGAGAAATTGTTCAAGGACAGCCTCCTTCAAAATGGAGGCTTCTAAAGGTTCAAGAATTCAAGATCTTCCCATGAATATACAAATGAAAAACCTGGGGGACTTTAATTTGCATGTATATAATGCAAGCTCCTTTATAACTTAGATTTTAGGCTGTGGCAAACCACGACAATCAAACAATAAAGCACCTAGAAGAAAGGACAGGGCCCTTGCGCTGCGCCAGTATGTCACACAAAGGAGGGGGGGACTTCTAATAAACGTTTGCTTAGAATATAATTCTTTCTTCTTGAAATAGTTGACTTTAAAAGCTTGAGACATCTTAAAAAAACAACTCACAGAAGGTACAAAGAAAAACAGGATTAAAAATTTTTAAAGAAAGATGAAAGNCCTTTATAACTTAGATTTTAGGCTGTGGCAAACCACGACAATCAAACAATAAAGCACCTAGAAGAAAGGACAGGGCCCTTGCGCTGCGCCAGTATGTCACACAAAGGAGGGGGGGGGGACTTCTAATAAACGTTTGCTTAGAATATAATTCTTTCTTCTTGAAATAGTTGACTTTAAAAGCTTGAGACATCTTAAAAAAAACAACTCACAGAAGGTACAAAGAAAAACAGGATTAAAAATTTTTAAAGAAAGATGAAAGCAGAGTGGAAATATACAAGAGGAGATGTAATACTTTTTGCAGGCAGGGGAGGAAAGAGCTAACGGGAACCTGGCTGACTGCACTGCAGGCTCCCTCCCATGTCCTAATACAGCTCCACTCCACTCTGCCTCTGCCTTCAAATTCTCTGGCACTTCCTTTCCAGTTCCAATCCAGCTACCCTCGACTTTTCCTGACTATTGTTTCCACGCTTCTTTCCCTCTTTATCCCATTCAAAGTAAAATTATATGAATTTGAATTTTTCAAAGTTGTAAGAGAATATGGATTGCACCAGACCATGTTCTTCATTTTAGAAAAGCAACTGATGCCGGGAAAAAGATTAGTTTGAAGTTATGGAAGTACGCAGAGACTTTGGAAGCCTCGGCCCTCTTTTTCGAGTACCAGGCTACCATACCAGGAAAGAAGAAAAAAGGCTGAGGAAAAGAGATCTAGAAAGAACAGAATAGGAAAAAGCAGAGAGGCTTAGTCAGAGATTTTATTACGTCACACCTGGTATGTCTGAGTCCGTTTTATCACACCCATCTTGTTCTACTACCTACAGCCCTATACCCACATCATCCTGAGCCATCGAACTGCATCTCTCCCTTCAGTTTCTGGGAAATGAACAAAGATCTCTTTCTCTATTTCTACATGTTACTCCCCAAACTTAGTAAAACATGAGTGTTTTAGTTTTGAAAACATTTCCTTTGCCCTCTTTTACTACAATATATTCACACACACCACAGTTTTGTGTTACTAGGATTTATAGAGACCCCACTGAGAGACGTAAAGATTCTTTAATGGTAACATTTTAAGCAATAGAAATGGCGGTTTCCATAGTTGAACAAAAAGCATGACTGTTTATTTGCCAATAATCCAGCTAGACATGGATGGCATTATTCTTCAAAGAGTCCAGTGACAACTAGCCTACAGACTGTCACGCAATTCCTGGATGCTGGCTGAATTTCCTTAGCACGTGACCTTCTCTGTTTCTCTTTCATTATTATGGCTTTGTGCATGTTATATGACTCTGTGTGTGTGTGTGTGTGCGTGTGTGTTTTAAGCAAAAAACAAAACATAAAACACTACCCAGAGGTAATTAAAATGTGCAAAGGGCTCCTCTCTCGACATTTGCTGCTATAAGCAGCAGAACATCATTTTCAATTTTCCTGTTTCTGTAACAGGGAGTAAATGTTAAAAAGTAATAACCAAGAAAAAGTCAGCCAGCTCCCACCGCCTGGTCTTGCTGTGCTGAATGGCAGTGAAGATCATATAGAAAGAAAAGAGAAAAAAGACAGGAAAAAAAGGGGGAAATTTTCTTGCTTAAACTGGACCTCGTCCAGCTGGCAAGAAGAGGTGGTTTTCTTAACGCTTGCGAAACCTGATTACTTTCTTAAAGGAATGAAGAAGAAGGAAATGTAAACACAACCATTAAAACTGATTTAAGGTGCTTAGTTCTAATCTAGTCTAAGGCCTCTCCAATTGTCTGCCTCTCTGCAATTCTCTGCTTGCTAGACAGTGCTATGGTGCATGTCAGTGTGTCGACCCAGCGAACACTGTCAGCTGAGCTGTGGTTACCCTTTCAGGTCAGGCATGGAAGAAACAGCAGCTTAAGCAATAATGGATGGATGCCTGTTATGTGCTGTGTCTGTCAGAAGTCCGTTTTACTACATTAAAGGACTATTGTGTTTATAGCTACACAACAGGTCTTAAACAGATTGTTTAAACATGATTAAACAGGAGATGTCTCTGAAATAACCCTCTTAATAAACTTCAGATGGGTAAGTAACTGAAAAATGTCATCAACAGTATATTTTTTAAAAGATCATTTCTCTCTAAACTGCAACGGTAACATGATATAAACTCCAAAATAACACAGTTTATAAGTCAAACTCAAAGGATTCCCTCATATATCAGCACCCTTTTCTGATGGGATAGCATTTATCCACCTAGCCATCTATGCTTCCTAACGCTGTTGCACAATTTATTATAGTCTTGATGGACAGATAATTGCTTTATTCAGCGATGTGTACTGAAGGGAGTCTATTGTGTTAATCCTGGTAGTCTTATCTTCTGTGAACTCTGAATAAGGAACTGGAAACTCCACCTTTTCATTCCAAAACTACTGGAGTTTACTCACATTCAGATCTGCTAAAGTGTTCCTACATTCCACTCTGTCACTACAGGTGCCAAGTATTTTGAGTAGGATCAAGTTATTGTTATGTAAAAGGAATCTAAAGTAGTGTTTAATGGAGTTAGAAGGTAAGTTTTACCCTTTTTTTCAAGGCACAGCAAGTTAGAAAAGTGCATTTTTTAAAAATCCTCACCCGAGGATATATTTCATTGATTTTTAGAGAGAGGAAGAGGAGGAGAGAGAGAGAGAAACATGGATGTGAGAGAGAAACTTCGAGCCCTGGCCACCTTTTTTGGGGGGGTGCAGAGGATGATGGTCCAACCAACTGAGCCACCTGGCCTGGGCCACAAGTGCATTCTTTTCCAACCTAAGGAAGTGGGTTGATGCTCGTTTTTCAGAGTTCATCATCACTATCTACCTCAGGTAAGGCACTCTGTTGACATCTCAATACCTTCTTAAAAAATATTGCCAAAAAACCTGATTCGGGTGATTAATTTTTTTTTAATTTGTGTTTTTCAAGAGCAAGTGCAAAGTTTTAAAGATTTTTGTCTTCAGAAATCAGCTTGCTTCATGCGATGTATTTAATCAGTAATGACAGTTCAGTGAAATTTTTTTCTTTTGTCCATATAAAATGTTTCAAGTACTGGCTTTTCTACACATACATGTATATGGTTATAAACGTATATTATCCCTATTACATGCATGCATATATTCATACAGAGCGGGAGAGTTCGGTCAAATGAACGGTGATACTACTAACACGAGTTCCATGTCCCTTTCCAGGAACCTCGGGGTGCTGTGCTCCCAAGGCCCAACACGCAAACCCTCTCCTCACACCGTGACACCACGGCCCCTCTTACTGCCACTGAACACACTTTTTCTCGCCATGTGAAACTCTTGCCTGTCAGCCTAATGAGATAACTTTATTTTTTATTTTGAAAGGGCACATGCCCAAGAATCTACGAAGCTCACTGGAAAAGAAGTATACAATCTGGAAGAGTGGGGTAACCAATGAAAGAACATGCTTTGATTTTTTTCTCCTCTAGGTCCTATCTCTTTCATGGATCTTCTGAGAAATGTTCACAGAAATTATACTCTTTCTGCTACAAGGGTCATTTCTTCCCAAGAGTTAACCAGTCTAATGGCTCAATAAATCATACTAACAACCCTTGAGATTCAACAGTAAAACTCTGTCCAATAGAAATGATGCCTGCCCAAAATATAGTAAGAGAGATAATGTGTTGCTTTAAGTCAGGAGATGTGGGTTTTGCCACTAGGGATAAGTTGTGACCCTCTCAGGTACAGAATTGTCTTGTCTGCAAAATAACAGACTACCTAACATCCAATTCTAAAAATCAGTGATGCTATAGACACATCACCTGTCACTATGGGTCTCTCTCTCTCTCTCTCTCTCTCACACACACACACACACATACGTATAATGAGTGAACTTAACAGAACAGTTAAAAGACCAAGCCAGTTGTCTGACTAAAAAAGAGAATCCTCTATCTAAATCTGGGCCTGACTGTATAAGGAACAAAAAGTTCTGGAGTCTGTTCCTAGTTTTGCTGCTAGCTTGGTTGTAGAACTGTAGGCAAAAAACTACAATCCCTGTGACTCAACTTCCTCCTGTGACAAAGCTTCCTCATCTGTCAACTGCGGACCATGGCATCTGCATCACGGGGACGTCATCGGGATGAAGTGTGATAGAGGTGAAAATGTCCTACGTGGAGAAAACCACTATGCAAACATAATATTCATTTACCAATTAAAATGTCCTAAGTACTTATCGTGTAGCATGAAATACGCTAGAAGAGAAGGCTCAGAGTGTATTTGGTGAGGCGTCGTATAAACAAATAATTACAGTAACGTCACAAACAGCACTGTTGAGGTCTGAACAAGCAAAAGGGAGCCAAGGAATAAATGCTTAACTTCTAAGAGCAGTCAGGAAGGGCTCATAGAGGAGATGAGTAGAATTGAGTCACGCCAATTCAGAAGAAAAAGACATTCCAAGCAGAAGGAACAGCAGGTGCAAAGATACAGAGATTTAAAAAGTCTGGAGCATGAAGCAATTTGCCATGTGCTGGAGCTCAGGCACAGGGTGTGGGGGGAGGTAGCCGGGCAGGGCAGGTGCTGAAGGGCCTTCTCCACCACTCCACAAAGGCCCAACTTCATCTGTGAAAGGGACCACTGAGGTATTGTAAGCAAGTGTGTGCTATGAGCTGATGGACAGTTTGGGAGGACCACTTAGAGGGGGAAAATAATCTAGAAGGAGGTGCAGTTAGAGGCATGGAACCAATTAGAAAAGAACTTTTACATGATTGGCCAAGAGATAAACCCTAAGAGTGTGAGCTAAGAGAAAGCGGTACTTGTGGGTATGAGGAAACGCATTGGAAACATAGAACAGAGGTTCGGGCAACAGTACAGTAGAGTAACTGGATGTAAGAAGTAAGGCAGAGAGGGTGAGTCTCAGCTTTCTGATTTGGTCAAATAGAAAAACTGTGGGGACTCAAAAGGGGTAAAACTGGAGGGGGTTCATATTTGGGTAGAGAAATTTGGATGAACTGGAGGTAGGAAATTCGATTATTGGGGGGGGGGGGGGCTTCAGTTTGAAGTGCCCCTGGGGTGTACTTAGGTAAAGATGCCCGGGAAGCAAACTAGAAAAATGAGTCTGAATTTCAGAAGACCCTGAAGATGCATTCTCAAGAGTCAAGGGAACTTGAATCCAGTGGTGGAAAAGGCATGGTTACTCAGAGAATGGATAGAATGAGTGAATGAAAGTGTCTAAAAAGGAACCCGAGAAGCAAAAACATAAGGGGTAGGCAAGGGAAAGGCAGCAGGAGCGAAATGTAGGAAGGAGGAGAGGGAGGAGCCCTCGGTGTCACGGGGACCCAGGAGCAGGCAGCAGTCCTGGATGGCACAGGCATGGGGGCCACTGAAGCAGTTCTGCTGCTGCCCTTCTGTTGCAGAGCCGGGGAGGCTGGACGGGGGCAACCCCTCTCCTACTCCGGGGCCAAGGGCACAACGTTATATCACCACGATGGCAAGAAGGATAACTCTCCTCCTCTCACTCCGGACCTGTTCTCTGGGCAACCTCATTGACACCAATGGCTTCAAGCACCTATAACTATCAAAAATTCATCTGCAGCCTCTCTTGAACTTCAGACTCCTATTACCCATTGCTTTCTGGCATCTTTTGAAGAAGAACACCTTTAATCATGATTATAAGCACCCATAGTATCTTTTGACTTCAATCTTGGTCATGTTAGCAGGGGTGTTCAACCTGTGGTCCATGGGCCGCATGCAGCCCAGGACGGCTGTGAATGCAGCCAACACAAAATTGTAAATTTATTTAAAACATAAGACTTTTGTGATTACGTGTAGCAGTGTATTTAATATGTGGCCCAAGATAACTCTGCTTCTTCCAGTGTGGTGGAGATACCAAAAGGTTGGGCACCCCTGCAAGGAGTGGGACAGTACCAGGCCCGCAAGCCCTCCCAGCTGCATGGCAATCAGTCCTCTCTGGGCCACGTCACGATCTGACTTCAGCTCTGTACGTACCACTTACACAGGTCAGAGAGTGAGCAAATCTCATCTAGTCTAAATATTACCCTGGGAATGCCAAGATCAGAGTCAGCCTTGAAGATGAGAGAGCAAAAGAAAACATATAACAACAGCTGAAAATCTCTAAAATCAACCATCTTTCCAAACATATCTTCTGAGAAAAGTTCCTTCCTGACTACCATGGAAAAGAGTGTTTGACCACTTCTTATCTGGTCATTGGCAATCCAACAAGCTTAAGAAAACTATGGGAACAAAATAAAATAAACTAAATTCTTCCTCCAGGGCCTCCCGTTTCTGTATTCTCACTCTCGTTGTTCGTCAGAAAATAACAAAGCCTGAAGAATGTATATGGAAGGAAAGGAGAGAATCCATCTGCTGTGGATGGAGACATGGCGTACAGTATAGGTGATATCATTTATAGAGCCACAATTTAACGAATAAAAGCACTTTGGAAAGAAAGCCTGAGCCACCGGGTTGGCCTGAAGATTGTCAGACATTTTCTTTTTCCCTGTACTGACAACTGAACTCCAGAGGTTGCTGAATTTTAGAGCAATTTAGAATGTTCCTTGAAAAAAATAATTATCACCCCTGATTATGTAATAAGGTTATTTTCTATTAATTCAAAATTAGGCCCTAGGCTGGTCTATAATTTTACATACCAGGTCACACTATAAATTTCTATTCCTTAATTGTAATTGAAAAGAAACTTCAATGTGTAGTTTAAAAGTTAATTCAGTTGATCTACTTAGTTCAATAGAATTACATTCAACTGAGTACCTATAATGTGCTAAACACTTCACATTGGTACCGGCACAGCTTTAGTCCAGGACGTAAGCATATACAGAAACAAAAAAAGACAGGATTGTTACAGTATCAGAGAAAGCAGCATGTCTCCTTAGCCTCAAAAGCTGCAGAGGCCCCAGGTTAGTAGAGAAGAGAGCAGAAGAGAGCTGAGGTCAAAGGAACCGCCTGAGCCCAAGCATTGAGCCAAGTACTTTCCATCAGTACATCTGCCAAGGGAACCAGGGATGAGATGGAGGGTCTGGGGAGGTGTATCATGAAAATAAACGAGGATTTGGGTTAGTTTTCTGAAGCTCTCCATCTATCTAACTAGAATGGAATATTCAAGGGTTTCTGCCAATAACTTTAATTACTGATATTCAAGAGTCAGCTCAAATGCCTCCACCTCAACACAACCTTCCCTTACCCCGAAACAGAAGTAAAACTGCTTCCGAATGTCCCTGTCACATCACCTGCCCTTTTTCGGCCCTTTCCCATTTCCCAGCACTTCTGTCAATGTCCATGCTCTGTCTCCTTGTCAACCTGAGCTCCCTTCTGGGCCATACAAGGCCGTGTCATCTCTGAATTCTTACAGTCCTTTTCAAAGTGAATATGGTAAATACCCAGTAAGTGTTGGTTGAATAAACAAGTGAGTGAATCCAGAACGTGTGTCAGTAACTGAAGGAATCCAAATTCTAGCAACCTTTCTTACCTAGGGAAACCAGTTCAAAGACACAAAAACACCCAAGGCATTGTTAGAAAGCCTTCTCAATACCCAGGTATAGGTGTCAAACCTCCTTCCTCTAGAACAGCGATTTTCAGCCTTGTTCATCTCATGGCACACATAAACTAATTACTAAAATTCTGTGGCAAACCAAAAAAACATGTTTTTTGCCAATCTGACAAAAAATAGGTATACGTTTGATTCATTCACACTGGACGGCTATTGTCACTTTTTTTAATTTAACTATCTAAGGGAAAAGAGGTCAGTGCCCCCGACTAAAAATGGTCAGGTATTGCAGGTTTTAACAACTCTTGAGACACATGGTTGAAAATCACTGCTCTAGAATCTAGAATGAAAAGTCGGGACTTCTTATCTACTAAGTATTCACTGCGATTCTGACGCTCAGGACACGTTTTCACTTCTTAGCATTACCAAAAGCCAGACTAAGCTCTACAGATTCTGCTAATTTTCCAGGCTTATTAACAGAAGTGAACAAATATCAACTTTTGTTTATATTCCTTCCATAGAAAACACAAAACAGAAAAACCATTACCCACCCCCCCCACAAAAGTTAAAATGCGTAATGATTCATCACAAAGTACATACTGTCTTGTGTATATAAATATATATATTTAGCACATTAAAATATATATCTACATATTACATAAAAATATGTATCACATAAAATACATGTAGCATATGAAATATTGCGGGTATTATTTAATGTATTTACTTAACTCAGTTCTACCCCAAACATTCCCTGGCGACCATGCGCACTGCCCGGTTCCTCACTTCACCCCACCCCCACTCCACTCCAGCCGCCTCTGGGGCACATGAGCATTGTGCCAGGTAGTTCAGGGCAAAATTTATAGCTGGGCAAGAGAAAAAAACATAACAAAGCCACCTAAATCTGCATTAATGGCTTAGGCAGACAGAATGTAATTATGCTGACCTTAAGATGTGTGCTCAGTGTTGACAAATCACATGGTTCGCTGGATTAAGGGAAATTTTTATTTTCTTTTAAGAACAAAATCCCCTGGCCCAGATAATAATTCAAAACATGTACACCTGAGATGGCTGTGCTGCTTGCTGTTCGCTGGCCTCTTCCCAAGGACCTTCTACCTGTTGAACACGGTGGCATTTATGAAAAAGGCAAGAAAAC
The DNA here is from genome assembly GCF_014824575.4 of Sturnira hondurensis. Lineage (NCBI taxonomy): Eukaryota > Metazoa > Chordata > Mammalia > Chiroptera > Phyllostomidae > Sturnira > Sturnira hondurensis. The sequence continues at coordinate 6,209,314 of NW_028073511.1, read as the reverse complement.
ATCTGATTTTCACAAGTCACCCTGGAGAAAGCAAACTCGACCTGCGTTCTCAGACATATGTGACTCCTTTCAAGAATTCCTGACTCAAAAATTCAGAGGGAAGTGGCCCTGTAATAACATCTCTTCTGAGAACAGTGCCATCTGGTTTTAACAGAGGTTTATTTCCTGAACCCAAAGAGGGCTGCTGATTCTCAATCCAATGAAAATAATTATGCAGACAATTTCACTCTATTACTTTCAGTGAAACCCATTCTGTGTGGTCCACACATGCCTGCTGACACCTTCAAAGAGACATTAAGCCATTTTTATGTACCATGCCCTTAATGGGTGGAATGCAAGGTAAATTTCCTTGAAGATTAGCACCTGTCGGCATGCATGAGGCACCCCCCACTTTGACTACCACATGTTAATTCTCTGAGTGGGTCAGGAAAGAGGAGTGAGGTGAACAGAACTTCCAAGCTGAGTAACAACTAATTATCGGTCAGGTATCAGGGCAAACACATGCGCACAAACACACACACGCATGCACACACACACACACCTCCCAAGAACCAGAAATACTGCATCTCCCAAAGTCAACAGCACTGCTGGGAAATTACTTCAGACACAATTGGCAGGTAAGAGGACTAGGGGAGGCTAGAGCCAGGGGGGCGGGGGAACCACTCCTTTGTGTAACTTGCAGCAACATTAAACTGCTAACCTTAAAATAATCAAGAGAATAGGAAAATAAAATCCTTTCAGTGCAAAAACCAAGCAACACAAATGCTGTAAAAATAAAGATTTAAACCAAAGAATACAACTATTAAACAGTGCTTTCAGAGAAGACCACCCTTTAAGCCTAAGAATATTCCCTTAAGAGCAGAATATACTGACCCACGCCAGGTTGCCCCCGAATCTGAATGCCATTATAGCGGTTGGCTAAGAAACGAACTAGTTCTCCCTTTCAGACTCTTAAAGAGCACCGAGCTTGAAAATGAACCCATGAAAGCTACTTTTGATTTTGCCAGCAAACTTGGCGCACTGTAGAAAGATCCTCTTTTCCGCCCGTAAGATCTTTCCCTTCCAGTACCTACCCACCTCTCTTCAAATCAGTAGAGAAACAACCAAAAAAAAAAAGTTACATTTCTCTAGATATCCACAGGAATTTCACAAAATCAAACCAGAATCACAACTACTGTTTGGGAGAAGTGTGGAAAGGGAGGAGGTTGGGGAGAGAGAAAGAGCGAGCGAGCCCTACGTCCAGGTCCAGGCCCGCAAGGTCAGAGCGGGAACCAGATAGGAGCCGGCACAGCCTTAACCGCAGGCAGGCCCGGAGTCTGCTCCAGGGCTGTTTTCTTTAGACTGCCTGAAAGTCTTGCCAAGAAACAGACGGATGCTGCTGAAAGAATATCTTCCACAGCTGGGCATCTGGGTTCTCTGACAGACAGGCCTGCTCCTGTGTGTGTGGCCTGCTGAACATATCGAAAGTTTGAGAAGGAATATTTGGCAGAAGAAAACCTGAGGATGTTCTTTTGAGGGGAAGAGGGGAATATAATTCTAACATCACACACAACTGATCGAAATTTTGCCTTTGTTGCTGACACACCAGACTTAAATTTTGTTTCTCATTTTTGTATATATTCCTGATGTCTATTTACTGATTGGGCAGAGAAATCTCTGCTCACTTTCGCTTACAAAATGTTCCATCTCATTTTTGCAACAGTCAACACTAAGGCATTTTTGTTTCTAGCAATCCAGGGAAATGTTTAAATTTTTAAAAAAAACTGAAAATCTTGAAATGTAAGTAGCCTCTTAAAAACAGAGACAACTGGAAATGGCTTTGCCATAGCCATGCGTGAGAACTATGTTGCTAAACAGGTTTCAGTTGAATTTTCTTGAATAAAAATTAAATTCTACACACCAACATTTATCATATTTATTTTCTTAAAACACTAGTAGTACTGAAGCTTTACTTTGATAGTATACTAGCCAAAGCAATAAAATAGGAACAGAATTCCAGTAAATAGAGAAAACCAGCCTCCACTGTGTGTTCGTCAAAGTAAAAAATCAGAACTGAATAGAGAAAAGGAGAGTAAGCCTGGATAATTAGGTATCAATACAGAATATCTACGCCTGGGGTAAGGAACACAGGTACTTCTTGCGTTTTCCAGAAGGAGAAAACCATGCACAAAACACACGCCCTGCTTTTTAGCAGTTTAAAAACAGAATGATTCTCTGATTCACATCCGTAAACATCGCTCAAATGTTGGCGTTCTACATAAAAGCCGCACACACTCCTTACAGTTGGAAGTTATTGTGGACTGGTTCTACTTTTTGATGTCACCGATCTGGTGAAGCCAATGAGTGAGAATCATTCTACCAACTTTAAAAGTGGAGGCACAGCCCTGACGGGTGTGGCTCAGTCGGATGGGTGTCATCCTGTAAAAGCAAAGGGTCACGGGTTCGATTCCCAGTCAGGGCACATGTCTGGGTTGTGGGTTTTGTTCCCCAGTCAAGGGTGCATATGAGAGGCAACTGACTGATGCTTCTCTTTCTTACATCAACGTTTCTCTCCCCATCTTTGTCTTTCCCTTCCCCTCTCTCTAAAACGGAATAAATGAAATCTTTTTTAAAAAGTGGAGGCACATCTGCTAAAAAGAATGGGAAGACGCGGTAATCTCCCACTCCAAACCCCTCGGTGTCCCTCCTTAATATGGATCCTGGGTTGGGTTTCTATTGTCCTTGGCTTTAACTAGCAAAATTGAACAGCTATACCATTTTAATTATCACAATAACATTATTATGTAAGTTTTGTTAAATCTCAAGTTTTAGGTCTTGAATTCACAAAGCCTACAAAAATTTCCCTAGAACAAGACAGTGAAAGAGTAAGTTCAAATAAATCCATTTAATTTCTATGGAAACTTTTGCCTTCCCAGAAGCCATAGTGCCTGCCAGAATCTTGAGCTAACAAATTTAAGTACTACAGAGTTTGGGGCATGTCTTTAAAGAGGTGTATTACAGGAAAAAAAAAAGTGCATTACAAAGGGAAAGAGGAGACATTTTCATGAAGTGAGAGAAAAGGGAAGTGAGATCTATCCATGCCCTACCTCTCTGCTACAGGAGGAGCGGTCCCTGAGCCCACGGGAAACTCGTACTGACCAAGACACGTATCGTGGAGCCAAAGGACAAGCTGATCAAAAGACGATCTTGGGGTCTGAGGGAGGCCGGGATGCTGGGGTCCACACAGATCTTTTCCCAGAAATTTGTGGTACTCTTGTCTCTATCACTCATCAGACATTTACCATATATTTCTCTGTAATCTTCTCTGTCAGGTATTTCTCAGCTTCCCATTTCTGTGTAAAAATCTCTGAAGGCAAAGCACATCTTTATACTCCATTACGTCTCTCAAACTACAAGAAGGGCTGATCTGTCCAAAGTCTAGGCTCTTTTCAATCAAATTGGATCTGGGCAAAGCTCAAATGCATTTGAGGCAAGAGATGGAAAAAAAGTAATGAAAATTAATCATGTCATTTGGCCATATCATTTTCTTGGATCACCTTACATGCTCTCTACATCCAAAGGCAAATACTTCCTACTTCAAAAATATATATAAACAAAGCTGTGTTAAGTTTCTCACAGTAACAATACTTTTGTTGATTAGCACCTATGGCTTACCTAATTGTTTAATGCACAAAAACACGACCATCAAAACTACTCGTTGCCAGAGTGCTGCATTTAGATTGACAGAAAAAATAATATCTACTTTTCCAGTGGCAATGGTGGTATGCAGTAGCTTAAATGTGTTTTTCATTGTCGAACGGGTCTGATTTCTTTCATACGGATATTGTTAGGAGGCTGAGGACGGGTGATGGAGTTGAGATGACGGAAAACGAAGCCACGGCAGGAAAGACTGCACAAATGCTTCATGCTCCTCTAGTTAGAGATGAAAGGTGGGTGGGGTGAGCACTGGGCTTTCCTCACCCATGTCATTGGAGAGAGAGGCTCAAGAATGGAATATAAAGAGTAAAAGTTAAAAGCTTTCAGTTCTTGGAAATCTTGCTTACTCTTTAGACAGTGCGTGTTAAAAGTAGATCTTGAGGGAATTACCCATCGTGGTTTTGAGGTTTCTGAATAAAGGGGGAAAACAGGGAAATTGCACAGGCATCCTGATTGACTTCAAAAGCTGGTTTTATCTGTACATTTCAGGACTGAATGGAGAGAGGTGCTGTGGCCACAGTTATCACACTTTCTCTGCATCTGAACGGTTGCTAGTCTAGTCTTGCCCGAAACCTTTGCTATGGATAGAGAATGAGGTCTCATCTTAATAATATCTACAACAAACACAAATATAAAAATGTGGACCCATAGACTTTCTGTATACTGAACACTCTCCTGACATTAACTTAAACTATTATCAGAAGTTTATGACAGGAAGATAAATTGTAAATATCACTTTAAAAGTAAGGTTTAAGTGCTAAAATCAGAGCCAATCTTTCCTTTTGTTTTTCTCTGCAAATATTCTTTAAAAACTATCCATTTGTTTGTCCAATAACCATTCACTGGGTGTTTACTATGTGCAAGGCATTTTGCTGGGAACACTGGGAAATATAACCTCCTATAATATGTGATTTATACCATCAAGGATCTAACTAACATGAAGCAATGTATTTTAAGAACTGTAAAGTGTTGCAGGGTTAGTGCTGCAAGATTTTCCCTCTTGAAGGAAAGCTTCAGAGTGCATATGAACAACAGAGGGAGGTACAGTTTCAAAAGACAGAAATGGAAGAAGCATACTCAAAGCAAAAGCAGAGTGTGAAGACAGAGATATGCAATCGGTGAAGGGCAAGGCACATTCAGGGAACCACGGGAACAGTTTGCTAGAACAGTGGTTCTCATCACAGATGGTACCAACCCCTGGGAGAGTTTCAGAAATTAGTGGAGGTGGTTTTGATCGTCACATGATTGAAGGTACAGGACTGCAATTCAGTGGGCAGAGACTAACAATGCTAGCTGTCCTGTGACACAGGGACGGTCCCACACAATGAAGTTTTCCCACATCCCTCACAATGTTTGGAAAACCCATCAGGCATCCAAGTAGGTGAAAAATCTGGTTATAATTACCTGAGCCTCTTGGAACCTAAACTCTCTTTAAATGCAAGGTATTTTTTCTACAGTTTTAACACACTGGATTTTCTAGGAATAAAACTGCCTAAAAACCAAGAGAAGAGAATTTTGTTAGGAGTTTTACCAGGAGTGTTGAGCATTTCAGAAAATCTTCACCTACACTAATGTCACTTTTGGTATTTGAGCCCCTAATACACACCTGCAGCAATCTCAGTTTGTAGCTGTCACATTCACGAGGATTCTACACGTCGCCAAGAAGCTGCATAGTTTAGTATGCTTTCTAACATATTCTTCTCCAAATATTTAGATACTAAAATATATCAATATAATTTTGTTTTCAATGTTCTTTATTTTTCCTCTATGCTACAATCATGGCATATTAATCTTTCAGAAACTATGTGACCAGACATAGAAAACCTACGATTCCAGTTCCGAGTAGTAAAGGGACGCTATTATTTGTTATAAAAAGGGGTGTCAGCTCCAGTACATTAAAGAACCACCAGATTAGAACGTGTGTACGTGACTGGAGATGGAAAGATTAGATAGCGCCAAGTGGTGGTGGGCTCAGAGAAGCTCCCGAAGACGCCTGTAATTGATTGGGTAGCAGATAGGGTACCACTGGGGGTTCCGCAAGGAAAGCCCTCCTGTTAACATGACCAAAGCTGAGCCTTGAGAGGCTGAGCTGCAGCACTGGGTAAAGAGAACTCCCAGGGGCAAGAGACTAGTGGCTAGAAGAACAGCCAGCAATCCTGGCTTGTCACTACAATGCCCTACATTAAGGTAAGGAAGGAACAATTTTGACAGAGATACATTAAAGATCAGAGGTCAAAAGAGTTTCGTGGCACTAGCTTTAGGACGAAGGGAAACTGAACACGGTAAAGATGTAAAATAAACATTTGGGAGTTATTCATAAAATCAGGGTGATGGCTCATGTGATGTTACCTGAAAAAAGCAAGCAAGGAAACAGAGAGGAAAGCTGAGATCAGAATTTTGGGCGATGTCCACTTGCAAGAGGTAAGGGGGAGTTTGAAAGATAAAGCAAAAGAGAAAGAGAAGCAGTCAGACGGGCAGGAGGAAATCAGAAGACCGCAGGACAGAAGCCAAAGACAGAGGCAGAGGAGGTGATCCACAGGGGTGCGCTGCGCAGAGGGGTCAAGGCTGAGGACCGAGAGCAAGGCGGCTTGAAGGAGGTGTGGCCTGTTGCTAGCAACCATCAAGCCCCAAGCAAGGGAGCGGAAGCCAGGCTGCAGGAGGTTACAGTGAGTGGGCGTGAGGAAGTGGAGGTGACAAGTCTAAGTGACTCAAGAAGTTTGGTGGTTAGAAAGAAGAGAAATAAAGTGTTTGTTCAAAAGAGTAGTAAAGAAAAGAGACGTTTTTGGAAGGCAAACTGATCAAGTAAACAACAAAATGTTGCAGGGACTGTCAGTTTCCTAGTCTGTCAAATAAATGAACTGAGTTCCAGTGGCCTTTGTTACAGCTCTAAGAGTCTATAATGAGCTGTTCGGATGCACAAATTATATTGGCTGAGAAACAAAGCATTCCAACAAAAACATGTTTCATGGAAACAGGATCTCTTCATGAGATTTAAAGAGGGAGAGAAATAAACTGCCCATTTCTACAAGGCTCCTATTAACCACCAAGCATTATAACACTCAAAGGGCCCACCATGTCCACCCATGAAGAGGTTCCAGACTGGCCCACTGGCTTACAGACCTGAGAGACCTCTGCACAGCCACCTGAGACACGCGCTGCAGGCTGCCATCAATTCCAATTGTGGCTTTGCAGCCTGTGGAGGTTGAGGATTTGGGCACATGACTTAACTTCTCCAAGCATTTTTTTTTTCACATTTAAATTGACATCAGACCTGCACCCAGGTCACAGGTTTGACACTAACATTATATAACGTAACTGTTATTAATGGTATTCTTAGTATTTCAAGATGAGAGTCAGCTGCTGAAGCTTGATAGGCATGGACCTGGGGCTTGGGAAGATGAAGCTGCTTTCCTTAGTTGCTACAGACACAGAATGGAAGGCAAATTTCTAAGTTAACGACACAGTGACTGTATCAACCAGACCAGGCTGCTTCTTTATTAACTGAATATGTGTACCAGCTCTGATCAACTAAGTATTGATATTCATTATACAATGTAACTGTGGAACTAAAATTAGAGCCCTTTGAGAATGAGGCTCTTGTGACCAATCATATTTATCTGTTGCTAAAGAAATCATGCAAAACCCTAAAATATTATATAATTAACCATGAAACACTAACATTTAAAAAAATGAATTAAAAGCTGTCATATTTCCATCCCACTGCCCTCTTTTGGTCTCAGAAGCCTTACCCACTTTGCCCACCAGGCAAATACAGGGTGTACATACAAAGAGAAAGGCACCCAGGATGTGGTACCAGGGAGAAGCCCAAATGGCCAGCACTGGGACCACCTGAAGGTATCGCAGACACTTGGCCAGTGTTTTCCTCGGGGCTGAAATACCTTACTGAGCCATGTTTCTGAACGACCCCCTGCAATCACAATAGAAACCTGGAGTTTTCAGAGTATCTATGGCACGCTCACGAGGAGTGGCTTGGCCAAGGCTTACCAATACGTCACATCACAGGTCACCTTATTTCAGAAACATGCTACTCTCCCCAGAGCCACAGCATGAATTATAAGGAACTACATTAGAGAAGTGGAGACAAAAAGAGCCACACAGAAATGTTCCCAGTTTATAAACATTTATGTTGAGTGGCACAAAAGATGGCAAACCTTGCACACCCCAGTACCGGTGTCACCCCCTCACAGCTCTCTGTGGGTACAGCAGTCGTAGGCCACGTGGTGGGTACGTGTTCCAGGCAGCTAAGGAGCTGCCACCTCTAGTTGTGCAATAAGAGATGTTGTGATTCACACCCAGGGGCTTTGTCCAGACAACTTAACAACACAACTGAGTTGTATTAAACAATACAACTGAGACACAGGCGCTTACAGCTACCGAAATGACAACTTCTGATATCACTAACAACACGGGGGCATTCATTGGGGTAAAATGAGAGAGGGGAATGGACTGGCTGTGCATCTGCTCAGTCGTAGACAGATTCTGAAGGAGGAAATGCCTCCATTTCCTGTAAGAAAGTAAGTACTGGACAAGCGCTACGACACCGGTCCCGGCTGGTTTTTCCAGCTCCTCAGAGAACAAAAGCGAAGGACATAATAATCTGGTTTCAGGCAGCTCGTGCCACCCAAGGGCCACTGTGGATACGGATTTAAAATGCTGACACTTCTCAAAACGAAATAAAGGATTTGTGTTTCATTTTACATTATTCTCATGTCATCATCTTAGTCCACTGAAAACATGTTTATGTTTATTTAGGGCACTTTTGGGGATTAACAATCCCTTAACAGTTCCTTTACTCGTTCTCGGGCTCTGCTGTTAACTACCACCTGCCTGGCACTGAGCTAGGCGCTGGTGCTCAGGGTGAAAACACAGAGTCCTTCCCAGGACCCTAGCATTCACTTAGAAGCCTGACAGTCCCCGGTGTTGGGGACATTTTTTCTAATTTGGGAAACAATCCATGAGTTCGACTCATTGTCTAATTGGACTTATCCTGTAAATTAATGAAGATAAAAACATTCTCATTGGTGTATTTATCTCCAGAATAAACTGAAGATCTGGATATAAATATTTCACTATACTGTCTCAAAGCAATATATATGATCCAACTAGAGAAGAGTAACAAACGAACTGAGCTACCCTATGCTTGCCAGGGAAAGATAAAGTAAAAGGAAAAAAAGAATGAAAAGAAAAGAAGGGATAATTTTTTTTTTAAAAGCACTTAAATGTGAGCATCACTGTATAAATTTCTTTGGTTTATCACTATACGACACTTACTCTGAGGGAATCCATCACTTTTAACTCTGCTGGCAGGACAAAAGGAAAAACCCAACATACACCAAATGAAGTAAAGATTAGTGTGAGTTTTTTTTTCTCTCCAGCTAGGAAGGAAATATCTCCATCCTTGTGGAATAATAAGAGAACCTAGAATGCCTTAGTGCTAGCCTCTTCAGCATGAAGCCCACCTTACAGCATTCCTTGACTATCATTACTCAGCTCACTCACTTTGTAACATGCCTGGGGATGATATAAATGCTTCCTTGTACAGGCTTTTCTTCTTGCTTCTTTATGGAAAAAAAATTTATTTCTACTGGAAAGCAATGGTATGCATTTTATTTCCATTAGAAAGTATTAGCATGTCTTTTATTTCCTGTGCTCAGAAGACCAGAGAAAAAGACAAAGAAGTGACCCAGGAACCAAAACATGTGGTAGACTCCTTCCCTTTAGAAGTCACTAATCAGTATCTGGTGGAAAAAAAGAAATTGGCCGTGGCATGCTCTTGTCTCAGGCCAGATATACCAGTGGCTGCTGCTCTGAGAAGCTGCCTGGGCCAGTGCCTGCATCCTCCACGCAGGTCCCGATGCGGCTGACTCCAGGGTGACTCCAGCCTCGGGTTCCGGCCAGCCAGTACAAGTCTGGGCTGAAACAAGGAACTTGTTTCTTTTCTTACATGAGCACAGAAAGACAATGTTGCACTGTGGCTCGTAAAAAGTATGCTAACTGGTGATGCTTTCCAGACATCTATGTCAAAAATTGACATGTAGTTGATGCCTACTTGCTTACATTTCATTTGATATCAAATTATTTGCTCTGAGAGGGAAATGTTTACTTTGGTACATATTTTGGTTTCAACCTCCAAAACCATGGATGGAAATTAATCTTAACCACGGAACATCTGCTTTAAAACCTAAACCCAAGCCCATCGTTTTAATGGCATCAATTACAAAAATACTGTTTTTAAAATTCTATTGTGAATAGCGGCATATCGTCACCACACAAACCATTAAAACCAGAGCCTTAGTCCTGATGGATTACTCAAAACTATAGTCCCTAAATTAGTGAGCACTCGGTCTCTCATGCTTAAAATTAATTTTTAGCCAGTTCAAGAGCTCATTTATTCCTGTATCCATCTCTTCTCACCTAAATCTCCAGCTACATTGTTAGGTGGTCTTCTCATCCAAATACACATCAAATTTATGAGAACACCAGTATCGAGAAAAAACAATGGCAGAACTGCCACATCCATTGGCTTAACGCTGAGCAAATGCGGGTGGACCCGCACTTATCACAGGATTAGACATAGAAAATAGGTTACGTCAGTGATATAAAGAACTTTGCAGTGTGTACTTCACAATAGATCCTTTAATGCATTTACCCAATTTCCTTAAGACAGGTGATCAGAAATGGCACCTCCCTCCCTTATTTTTAGTCAGTGTTTTGCTTTATATTAATTAATATCTTCTATTTGGATGATTCATTTTTATGAGTGTCACATGAATGGCTGGAGGTGGGGGGGAGAGCTTGAATTTGACAGTATGCTTTTGCAGTGGAGCCGGCCAAATCTGGTCACGGGCTCTAACCACAACTGTATCAGGAGAACACTTTTAAGGCCAGTAATGTGTATAAACAAATCACATTTTTATAAAAATTGCAGCCACAGATTAATATTGCTAACTCATTTAATAAATATTACAAATTCATTTAGCAAAACACGTGATAGGCACAGAAGAATATACAAAATCCGGTAAGATATAATCCTTCACAAAACAGGGAGAAAGAGAAACATAAACCTCGCTTTGTCACAGTTTAGCTTCCGCCCACACATTTCCTGCCATTAAGAGAGTTATAGCCCATGCTTAGAACAGAGCTCAGAAGGGTGCCCAGAGAAAAGGCACATAGTAGGTACTCAATAAATCCTTGTTAACGGACTGACTTAGGACTCATTTCATCAAAGTTTTCCCCTCTGGAGACACTCTCCGTTTGCACCTTCCCTCTCTGTGATGTTAACACTTAGTGTAATGGCACCTAAACTCCTTGACAGTGAGTTTCAACCCTGATTCTCCTCCCACTTGGGTTGTGGAAATACCTTTCCAGTTGGCTTCCTTGTCTCTATAGATACGTTCCTTACCCTCCTGTTTCTTCTTCTCTTGGACTTCTCCAGCTTCTCCCACCAAACTAAAATATCCCAGTTGCATCACAGCCCTGGAGGCCTTCTGTAGATAGAGGTAGAATTTCCTCTAATCGCTGCAATTCCATGTCATGTAGAAACCCAAAGCCCTCCACCTCCAACCGTCCCAGTGGAGAGCCCACAGGGCCACCCACGCCTGCCCCATGAACTCACATTCTCCTTAACGCCCTTTACCGCTCTGCATCACTAGCCCAAGTCTGCCTATCAAACTTGGCTCCTCTTCTCCCCAACATTCATCTTCTGTCCCAATCTGGCCTTTCTCTTTACTCTCTCGTCACATTCCATGACCTTCCCTTGCCCTGTGCCTTCAATGAATGTCTTCAGTTCACCCAACAATTCATACCTATGTTCTTCAGGACTTAGGTTTCTCCAAGTAATATCTTTCTTTTAAAATTCCTACTATACACTAAAGATAATGAGATGTGTATGTTTATGTTGCAGTTTACACACAATAAACTCTTACTATACAGGATGAGGCAAAAGTAGATTTACAGTTATTTGTATGGGAAATAATGCAACAATTAATAAATAATAATACAAGAATAAACTGTATTTTGCATACTCACAACTGTACACCTACTTTGGCTTCCTGCATACCATGTTTTTGGGGCTCCTCCTACTCCCTGCCTATACCTGCTCAGTTTCCCTCACTGGTCCTCCTCTTAATTCCAATTTCCAAACATTAGGAACTACCCCAGGACTTTGTCCTTGGCCTTCTTCTCTTCTTTATCTAAAACTATTTCTTTCAGTCCCAAAGCTTTAACGACCACCCCAGACCTGATCTGTATCCTGAACAGATCTAGACTCACGTTCTAGACCCTACAAGGCCTGGGCCTCCCAGCACTACTCTGTGCCCCCAGCCACCTCCGTGGCCTCATCACCTACTACTTTCCCCATCACTCGCTCTGCTATAACCACACCGACCACACCCTGATGCTCCTTAAACATGCTGAAAAGCGTAGTAGCCTCAGTGCCTTGCCCCTCGACATTCCACTGCCTGGATCCTTCCCTAGACAGGTGTAGGTGGCTCACTCCCTCACTTAATTCAGGTTCTGCTCACGTATCTGCCCCTCAGCACAACCCAATGTGCATAAAAGAGGATCTACTTCCCTCCATCTCTATCCTCCTTCCCTGCTTCTTTCTTTCAAGCACTTATCACTACCTACATAGCTGAATATTACATATATATTTGTTTCCTTATTATTTGCATCTCCCAATAGAATGCAAGCTCCATGAGGGGAACACTGTGTTTTATTAAAAGCTACATCATTAACACCTAGAAGAATGCCTGGCATATAGCAGGACTCAATAAATACTGTTGAAGGAATAAACACGTTGATAGCATCAGACAACTGAATGAATAAGGACCATTTAATTGTTTGGTAATTACAGTGTTATATCCTGAACCAAATTTTAATTCTTTCAGGATAGAACTTTGTACCTTATATTCCTAATCTGTATGTAGTTGCCAGAGTTATGGACACACAGTAGAAGCTTAGTAAAGACCATAGATGCCTGATTGATTGATTTGAGCAATGCAGAGAAAAGCAGGATCAGAATTTCAAGAATATTCAATAAGTAGTTATTTTTAGGTTATTCTATGTGTGTCCTGCTGCTGTGGCTTGGTGGCTACGTGTGCAGACTTTGACAAAGAAAATGAACTTCCCTAGTCCCTGCTCTGTTGTAATAGTTTTATGATATTGAACATGGAAAATTGTGTGTTTAGACATAAAAAAGTACACAAACAAATAAAAACATATCAAGCCCTTACAGCATGAACCAAGGCTGCAATAAATTCAGCAAGGAGATAGAAGAGTAAAGGTTGGGAATAAAGAGGGGATACGAGATTTTAACTTAAGAAATGAAGACAGAATTAAGAACTGAATAAAATTCCATACAAAAGGCAAAAGGAGAACTACTCAGGAGAGGAAAGAAGAAGGCAAGCTGCTCTTTCCGACCCAGAGGTCTCTGTCAGGCTTCAGAAACAAGGAACGCAGCCGCACATCTGTGGACAACTTTGTGCCGAGAGGATGGAACAGGGACCTTGAGACTTTGCGTCACTGGCACCCACATCTCAACCCAAAGACACTAACAAACAGCAAAGCTCTGGAATTTCAGGGTGTTTGGAAGATTCTGTAATATTTCCAAATCATTCTTAAAAACAATGTCTCTCTGCTGTCACAGATTACTACCAATAAGTTTTATTTATAAAATGAATATGTGAAACTTGACAGGCTCATTGAGCTACTGGAAGATGCTGTTAGCAGTCTGTTATTCATATACTTCAACAGAATTTTTATAGCCGAAAGCAAAAAAGAAAATCAAGAAATTCTTTTTTGTTGACTTCATTTACCTACAGAGCAAGAAGGATTAGAAACTGAAGAAGGTCATACTGCATTTGCCAGTTAACACATTTTGGCATTGAATAAACATATATTTTATTTAAATTATCATAGTTGGTTCCTTAGTGACCCAGTATTTCTTCGGGATTTTTGCAATGTTACAAAAGTGAAATACAAACTCTAGTTTCATCAAGACTTTAGAATGCTTAACAAATACTCTGCATTGCCTATAAGCTGCTTTTAATTTCCTAGCCCACAACACGCCCTTGCATTTGTTGTGCTCCCATAAGATCAGAGAACCTCCATGTGTCCTAATCTGTACCCGTGAGCCTCTTGTCTCCCTAACAGGGAAGAACGCACCTCAGAATCACCTCTGCAAACTTTCCACAGAGAATTTGATCACAGTGGTTGAACGAGCCTCTAATTTTTCCTCACAACCGCAGACCCTCTCAGCCAAGTCACCATTACCCTGGTGTATTCCCCTCTGCCTTGCTCCGTGGGGCAGACCCTCCACAGAGTCGCTGCTTCTTTTTCTCTCCTTCATTTAGCCCCCACCCCACCTCACGCCCGATTTAGAAGTCAGACACAAAAGGCTACTTTCATGTTCACAAGCTTAGAACAAAAATAATAGTAATTCAAATTACATTTCCAAGTAGACTAAGTCGCTTAAAAAACAAGGTATCTGCTGAACGGGATGCTTCTTATTTTCCAGATATCCTTATGAACTAAGGATATTTAGATTCAGTCTTAAGAATCTTAGAACTATATCCTGTCATTTTTTATGTTTCCAAAACCCCAGAAACAGGTAAAACCACTGTCTGACTTCGGATCTTCTTTCTACCTGCCCTTTACAAGACACCCTGTCTGCTATGGAGATGAGCCAGAGAGAGCACTTATTCTACCCACTGATGGAGCTATCCCCGGTCCAAAGCCTTTTTCCGTTGGGAAAGGTGAAAAGCTACCTTTCCCTTCCATTCCTGGTAGTGAGGGAACAGCTACATTGAAGAGGCAATCTTTTTTCTTACACATATTTTTTCCATATTAATTGATTTAAATTTATTCTTCAATTGTACTTGATTCCTACTAACTTTTGGGGGGAAACGTATAGAAAAATTGGTTAATTTTTCTAGTTAGAGCAACCTGACATTATTTTGGCTCTGACAATACTTTCCTTACTTTTCTTTAAATCCTCAGCTGGAACCTTGCATTTGGTTTGAGTCACACTAAAGCATTTTAAAATATGAAATGTTTAATAGAGATGTGTGACCCTGGGCAAGTCCCTTAACTTATCAAAACTTCTTCCCCACTTGCAAAATGACACCTTTTCTGCCCCTTTCACAGGGTTATTGTGAAGTCAACAGAGTTAACATAAACTGTATAAACTGCACAAATATAGAATGCGCTATTTCCTGAACGGCAGCTCTGAGAATTCTAAGCGAAGCCACAGAGAAGGAAACACTCCGAAGGGAGACACACAGAGACGGGGCCTTGAGGGGGTTTGAAGAACAGACCCACAAGACCCTCTACACATGAGCACAGCACCCAGCACCATGCTCACGTGGCTATTTGGCACACCTGACATCACCTGGACACCTACAAAACAGAATCAAGATGAAAGAAAAGAGAACAAGAAGAATGTACAATTAATCTAAGTTGTATTCTGATATGAGAAAATAAATAATCCTGTAAGCCATAATATTTCAAAAAAACTGAGATAGGAAATTATATACCCGAAAAAAATTATTTTTGTAAACTAATTTTCAAAATGTTTATCGTTACCAAACAAAAGATTTACCATTTTGAGATTAAGGATCAGGGTGTAGCCCAATTCCTCTGAATAGTTAAAAAATAAAGTCAGTTTAGAAAATATGAACAAAGATTTATCAAAAAAATATGTATGACTACATATGCATAAACACAAATATGCACTTAGGAAAAATATTAAAAGAAAATACATGAAAATATTAATTGGGGTTATCTTTGGTATTGAGTTTCAAGTGACTCTTAGTTTCTTCTTTATTCTGTCTAAGTCTCCTGAAAGTTTTACAACAAATGTGTTTCCTGTGTTCCCTGAGTAATTAAATTAAAACAGATGTCACTCTGAGTGGATAAACAAACTGTGGTACATCCAAACAATGGAACATTACTCAGTGTTAAAAAGCAATGCATTAGATGTTCAGCAAATAAATTCTATAAAATCTCAGTGTAAATTTTAGCCAAAGAAAGTGCTTGTTTTCTGAGACTAATTGGTACTAGTAAAAAGCCAATTAATATCAACACATGAAGTATCAATAAACATTTTGTTATAAACCCTCCAAAAATGCACTATCAAGCCATGAAAGGACATGGAGGAAGCTTAAATGCTAAATGCATATTTACTCAGTGAAAGAAGCCAATCTGAAGAGGCTACATACTGTATGAGTCCAACTACGTGATGACATTCTGGAAAAGGCAGAACTATGGTGACAGTAAAAATATCAGGGGTTTCCAGGGCATTGGGGCTGAACCGGCAGAGCACGGAGGACTTTTAGGGCAGTGAAACTCCCAAGTATGATACTACAGTGATACAGATACACGTCATCGTACGTTTGTCCAAACCAACAGGATGCACACCACCAAGAGTGAACCCGAATGTCAAATACAGACTTTGGGTGGTAACCACGTGTTAGTCAATGCAGGTATATCAGCTCTAACAAACGTGCCACCCTGGAGGGAGATGTGATCACTGAGAAGACAGGCACGGGCAGGGGCGGGGGGCGGGAGGCAAGCAAGGGGCACACAGGGACTCTCTGCACCTTCTTCTCCATTTTTGCTATGAAATGTTCTTAAGATATTACATCTGAAAAATAAATGTTATTTAAAATGTAAGAAGAATAATGGGGCAGCACTGAACCCCACACATGATTTTATTACCAGTCCCACAGGTATATTTTCACCAAACCAGTGTATTTTCGCAAAACTCCTGAAGCCAAAATTCTTCCTGCTTCTCCACAATGGCAGGAGCATTTATCCACGGTGGCTTTAAAGACTAGCTGGATAAAACGAACCCTGTACAGTAGGTGGGGATATTCAGGTTTTTGTGACTAATAATAATTCTAATTTCTCTAAGAGGAAAAGATGGCACAGGTAAAGATAAACATGGCTCGGAGGAGTCTAAAGTTACACAGCTGATTGTCACAGGAGACCCTGTTCACCCTGGTCCGTCACCGTGCACCCCTGGTTCTTCATGCTTCACACGGTACCAAGGACAAACAAAAACCCTACAATAATGTTTGAGACTCTAAGTTTAGATTTGTCTAAACCTCGGACATAACCTTCTATAAAGTTCTCCCCTAAAAATTACTCACAGATATTCAAAGCCTTTGTCACCAAGCAGTACAAGCCCTGACTTAAAGTCACAAGAGAGGGTTGACTCTGCTGTTGGGAAGGACTTGGGTCAATAATTCAACCTCCTGAGGCCTCAGTTTGCTCATTTGTAAAAGAGAAGTTAACGGGTACACGTACAAAGCATTCAGCACAGAGCTTCATAAACGGACGAAAATTCGCTTTCATCCTCCAGCACCCCTAACACCCCCACAGTACACACTTTGAATTGGATGAGTTTTGTTATACTCTAGCTTTGGAACCCTTTCTGAAAATCAAAATGTGCCCCGAAGCCCATTTTGTAAGGCAGAGAAGTGCTCACCCCATCCGTTGGCAGGGCGAGGTACAGAGAGAAAGTCAGCCTAAAGGTGTGGGTAAGGAAACCAGGCCCGGGGACTGACAAGGAAGTGAAGAGAACGGCAGTGCACCACAAACTGAGATCAAGTGGGAGGCTGCAGGACGGACTTCTCAATGGGAGCAGACAGCAGGAGTGCTGGGGACAAGGGGGCCGACAAACACTGTGGGCAGACATGGTGTCCGCCAGAAAGCAGACAACGGACAAGTACAATTCATTGGCCATAAACTTTTGTAAGTTACTGAAGTCAAAGCTGGAACCCTGCACTTTTCCCCTGTGTGTAAGCCGTCATCTCCTGATACGTTCAACAGAAGGCTGGGTCCTCCCCTGGGCTTCATTCCCGATTTCGCTGTGGCTCTATCAAGTTGACTGTCTAAGTTATCTCATCAACACCCAGCATCCAGTGGTGCTGCCCAGAGCAGGCTTGCTAAAAACGTTCGCTCAATCAATGTAGACACAGATATATTTCTTAGATTTGTTTATTTTATTAACATTGATGTTTCTTCTACAGTTAGCATATTTTAATTACCACAGTCACTGAGAAGAAAAGGGTCCGTGCATCAGCATCAGAACTTCGGTGAATTGCTACAGGGACTTCGTAGATGTGTAGAGTTCTTAAAAGTTAAGGTTCTCATGTACAAATAAGAATATTTTTAAAGCAGTTAATTTAAATTGTTTACAAAGTCATGAGTCTTCCAGTAGCCTGGCTAAGTGTAGAAGAGACCAGTATGACATTTTCCCGATGTAAAAACTATCAAAATCCATCCTACGAACAGGCCAAAGAGTCCCAGGGACAGAACTAGGAAGAGAATTCAGATGTGGCTCCACTGCAGGAGCTCTTTACAGTATTAGAAAAAGAAGAGCAAAAAATATTTTTTCTTCCAGGAGACTTTTTGATGTAGCTTACTACAACTTTGAAAAGAATGAAAGGAGGCATTAATAAATTGGCCAGAAATGCCACCTACTCCTTCAAACACAAGGACCTCTCCCTTCCCCATGAAAGTTTTTATTTACAGCTATATCTGACTCATCCTGTTGAGTTCCTAGCACAGAGGCGCAGAGCAAAAGTGGTAACACCAGAGGCATCTATCTAGACCATCAGATTTCCTTCCTCTGGTCAGTGTGTGCCACAAATCTCATGCTGCAAAAGCTACATTTCATCTTCAGTGTCAGAGTTTTTCCAATTCAGTTACACATTTTCATTTACTTAGAGTTCAGTTCTCCTAACAAAAGAGAATGGAGTGGTGACTCCACACGGCATGAGCACTTCTCCCAGCTGTCACTGATGCTGGAAGGGCGACCCTCTGCAGAAAAAGGCTGCTTGGTGCTGTTATATCTCAAGTCCCTTTCTACACCCACCTTCTGTTCGTAGGCCACCATCAGACTGGTATGTGGTAAATTCACCACAGTCAAACCGCACCCTCAGCACAGATCCCGGACAACCTGGATGAAGGTAAAGAGAACGCACCTGTCCTTCTTGGGTTATTCCAGCTACTTGGCTCTACCAAGAAACTGTTGACTCAAGTCTCATAATACACCGAACCAATACATAACTTATTAAAAAGGGGCAAACACATGCTCTGTAAATAATAAAATGGGCACATATCCTATACGTTGTCCATCTGTGCTGTCCTCATCATAGAATCCAAAAGCTCCTGCATCCTGGGCCCCAGCAGATTTCCCTGCTATGTCTGGTCTGAGCCACCAACGTAGAGTTTTTTCTAAAAACGCCCACGGAGAGTCCATGTGCAAATCCCCCGAGAGGTACTCAAAGCACAGGACCTTCCACGGGCACTCCATCCACACCATCCACGCCCGCCCTCTTTAAACCTTAGGACCTTTATAACAAACCTCTGTCCTTCATTCACTCTACACAGTGTTCTGGCCCTGACCACAGAAAGTTCTCAATCCGTCTCCATCACAGTTTCTCTAAAAGAAAGGGCGCTTGGTCCATAACTCTTAAGTGAAGTCTTCAAGGAAGAAAGAACTCAGGGAAGAGCAGACAACCAATGGTTTTTGCAGGTACACCAACGGGTCTTCTGTTGCTTCAAATAAACCGGTATCAGTTTCACAGCTTACTCCTCAGGGACATTCAGCCAGCCTGAGTTCACAGTATTTCAAACGTATTACAGAAAATAAGGAATGAGACTGTGTCCATCTTGTATAATGAGGAGACTTTTCCCATAACTAAGTTTTCAGAAGAGGGCTCCTCTTTATATTATACCACTGTTCAGCTGGTTTTCTTTCCAGTATTAATCTTTTGGCCTCAAGAGCAGAAAAGAAAGGCCACAAATCCCCAAGTCATCTTTTCCTATGGAAAAGGTACTATAGATTTCAAGACTCCTTAGAAGGGGGTTTGAAAATAAATTATCTGGGGGTGAGCTATGAGAGAGACCCAAATGGGGAAATCATGAAAAGAACTAAATAAAGTCCAAAAGTGCCAAGGCCACCAAGAAAACCTCATAGACAAGGAAGAAACGAAGCCAGTGGAAGGGAGTGGGTCGGGACTGCCGACCCAGCCACGGCCGTGGGCGGCTCTCCAACAGTGACGATGCTGTGGGAAGGCGGAGCGCAGCGGCGCAAGGGGCCAACTGCGCGGAACGAACCAAGGAGCACCGGTTATTTTGGGAGGAGAGAAAAACATGTTTCCTGGGTATTTTTCCTTTCCCCCAGCTTCGCACCACACCCATGCAGCCTTCTTCCCGGTCCTGTCACCTGTTTCAAAGTCTGCTTCTTCGGGCTCTTTATTTTTTTCCTTTAGAGAAAATTATACCCACTGAGTTCAAAACAAAGAACTCATCGGAGAACACTACGTATGTGTGTGTACTTCGTTTTCCAGTTTCATCCGCGACCTATAAGTGCTTAAAGCAAACCATCTGCAAGTGTGCTAATTGATTATTACAAAAGTTGCTCAGACAGGTATTTCATAAGCAAAAGGAATGATTAAAGAATACATTTATAGACAAAAACTGACGCTCAGCTTCGCTGAGAAAGGCTAACCCAGGAAGCAGGGCTCTCCGCTTCCCTGAGAGGGTTGGCACCCTCAGCCAGCTTTTCTCAGATCTCCTCTGCTCAGCTTCACTGCTCTGCCAGCTTTTAAATGCATGTGGGTTTGTTTTCAAAAATAAATCCTGCCTACTTCCTCTCCTCCCTTCTCTGTGCTGATAAATTCCTTGAGGGTGATTTTGGGATTGCATCTCTTGAGCCCCAGGTTATATGAACTCTGGTGTCACCTGGAAATGTTTTTGATTTTTCCCAGTAGAAAGGAACAGAGAAAAATGAACCCACTTCATAAAACTGTACCTTGTGTATCTGGCTATCTACAAGTCAAATAAACCTGAGTTTTTCTAACAATAAAATAGTCTCACCCTCACTCAGCCCCAAATTCTTAATAATGCATCTATTCTGATTAGCGATAAGAATTTTTTGATCATGTGGCAGATCTGCTCCTCTTTTTGGTCATATTTTTCTCAATTAAAGATTCTAATGGCCATTGAAGTAAGACAAATTACCCTCATCATTTATGTCTACAAACCTCTGTGACTCTGAGCTTCAGAATTATAATGGGAAACAGAAATCAGGCCTTTGATTTTAAGAGCAGAAAGGTGGAGCTTTGTTGCACTTCGTAAACACACACAGAGTCCCTAAGATGGAAGGGACTGGAATGAGAAGCCCCCTAGTCAAACCCTCAGCCTTCGGTGACCTGTTTTATTAACAATTCCCATAGTCAAGGAGTTCTTCTTAAAATCTAACCTAAATCTATCATGCTTCCGTTAAAAGCCTATTCTTCCTCTGACTGTGCCAGAAACAAAACAGCTGGTCACCATACACAGCTTAATAACTCCTCATAATTCTGAAGTCTGTTATTAAGTCATTTTTCAGTCTCCTCTTCTTGAAGCTAAATAATCCCAAGTCTTTCAACTTATCCTTATAGGTTCAATTTTACAATCCTTTAATCAACATCAATGCTCTTTGCTAAACATTCTTCAGTTCTCCACGTTGCTCTTATGTTTTGAAATGCTGCTCACCTTTGGAACTGCTTCTTGTCCATGAAAGCCCCCAACTTCACTGCATTACACACGATCCAGAGAATCTACTTAAACAGGTAACCTACTGCTTTGTTTGGGTTGTTTTTTAATACCAACCTGCTTCTACGGCTCCTTCTCTAAGAAAAACACGTTCTCCAGGACCAGGTATTCTTGCTGAGCACCGGAGGGGCCGTGCCCCTCCCCTTAGGCCCACGCGGTCTCCCTCACCAGCACTCTCCCCGGTCTTTCCCAACCCACGTTTCCTACACGATCTGATATAAAATGAGCATCTAGCTAATCTCATCTGATCCACTTATTTAAACCAAGCTGTTAACCAAAAACGCCTTAAAATGCTTTATCCTCTGCAGAACATCTGTGAAGGTCCTGTCTGAAAAGCCTGAACTCCGAGAAGGATCTCAGGCCCCTTGGTAAATAACAAATGAGAGAGGTCTGGGGCCAGTGGGGATGGACGTGGAGAATCCTCTGTGCTCCTCCAATGGTGCCACCCCAGCCTGGGCTAGAACTAGAACACAGGCAACGTTTGGGGGTGTGATTCTAGTCAGCTCATTTGGCAACCTTTTCTTAACCATTTAGGCATTTCTGACGCCTTCTCTTCCATCCAGATTAAATACCGGCTCTGAGACTGGTCATATCAGGGCTTTGCACATGATGTGTGCCCCTCTGCCTCAAAACTCCTTCCCTGCTCTTCCCAGAGCCAGCTTTCTATCTGCTCAAAGAGGCCTTCCCTGCACGTTCGGAATAGGCTCTTATCTGTCCCCTGATGCCCCATCATTCCTTATTAATACATCAGTGCCCTTTATAGCACTTACCACAATTCGCAATTAGATGCAATTATAGATAAATGTTCATTTACTCATTTCTCGTCTGGCTTCGACACAGAATGTAGGCTCCTCAGAGCCGGGGATCGCGTCTGCTTTGCTTTGTATGCCTGGCACCTGGCTAACAGTACACACTCAAAAATAGTGTGTGAGTGGGTAAATGTCCCCACTGCCAGGAATATTTATATTTTAAAGCATATCTCTACTTGTCACTGAAAAAGCCTCTGGGAACTATTATAAAGGATGGTGCTTTGGTGGAAGGACGGGATGGTGGGAGGAAGGGGCCTCCTCGATGCATTCAGTCTTAGTCATTCAGGCAAGGCTGGCCCTCCCCACCTTGGGGACAGCTGCGGCCTCCTCCAAGACACTAACTGGAAACTGCTCTGAGTCCCACTGTCTTGCTCCTGCTCTCTACAGCAATTAATACCATTTCCAGTTATTCTCCCTCCTTTCAGCTTCAACATAATCGTGGCACTTGGAGCACTCCATCGTTTCCCTGATGCTATTTCCTCACTGCTGTTATCTTCACAAAATTACTGGCATTATATTCAGGAGATTGTGTATGAAAATATTAGCAGTGGTAATCTTTGGGGCTGTGACTATAGACTTTATTTTCTTCTTTTGATTAATTTTTATTTTCTAATTTTTCTATCATATACTTGTCTACCTTTTCTACTCATGTGTTTTTTTTTTTCCCAAAGATTTTATTTATTTATCCTCGGAGGAGAAGGGAAGGAGAGAGGGAGAGAAACATCAATGTGTGGTTGCCTCTCATTTGTCCCCTGCTGGGAACTAGCCTGAAACCCAGGCATGTGCCCTGACTGGGAATCGAACCACGATCCTCTGGTTGGTTCACAGGCCCATGCTCAATCCACTGAGCTATGCCCACCAGGCTCGTGTGATGTTTTTAAAGTAAACTTTTGTTCAAGTACTAACTTTATTTCACTGGTATTCAAAGTTGAGATTCTACTGAGGATTAACTTACATAACTTATTTTCATCTCACAAAATGCAATGTTTTTAGCTCTGTTAAACTTGGATCTTAATGAATTCAAGACTCGTTCAACAAACACACATAGACACACACAAATACAAACTACATATATGCTTTCTGTGTGAGGCCTTATACCTTGCGACTTATTTACTATACAGTAAAACTACTGCATCACCAGGCTTACTTCCTAGGTAACTCTACTTCGCGACATCAACCAAGAATACCCTGGGCCCGACACCAGGAGCCTCCACAACTCCAATGACAAAGCAGCGGGGAGTTCTGGTGGTGAGTAACTGAGCATGAAGAGACCCGGGCTCCCTGCCCACTTCCATAAATCACCTGCTGACTTGCAGAGTGACAGAGCAAATGAGCTTCCAAATATCCATGCCTCAGTTTACCCACCTGTAAAATGCATAATGCATCCCTCAAAGGGATGTAAAGAGAATCAGTGAGGTAATGTCTAAGTGTTTGGAACTCCTTGGCGGAAAGGCGCTACATAATTACTATTTGGTATTTAAGTTGCCCTTCATGTGTGCCAAGTACTTTATGATCATTCCTTAAGAGTTACTCCCAGCTACTCTGAAGTTGTCTTCAAGTCTATTTCCATTTAAAGGATGGAGAAATTGTACGGGAGAGAAATTTAGTGATTTAAGATCACTAAGATAGCACTGAGGCTCAAAAGGAAAATTTCCAGTCCTCCAATTCCCTTAACCATAACTGAACCCACATCTTAAATATAAACTACTCAGATGGATAAATTTTCTATTAAACTACCGTGATATTTCACGGCACAAGACACAATGTAACTTGTTCTTAGGAGAGAGAGTGAAGGAAGAGGTGCAACAGAAGCCACAGCTCTGGAAGTTGCAACCTGGTCTTCACAACCCCTCTGCTTTCTCACGCACCCATAGTTCTTTCTCACTTCTGCTATAACAGCCTGTGTTTTGGTATCTTCGCGATCTCCTTGAAGGGCCCATGTTTTTCTACTGATTTCCAGAGCCAACCCTAAGGAGGCATAGAGTCCAGGTTAAACCACCCAAGGACATGCTAGCATCCTTATCCAAGTTGCAGCTTATGAAAATTAATGCCAAGAAGGTAGAGAAGAAGATGCACACGGCAGAGGGTACATGTGCCCTCTGAGGATGAAGGGAAAGACAGGAAGGACCAGCTTGCTCTGGTGTCTGCTGCCCTCTTTGCCACCAGCCCTGCCTGCACAGCTCCCGTGACAGGGTCACAGAGGCAGCACTGGAGCCACCCCGTCCCCAATGCCACGTCATGACCTCCCACCTCTCTAAGCCACGATCCTCTAGTCCACACATCTATTTTCTTCATTCAGTGGTTTGCTTACTGTACAAAAGAAGTGCCTTCAGTTTATGAGTCCTGTATTTTCACTAAAAGGACAGCTAATGTGTCAGTACCAATATCGAAGAAGTGCTGCTCTGGTTGTTCAATGAGTAACAACGAAAAGACATCTGAGGATCAAATATAATGATGGAGTTCCGGAGCATAAATTTGGATAGAAACTCCCAAAGCACCTTCGGGCTTGCTGAAGGCAAAATGGAGCCGTGGGGGACTTAACGTCCTCCCTATATGCTCCTTTCCTTGCCTCCTTCCCCTCCGCAGGAACAGTCTCCCCCACCTCCACACCAGTTGGCCCTGGACTCTTCAGAGCTCCCCATGGTGAAAGGTATATATTTCTCTTCATCTACCTTCCATCAAAATGTATCTGTCCTGGGTTCCATTTCCTTAAATATTCCAGCTAATCTGCTAATAATGGCCTGAAAAATCGTAGCACAAATGAATGACCCATGGAGTGCTTCCCTGGCACTGGGAGCAGAGGGACTTTCAGCAGGTGCCTCTCGACTCACATTAGGTTGGCAGCCAGTCTACACAAAGCTGACACTTCCAGGACCAAAAACTGCACTTACCACTAATAGGCTCTCCCTGAAGAACTACTGAAGTAACTGCATCGAGAAAAAGGAAACCGCCCTGGCCCGTGTGGCTCAGTTGGTTAGAGCGTCACCCTGTACCTCAAAAGCAGGCGGGTTCGGTCCCTGGTCAGGGTGCATACAGGGGGCAACCAACCAACTGATGTTTCTCTCTCACATCCATGTCTCTCCCTCCCTCCCTCCTCTCTCACAACCTCAGGTGAGAATTTAAAAAAGAAAAAAAAAAGCAAAGGAAAATGAATATGAAGGAAGAACTAAAGAGCAGAAGGAACAGCAAGCAAAGAAATCAATAACCATGTAGACGAATATCAAATAAACTGTTTAAACAGTGATTGTGCCTCACCCAGACACTGTAAAACAAGGATAAAAATATCAAGGTTAATTTTTTAAGATAAACAATTTTCAAACCAGTAGAGGAGGGAAGCTGACATGTATCTAGAGCAAAGCTGGATAAGAAATACTCTGTAAAAAGGAAGTACTTGCAAAAAGAGGGAAATACAGAAGTATAAAAACCAAAAGCTTACACCTTAAACTCATAAACTCCTGTGCTCTTAACAGTACACCACACCTGAAAAGCATCAGGAATGCACACGGCTGTGGGCTGTGGCCGGCCTACAGCGCCCTTGTGATGCCAGAGCCGGCAAGGGCCGCCTTCAGGGCCGGCGAAAGCCCCGCCCACGCACCTGGCTGCTGTTCGCTTTCTGGCGCCTGGGACCTCACTGTCACTCTCCTTTTATCTCCCCAAACCTGCCCCCAGTAAAAGATTCTAGGTTACTTATTTTTGCCTTTATATGAATTTAAGTCTGAGTTCGCTTTTTCAGAGGTATTTGGATTTAAGCCTTAGCCCTAACTTTTAATGAAGTGCTTCTGTGAACTAGCAAAGAGATCTTAGCCGCCGGTGCACAGGAGCAGAGAGACTGGGGGAGGTACTTCCTTTGCTGCGTTAGCACCACACCTCACAGGCAGTCTCCTGCTCGAACTGTTGCATGGGATCTTAAATTAATATTGTTAATCTAAATGGCTTTTATGAACTCTCTTAATTTCCAAAGGTTACTTGAAAAACATGAGCAATCATTTCCTATACTTGCCTAAATAAAACTGTTTGAGATTTTATGTGAAGACCACAGATGTGCTTTAGTTGACCTCATAATGGATCCTAAAAATATGCTGAGCAGGAACAAGTACAAATATGAAGAACAACACAATGAGTCCTTTTCCTCTGTTGTTTTTAAGTACATCCTACTCTCCTCTGGTCCAGCCCTCCTTGGAGAAACTGCTATGGCACAAACAAAATAGAAGACAAGATGGTCTACCAGAATTATCTCTTTGGGGAAGGAAAATGTCTAAATAAACCAGTAAATAAGTAAAGAAATCTCTCAAGCCCCTAAACACTGTTTTAAGAATGAATGATTTCTGACTACACAAAGATACAAACTAAGGACACATGTGGATCAATTACATGTGTGTTTCCAGA
Source organism: Sturnira hondurensis (assembly GCF_014824575.4). NCBI lineage: Eukaryota > Metazoa > Chordata > Mammalia > Chiroptera > Phyllostomidae > Sturnira > Sturnira hondurensis. Next base: position 6,182,792 of record NW_028073511.1, on the reverse strand, counting down.
GAACACACAGCACCTGCAAACCTGCCTGCAAACCTGCGGTGCTATATTTAGTTAGAAGTAAATACATCAGCCGGAACACGTGCGTGTGGAAACCGTGCTCCTATTGGAAAAGTTACCGCTCCTTCACACGAGTCCAATACAGTGAGTAGGCACATTCAGAGCTGGGAAGCCAGGGAAGAGTGCAAAGGAGGGACACGAGCGTGTTTTAACGGCTGTGATAATTTGCCATGAAAGGATGTTAAGGCCACAGCTCCTTGCTGGAGCATGCCATGTGCTGCTGAATTAAATTACTGCCATGCAGTCTGCTCGAGCAGGAATGTGTAAACAGGCCATATATCCTTGCATCAGATCCACAGACTGTTGCACAACACAAATGCCTCTCGATGTGTCATTTCCTTCTTGGCCATCTTCCCAGCTCCTGACAGTCAGTCAACAACAAAAAAAAGTACTGAGATTTAAAACTGCTCTTCTCAAGAGCACATTCCACCAACCACCAGACATAACCTCCACCAGAGCTTCTGACCCCCCTTCTCCACTCTCTTAAAGAAAGGAAAAGGGGAACAGTTTTTTTAAACTGTTGTTATCCTTTTTAGTCAAAGATTTTCAACCATGTTTTATATACTAGTGACCAAATGATTAATATTTAAAACAATCACACTGCTGCTTATGTTTGCTGACTTATAAATATCAAAACACGGCATTTATACCGATATCAACACAGTGTCTACCCCTTGGGCACACAGACAGTAAAGGATGGGGTAAAGTCTGCAAGCCAAGGAGTCAAGGCTTTTGCAGTGCTTTGCTCTAAGAACTAAAATTCAGGCCTGTGGCGTCAGGAGTATGAGACGAGGCCTATCAAGGTTTTCTCAAACTGTCTTCACAGACAGCAAGAATGTGAGTACAAGAACTGTGTCCAGGGGTATCAAATAACCTTCAAAATATTCTTGTGCTATCCTCCCTCCAACACGTTTTAGATGTTCCTTCCCTCCTGCTACATATGACCAACCTCTAAATAAGCATCCACCACAGATAAATGAACAGAGGACATGGGTCCAGCCACCCTAAAAAGCCTACCCTTCACTCAACTGGGATGCGAGGTAGTGGAGGATGAGAGTGACCGTCACGGACACCATCCAGAATGAGGAACAGCAAATGCCTAGCCCTCCATTCTCCCCGCCTTTCACCAGGCAGGAAAACAGACTCAGAACTGGGTGGAAGAGCACGAGAGAAAACTGAGGTGGTGCTGTGTCCGGACCACCCTGTTTGGCTCATGTCTGCTACCTTAAGTTCATAAGGTAAAATGTCTGCAATTGGAGAAGCCACAAGAATATGGAAGAATAAAGTGTTCTGCAAAGAATTTTTAAAATCTGTTGATAAATTGGGCACAGGTGGGGAGAAGCAAACAGGAAAACAGTGTGGCTGCAGGACCTTAAGCCTAGCAAGCTAAGTAAACCAGGGTGCTGAGGCCGTTCTAGATACACAAACATGACCATGAACTTCCCGATAACCTCTCACTCACCTAAGTGCCACCCCCTACCAAAGTCACACACGGGAGCCAAGCAGAGCAGCATTGCAGCCACACACTCTAAGTCTGCAGCAAAGAAGCCAGGTCACTGGGAAAGAAAGGTGGAGCTTCTCCTTTACCCCCAACAGGTCAGAATAGATAGCTGGCCGGTGCTGAACAGTAGTGATCCAGCAGTAAGTACAGAGATGTTGGCTCTGGTCTCCCTTTCTGAGTCACTATGGTTTACTTCCCTGGGGCCTTACACACAAAAACTATTAGAAACCCACTAGCATGTGTTAGGTACCCAGTTTGCAGGTGTGGTGGCAAGTGAGAATTTTCAAAGCTGAGTGATATAAGGTATAAAACCCCAGGCTTGTCCATTCGAGGATTCTTAAGATACTTCTACTATAGGCTTTCCACACTGCCAGACAAAGTCAATAACCTCTCTATGTTCAAACATCTAATATTCTTCTCTCCTGTGAGTATGGATCTGGTTCAGCTTGATACTGACCTGCTAATACCAAGCACCACAATGTAACAGCCAGCCTAATTCATCTGATAATTACCAAACTGGCTCAAGAAATGTCCCCAAGATTAAAAAGTCAAGAGGCCTTTCAGAGAATGGCACCTCAAAAAATAATCATGTCACCTATTTCAACAATAACATTTGCCATCTAAGCACTCACAGAAACTGATGATGGTGGCAGTCCAACGACCCACTGCCCCCATCATTCCTATCTCTGTGGGGCTTCTTCCCCTGGAATCTAGGCTGCACCTGCATCTTGCTTTGACCACCACACCAAGGAAGTAACTCCATCACAGTTCTGAGCCATAAGAAGGCGTGGGAAGGCCTGGGAGCTCCCACGGTTGCACCTCACGGAGCCCAGAGCTGCCACATACTAAGTCAGATGCTGCTGGATGGACCCCGTGGAGAGACCACATGAAGAGGCCGTGAGGAGAGGGAAGGGCTCGGGACTGCATGGAAAAGGAGAGGGGCCAGGCTGCGCCGCCATTCCAGCCTGAGCCTTGCAGTCGGCCCACCGAGACACCGGGCACATGCATGCAGCCAGCGTGAGTGTTCCAGCATCAGCCACCAACTTACTGCAGCCACATGAAAGACCCCAGGCAAGACCACAGAACACCCATCGGATGGACTCCAGTCAACCCACAGAATCAAGAGAAATGTTAAACTGGTTGCTGTTTTAAGCCATTACGTCTTGGGATGGTTTGTTACTTTGCAACAGACGACTGAAAGAACGGCAAGACAAAAAAGGGTGCTGACGACGTAAGGTGGCTTACTTCTTCCATCCTCTGCACATCCAACAAACCCTTGACCATCCGTCCTTCCCTGGGCCGGGACCACTACCACAGAATATGACATTGCTAACCAAGCGCTCACCTTCTTGTAAAAATCCTGTAAATCAGACTGCAGTTGGAACCAAGTGTATTCGTGGGACAAAGGATCCTGATAGAAACTGATGTTTAAAAGAGTTAGGTATCCAAACACATCACTGTTGCTGCCGCTGCTACCTCTTCGGCTGGCGAACACAGGCAGTTGCTCCTCGGAGCCGACTTGCCAACAGAAGGTCAAAACACCCTGCCTAAACACAAGACTTACAAATTTGGGATCTTAAGTATGATGTCATGTCTTAAAATGATAAGCTGGCAAATAAAATAAATGGCATTTTGTAAAGATGTGCACCGTTCTCATGTTTACGCTACTTAAGATGAAGGTTCTAATAAGTCATCGGCTATGTTCCTTTAAAGGGAAGTTTTATAACTGAGATGAATCACAACTGAAAAAGATCAAAGTTAAAAAACATCAATGATGCCATGGGGTACTTTTTAATCTTGTAATGAGTGATGATCATGTGTTCTTATGAAGTTAGTCCAACTGCCAACGCCAGATGTGTATATTAAGTAGAGAAGTTGTTTGTGATGTGACAGCGCTGGTTCAGCTGCCAGAGACAGAAAACACAGAAGGATAAAACCTTTCTGAGTTTTGAGTGAAAAGCCAGCCCTGGCAGATGCGTCAATAAGCAGGGCCTCACAGCGGCACTAGGGCCATAGCATCCTCTCTTGGACTTCACTGCAAACAAAGCCTGTTTATCACCAGTTCTGCACAGCTGTCTCCAGGCAGCCTGAATACCTGCTCAAGACACAGGCTATAACACTTATTAGTGTCATTTACTAATGAGCAGAAATTAGTAAAGCCATCTGCAAGGAGAAATATAATCCACTAGAGAACAGAATCTAGATGGTATCTATTTCCTGGAAGCATACTATAAGCAAAACTTACAACAAACTTCTGACACTGAAGGAAATTGCTGTAATAAAAGCTAACACTTAATGAGCACCTACTACATGACTCTCACTGAGCTATGCATTCTACATGCATTACATCATTTAACATCTGTGCAGCAACTGATGAAGAAGATGCTCTTATTCTCATTTTAACAGATGAGCAAACTGAGGCAAAGAAGAGTTAGGTAACTTGCCTACCAGCTAGTAAGTGGAGTCGGGATTTAAAGGCAGACAGACTGACACCAAAGCCCACACCCTTAATCACCATGCTATGCTGAATAAAGACCCAGCCAGTTCCCCCAGTACCGGTCCTTGTTCAAAATGGCTGGTCTACCAGAATGGCCTTCAGAGAAAGGAGAGAAATTCCTTAACAGGAATCAATAGTACAAAATCTTCAACTTCAAATCATTATAGTAATAAACAGATATACACTATTTCTATGACAATCACTACTGGGAGAATTATAATTTTCTGGGAGAAGAGGCTAAAAGAATTGCATTAACTGTCTTTTTTTCCCTTCCACTCAGGAAAGCCTTCCAAAGCCCCTCTCTATTAACAGGTGACAAAATAAGCCTTTCGGAAATGTAGAACAGTGATTTGCAACCTTCTCCATCTCATGACACACACACACTAGTTACTAAAATTCTACAGCACGCTAAAAATACATGTTTTTGCTGGTCTGACAAAAACTAGGTATAATTTTGATTCCTTCACACTGGACAGCTGTTGATGTGTTGACTGTTGTCCTTTTCTTTTTATCTGACAGTCTGAGGGGAAAGAGGCCCAGGCCCCTGACTAAATAGACAGGTAGTGCACGTTTTAACAATTCTTGCAACACGCCAGTCAAAAACCACTGAGACAGAGCAAGAGTTGGTGGACAACCACCTGTGCACCCAATCTGACCCACCACCTGCCTTGGTAAGTCAAGTTTAATTGAAACACAGCCACAACCATTCATTTACGTAGTAGCCAAAGCTGCTTTTGCACTACAATGGCAGAGGTGAGTCCTTGTGTCAGAAATCATATGGGCCACAGAGCTGAAACTATTTGCTATCTGGAACTTCATAGAAAAAGTTTGCCAAACCACTTTCTAGAGGATTTATTACACACATTAGAGGACATTATATACACACACCAATCCATCAAAATCCTACTATACCTACACTTGAAAAAGAAAGAAAATCCTGGGCATTTTCTACACCAAGGAGGCTCAAAATTAAAGAACAATATTAAGAAGCATGCAACACTACAAACACTTAGTGCCCAGGATGGCCGAGAGCAGGGCAGAAGGAAATAATCCGACACAGAGAGCACAGCTGGTAGGGTTACGATGTTACTGATTCCAGACCCATCCTGGTATCCAGACACTTAGTCACCTCCTGATGTCAGAGAAACGACACTGCAGGTTCACAGATATTTTGGGTTCTCGAGAAATGTTACTCGGGCTGATCTAGGGCAGTGGTCTGCCACTGGAGATCTGTATCTGCTTCCCCCTCACACCCTCAGCACCCTCAGCAGCACCCACAGCTTGAACTCGGGTCACACATGTACCATCTGCCCATGCTGCCCCTAACCCTCCTGGCTTGCAGAGCACTTCTCTGCCTTTACAAGGCACTAAGCCCATCAACTAATTAACTCTGCCAACACCCTCTTTAGAACAAAGTAATATCATCCTCACTTAAAAGAGAAGTGCCTCTCTACCTTTTGTCTCATCTTTCAGAACACGGTCGCACCTACCCCTCCCGCCTCCTCTCCCAGTCATCAGCTTTGAAGCATCAACTCTTGAGTGTAGAACACACACACACACACACACACACACACACACATACACACACAGATATACACACATACGATACTGGTTTTTCCAAGAACTGAGAAAAGCAGCTGAGATCAGCAGGAAACATCTTTAAAAGATAAGTATTAGTAGGGCTAAATGTTGAAAGACTACTGCCCTGCTCTATGCATTGCTAAAATGAATGTCCCTGCCTTTTCAGGAACTCAAGGGCTAATTAGATAAAATGTTAGAGAAGATGTTTTCCGTCCTAAGGCATCATTCCTGATTTACGGCAATCCAGAAGAGTCAGGAAAAGCCCCAAACCAGGCAAGACAGCCCTGCTCTATTCTGTTCACCTGCACTGTGTCACCGCCGGCCCTAGGAACGGAGAACTGGTGCAACCAGAGACGTGTGTAGGGCTACCGCCTAGGAGGACATTCCCAAACTGAACAGACAGGGCCAGCACTGACCCAACATTGTGAGCCTGGAAGAATGCCATACACATGAAAGGAAAGAAGGAAAACCTCAAAGCCTGGCTTCTAGGCAGGAAGCCTCCCTAGTTCAGGCAAGCAGTCAGCCTTTGTGAGAAGAGACAAGCGCGAGAGGAGCGGAGGGCACTGTGCGTTCCCACTGCGAAAAGACACGCCACTTGGGGGAGGCGGCACTTCACCAGCTCTTTTCTCTTACTTTTAGGGGAAGAAAAGATGCGCCACTCTCACTGTCTAGGCAGGTGTATCGTTAGACAACAAACATTTCTGCCAGCTGTACCCCTACCACAAACCGAATTTAACTCTGAACACAATGGCTACATCTCCAAGGTATTCGCTCATCAAAGGCCCAGTTCTGTATGCTGTTTCCATTGGCACAGATTTTTTAATGTTGTATCTATCAGATAATCTTTAGTCTCTAAACACAGTTCAATACTGCTATGACAAGTCTGTCAAAGCCCTCGGGGGGCGGGGGGTAGGGAACAAACCTGTATCAATTTAGATGTGGGAGGAAACTGTGTATTAGCCCAAACGGATTGCATGCACTTCCTTGAACGGATGCTGGTTAAACCTACTAGATGTCCAGACAGACAAGGAAACCAAGGGGGGTTTAAACCTGGTTTGACTCTATATGTTAAAAGAAACTACCTATAACAATTACTAGAACATGACCAAACAACAGTGTTGTAACAATCAAGCAAGTTATCATTTGCAAATAAATTCTTTGTAATTAAGCAGTGTGCTCCTTATAAAGGGAATTGAGTGGGCGAGGTAAAAAGTTAAAACACATTCTTAGACCATGGGAAACACACAAATGCTTTTTGACTAACCTCAAGAGCTTTCAGTTTATCGTTTTCTTCCTCAGTCCTCGTGGGTTCACTCCACACTGTCTACTGTGTACAGTAGATGAGCAGAACTTTTTAGAAAATAGTTACAGTGACTGAATAATTATTCACTCATTTCCCAAAGTTATATAGGCCTTACCAATTTTGTGGCAAAGGTTAAACGTGTAATTTTATTTTCTACTAACTGTGAAGTTGTATGAACTGTCCCTCACTGTGTAAAAATGTATGCAGATAACAACCTTTGCAAAGAAACTATTTGCATGAAAGAGCACTAACTTATTTGGGACACATTCCTCCTAGGGTCTCTGTAAACTCTATTACCATTTCCAACAGGGAGGCAAGTACTTACTTCTGGGTTCCCGGGGTCCGTCCACTGTCACTTTAATAGCTCTGTGATAGGTGGCTACTTGGGGAGGATTTGTGAAGACGGTAATGGTCAAGGTGAAACTCTTGCCTGCAGAGGTAAAAAAGGAAAAGCCATAGTAAATATAAACACATAGTATGGATGACAGCGTAACAGCAGAGATGTCCAAAGGTCACGTGAGCCGCTCTGAGGAAGTAATGAAACAAAGGCAAGATTAAGAGTCAGGGCTCCGTGACCCAAAGTACAATCCCTCTGATGGCCACTTTAGGAAGTTACTGAGCTCTTTGGGCCTTAAGATCATCCTCTTCAGTGCAGTGCCGTACAAGGTGGTTCCAATTCGAAACAAAAAAACAAAAAGCAAGAAAAAAACCCCAAAAGCTGCTCAGAAGCAACAGCTGTAATGAAAGCAAAAAAACGGAGTCCACTGGAAGAGGGTTCTCTGCCTTTCAGTTTTCTCCAACATCAGGAGCACATCCAAACACAGACAATTTTAGAAGTCTTTATTTAGGATTAGGTCATGACCCCATGAGAGAACAATAGTAAATCACTGTTGATTATGTTATTTACTTCACATGGCTTTAGCATTTCATTTGCTTAACTGCACTACAATAAGAAGATGAAAGAGAAAGGTTCTTATGGGAATCATTTTAACAGGAGCCAGTGTCTCCTGTCCTGGCCTTAATGTGCCTGTGGTATGATGATTTCATCATTACTGGAACAAAGATTTTCTCCTCCCTGCCCACCCCTTCCCTAACATACTTCCTTGCTGTTAAATCTTGAAATAACTCCCTGACAATGACTTATTTTTTGCTAAACGTACAGGACATCTCCTAATACAAACGTGAATTTTTGCTTTTAGCAGAGAATGTGCTTCATGGAAACATTACATCTGATGTTTCTAATTAATGAGCTAAAAGTGATGAATGGGGGGAGGGCAGGGAAAAGTTTGGTAGCAGATTAGGCTTTCTCTCTCCAGAAGAAGAGACCGGGCTCTGTTACACAGACTCACTGACAGTTATCATCAGTTAGATTTGCAACGGTTAGTCGTGTCAGAGAGTCAGAGCTGCAAACTGTTACAAGACAGGAAAGGGTGGGCGTGAAACAGTGACTCAATAAAACATTCAGCAATCTCAGGCCAGAGTATTCATTTAGCCTGCCTTTAAAAAGCTCATTTTGTTTTGCTTTGTTTTTCGGTCAGAGACTGTTTTTCCCCTTTACTGAAAGCTGAGGGTATTAAATCAAAATACAAATCTTAAACAATATGTATCAATGCAAAGTTTAATGCAATCTTTTCAAAGCTTAATATGGAACAGGTTACATACAAGGCTTAATGTAGAACAGGTCTTTGACTGTCAAGTCTAGTGAATGGGTTTCTTTTCAACCCAGACCATGTAAGTTACTAAAATATGTTTAAGACACACATCATTTGTTACTCAGTATATATAGTTTTAAGTCTCTTTGGTTATACTTTTCTGTGCCCAAGAGGAGAAGAAAGAAGGAAAGAAAGCACAGGAATGCAAGGGAGGGGGGAGACGAATATTGAATAGAAACCTATTAAGTCCCAGCCTCTTCACACACACTGTCTCATTTGATCCAGTTCCGTTAAGTTTATCACCTCTGTTTCACATATGAAGAAACTGCAGTCCAGAGAGGCTTACTAACTTACCCACACAGCTAATAAGCAAAAAAAAAAAAAAAAAAATCAGGATCTAAACCCAGTTCTCCCAGACCCTCAAATGAATGCTCTTCTTTTTAGCTTTTCCAAAGAACATTTAAAAAAAATTAATAGGCAATGTATTTCTGCATGTGTCCCAATAGGCTCTATAAGACCAAGAAACAGTAAATACAAATCCACTAACATAGTATCTTGGCCAGGATGATGAAAGCATCTATTCTTCAAGTGTCATTAATATATCGTAGTTCATCATGATGTACTAGATGTTACATGGAGGTGAGCAGTTTAATTATCTCATTAGAGAACAGGATTTATTATATACACTAAAACTAACTAGAAGAATAAGTCAGCCAGGAGTCTAAGCTAGTTTTAGCAAACTTAAAGTCAGCAGAGATGGAGATTAGGAAACTGAACAGGAAGCCACTGGATCCAGGACAGGACCTCCAAACAACGGGAAGATCAGTCAGGAGGAGTCACCAAGCTGAATCCCTAGGACAGAAGTTAATTGACACGAAACCATACAAAGATGCCATTCTGGGTTGGATCGATGGTGGTGAGCCAGATGGCATTTCTGACAGAGCTTGGAAGGCAGCTGTCATCCAGGGCTCATCTTAATAAATCAAGGGTGTATGGATTCCAATTGTCTTTAAGATCCGTAAATAACCTGTTGGAGCTACTGTCCATGAATTTGTCCAAACTGGTCCTCAGACTAGTTCTACTCAAGACTTTTGCAATTTCTTAAGATATTAAAAGTCATTGATACTTATCCCAAATTCTGATAAACACCTCACGTAGGGGCAAAAGGCAAGTACAGAATTCACCCTATAAGTATAAAGCATCTAAATGTTCAACGTGGAACCAGTTTTCTTATAAAGAAAGACTTCTTTTTAAAAGAAGTAAGTGTTGGGGCGGGGGAATAAGTATTTAATTATAAGTACAGTCTTCTAAAATCAAATCTTAAGGATCAAGTGTACTATAACAACTAAAACAAAAATCAAGGGGGTTCTTTCCCCTTGTTATTGCCCCTTCAGAAGGAACATGGTGTAATGTTCCAGAAACTACCACCCAACGAGGTCACTGGTTCTTCACCTTATAAATAATAACACATTTCCTAAGTCAAATGTTTATGTATTTATGATTTCCTTAAACAAAAAAAAAACTTTTTCCAAATCCCATTTTTATCACTGTTCATAAATGATAAACATTCAGACTCCTACTTAAACATGCAGGCTCGTAGTGAGGAAGCTAACACTCATCCACAGTCTCAGCTAGGAACTAGTAGTGCGTATGTCCTCAAGATACCTATTTTCTAAGATAAATATAGGAACCACCATTAAAAGACAATTCCCACTTAACCTGGGGGGCTGTCCGGAGAGTCAGGAGGGCTTAGACTGTAAGCAGAGACTGTATCCTAACTGACGAAGTCCCATGCTCTCTACACTGTAGGTGTTTAACAAGGCTCGTAAATTAAAAGCAGCGTGCTTGATGTCAAAAGTGAGGAAACATACCACGGAAACTCATGGACCAAACTCATTTTAAATTCTTCTGTTTAAAATATAAAGGCTGAAAAAGGAAAAAAATTAAAATGCAGAAGCCACTCCTAACTTCGTGCAAGTTTCACTGACGCTCTACTTGTACCCCGAAGCACTTCCCAAGGCCGTGGTCGTCAGCTGGCCGATGAAGCCCAAGTGGCTAGTGATGTGACTCTTGATAAATCCAAAACTGGTTTTCGATTTCTGAGAATTTACTTTCTACCAGTGAAAAGAAGAACTGTAATAATTAGAGGAACTTGGTGTTGCTTTTTAAATGCAACTGAAAATAGAAAATTTAAAGATTGGGGAAAAATACAGTGGTGGCAGCATGTTGACCCAGACTTAATAACTTAAGAGAAACGTGAAAGTGTGAAAATCAACGAGGAAGCGGGAAAGAGTCTGTCGGAAAGCAGGTCAGGTACACAAGCAGGTTAAAGGGTTTCCTGCCACTGAAAAGCTGACCGATTTTTTTCCCAAAGACTGATATTTCTTGTCGGTGTTCTGTCCTTTTTGACTCCTTTCAACTTGATATTACTCTTGCCTTTCAAATAATGGTAATGTAGTGATATAAAGATCTATTATTAGTGATAAATCAATTTTTCCTTCTTTCTCCGCCTGCTACCCCCACCCCCAATCGAAGTCTCAAAGACAAGTCTGGACCAATTTCTCCATCCCGCCTCTGGCAGCAGACTGTAGCATTTCAGATCCTCCACCAAGTCCCGGCTGCTTCAAAGGAAAAATCCTACTTTCTTCAGTTAAGATCATAAGAAATACAGGGGGAGGGGGTCAGCTCTGTTTGGACATAATTACACTTCATCAAAAGAAGCTTTCTTCATCTTCCATGCGTGAAAAGTCTGCAAGCAGTTAAGTCTGTCTTTTTTTTTTTAAATATAAAAATTGCTATTTGGGAAACCAGCCAAAACTCAGAAAGCCAATATAGTAAAACAGTGCACACCCTTTGTTTCTCTTTGAAGTTTCTTAAATAAATATGTTGAGGGTTTACAAAGTACACTATCACTTTGCCATAGTTTCTACTCAAATTCATCAGAGAAAAGCTATGCAGCATCTATATAATACAAAAAGCAAGATAAATGAAAACACTAGCTTGAATCTGTAAAGTAAAATATAGCACCCAATCTTTTAAATACTAAAATTCATTACTCTAATTTAAAACAAAGTAATATTACATAGCAAGAATGATGTAATTCAGAGCACACAGGTAAATCAACATGTTCAAATTGTTCTTGCTTCTTCCTAGAAAGAGAAATTTTAATTGTGCTATGAATTTGCACCAATAACTGAAAAAAATGAATACACACTCATACACACTTCACACCTAATCAGTCAATACTGAGAGAGGATGTGTCTTTTTTTTTTTTTAATGAAAGCAAACCAAACCTGATGCAGAGATAACCCCTTCAGTTTTGATTCTTCCAGAGGCCTGAGCCTCATTTTATTTCAAACAACCTTTCAGTGACAGTATCTCATTAGAGTGCATCATTTTTTTTTTTGTTAAAAAGTACAACTTCTTGGCCCTGTTCCTAGAAAGTAAACTAAAACTACTCATCGGAAACAGCCTTGCTTGAATTTCCCTTATCAAGTTTTTACAATGGTAATAATTTGACATCTGATCCAAACTAAAGAGCAATTACTGAACATGGTTTAAAAATTGATGCTTCTCATTTCCTAATTCAAACCTGGGTTGGAGTAATTCCATAGGTCTTTATTTCACCTCAATGCTAAAGTGGTCTACTTTCTTTCTTATTATTGAAATACTTAAAATAGAAATATTAGATTCAATAAATAAATAAATGAACATAATACTTCTAATGAATGACTACTAAAAATCTCTCTATAGAATAAGTAAATAAACCCCAAAATTGGTTTCCTTAAAGACTCTTTGTAAAACATTAAGCCCATTTATAAAATAGTTATGAAAACCCTAAATGGGATTATTTTCTATTTTGTAATCTTTTTTAAAGATTCCTAACATTTGAATATGAATTCAAATGGTGAAAACCATTAAATAATGTGGAAATATTTCAAGTCCTGATCATTCATCTGTCTAGGCAACTCTATGCAGTCATTCTAACATAACTAACACATTATTCACTTGTTCAAGTGAAAAACCTTCAGAAGAAAAGCTAAATGATTTTTAAACAAATTTTTGGTTATAAGAATAAGTGAACTCATACAGAGGTAAGTTAACTCATACACTTATCATATGGGATAAGTGAACTGCATTATGCTAGTCCAACGTGCTGCCACTGGAGCAAAACTGATATTATCAGGAAATTGATCCAATGCATTCTCTCTTTCTTTTTCCTTTGCCCCTCAATTTACTCAGCTATTTGGTTCCTCATAATTCATAACTTGAGCCCCCAGCTGTTCTTTTCTTCACCTCATACGTTCACACCCAATGAAAGTAGGAATGAGTTCTGAAAACATTGTTTGAATATTCAATATCATAAAACAAATGAAAAAGGCCTGAATATTCAGAAAAACACTCAGCTTCAGCTGGACATATTTAAATAAGACCTTCAGTAATTCTATTCCGTTGAAGAGGGTGCTGACTTGTATATAGACCAGCCTACGTGTCATCAGGGGACCCTAATGTGTTTACTCCATTACCAATATCAAAAATCAGAGACCTACCTCGTCCACTCCGGCCCACAAATCTCAGGTCGTTGAACCTTGCTACTTGGTTTTTCATAACAGCAGAGGCATTCCGGAGCTCAGCAGAATAATTTTCATCATTACCCGCCATGACAGTAACCACAGTCCCATCTGGTACCTCTCCGAGGGCTACCACCTACGTAAAACAGGAAACACAGCAGCAATAATGGCTCATCAGAAAAGCTTAAAAACTACGAATATACTCTCGCTGTAAGTATCGTTCTCTATCAGGGCTTAGTGCTCTGGTCCAGTAACGGCAGCCAGGCATGAAGCCTCTGCACATGGGTTAGGATGCCACTTCAAACAGACCAGAGTCTCAGGGCCCACCCATTTCAAAGGCAGGCAAAGGTTTCCTTCATTTGTTGTTGCATTCTTTACCGATACATGTACATTTTTTATTGAATCCCCATGTTAGGTTGTCCATGGGAATTATGCCACAGAAGGAAGGCTGATGCTTCATCTGCAGATTGCACTGTACATATTAAGGCACTGCCTGTCTGCAGCCTGGAGCACCCCGAGGTGTGGTCTCTTCCCAATCACGGGCTGGTAAAGAAAGCCCAGTCAGCTCTATGAGAGAAGACATTTAGGTGAAACCTTGGAACTCCTGACTATATGGAAGCCTAAACATGATATGGTATCTAGGACTACATTTCATATCCTTACTTTGGGCTAGATATTCAGCTTTTAATCATACTGCAAATAATTACTAAATGTCCATTCTGCAGTAGGACTCAGTGGGATATACAAAACCGTCAAGAAGCTTAAAGTCTAGGTGTAGAACAAAGACAAATAACAGGCTGATGATAATCCCTGACAAATGAACGGTCTATACAGAAAACACACCCTAGGCCAAACTTCTACTCTGTCTTTGTCCCATCTCCCATCTTAGAATGACACATTTGCCTCTTTAACCTTCAGGGTCAGCTAACTTGCAAATGGGTGGCTCTGATTAGCATGGAGCCTGGCAAGAAAATGCTGGTGCAGAGCCTTTGGGTTCTGCAAATGGGTTAACACTCTTAACCCATTCCCAAGCCCCTGCCCCTTGATAATGCCTTTTCTCTCAACTAACTTCCAGGATCATGCACTCAGATTATTTCCATCTCTTCCTCATTCAGCTCCCAGATGCCCTGGTGATGACTAAGCAAGGACGCCAGCTAGAGGACCCCACTACTCTCTGACGTTAACGCCCACACATGCTTGCCTGTCCGGCAAACATCCCACTCCTCTTTCTCCTACTTGTACTGCTACTCCCTACTTCGTCCAGATTCCCACGAGGCAAACCTAAGCGTTTAATTCCATGCTCCCAATACAATTTGAACACACACTCATCAAAGGAGACTTCTCAGACTGTGATAAAATAAACACTACACCTGCATTTTAGGGCTTCACTGCCCGCCCCCCGTGAACCCTAGCCTGGCACTCCTTTGCTACGCCTTCCGCTCCAGCCAGGAAAAAGAACTCGTCCACATAACTTTCACCCTTAATGTTCTCGTAGTCTGCTTTTCAATTCCATTCCTTCTTTAGTACTTTGGTGTTCAGTTTAAAACCCGAAAACTTTCCTTAAATTACAGAGCCCACTTCCACACCATTGCACTGTACTCAGGTGATCCTCATTTCAACGTGCATATATTAATAATTTATCTACTCCTTTTGATATACTTGCCCAAAACTGTGAGACTCACTCCTAGGAGTACAGATTATATTAAATTGGAAAGTACCTGAGGGAAGGGACTTTATTCGTCTGGTTCAGCCCTCTATACCAAACTCCCACAAACAGTGCCTGGTACAGACGAAGTGTTTGATAAATATCTTTGAGATAAATAAGTGAAAGAGCTTCCAAAAGAGCATCAACTCGCACAGCCAACAGTTGTGAGGCTACCAGATAAAACTCTAAGAGAGAGAACCAATTAAAGGTTGAGTCAGCATCCCTCGCTAGCAGCAATATGCCCTCGCTCCAAACTAGTTTTCTGACAACTTCTTCCATCCCAGATAGGGAATCATGCCAACTATCACTTACTCATAGTGTTTGGTTACTCCACTCAATCTGAGAAGATTTTCAGGTCAAGGGTAAGTCCCTAGAGAACACGACTTCCTCCCTGCAGACCTGATCTAGTGCCTCAAGTGGCTGCTGACTATACAGGTGATGCTGCCCTGTTGATGCAGGCAGTGTGCTTTACCATTTTTCAAATTCACAGTGCCCAAAATGCGAACATTTGAAAATACTGAAATAATTGACTGCGTTTGCCAGGATTCATCTCAATGTTTGACATTTTTTACACTCGGCATATTGTGTTTTAACACCTGTTGTGTGGTTTTCTAAATATGGGACCAGTAAAGTGTATGAACAAAGGCAGAAAACTGTACTGTTTAGAAGAGAATAAATGCATCAAAATTCAAGGGGCTCCACCTCTTTTTTTCCTACCTCTGCTATGATCTCATATAAGTAACTTCATCTCCAGAACTCCAGTTTTCCAATATAAATTGGAAATAATTATTTTAAAGTCTGTAAAATATAGATAAGATACTATGTATGCATAGAGTGTAATTATAATGATGTCCTTTTTGAAAGACAAGAAGGCTAACTTCTGTCCCAAGGTTTTTATGTATGAGCATCCTTAAAGGATGCAACTGAATACAGAATTCTTCACGCCAGTCCTGAGGTGTTTTTTGTTGTTGAAAGATAAAGGATGACTGCTAATGGCTTTTACTCCAGTCTGGCTAAATTTCAGAGAAAAAAACTAAAGAAATCTGCCCCAATATGAAGATTTTCAAGAGCTCTGGGACATTATTATTTTACTGCATATTTTTAACATAATGGGGTTTTTCTAGTTAGAAGAAAGGAAAATTGATTCAATATGGGAAAATATGAAAGAAAAGATCCCTAAGAGTGAAATACATAAGTCCATTTTACTTTGCTTAGGCAGCATAATAATGACCACATTAAATACTGGTTATGTCTTATGTACTACATTTAATAACAAAACAAATAGACAATCACAAATAGCGAGTCTTCTATGAGGCTTAGAACTTGGCCTTTAAAAACAAAAGCTAACTAAAACAATATAGTGACAACTTTCCCTGTTACGGCTGAGCTCTATTTTAATGGCTAAATATATTTTTTCCCTGCTCTATGTTCTACCAAATCACATTGCCTAATGATTTTCTGAGGGAAAACTGTGGGGAGGGCATACTGTTTTTAACTTTATATCAATTAGAAACATAATTATATGGTTGAGATTTTTTTTTTACATAGATCTCTGAAAGCTAAAAAGTTTCCCTTGGAGATTCTTAACTGTGTTTATCTAAAAGAAACCAAAAGAGGCCCTGGTTGGGAAGCTCCGTTGGTTAGAGCATCATCTGTACAGGCCAAGGTTGCAGGTTCCACCCCTGGTCAGGGCAAATTCGAGAATCACCCAATGGCCCTGGCCAAATATCTCAATTGGTTGGACAGCTGTCCCGAAGAAACACCAGCATTGCAGGTTGGTCCCTGGTGAGGGCACATACAAGAAGCAACCAGTGAATGCATGGGTGGGTGAAGCAACAGATCGATGTTTCTCTCACACTCAAATCAATAAATGAAAATTTTAAAAAATTAAAGTATTAACCAATGAATGCATAAATAAGTGGAATAACAAAGAGAGGTTTCTCTCTCTCTTAAAAAAATCAATAAAAAAGTAAAAGAAAACCAAAAGAATGAAGAATTTTTTACACGTTTCATCTATACAAAACACAAACAATGGAAAACATTCTAAGGGACAGAAAGAGAAAGCAGTCAAAAATCACTCTTTAACTAGTTAGGAGTGGAGACCCATTAAAATTTGTTTCCATAGTACCCTATACAAAAGTTCTGTTCTGCAAATAATTTGTGATGAAACCTTAGCAACTACATTTCTAGATGTTTTTAAAACATAAAATCTATAAATTCAAGAAACTTCATAAGAAAGAGAGAAGTAGTTTTATGTCCTTATATTTTAGAATTGAGAAAGAAGTTCCTATATTTAGCGCACCTCACTACGGACTAGCATGTAAATCACATGAAGTTTGTACAAAATAAAAAAGATTTAACTCTAGAAACACTATTGAAATTTTGAATGAGACTCCTTATGATTAAATCTGTGAGTTACTCTGATAGAGAAGCAGTAAAGAATTCATTCAGATGCTTAAAATTGTATTTGTGGTCTTATTATATGGAAATAAAAATTGCCCATTACATTTCCATGAAGAGAAGGCTAGTCTTAACTAAGCAATTACTCTTAGAGACCAATATCATTTGGCACATTGTACTTGCAGCAAAATTGAAATATAATTCTTTTCTGAGATAGAATCTGATCAAATCTTTTTTGGGAATACAAAGACAGGTTTAAGGAAGTTATAGCAATAAGAAAAATGTTAATCCTATGGTAATTACTTAAAGATAACTTTAAATAAGCTATCAAAAACCTTCCCAAATATGAGTTACTTTTTCAAGTTTAACCTAGAATTTAGGACCACCCAATTGAACCATGGGGGGGGGAAAGTAGGAAGCATCATTTCATGCTATCTAAAATATATGTCAAGAGAAAACTGATGGAAAGTATTTCCATTTAAGCCAGGAATTTATATGCCATGTTTCAAGCTCATTTGGATATTCTGAAATTTTTTGAAAGGACGCAAACAGCAATGACAAAGCACAAAAATAATGAAAAATATCATGCTTGTTTTCAAATGTAAGTTTTCTACTTTTTAAAAAATATTTGTTTTCCATCTAAAAGTTTCATTTCAATTACGTTATCAATAAGTTTTATATATTCAATCCTAACACTTTAACCTTATTTTATTTAAAGGCATAACACAAAAATGTGCGTCTTAACACAACTTGAAATCTATTGATTTACATAATTTTGCATAATAATTCATACTAGGCTTTAAAGGGTTTTAACAGGTTTAAGAATTTGTTTTTCTTTGTTTGAATAGAATTACATTGAAAAAGACACAAGCATAAAATCTGATCATTAAATATGTAAGGAAAATACAACTCATTAGCGTCAAGTATTTGTTAGTTGCATACTTGTTTCTAAAATTGGGCTGATGATGTTGAAAAATTATTCTCAGATAGAAATTGCTCCATCATTTTGAAACCCTACTTATGACAAATACTGAAAGCTATCATTAAACACACAGAATTAACTGTGAGTAATAGATCATATATCTAAAAATGTGTTTTCTTTAACATTGCCAGAAAAACATATGATACTGGTAAATATATAGCCCAGTGTTCTCTAACTTAAAACAGCACCACAGCCTTGCAATACTTTTGGGTATATATCTGGACTTAAAATTTCTGCATAGTATTCCAGCTTGAAGGTATTTAAAGCAACTGAGCTGTGAACCCTGAACAGCAGGCTTCATGGCAGCAACGCTGACAGACCCCTAATTATAAGGGTGCTCCTGAATGCATCATTGACAGCCTCTCCCACTATTTCTGTTTGACCATTAACTAATGAGATGGGTTTGCAAATTGCTTTTCTGTCACTAGAATTTCAAGGACAGAAAGGCCTGGGTATCCTCTAATAGTATACCTTCACTATTTTAAGCTTTCAGTGAAATACACCTGAAAGAGATGTTAAAAATATTTATTTCCATTTCCTTGACACCTGGGAGGACGGAACATTTCAAAACTGCAGTGCTTTGTTAAAAATACAATGCTAATAAACAACTTTACATATTTTAAACTACACTGGTTGTTTCTGCATTTTTAAGAGCTGAGTATAAACAAATTAAGTATTTTTGTATAATCCCCAAACAAGATCAGATGAACACATTACTTACAACTTAATACAAATGTCAATATCATTTTGAAGCACTACTTTAAAACACCAAAACACAGTCCATTGAATCCATGTGATTCTCTACGTGGTGAGTTCAGTATCACAGACATAAAATATAGACTCAATAAATACTGTATTGATCTGAATATCAGATGTCTCAACAATTTAGTTCTGTGTTTTTAAAATATATTTACCTGTCTGTATGTACCCATAACATTGTAATTTGCTTTGTACATGGCTCTAACTATCACAGCCAAATTGTTCTCACCACTTTTAAAACTGAGACCTCTTCTTATTACTTCTTTCTTACAGATTTACTTGACTTTGTTGCAATGGTAGAAAGCCTTACTGTTCCCAGTTCTTATCCCAAAAGAAAGGTAAAGAGAGTTTGCTGTTAATAATATTCAGATGAAAACATAAATTGTTGTCTATGCCTGAATGTTCCAAATATTTACACATCTTTTTCAGCAGAGACAAAACTTCTATATTCAGAGGATCTCAGCTATCACCTGCTACTTGCATTTTGTTAAACACAGGTATGGGGATGGGAAAGCACTGGAAATTCACGTTTTAGATTAATTCAATTTTTTTTCAATTAATATGAAATCAAGTATTTACTTCAGTATGGCCATGTGTTAACTATGGCTTTGTTTGCTGGTTACAAGTAAAATCACTCTGTAACTGACAATAAGTATGATTAATAGCAAAGAAAGCCATTTCTTTTCAAAATGATTTTTAAAAGGTGGTACAAAAACCTGAAGGCAACCAAAATCTGATAACAGGTCAGACTACATTGCATTCTCTCTGTATGCCAAAAACATCCTTTCTATCTAAAATACTAATGCTCCAAATCAGTTCAGCGCCATAAATATAAAAGAATACTTCAAAACAGTTCTACCTTAAATATGTTGAG
This sequence comes from Sturnira hondurensis, assembly GCF_014824575.4. Taxonomy (NCBI): domain Eukaryota; kingdom Metazoa; phylum Chordata; class Mammalia; order Chiroptera; family Phyllostomidae; genus Sturnira; species Sturnira hondurensis. The sequence goes on along the minus strand of NW_028073511.1, from coordinate 6,162,910 downwards.
CAGAACAAACAGAATCCAGACCATCAAACACCTAAATGGTATCTTTAAAAATGTCTGCACTTTTCCTTTAATTTTCACATATCCTGACTTGTGGCACTGTGTAAGCAAAATCGCTACTTATTTGTATGTGCTGTTTTCATCCAGGTTTTTTGTTTGTATTTGGGATTTGGGGGTGGGGTGGAAATAAATGTCCACTCTTACAATAAAGCTAATTAGAAAATTCTGGGCCCTTGGACGATGAACACTGTAAAATATACCTCTTGTACAGAAATTTAAATGTCTATGGTATTTGGAGCTTTTCATATTTCAAGAAGAAAATAACCTACAAAATAGGTAGTTTATTAAAGGAGACATAGACTTCTTAAGCCAAGTGCAAAATGAAACTTGCCTCAGACTGCTTCATCCTCTTCCCATAACAACTTATTCTGATTTCTGTTCTGATATAAAACCCAGCTAGATAACCAGCTCTAATTGACCTGGACTCCTCTTTCTTTCCACCCCACCTACACACAGCATCTGAATTGAAGCCTGGCAGGGGGACGAGGCCGGGAGGGATGAGCGATCAACTACTGGGAACTGCCAGTGGCCCGTGGGAGTCTGGCCCCAGGGCCACAGTGGAGAACCTGGCACGATTCCTCCTTTTCCTCTGTTACCCTATGGCCTTGCTACCCTGCTCTCCATAGATCCCAGAACCCAGGGGTCCTGGGCTAGACAGGGCCGGAAGAGGCGTTCGGAGTCTCCTCTCTGCGCCTGGCTCAGCGCCCCCTCCATCCCGGCGTCCAGTCCCCGGAGACAGGACGGCCCCGGGACCCGCTTCCCTTGCACCCAGCTCGGCCCTGGGGGTTTCCGCTTCTGCCCCTGGCGAGGGCTACGCGGCAATCTGGATCGCAATATGGACACCCACCGGGCTGTGCCAGAGGCCGAGGACCCTGCATCCTCAACCTGCGGAGCCGCTACCGGGACGCCGGCTGCGGACACCCGCCCTCAAACTAACGGGCCCGGCGGGCGGAGGAGGCCGCGGAGGACGCGCCGAACCCCGGAGTCACTCCCTCTGCACCCAGGCCGCCGGCCGCAGCCTCCCATGACCTTGTAGAGACGGGAGGGACCTTTGGGAACCAGATCCTTTAGAAGTAATAACAAGGCAAATCCGCAAAATTTCACCTCAGATTTCAAGGCCAGCGAACCAAAGGCATTTCACAGATTTCCCCTCGGGCCACCAGGCTGGGAGAGGCAGGGATCTCCGTCGCTGCGGGAAGAAGCGGCCCGAGCCCCCGCCCCCTCGGCTGGCCCGCGCCTCCCGCACTCGAGGGTCTGCGCCCGCGATCCCCCGGGCTCCCCCGCCTCCGGGTGCGACGACCCCGGCGGCCCCGCCTTCCTCCTGGTAACGGGAACTGCCGCGAGCCTGGGGTCCGAGCAAACACCCCTGTCCTTTCCGTCCCCCTCACACGTTCCCCGAGTCCCGAGGTTTGCCTGCGACCCCCGTGGGCACCGGTCTCGCGGCCCACGCGCCGCAGCCGGCGCCCCGCCCCGGGCGCGAACTCCTGGCGCCGTCACCTCGAGAACGCCGGTACCCAAACCCGGGATAGGCCGGGGCCACTGAGGCTCAAGCGGGTCCGAGCTGGGGGCACCAAAACGAGCGGAGGGGCGATCGGCCGGGAGGAGAGTGTGCAGGGGAGCCAGGAATCCTGGGGAGGGCCCGCGCGGGCAGCCCGCAGTGCGGGACCGGCTGGCGTACCCGGGGAGGAGGACGCAGAGGGGGGGCCGGTAAATGCCGGGGATCCTCACACCTGGGATGGGGGGCGGGGGTGGGGAATGCAACAAGTGGACACCTGGAGGCTCTGGGGAGAGGGGAGACAGGTCCGAGGAGTGGGTTAGAACTTTGGCGGGGAGGTTTGAGGGGTGATGAACCGACAGAGGGGACAAGGGCTCGCGTGGTGGCTGCGGGCACAGGTGGGAGAAGGAGGAATCTGCGCGGGGTCACTGCTCCCAAGCCCGCTGGGAAATTCGGGGGAAGAGGGCCGTCCAGGGTTCTCTCGAGTCAGAGCCTCCAAGGTATACGGGAGGCCTGGAACCTCGTCCGGCCCCCCGCGGTCAAGGAGACGCCCGCGGGCAGGTCCCGCGGTGTCCGGCCCGTGGCGGGGGGTGGCCTCAGCTTCTTACCTTGAAGGCCACGGGTAGGGTCTTGTTGCAACGCCAGTGCGAGGGCAGCACGGAGCACAGGAAGTTGGGACTGTCAGTACGGACTAGCTCGGCCGGGTGGTCAGCTATGATCTCCACCATGGTGCGGTTGTCGTGCGGCGGCCGCAACCGGGGCACCGCAGCCACTGCTACCGCCGCTGCCGCAGCCGCCGCCGCTGCCTCTTGCTGCTGCTGCTGCTGTTGCTGCTGCTGTTGCTGCTGCTGCTGCTGCTGTTGCTGCTGCGCAGCCACCACCGGGCTCACGTCGCTCATCTTGCCGGGCTGCAGGCTGCTGGAGGGGGGGCTGAAGCGCCGGCTGGTGCTCGGATCTACGGGAATACGCATCACAACAGCCACAAGTTAGCGAAGTGGCCGGGGGAGGGGGAGGAGGGTGGAAATGAGGGGCGAGGAGGAGGAAACTGGGGGGGTGGGGTGGAAGCGAGACGGGGGAGAGGGGATGAAGGTGATGGGACTGAGGAGGTGAGAAATCAAGTTCGATGAAGCCGACTGCCAGGCCGAGTCTGACGGGGGACAGCGGTAGTGACTCGGAGAGGTCGGGTTGGCGGGTGGGGAGACCCGGGAGGCGCAGATCTTTGCAGGAGCCTTTGGAACACTCAGGGTGGCAGCTGCGAACGGGTGCAGGGATGTGTTTGGCCCGGGAAGGCGGGGGGTGGCTTCAGTTTGCAGCTTAGAGTGGGGTCCCTTGGGGCACCGCGTCCTGGGTGCGCTGGCGCCCCCTCCCAGTTCGAGTCCGGCGGTGGAGGCGAGTGCTTTTAGTCCAGCCTAGGGGCCGGCAGAGCAGCGCGCAGCCAGCCACCGCCGCGCCTCCCCGCGCGCAGCTATCCAGCTGCAGGCGTCCGCGCCGCCGCCCGCCGGCTTGGGCTGCTACCGCCGCCTCCTCCGCGAGGCCGCCGCTCCCCCCGCGCCGGCTGCGCGCTCAGATTCCTCCCGCGGCGGCTGCCAGCCCGGCTCCCCGGCTCCGCTCCTTCCTTTCCCTTCTCCTCTTCTCCCCCTCTCACCGCCACCTTCTTGCATCCACTCCCTCCTGCTATTTGCAAAGTTCCCCTGACCCTCGCGCTTTGAGGTGCCAGGAGGTAAGTCTCAGGCAGCGGATTTCGGGGCAACGGATCCTGAGCATTCGAATCGCAGCCGCTGCCGCCGCCCGCCGGCCGGGAGAAGGAGCCCCCTGGACGCCGCGCGCAGCTTCCGAAGCCGAGAGAGGCGGCCCTGGTCTAAGGGGATCTAGCCTGGTCTCGTCCTCTTGCTTCTCCCCGCCCCCCCCACCGCCCCCCCAGGGCAAGGAACCCCCTTCTAGGTCGGGAGAGGCTGAAGCAGAGACGCCAGAGAGCCGCGGGCTGATCTGACTGTCGGTATTTTTCGTTGTAACTTCAGGAGAGGAGGAAGGAAAATTCTTGAGCTTCTGTACCGACTTCTCCGCTCTCTTCCCCCTTCCCCCACCCTACCCCCGCCCCCCCCGCCGTAGCAGCTCCCTGGGGGAAAAAAGATTTTGCAGAGTTTTGGATGTGTTTTTTTGTCTTAAGTGACACAAAAGATGGGAAAGGGTCACGCGTCAAAATAGTTTTTAGAAACTCAAGTGGATGACTGGACAGTTTTTTTTTCTTTCTATATTCAAATTTGTTGTTCCTAGAGAACAAGGTTGAGTTGTTTGAAGGACTGGAAAACTGTCATCTTGGTGATTAAAATAAATTGCAAAAACCCTTGCTGGAGAGAAATTTCAGCAATTTTCTATCAATTTAAATAATCTATTAAGTCTATTCTGCATCTAAAACTACGTCTAATGTCTTAACTTTCTTTCCCACCATTCCCGGGGAAAAAAGTAAAAATACCAAATAAAATATTCAAAATGTTTCAATGGCTATTTATTTGTGTATTTATTTCCCAATACGGGTTTAAAAAGCGATTTTGGATCCCCCAAAAAGTTGTGGTCGAGAGGATGAAGGAGCGCGGGGAGAAAAGCGGCAGTTTTACCTAAAATGTGGTTTTTGGAGGCTGGGATTTCTAATGATTAGGTTTTTGTGGTTTATATAGACACGACTCTGGCTGAGGCGATCATTACGCTGATGAGAGTCAGAAGCACGTGGGTGTCTCCGACCAGCCTCAGACTCTGAGCCTTCAAAACAAATAAAACAATGTTTCCCGGCGCCCGCAGAAGCCGGGAAATCCGCTTGAGGCTATTGCGCCCCTAAGAAGGGGGCACCAGGCCGGTTCCCTCCACGTTCTGTGTACTGCTACGTTTCTTGCTTCCTGTCAAACTCCTTCAAGCCTTCCAAAGCTCGAAAACGTGTTTGCAAAAAGAATCATCAGTTGTCAAAGTTTCAAAGATTCCTAATAGAGTAGCTGACACAGTAATAAATGATTTTATAAATAAATGAAAAATTAGAATGCCTCCGCCTCGGAGCATTAAGGAAGGTAGTTGAGTCATCACTGATCTCCCCCCTTTCTCTTTTAAAACAATTGACGTACCTATTAATTGGTGGTTTTATTGCTCAGCGCAAACCCCTCTCTCACCCTAGTAGCGACCCGCCACGACCCTCCTCCCTCTCCATTGCTGGAGCACTGAGTCCACTCGCTGAGCCAGCGCTGGGGTCGTCCGCCTTTGAACGGGTCTGGAAGAGCTTAGAGAGTGTGTGGGGGGTGGGGGTGGGACCCAAAAAAGGGGACCTGGTGCCAGTCACGGATTCTGGAGCCCATTTCAAGCATAAGATGAACTTGAAGGGCTGTATTTAGTTGAGTGACTTGGAGACCAGGTTTGCACTCTATAAAGATATGCACTGGAGATAGAGGGGCTTTCAACTGCAGGAGCGATGGAAAGGAGACGGATAGCTAGGCGCGCACCCTCGAGAGGGGTAAAGATGGGGTTCAGGAGACATTGCTCTGTCCTTCCCCTTTGGGGATTTATTTTGACATTCCTTTTCTCCATTCACAGTTCCAAGCCTCCCTCATCCGTCTTGCACTTTCCCACTTTTCTCTCCACGTTCCCGCCTCACCCCCTAATCCCCCGACAGACGCGAGCCAGTTCACCTAGAGTCTCCAGCCTTCTCGGCCTTCCCACGGCCGCCTGCCATCCATGTTAGCTTGGAGAAAAATTGTGCACCAGCTACGAAGACACCCCCACCCCGCAACCTACTCCTCGCTCCCGGACTACTGGCCCCTCGGCCAGGCAGCTGCAAGGGTGTGAGAACAAACTTATCCAGACGAACTTGATGCGCAGTGAGGAACTTAGTTGTCCGCTGCGCGTGCGATTTTTAATTATCTTTTCCGACGCAGGGGAGAGCTCTAACCCTGGGCACCGATGCGCCTCCCGAGCGTGCACCGGGGCAGAGTCTTCCCCGGCCGAAGGCTGCCGATCTATGAAGGGAAGTCAGGCTTACCCCTCAAAAACAGTAATAAAGATAAGACAGCATCCATTACTCTCCTACCTTACACACCCTCACAGGCACTCAGACACACGCTCTCGAACCTCCACACATTGACACTCTTAAATACACATTTACACATACACAGCGCACGTACATGGTTTTTTTAGTTGTTTTGTTTTGTTTTGTTTGCCTTTTAGCTGGGCATTTTGTTTTGGGCACACGGTATACCCTGTCTAACAAAGATCTCTGACTTGTTCTGTTTTATTTTTAAAGGTGTGGTGGATGCAAAGGAAGGGAGAAGTTACAGGAAGTGTACTATTTCTGCGGTCAAAGGGAGATAGAAATTCAGTAACTACCGTCGTAGGTTATATGCCAGAATATCTGGGGTTCTCCTTATCATCATCCCAGGAGGTCCACAAAACAAGGAACTCCCAGATAACTTGAAGATGCTAAGTAATAGTTAATATTTCAAATATGGGCAATCAGACAAGGCTTTTTTGAATGAGATATTGGAGGGTATTTTTATTTTCAGTAGTCACCTAGGGGGCTTTACCTCTTTCTTTCTCACTCACTTTATTCCCTCTTCTTTGTTTTACTTGGTGGATAGCAAAATATGCAGGCCTCAATGGGAGTACCTTGGCTGGGGATTTTAAGGGCGATTTATTCAATGGTGAACTATTTATTTTAATTAATCATAGCTGGTAATTCAGTTTTAAAGGCTTCCTTGGGCATCCTCCCTCCATTTCACATTTCGGTAGAACTAATATAAGCAGCTCTTGGAAGTTAGTAGTCTTGGATACCTTAAAATATCCTACAGTTATTTATAACGTGGAAATGAAATTTTCCACCAAATACCCTAACAACATTTCAGGTATCTGGCACTGCAGATTTTCAGTCTCCTTTAAAAATACTCTTTTGCTGAACATTCACACTTTCAACTGGAACTCACTGAGCCTGGAACCGATGATGTCTTGGCTCAAAGAATTATACTTAAAGGAAGCAAACATTTTTACAGACCCCTAAACCAAACCTCTCCTGGTAATAGTAGGCACATATAAAAACCCTGAAGTTTCACATTTGAGTATTTTGTGCTATAGTTTGCATGATCTCACTCAGGTTTATATTTTCTTCACTCCAAAGTATTTGGAACAAATTAACCACTAGATTCCCGTTCATAACTATTTACCTTTTCTGTTGTATGTTATGGCATAAAAAAAAAAGAACATATAATTTTTTCTGAAAATGTGGCTGCTCTAGAAGATACAAGCACAGATTTCCCCTTCATGTCCTTTAACAATTAATATAACTGTTCAGTAACAGCACCTGGTGAATGAAATCTGAAGTGATCAAGTTATTTCTATCTAATCAAAGAATTGAATCCCTAAACTGGGAACAAAACCCCTGTTTCTTTCATTCAAATTTCATCCTCTAACTCCTATACATTATTTTATATATACTTTTTCTTGATGAAATGTGAAAAAGTCACCAGAAAATCTTAAAACTGTTTCCAATGGACCAGCAAATGATGTCGAATAAACTTTCAGATGTGCAATGGAAAGTCATGGATGTATTGATGATTCCTAAAGTTTTGGGGTGTCGTATGGAACACTTTCTGAAAAGAGTTTTCCTTTGGATGGTGACTGAGTTGAGGATATCTAGCCCTTGAAGAAGTAGTGCTGCCGGAAAACCAGGAGATATCATACTGCGTACAGCCCACGGGCCAAATCTGGCCTCATGCCTATTTCTATATGACCCAAAGAATGTTTTTTGTACTTTTAAATACTTGGGAAACTGCAAAATAAGAATAATATTCACGGCATGTGGAAACAATATAAAATTCAAACTTCAGTGTCCACAAATAAAGTTTTATTAGAACATAGCTGTATTCACGTGTTTGTGTATTGTCTTTAGCTGACTTTGCCTAACACAGCATAATTGTGTAGCTATTTCAAAAACCATATGGCTTGTAACACCCAAAATAGTTCATATCTGGTTTTTAATAGGAAAAGTTTGCCAGTGCCTGCCCTAAAGTAAAGGAGATGAAGGGCCCTAGCAGAATGGGACAGCGGAAAGGAATAGATACTAAAAGAAGATATTGGGGTAGAGTGTGTATGCGGTCCAGATTAGTTTTTTTAAAAAGTGAAACATGCATCATTTAATGTGTTATTTTCTGTATAAATTGTTAATCATTTAGACTAATATGTTTCACTAAATAATTTTGGATTTGCCAAAACAGACAGAAAAGAATGAGGAGTTAGCATTGTTCGTGGTCTCCTGAAGAACAGTTGTCTTACATATCTCTACGTAGCAGCGTTTCCATCGTCCTTCACATTGGGAGCACATTAACCACATAGATGAGAAAAAGACTAAAAAAACTTTGACGTAGTCTGAACGTGAAAAAAACAGGTAAGGTTTTAATAAGTTTATTCCATCTGTTTTACAGATAATTACACAAGAAACATAAACGAGCTTACTAAGAATTTTCTGGTATACAATATTTTCACAAGTCCTGTGTATATACTTTTAAGACAGTTAGCTTGATAACTTCAGTGATCCCAAAGCTTTCTGACGTTTTCCATTTTAATTTTTTATACGGTTAAATACTGACTGATTTGTTTTGAGCTCAGTAAATTTTTCTTCTTGTCAATGGACCTATAATAATTTGCAAGAGATGAAATGTTTGTATTGGAGGGCTTAGCGTTCTAAACCTTTCCTTGTTGTTCTAGTTAGCATCCCCATGGGCCATTTTCAGACATTTATAAGAGAGCGTGGCATCATCATAAAAAGGCTGACACCCGACATAGGATCTCTCAGAACCACATTTACGGAGCGCCTGTCAAACTGCTCTTCAGGAACGGCACCGGCTGAAGGGGCCTTCTGCGTGACCAAAAGAGCAACTTCCTGAATGACATCCTATTTGCCTGAAGAGACCCATGTAATTTCTTAAAAGGGTCTAATTTATTGCCCAGGGGTCAGAGAAATAAAACTAATTTTCCCAAATCAGCCTTTTAGTATTTTGGTGTTAGCAATTGTTCTATGGCGGTAGCAGTAATCTTTGAGAAGTAGTGGAATACGAAATGTAAAAGTTAACAACATCTTGACGAAACATTCAAGAACATCCTAAAATTATAGGTTTCCTGTAGTAGTTTAACCATTTTTTATGGATGTGCTTGCATATTACGTTGAAGGCACCTAGGAAAGGGCTTGATAATTTTCTCCAATTTCAATCCCACTACTCAGAGTTCCAAAGCTTCACTCTAGACGTTGGTATGGTGACCTGAACCGTGCACCACCAGTCCACACTCTGCCATCAGGGTGACAAATATAAATCAGAATGCTCTCAGTCCGCCTAACAAAATACAAAAGTCAGCATTTGCACAGTGTGAGAATTTTGGATTACAAACTAGAAGAGTAGGAAACATAGAAAAGAGAAAAATAAATAAAATGCTAAGAGTCCAGCTCAGTCCTATTAGCTACAATCCTAGAAGATGTATTTCCAGGGAACCATCCTAAGGGTTTCCCTACTTTGCATTTCATACTCAGAGATTCTTCCTCCAACCCCCCCGCCCCACCCCACACTGGGCTTTTCTGAACTAAGTTTTTCTCAGAGAGAGCAATTTCTTCTTCCCATCTAGCCACGATCAAGTTCTATAAGCAATGATTCTTTTATCTTCTTTGACTTCAAATGAATTATCTTTGCATTGGGTGGGATCTGTTCCTCAATCATAATCCTGTAAGTCACAGTTTCTCTCCCAGATCATTTTTCTTCCCCAAAGAGTGCCAGTTTATCAACTTACTGCCCCTCAGATCCAAATTCATCTCATTTACCTACTCTGTGAAAATGAATCTGGGCCCTTGAAATATTTCTCTTTGCCAACTGGCATTGACCTTTTGTCAGAAGGGGACATTGTAGAAACACTGCAGGAGGAAAGAGTTTTGCTTCCTTGTTCCCTTGCACTCAAACGACAGGATTCTATAGCCAAGCACAGGCAGCTTCTCCAGAGTCAGCTCTGCAGCAAGGGGGCTTCACCAGTGCCAGGCTCCTGCAGCACACAGCTTCCCCTGGTATCCCACCCCTGCCACCCTCGGCTATTTTGTAGCAGTGTGCCTCTCTGGTAAGATGCCTACTAGTGAGCAGCTTTCCCCAGCACCCTACAGGGCAGATATCCAGCAACTGCCACCAATGCAACTTCTCTGCCATTGAGAACCAAGGCTGTGCTCTCCCAGCAAGCTCTGGTTCTCAGCCTCAGGTTGCTCTATTTCATTCTTGCAGGTAGGTAATGGATGCTCTTATTCCTATAGTTCTTTAGAGTTCTCTTTACTTCTTCCTACCCAACTCTTTCTCACTTCAATCTCTTGTTATAGTCAACTACTCTTTATACTAACTTTCCTTGTTCAAATTACTGTGTGGTCTTTTTTTCTTCATTGTTCCCAGGATGATAATGCTGGGGTTTTAGTTATCTGGCTGCTAAAATGTTCTTATGCATATTGGGTTCCATGCTGGGTGACTTTATTAGAGTCATTATAAGATAAATATTTCCGATACAGCATCACCACCTATTAAATGATTTATTTCTATGTGATAGGTATGACAAATATATACTTAGAAGACATATATTCTTAAGAGAAAATGGTGTGGACAGAGAGTAGAGATAAAATAGGTCAATATCCACCCTCACCCTGAGTCCTTTTGACGTACTCCATGGAAATTCATAGTCCACAGTCTATTAAAATACATATAAATTAAATCACACACAGGAATTTCAGAGCTTCGCCATGCCTAGATCTGATACAAATCTAGAGTCAGGGAAGTGCATAGGTATGGTGAAGGTCCAGGAAAGCAAAACACTATCACCGCCAAGGAAAGGAGGGTTAGAGTAGATCAGACGACGGCACCTCCTCATACTTGCAGTCAGAGACTAGGCAATGCTATGACTCTCCAGTGAAATAAATCAGGAAAGCATTGGATTAAACAGAATAAACAGACTTAGCATTGCTAATTTTTCTCCCAGCTTTTAATACACTATATGTATCTTGAATCTGCATAAGGAGAACTTAGAATACACTGTCTCCTAATTTTATTTAAATATTGCCTATGAACAGACTTAAAAGTTTTTGAAGTATTTTTAGAAAATACTGAGCTAGCAACATGGAAAAAATATTGGAATATTAAAGGGACCATCGTGTCTGGAAGGGAATATTTTAATGTAGTGGGGAAATAAAGCTGGCTGGGCTGCTTATCACTATGTCACAGAGGACCCCAGTGCCGTGATTACTACTTTCGTACACACTTACGAGAGGGAGAATGTTCAGGCTGCTTCTAGAAGCCATGCCCTTGGGCCTTAGCCCACTGTTCCAGCCCATTACTCTCGTTGGTATGAACAGTACTGCTGAATAGAAGCTTCTCTGGGCAGAGCCAGGAGAAGGGTGAGGGCAAAAAAATCATGTACGTGCAGGGTCAGATTCTATCTTTATTTAAAGTTTTCATACTTTGTTCATCACAATCTTTTGATATAAAATTTAACTTTTAAGAACAGTGCATTAAACTATTACCTTAAAATAATAGGCTTCCTGGAACCTCTTTTATGTTTTACACCCAAGGCCAGTAGTAGCTCAATTCGTTTCATCCTCATCCTGGCCCAGCGTTAGCACTGTGGGTGTACAATGCTTGCTGAGTGATTCCTGACCTCCCTGCCTCATTACTGTCTTTCCTTTTGAAAACTATATTACTAAATGTAAACACAAATTGCAGTGATTCCATATTCTTTCACAAAAGAGCACATAACTTTCAGTACCTACCTGAGGTTTCAACAGAAGATGTAACAAAAGAGCTTGGCCTTCAATAATATGTAAGGTAAGTGTGTGTGTGTGTGTGTATGTGTGTGTGTTTGGTCATCGCTCTTTGGCAGCAAAAATACAGATCATCTGCTTCTTATTATGCAACTTTAAAAGGGCAAAGATGTGTTTTCACTGTTACTTTATTTAAATAAAACATATTGCAAACACAGTATATTCAGAGCCTGTTATTTTTCATTTTTGTAAGTGTATCTTTGGTGTTAAATTAATTAGATCTTCAAATAAATACATGGATTCTATCCTTAAACCTTTACCAGAGTTTTATAAGAGACAATCCATACTGGTGCCACTGTAAAAGTAAACTTGTACCAGAGTGGGGAAAAGATTTAAAAAGCTTTTGCTTGGACAGTGTTCTTTCCTTTGCCAATACTATTCATTCTTTTTCTGTTAATTCACATTTTTGTCCAAAGAACATGTTTATTTCTATTTTGTAAGTAAAACCTCTAACTTTCCATAGTTTTTGATGACCAAATTTGAAAATTAATCATAACATATTGATTCCTAGGTGTTCTGAAACAGTGATTTCTTACATGCCTTAAAATCAAACTCCTTACACAACTTGGTGTCACGATTTATTATATATTGTCACAATCTTTATTTTTTTTCTCCATCTTGGTAAATGGTACCATTTCATACAGGACTGTGAGTTCCACTATGGTAAGAATTATGTTTGTCTGGTTTACAAATAATTTGGAATCACACCACTAAAGAAGTCCAGGAAGTACCATCCCTTGTATACTCCATGTGGACACAATATGAATAGTGTCCCCTAGAGTGCTGTCACATGGCAGCCCTAGATAGCCCCCACAGCTAGCATAAGGTCTGGCATAGAGAATGTAATCGATATATTGAGTTGGCCAAAAAGTTCTTTCAGTGTTTTCTGTACAGTGGCTCTAGTAGCATTTGTTGTCTTTCACTCCATTCAAAACAATTTTGTTAGATTGCATTAAAAAAATTATCAAAATTGGTGAATTGGGGGGGAGCCATTTTTAATATTGAAGATGGAGAAAATATGCAACATTTTTGGTGTAGCATGCTTTATTATTTCAAGAAAGGTAAAAACGCAACTGAAATGCAAAAAAAATGATTTGAGTAGTGTATGGAGAAGGTGCTGTGACTGATCAAATGTGTCAAATGTGGTTTGTGAAGTTTTTGGGTACTATTGACATTTTAGCCAAATATTTCTTTGCTGTCTTATACATTGGAAGATGGTTAGCAGCACCCCTGGCCTCTATCCACTAGAAGCCAACAGCAGGAGATGGCTGACATACTCAAAATATGCAGATCAATAAAGTTTTTGGTGAAAATAAAAATGTATCATTTATTTTACAGAAAAAAACTGTACAAACTTTTTGGCCAACCCAATATATTAGTTGATTGAATGACTGAATATACCCCCTTAAGTAGAAACTTGAGTATCATGATAAATGAATTTTCTCCATCATTTTCCACTTCTAGCCCGCCATCTAATTCTATTAATGATACTTTATTTATTTATTTATTTATTTATTTTTAGAGAGACGGGAGGGGAAGGAGAAAGAGTAGGAGAGAAACATCAATGTGTGGTTGCCTCTCATGTGTCCCCTACTGGGGACCTGGCCTGCAACCCAGGCATGTGCCCTGACTGGGAACCAAACCAGTGACCCTTTGCTTCACAGGCCCGTGCTCAATCCACTGAGCTATGCCAGCCAGGGCTAATGATACTTTTTTTAAAGATTTTATTTATTTTTAGAGAGAGACAGGAAGGAAGGGAGGAAGAGAGGGAGAGAAACAGCAATGTGTGTTTGCCTTTCGCATGCCCCGTACCCAGGACCTGGCCTGCAACTCAGGCCCATGCCCTGACTGGGAATCCAACCAGCAACCCTTTGGTTTGAGGCCCATGCTTAATCCACTGAGCCACACCAGCCGGGGCTATTAATGATACTTCTTGAATACTATTCATATATTTTATCTTTCTATCTCCATTATCACTGCCTTAGTTCAAGCCTCTATTTTGACTCTCTCCATTGCAATAGACTCCTAACTTCTCTATCTGCCTTGATTTCATGCCCATCTCAAGCTTAATCAATCCTCCACATTGCCATCAGAGTGTTCACTTTAGAATATAATTTTAATCATGTTATTGCATTGCTTAAAACTCTCCAGTGATTCCAAATCATCTATCACACAGGATAAACTTTTTTATAATCTGGCCTTTTCAAGTGATCATCACAGAACCACAAATTCAAGGTTTAAGAGGTGAAACCAAAATTTGAAAATAAATACATCTCATGAAAAACCCCAACCCACGTATTTCCTGATATCCTTTGTGATTTGCATTTACTTCGATTATTACACTCATCACCTGAATTATCTGTTCACCTAAATGTCTCGCAAATAAAGTATAAGTTCATTCAGGGTAGTGATTGGTTTTATTTATGTATTTTATCCTCAGTACTTAGCATAACACTAACACAATTAGTGCTTACAAATATTTGTTAAAAATGAGTCAATGAATAAATGAACTTACTTAAAATTCTATTTAGACCTGAATTTTCTTTCCTTTAAAATCGAATTTTTGTTATTAAATATTATGGCTCTGTCTGAAATCACTAAATATTGACCAGAGCCATGGAAACTTTCTTGTGTTTTCCTGAAAATGTGAACTAGGGGAAAAGACTTGGGATAATTTTGGCATTATCTAGTACGGCCGAAGCTGCATACGCTCTGTGACTTAGCAATTCCACACCTAAGTAACCACGCTACCTATGAAACATATGGAGAATGACAATATTTTGTGTGTCATACTGGAATAAAGAAATGAGAGGCTTATACTTGCAAGCAAGGGAGCACGTCTCGAGCCACCTCGGCCCAGACTGTGTCCTGAGTGCTCAGGATCAAGATCTCAACACTCGTGCTAGACTAGTGGTCTGCAAAACTAGTGTAATGTGGTTTAATGTGTTACTTATGAATATTCATTCAGCTGTATAAAGTAGCAGAAACAAAAAGGGGGGTAAATGAGGCTAAATATAGAAGAAAGTAGCTTGTGGACATGCTTGACATAAAGGAAGTAGAGCATAGGTGTGCCCAACATCAATGGAAGGAGTAGAAGGACCAAGAGCATCAAATATTCACAATACAATACAGATACCTGAGGGACTCAGCGTTACCAAGATCTTAAATTGGCATCTCATTGATGACATTCTGGCCTGTGTATCTTCTGCCCAATGAATTCTGTAGCTGTTCATCAATCTAATTTGCAAGCTACTACTGTGTCCTGGTGTCCCGTAAACAAGTATGTATTGGTTCTCGACATCTGTCTTCTGCAGAGCTCTCTTTCACAAACCTCAGCTTGGGCTCATGACCACACCATTGCGTGAAGGTTGGTGCATGAGAAAAAGAGATGAAACCTATGTTCTTTGCATAATTTACAATTTAGGCAGTGTAATCCTTCCACCCTGCTTACAGCCTATCCTAAGTGTATTAATCTACGCCATGTATATCCCCTTGCTTCTCCTTCTGTTTTCAATTAATTCAATAAATTGCCCTATTGGAGAATCTTAATGTGGTCTGTAAGCCTTTTGTTCACCAACAAACAGCTTATCTTAGTGTTCCAAGAGGCTACCACTGCATCAAGATCACTTTCCATAGGATGCTGGATGACATGTGCCCCTAATAGGACATGAAAGCTTTCAGGAGCATAGATAGTTTTAAGAATTAATTTCCAAATCCTCAAAGTCATATACATATATATGAGAACCAGACTGAGAACCAGAGCTTGCTGGGAGAGCACAGCCTTGGTTCTCAATGGCAGAGAAGTTGCATTGGTGGCAGTTGCTGGATATCTGCCCTGTAGGGTGCTGGGGAAAGCTGCTCACTAGTAGGCATCTTACCAGAGAGGCACACTGCTACAAAGTAGCCGAGGGTGGCAGGGGTGGGATACCAGGGGAAGCTGTGTGCTGCAGGAGCCTGGCACTGGTGAAGCCCCCTTGCTGCAGAGCTGACTCTGGAGAAGCTGCCTGTGCTCAGCTATAGAATCCTGTCGTTTGAGTGCAAGGGAACAAGGAAGCAAAACTCTTTCCTCCTGCAGTGTTTCTACAATGTCCCCTCCTGACAAAGGGTCAATGCCAGTTGGCACAGAGAAATATTTTAATATTTCCATATTTCATATATATATGAATTCTGTATATATATAATTATATATAATTTAGGAAGCATATATGTATGTATATATATGTATATACATATATGTATATATATACACACATATGTATATATGTGTATACATATATATACACACACATATACATACACTTCCTAAAAGTGATCTGCCTGGGAACTTGCCTGCACTTCTCATTTTCTGTCTTTTATGTATGTTCCCTTTTCCCACTTACCAAAAGAAGGGATACCTCCCCGGCCACCTTTTTCCACCGCTGGTCATCACCCCAGTTCATGAAAAACCTCCTGGCTGCCCCACCGAGCCTCCATTAGTCAAGACACCAAAAGCACTACTTTGTTCAACTCCATAGAGACACATTTCCAAAAAAGAGTTTAACTTTCATATTCTATAATTAATTATAAAGATTATAATGTGCTTATATTGATTTCATAAATTATATACTATGGCACCACTAATATTATAATTACTCAAACCAGAAGAAGTATTTTAACAGAAACTTATGGACCTAGAAAATTCAACAGTTTTTCACCTTACTCTATATACCTATTTTTGCTGCTGTGAAATAGTCAGCATGACTAATTGAAAACTTCAAAGCATAAAACTACATTATATTAAGAGATTTTCTGTGGGAGACAAGGAATAGAAGTGGGATTTAGAAAAGTAATGTGTAACTTTTTGCTGATGAGGATCTCGATCATGCATTTTTTAAATAGATGAGATGGTCCCATATCACTATAGTTGTTATCGTGAACTGAACACATCTGAAAAGAATGATGCATATGTCTTATTTTTAAAAGTCAGTAATTTACAATACATTGGAAATGGCATCTTTGGCCATTTTAACCTATAATGAAAACTGTTATTTTGTCAGTCAAGTCCAATGAGGAAAACAGGAACATTTCTAGGTATTTAAATGCATGATTTAAATGCATTTCTAGGTATATAAATGCATGATTTAACAAAGGGAATTTAACAGAAGGTACTCCGAGGCTCTATAAGAGCTAAGAAGTCGATAAGTGGTATAAAGCAGTCCACAGGTTAGCAACAGCTGGATTTGCTTTCAATTCAGAACCATAAGAACAATAGGTTCTCTTGCCATACCTCAGAAAGCAGGGAAGACCACCTAAAATCCACAAGCATGGTGGGACCACACCAAAGATCTGGAAACCACAGAGGGAAGAGTTATTGAGTATAATGTTGAGCCACAGAGGTGATACAGATACAGTGACTGCTAGAGTCACTACCTGAGGCTGAGTGAAATGGAAAGAAATTCTCAGGTGTCCCCCTCTATCTGTCCCTTAATCTTCTACTAGTGCCTTCATTGGCTGATACCACCCGAGAGCCAGTTGGTAAGAAAGCCTGAGAAAAGTAACTCCCTGAAATACACAGCAGAACCAGGTAAGGGAAGACAGACAAGTGACCAGCATAGATGTGAACCTAAAATTCAATAAGCAAAAGAATAAAGTGAGATCTCTACCACACGCTATACAAAAAGTAACTCAAACTGATTAAAGTTCTAAATGTAAAAGCTAGAAATATAAGACTCTTAGAAGAAAATATAGGTATAAATCTTTGTGACTGTGGATTATGGTGGTTTTTCAGGCAGTAATTTCTTAGATACAATACCTAACAATATAAGCAACCAAAGAAAAGCTGGATGAAATGGACTTCATAAAATGTAAACACTTCTGTGCTTCAAAGAACATTTTTTAAAAAAATAAAGACAATTCAAAAAATGGGAGCAAATATTTCTAAATCATACATCTTACAAGGATCTTAATTCCAAAGTTATAAAAAAACTTTTATAACTTACCAACAGGAAAAAATAAACAAATAAAGGCAAACAACTCAATATTAAAATAAGCAAAGAATCCTAATAAACACTTCTCCAAAGAAAAAATGCAAATGGCTAATAAGCACATGAAAAGATGCTCAACATCATTACTCACTAGAGAAGTGCTAATCAAAACTGCAATGAAATACTACTTTATCTCAATGGGATGGCTGTAATAAAAAAGGTGGACAATGATAAGTATTGAAGAAGATGTAGAGAGAGTGGAACATTATTGTGGGAATGTAAAATGGTATAGCCACCGTGGAAAACAGTTCGAGTTTCTTTACAAATTTGAGTAGAATATTACCATAAAAGACTGCAATCATACCTAAGAGAAAAGAAAACAGATGTTCATGTAAAAACTTGTACACAGATATTCATAGCAGCATTGTTCATAACATTCAAAATGTGGAAATTATTCCAATTTCTATTGACTGGTGAATGGATAAATAAATGTGGATATTCATTTAATGGAATATCATTCAGTCATAAAAAGGAAAGAAGTACTGATACATACTGCAATGTGGATAAAAATTGAAAACATTATGCTAAGTAAAAGAAGACAAACCAAAAAGACTGCATACATGTTATATGTTTCTATTTATGTGAAATGTCCAGAACACATATATAAAGTAGATAAAGAGTGCCTGGAACTGGTGAGAGGAAGTAAACAGGAGCAACTGCTATTGAGTATGAAATTTTATTATAGGGTAATGATAATGTTCTGAAATTAGTGGTGATCATTGCACGACCTTATGAATACACTTTTCAAAAACCACTGAACAGTACACTTTAAAAGGATGAATTAAAGCAGACAGCTGTAGGAGGGGAGGGATGGGGAATGGTGAAAGGAAGGGAAAGGAATTGGTCAAAGAACATATATGAATGACTCATGGACATAAATAATGGAGAGGGGAATGACTGTGGGAGAGAGTGGTGGTCTGAATGGAGGGGAGCAAAGGGGAAAAATTGGGACAACTGTAATAGAAGAAAAGAGAAAAAATAAAGTAGAAAAAAGGAACATGCCAACTGGGGGGACAAATATAAATTATAATTTAAAAAATAAATAAAACACTGAATTTTATGGTATGGAAATTATATCTCAATTTATTTAATTAAATAAATTTAAAAAAATTAATGTGGAGCCAAGATGGAGGCATAGGTGGAAACACTGTGCCTCCTCGCACAACGAAGTTTAAAGACAACAAAGTTTTAGTAACAAAAACGCAACCAAAACACAGAAAATTGAACTATACAGAAGTCCTTCAACAACAAACCATTCAGCCAGCCGATAAGAAGGGCAGAGCCAGTGGCGGAGCGGGGTCAGGCAGGAAAGATCCACTGGACTGACCTAGGCATGCAGGCAGCCGTTGACGGATCCCAGGTGTAGGGTGGCAACAGGCAGACCCAATGAGGGCGCAAGGCGGCAGGCTGACCAAGGTCACACATTTGCGTGCAGATAAACCAGGCCAAGGAGTGAGCAGTGAGACAAACTGCGCTGGCCGAGTGGCAGGAAGCAGCAGAGGGGACCGCCATTGCTCCTCTCTAACCCCGCCCCCACATATAGCGTCACAACCCAGCTACTGAGTTACCCCACCTTGGTGAACACCTAGGGCTCTGCCCCTCATACATAACAGGCATGAACAGACCAAAACATTATTGAGCCCCAGAGCCAATAACTCTAAGCGACCAAGAAATAGCCAACCTATCAGATGCACAGTTCAAAATACTGGTGATCGGGATGCTCACAGAACTGGTTGATTTTAGTCACAAATTAGAGGAACATATGAAGGCCAAACTAATTGAAATGAAGGGAAATGCACAGGAAACCAATAGTGATGGGAAGAACACTGGGACTCAAATCAAGGGAGTGGACCAGAAGGAAGAAAGAAACAACCAAACAGAAAAGAAGGAAGAAATAACAATCCTAAAAAATGAGGAGAGGCTTAGGAACCTCCAGGACATCTTTAAATGTTCCAATATCTGAATTATAGGGGTACCAGAAGGGGAAGAAGAACAGCCACAAGTGGAAAACTTATTTGAACAAAGAATAAAGGAGAACTTCCTCTGTCTGGCAAAGGCAATAGACTTCCAGGAAATCCAGTAAGCTCAGAGAGTTCCAAAGAAGTTGGACCCAAGGAGGAACACACCAAGGCACATCATAATTACATTAGCCAAGACTAAAATGAAGGAGAGAATTCTAGAAGCAGCAAGAGATAAGGGGACAGTCACCTACAAAGGAGTGCCCATCAGGCTGTCAGCTGATTTCTCAAAAGAGACCTTACAGGCAAGAAGGGCTGGAAAGAAGTATTCCAAGTCATGAAAGACAAGGACCTACATTCAAGATTGCTCTATCCAGCAAAGCTTTCATTTAGAATGGAAGGGCAGATAAAGTGCTTCTCAGATAAGGTCAAGTTCAAGGAGTTCATCATCACCAAGCCCTTATTATATGAAATGTTAAAGGGACTTATCTAAGAAAAAGAAGATAAAAAATAGGAACAATGAAAGGACAGCAAACTCACAGTTAATAACAACCACACCTAAAACAAAAGCAAACTAAGCGGACAGCTAGATCAGGAGTGAAAAAATAGAAATGAAGATCACATGGAGGGTTAGCAACAGGGGAGTGAGAGGAAGAAAAGGGGGGAGAAGGTACAGACAATAAGTAGCCTAGACGGTAGGTAGCAAATAGATAGGGGGGAGGTCAAGAATAGTATGGGAAATACAGAATCTAAAGAACTTGAGACACGTGGACATAACTAAAGGGGGGGGGGGAATGGTAGGGGAGGGGGTGTGCAGGGTAGAGGAGAATGAAGGGGGAGAAATAGGACAACTATAATGGCATGATCAATAAAATATATTTAAAAAATTATGTGTGAGTACACTGTTTTTCCAAAGCTCTGTTGGGAGAAAAGACCTATAGCATTTCAACTGGAAAAGTATTCTCCGGAGAAACCTGTATGTAGACACTCTAGGAAAAAATCAGCAGTAAAAGGATAAATACACATCATATATTGTGGCATACTATGAGCAGTGAAAATGAATGGACACACAACACCATGGATGAGTCTCAAGAACCTAGTATTGAGCTAAAACAAAAATCACTTGAATATAAAGACAGTTATTTGAAAAAATAATGAAAGAAATCTTCCCTAATTTGGCAAAGAAAATAGACATACAAGTCCAGGAAGCTCAGAGAGTCCCGAGTAAGTTGGACCCAAAAAGGAACACACCAAGACACATCATAATTAAAATGCCAAAGGTTAAAGATAGACAGAATCTTAAAAGCAACAAGAGAAAAGCAGAGAGTTACCTACAAAGGAATACTTATAAGACTGTCAGCTGATTTCTCAAAAGAAAGTTTGAAGGCTAGAAGAGACTGGAAAGAAGTATTCACAGTGTTGAAAACCAAGGATCCANAAAATTAATGTGGAGCCAAGATGGAGGCATAGGTGGAAACACTGTGCCTCCTCGCACAACGAAGTTTAAAGACAACAAAGTTTTAGTAACAAAAACGCAACCAAAACACAGAAAATTGAACTATACAGAAGTCCTTCAACAACAAACCATTCAGCCAGCCGATAAGAAGGGCAGAGCCAGTGGGGGAGCGGGGGCAGGCAGGAAAGATCCACTGGACCGACATAGGCATGCAGGCAGCCGTTGACGGATCCCAGATGTAGGGTGGCAACGGGCAGACCCAATGAGGGTGCAAGGCGGCAGGATGACCGAGGTCACACATTTGTGTGCAGATAAACCAGGCAAAGTAGCGAACAGTGAGACAGACTGCACTGGCCCAGCAGCAGGAAGCAGCAGAGGAGACCGCCATTGCTCCTCTCTGACCCCGCCCCCACATATAGTGTCACAACCCAGCTACTGAGTCGCCCTACCCTGGTGAAAACCTAGGGCTCTGCCCCTCATACATAACAGGCATGAACAGACCAAAACATTATGGCTCAAGAAGAGCCCCAGAGCCAATAACTCTAAGGGACCAAGAAATAGCCAACCTATCAGATGCACAGTTCAAAATACTGGTGATCAGGATGCTCACAGAACTGGTTGATTTTAGTCACAAATTAGAGGAACAAATGAAGGTTAAACTAATTGAAATGAAGGGAAATGCACAGGAAACCAATAGTGATGGGAAGAAAACTGGGACTCAAATCAAGGGAGTGGACTAGAAGGAAGAAAGAAACAACCAAAGAAAAAAGAAGGAAGAAATAAGAATCCTAAAAAATGAGGAGAGGCTTAGGAACCTTCAGGACATCTTTAAATGTTCCAATATCTGAATTATAGGGGTACCAGAAGGGGAAGAAGAACAGCCACAAGTGGAAAATTTATTTGAACAAATAATAAAGGAGAACTTCCTCAATTTGGCAAAGCAAATAGACTTCCAGGAAATCCAGGAAGCTCAGAGAGTCCCAAAGAAGGGGGACCCGAGGAGGAACACACCAAGGCACATCATAATCACATTAACCAAGATGAACAGGAAGGAGAGAATTCTAGAAGCAGCAAGAGATAAGGGGACAGTCACCTACAAAGGAGTTCCCATCAGGCTGTCAGCTGATTTCTCAAAAGAGACCTTACAGGCAAGAAGGGGTCAGAAAGAAGTATTCCAAGTCATGAAAGACACGGACCTACGTGCAATATTGCTCTATCCAGAAAAGCTTTCATTTAGAATGGAAGGGCAAATGAAGTACTTCTCAGATAAGGTCAAGTTCAAGGAGTTCATCATCACCAAGCCCTTGTTATATGAAATGTTAAAGGGACTTATCTAAAAAAAAGAAGATAACAAATATGAACAGTGAAAGGACAGCAAACTCACAGTTACTAACAACCACACCCAAAACAAAAGCAAACTAAGAGGACAGGTAGATCAGGAGCGAAAAAATAGAAATGAAGAACACATGGAAGGTTATCAACAGGGGAGTGGGAGGAGGAAAAAGGGGGAGAAGGTACAGAGAATAAGTAGCATAGATGGTAGGTAGCAAATAGATAGGGGGGAGGGCAAGAATAGTATGGGAAATACAGAATCTAAAGAACTTGAGACACGTGGACATAACTAAAGGGGGGGAATGGTAGGGGAGGGGGTGTGCAGGGTAGAGGAGAATGAAGGGGGAGAAATAGGACAACTATAATGGCATGATCAATAAAAATATATGTAAAAAATTAATGTGTGGGTTCACTGTTTTTCCAAAGATCTGTTGGGAGAAAAGACCTATAGCATTTCAACTGGAACAGTATTCTCCAGAGAAACCTGTATATAGACACTCTAGGAAAAAATCAGCAGTAAAAGGATAAATACACATCATATATTGTGGCATACTATGAGCAGTGAAAATGAATGGACACAGAACACCATGGATGAGTCTCAAGAACCTAGTATTGAGCTAAAACAACAAATCACTTTAATATAAAGACAGTTATTTGAAAAAATAATGGAAGAAATCTTCCCTAATTTGCCAAAGAAAATAGACATACAAGTCCAGGAAGCTCAGAGAGTCCCGAGCAAGTTGGACCCAAAAAGGAACACACCAAGACACATCATAATTAAAATGCCAAAGGTTAAAGATAGAGAGAATCTTAAAAGCAACAAGAAAAAAGCAGAGAGTTACCTACAAAGGAATACTTATAAGACTGTCAGCTGATTTCTCAAAAGAAAGTTTGCAGGCTAGAAGAGACTGGAAAGAAGTATTCACAGTGTTGAAAACCAAGGATCCACAACAAAGATTATTCTATCCATCAAAGCTATCTTTTAGAATTCAAGGGCAGATAAAGTGCTTCCCAGACAAGGTAAAGCTAGAGGAGTTCATCATTACAAAGCCCTTGTTTTATGAAATGTTAAAGGGACTTATTTAAGAAAAAGAAGATCAATACCATGAACAGTAAAGTGACAACAAACTCAAAATTATCAACAACTGAATCTAAAAAAACCCCAAAGAAGCAAAAACAAACTAAGCAATCCACAAGAATAAGAACATAAAAATGGAGATCACATGGAGGGTTATCAGTGGGGGTGGGGAAGGAGGAGAATGAGGGAAAAGGTACAAGAATTAAAAAGCACAATTTTTAGGTACAAAATTGACAGGGGGATGTTAAGAACAGTGTAGGTAATTGAGAAGCCAAAGAACTTATATGTATGACCCATGGACATGAACGAAGAGGGGGGATTGCTGGAAGGAAGGGAAGTACTGGGCAGAGGGGGGGCAAAAGGGAAAAAATGGGAAAACTGTAATGGCAAAATATACTTAAAAAATAAAGAGAATGATAAACCCCAAGTTCAAGCTTGTAGTTACCCTTGAAGTGGATCAGAGGCCAGATCATGATTTCACAGATATCAACACTGTTTATTTCATATGTGGGATTGTAGATAAAAAAGTATTTATTATATTCTTATCTATTATACTCAACAATATTTTACAAATGTTTTTGATCCTACTCAATATTTAATAAAATACATATTTTAAAATACCAAAGTTTATAACTTAAAGTACATGTATTTTCTAGCATTGGGTTGGGGTGGAGATTGTTTTAGAAAATCTCTGTCATTATTTTTAGTATCTTTAAATTTTATTAATTATTATCTTCGTGGAGTCATTAGAAAAACAAAGTTTCTAGTAAATCCTACATGAACCAGTCATTAAAGGAAAATCCATCTACTACTCAATTTCCAAGTATAAACAGTTACCAATACAGAAGAATTTTGAATTGGTGTTCCCAAATTTTGTTTGCAAAAGAATTTGTTTGGGGGGACCCTTTTTCCCACATAACAATATTATAAATATTGACCAAATTCCTATCTGCTTCAGGAAAGTCTCTTTAACCTATAATATAACCAAACAAAATGCTAAGAGTCTTATGTTCTTCCATGATTTTGTGTAAAACGAGGCACAACTTCTATCTGAGAAGTCAGGGTGCCAGAACATGGTAGCTACTAATTTATCCTCAGCCTCTCACTCAGTGGTCCTTCTACTGTAGTGGAAGGTATCTAGAGGGATAGATTTCCATCCCTCAGTCAGGTTCTCCCATCACAAGGGCAGGTGAGGAAGAATCCACTGAGGCAGCAGAGGATGTGTGCTCCTCTGTACAGCAGAGCAGTTGTCAGAGATATTGCATAAATGGAGCATGGTCACATTGTGAGATAGAAGGATAATTATAAAAATTAATCTATCAGTTATTGAATACTTACTGTGTACTAAGGATTTTTCTAAGTCATTTACATTCATGAGCTCCCCCTGACAACTTTATGAAGTAGATAATTTAATATCCTCATTTTCAGGAAAAACTAAGAGTAGTATGTCACCAAATGGTAATGCCAGATGTGAACACAGGCTCCTGATATGTAGCATTTGCCAATTTCTATGCTGTAAATACTCCCATTACAGTGGATTTCAAGCTACCAAAGTGATGTCATCAAACACTGGCTTTAAAAGAGATATGCACAGTTGGCTCTTCTGGCCAAGATGGAGACATAAGTAGACACTCTTCACTTCCTCACATAACCAAAAGAAGGATAACAACCAATTAAAAAAAAACAAAAAATAACCAGCACTGCCAGAAAACCAAACTCTATGGAAGTCTGACAACCAAGGAGTTAGAGAAGAAACATTCATCCAGACTGGTAGGAGGGGCAGAGATGGGCAGCCAGGGTGGAGAGAACACATGGCAAGGCAGCACCTGGTGGATTGGGCAGTCCCACATCTGTGTGTGGATAAGCCGATAGGAACAACTGGGTAGCAAGACAGGCTGTGCAACTCAGGGTTCCAGGGCCAGAAAAAGAAAGCTTCAAAACCTCTGGCTATAAAAATCTGTGGGTGTCGCAGCAGCAGGAGAAACTACCAGTCTCACAGGAGAGTTTGTTGGGGGGTCCACAGGGTCCTAGAATGTACACGTAGCCCACTGACCATGGAATCAGCACCAGAAAGGTACAATTTGCTTATGGGGAGTGTGGGAAGTGACTGGAACTGGGCTGAGAGCTGAGCAAGGGGCACTGTTCTCTCTCTGACTGCCTCCCCCCCAAACAGCACTACGATACAGAGAAATGGGTTGCCCCGCCCTGGTGAATACTCAAGGCTCTTCTCCTTACAATGTAACAGGTGTGCCAAGACGAAGAAATATGGCCCAAATGAAAGAAGAGATCAAAACTTCAGAGAAAGAACTAAGTGACGAGGAGATAGCCAACCTATCAGATGCAGAGTTCAAAACACTCTGAACTAGTCGGCATACTCAGAGAAATTATTGCACATGGCCACAAAATAAAGGAAGAAGTGAAGGCCATACAAAGTGAAACGAAGAAAACTGTACAGGGAACCAACAGTGAAGGGAAGGAAACTGGGACTCAAACCAATGATCTGGAGTAGAAGAAAGAAATAAACTTTCAACCAGAACAGAATGAAGAAACAAGAATCCAAAAGAATGAGGAGAGTCTTAGGAACTTCTGAGGCAACTTTAAACGTTCCAATATCTGAAGCACAGGGGTTCCAGAAGGAGAAGAGGAAGAGCAAGAAGAAAACTTACTTGAAAAAATAATGAAAGAAAACTTCCCCAATATGGTGAAGGAAATAGACATACAAGTCCAGGAAGCTCAGAGAATCCCAAACAAGTTGGACCCAAAGAGGAACACATCATAATTAAATTGCCCAAGATTAAAGACAAAGAGAGAATCTTAAAAGCATCAAGAGAAAAAGAGAGATTTGCCTGTAAAGGAGTTCCCATAAGACTATCAGGTGATTTCTCAAAAGACATCTTATAGGCAAGAAGGGGTTGGAAAGAAGTATTCCAAGTCATGAAAGGCAAGTACCTACATTCAAGATCACTTGACCTTGCAAAGCTATCATTTAAAATGCAAGGGCAAATAAAGTGCTTCCCAGATAAGCTAAGATTATAGAAGGTAATCTTGATCAAGACTTTATTATATGAAATGTTAAAAGGACTTCTCTGAGGAAAAGATCAAATCTATAAACAGTAAAGTGACAACAAACTTACAACTATCAACAAATGAACCTAAAAAAAATACCAACTAAGCAGACACCTAGAACAGGAACAGAATCACAGAAATGGAGATGACATGGAGGGTTATTAGCTGGGGGCAGGGGAGAATGGGGGAAAAGGTGAAGGGAATAAGAAGCATAAATGGTAGGTACAAAATAGATAGGGGGAGGTTAAGAATAGTATAGGAAATGTAGAAGCCACAGAACTTACATGTACAACCCATGGACATGAAGTAAGTGGGGGGTGGAGAATGCTTGAGGGAAGGGAGGTACTGGGCAAAGGGGGATAAAGGTGAGAAAAAAGTGGGACAACTGTAATAGCATAATCAATAAAATATACTTAAAAAATAAAAGAGATATGCACAATTATTTCTAGCAAACGAATATGAGCCAGCTCTAGTGTAAAACAGAACAAAAATTTACCAGTGGGTATTTTATATAAGAAATACTATGCTAAAGCAAAAAAAAAAAAAGTTTAAGCTCCAGTTCTTTTTCTTATGGTAGTGATGGTATGAATGGAGAGACAATATTTATAGTCATGAAATATTGAATAAAACATATACATGTAACTTTATAGGAGAAATGATAATTCACATATAATTTCTAACTAAATGTTATAGATATTAGTTTAGAGATGGAAAATAGTAGTGGCTTATATGGGCAAGGTTTTATGGAGCATTAGCAAGTTAGTAAGTCATTGCAGAGTTTGCATGGGTGGAGAGGAAAGCATTCTAAACAGGGAGTAAGAGCATGAACAAAAAGTGTTTATAAGTGAATTAATTTTCTTCAAAGTCAGTTCAGTTCACTCAACCGGACTATAAAGAAAAATTGTAGAACCTCTCTCAACGAAAATTTTTCCAGTGACCTGAATCAGTTTCAACACTGATCTGACAAGAGACAAGAGGGTGACCCAGAAAGCCTTTGGAAATCTTTTCCAAGTTTACTAGTTCCTACAACTCATTAGCCTTACTTATCTTACGTCTACCACTGCCTTTCCAGAAATACATTAATAAAAGGAGCACTGAAATCTAATCTTTCCAAGCGAGATATTCTGGTTCTGGAATGCTACAACGTTTCCTCTAGCTAAAATATGAATTTCACATCCTTTTTTAAAATTGTTGTTAAACTGCAAGCTCTCAGCCAGGTCAGTCTGTTATGTTGATGTCAGACATCCTAAGAACTGTAAATTCTGTTCAGTTGCATGGGTATTTTAAAGAATAAATTAATAAGTGTCAATTGACAACACTACCCAAAACAATGGTTGAGCTATCAGAGGGAGAGGAACAGAGAGCAGTTTCCACAGCAGGGAGGAGGAGAAACACCACTGAAGGGCACAGAGGAAGAAGGAGTGGAGAGGCAGGGATTGTGGACAGGGACATTTAAGAGTAGCAGAGAACTTCAAGGAGGTGGGTCCTTCGTACATTTCCAGTTCCCTGTACCTGTAAGATCTGGAACGCTTTTCTCTGGAAGATCCACTCACTTATCCTTTCAAATGTTACCTTCTCAGTGAGGTCTTCCCAGTCAGAGTACGTGAAATAGCGATTCTCCGTCAGATGGCCTCATCTGGCTTCCTTATGTCCCAGCCTCTGCTTTATTATTCTCCATTTCTCTAATAACTTACATTTACCTTTTTTATTTGCTTATACTCTGTCTTCCCTCTTGCCCTAACTCAAATATGCAGTATAATGGAACGCCACGAAAGCTTCTGTTTTGTTTACTGCTCATCCCTGGCACCCGAAGCAGTGCCTTGCGGTAGGCACTCAAGAAATAGTAGTTTGAACACAGATAAATGAAGAATGGGTGACCAGATGTATCAGAGATCTCTAGTTCCTTGAACAGACTGTATCTTAACACTGGGGAGCAAGGTTACACACACTTCTGTTGATTATAAGGAAAACCAAATTGATTAAGTATGGAAGAAGAGAAGCCCACTGCCAACCACCAAAGAAAAACAAAAGAAATCCTTAAATCCTATTTTTCTGTTAATTACACAGTTAATGCAATAAATGTGGATTCTTGCTGTAAGGTTGTTGTGATTATATCCTTGTGTTTTATAGTCACAAGAAGAAAAATATCCTATGAGTGTGGTTTACTTTTTAAAGCTGCAGAAGTCTGCCAAAATGTTTTGCAGACATTGTGGTAAAAGTATTTTTTTAAATCTACATTTATGCCTTTCTAAAAGAGGACTATTAAATAGATATTTAAGTATTGATTGTTCTACCCCAGAGTCCTAAAGCATAGCTTATGTGATTGATTCTTACCTTATGGCATTTTATAAGAATCTCTAGAAAAATTCCTAAAATATTCATTGAAAAATGATAAAATATTAATAATTATTTAACCAATTGAGTTGAAAGCATTTTCGGGGGTCTCTAAAATCTTTTGTATTCTTCTGTTTAAATACTGCTTTCAAATAACTTGCTCTGGAAGATATCCTGATATTGAGTGATCTTTCAAAATTCAGCTTGTGGCATATAATTTTTGCAATTCCAAGCTCAGTAAAAAGCAATTTGCAAAATCTGCCACTTGCTAATACAAAACTTATTTAACGATTTCCATCTATATTACCTTCAGCTAAGGAAATAGGCAAGTTAAAAGAGAATGAGGAATGCTTAAGTTATTTTAAAGAAAGTGACATGGTAAAGAAACTTTTAAATGAGTAAAGCAAATTTGTGGACAGGAAGATGAAAATTCACAGTGAAATACTACTGCATGCTCTATGAACATAATCAATCACCTCCCCTTGCATTAATTAATTTATTTCTCAAAATGTAGCAGATGTTTAATGGGACATTTCTTGAGGTTCTTGAAGTAATTACTAGAACCCAAGGCACTAGGACCCGAATAGGAACAAAGAGAAGGATCCACGTTACTATTGTTTGGACCCACGGAGATACCCAAGTTGTGTTTGTGCCACAGCGGCACTGCGGAAAGGGGCAGAACTGAGAACATCTGGACAGTGGCTCATTTAAGAGGATTACCTGTAGGGCTGAAACTGTGAATGGGAAAGCAGGGCCTTTGGAAGGAGCTGAGCTTCCATATTAGGAAAAGGTACTGGTTTTTTGAATGCCTATTGCTCATTAGCCAGAAAGGCAGAGACCCCCAACAGTCAGTCACATAAACAGGCTTTGCCCTCTTTTCATTATCCAATTGATCAATTACTGGTTATAACCTTAAGGAGACCATATTATCCAATTTCATTTTCATGAAAATCCTGTAAGACAGGCATTTTTTTAAAAAAAATCGTACATCTTTTTCAGGTTAGAAAACTTGGGAATGGACTCAGAGAAGTTATGTAATAAATTCAAAGTCACACAGTCAAAGATCCAGGACTTAAACCAGCGTTTTCGGGTTTCATATGCCCTCTTACATATAGTCAATATCTTTTATAAACAAGGCACTATTAAATGCATCAAAGAGTATATCTACATTTTATATATATCATATACAAATGATATGTATATTTTTACATATCATGTATATGAGGTAGTTCTTGCTTTTAAAGAATTCTTAAGGAGGCCTTTGTTTAGGAGAAGCAATTGGGGTGAGAAGATAATAACAGCATGACTAGTAGAAGGTAATGCAAAAACAAAAGCTAAACTGCTTTCCACTAGAAATGAACAGAAATTTTGGCAGGGTTTCCCTACTGTGGAGAAAATCCAGAATTAAAGACAGAGAGGGTGTAGGACACATGAGTGAATGACTTGGCAAAGAGACAAAAGGAATTTTTATGTGTTTTTCCCAATATTTTATTATGAAATATTTCAAACAAGCAGTAAGGTTGAAATAATTTTTACAGTGAACACCCATTTACTTATCACCTACATTCTACATTAATATTTCATTACACTCGCTTCATCATACATACATACATCTATCATCCTCTTATCTCTCCAGAAATTTATCTTTCTAATAAAAATGAATTTCAGAGAAAGTTGCAGACATTAGTACAGCTGCAGGCATTTTAAAAACAGGGATTCATTGTATTCAATTTTGTTTGAGCTGCACTGTAATTCTTCATTTCTCCTTACCTTCAGAAAAGCTCACTATACACAAAGAGGCCTTGTGAGAATGGTTTCTAAAATAATAGAAATCAAGGAAATGGGCTGAGTTCCAGGTGTAAATAGATGCAGAAATTGAGATGAAAGAATATTTAAGACAGAGGGGAGAAGCCAAATTTAATGGAATCAGGAAGTTAGAACTGGAGGTAACCACAAGACTATAAACTCCCTAGAACTTTAAGAAGCCGTGGGAAGAGCATCAGATATGCTCAAAGTGGGCATAGGGATTTGAACCCACCTTATCTAGAGCCTTTAATGGCCAGACAAACATCAGTTAACAAGTAGAGTACACATTGGTCCTTTGTCACCGTTTACTGAAATAGAGGTGTTCTGTCGCTGGACACATAACCAGAGATGGGAAGGTAGCATCGAAGGAGGAAAAGAAAACTTTGACTTGTACCCTATCACCTAGCCACTGCCAACACATCTCCCCATTTTTCCATCTCCCCTAACTCCGTTATTCCTCCCTCGGTCCCTCCCTCCCTCCCTCCCTCCCTCCCTCCCTCCCTTCCTTCCTTCCTCCTCTCTCTTCTTGTCTTTCTCTCTCCTTCCTTCTCTCCTTTGCTCACTTCTTCCTTTCTTTGGAGGATTAAAAGAGAGAGAGAAACAGGCAGAGAGAAAAAGGAGAAGAAAGGGGGAAATAGGAAGAAGAGGAAGGAAAAAGGAGAAAAGGGAGGTCACTTTAGGATCCGGGCACTTCTCTCTGCCTCCAATGCTTATCCTGCTCAATTTGTTTCTACTTTAGACCATTTATTAACACAGATAAAGATAAACAGAGGAGAAAATTGAGGGGGTGAGGAGTAGCAGAAAAAAAATGGAACAGTAAGAAAAACCCATGTAAAGTGCATCACTAATTTTTCTAAGCATCATTCATTTCCACATAATACCAAATTCAGTCCTAGAAATTCAGGCTCTCAGTCCCAGGCATCTCACTGACTTTTTATGCCTAATTAAAAACATTTTTTTTACAGTTTTTGTAAACAAAAGCTTTAAACACCTCTTTTGCAAGAGAGTAAGCCCATGAGAGCCACACAAACATTGGATTAAATATAAGCTCTTGATTTACCTGTTGTGTGATTTGAGAAAATTATACAACTACCTGAGTTTCAATATCCTTGTGTCTAAAATGGGGCCAATAACACCTACTTTTCTAGGTTGTTGTAAGGATTAGAGATAAGATGCATTAGAGCACATACCACATAACAAGCACTCAATAAAAGATAACTATTTGGGATACAAGAAGGAAAGACCTAAATTGGGACTCTAGATGAAAACTGGTGTGTAAGTTAGAGGAGCTCTTTTGAGTGACTTCCTAATTTCATGACAAAGATTTAAGATGAACTAGGAAAAAATATTTTATATAAGCCTGGGGATGATGCTAGAATGTAGTAAAGTACCAATTGTGAATAATTTAGGATTAGCAATAAAGATAACACACTCATTGCCAATCTCTTTAAAACCTTGCTCTTCATTTCTCATCAGCCATGTTTTTACTATTTGTAATATTATTATATTTATTGGTTTCAAAAGAAAGTATACAGATATAGACATATTTTAGGGAGCAACTGAGGAGGGAAAGACAGCTAACCTACCTCTCTGTTAAATTGATAGCTGAAGTCTGGCTGTTCCGACTCTAACAACCACAGTGATAACGACTGATGTTTGTTAGCACTGATTGTGCTCAGGCACTGTGCTAAGACCTTTACATGAACATTGCCATCTACTCCTCATTATAACTCTATGTGGCACATACAGTTACTAGGTAAGCAACCTGGGGGCTAATGAAAGAGGCCAAGTAGCCTTCCAAAGTGCACACAGAAAGCAGCAAAGCCAGGCAATCTGACTCTACAGCTTGTGCCCATAACTACTGCCTTATATTGCCATGCCTCCCAAAGCCAAGAGGGCAGCTCACTGGAACCCCTGGCAAAGTTCCAAAAGAAAAAAATAACTTCACTGGTCTGAATTTTAAGTGTAAGCGATTTAATAAACATCCAATAGGAGTTCCGGCCAAACTGGACGTGTGGATAGAAACCCTTTGCTTCCTCACACAACCAAAAGGAGGATAACAACCAATCTAAAATAAATAAACAACCAGAGTGCCAGGAAATCAAACTGCCTGTAATTCTGACAACCAAGGAATTAAAGAAAAAAATCAACCAGAACAACCAGACCAGTAAGGCGGCAGACTGCACAGGCAGGGCTGACTTAAGGGGAAACTCAGACTCAGAGGTGGCTGTGGACTATGGTGGTTGCCGCAGGGAGAGAAACCCCCAGTCTGAACGGTGGAAAAGTGTGCTAGGGAGGAGCAGATGAACCGCACTGTTCCCTCTCTGGCCCCTCCCCCACAGGCAGCGCCACAGCTCAGCAAAGAGGGTTGCCCTGCCTGGGTGAATACCTAAGGCCTTGCCCCCTTACAACTTACAACTTAACAAGACCCCAGACAAAGAAATAGGGCCAAAATGAAAGAACAGAGCAAAACTTCAGAAAGAGAGCTAAACGAAGAGGAGATAGTAAACCTATCTGATAGAGAATTTAAAGCCCTGGTAATCAACATGCTCACAGAACTGATGGAGCTTGTTTGCAAAATGAGATAACAAATGAAAGATACCAAAAATTAAATAAACCAAAATATTCAGGGGGACAGTGACAGGAAGAAAACCAGGACTGAAATCGATGATTTGGAAGAAAAGGAAGAAATAAACATCCAACCGGAACAGAATGAAGAAACAAGAATTCCAAAAAAAAAAAAAAAAAAAACGAAGAGAGATTTTGGAACCTCTGAGACAACTAGAAACATTTCAATATCCAAATTATGGGGGTGCCAGAAGGAGGAAAACAACAGCAAGAAATTGAAAACTTATTTGAACAAATAATAAAGGAGAACTTCCCCAATCTGGCGAAGGAAATAGGCTTCCAGGAAGTCCAGGAAGCCCAGAGAGTCCCAAAGAAGTTGGATCCAAAGAGGAAGACACCAAGGCACATCATCATTGAAAGTCACCCAAGATTAAAGATAAAAAGAGAATCTTAAAAGCAGCAAGAGGAAAGGAAAGAGTTACCTACTAAGGAGTGTCCTTAAAGCTATCAGCTTATTTCTCAAAAGAAACCTTGCAGGCAAGAAGGGGCTGGAAAGAAGCATTCAAAGTCATGAAAGGCAAGGATCTACATCCAAGATTACTCTATCCAGCAAAGCTATCATATAGAATGGAATGGCAGATAAAGTGATTCTCAGATAAGGTCAAGTTCAAGGAGTTCATCATCACCAAGCCCTTATTATATGAAATGTTAAAGGGACTTATCTAAGAAATGGAAGATAAAAAATATGAACAGTAAAATGACAACAAACTTACAACTATCAACAAATGAACCAAAAAAAAACACCCCAAAACAAAAGAAAAACAACAAAAACAAAAACTAAGCAAACAACTAGAACCGGAACAGAATCACAGAAATGAGCATCACATGGAGGATTTTCAGTGCTGGGGGAGGGAGGAATGGTGAGAAAAGGTACAGGGAAGAAGAAGCATAATCGGTAGGCATTAAATAGATGGGGAGAGGTAAAAAGAGAAACAGAGAACTCAAAAAACTTTTATGTACAACCCATGGGCATGAACTAAGGGAAGGGAATGCTGGAGAGTGGGGGGTGCGGGTGGAGGGGGGATAAAGGGGGGGAATTGGGAAAACTGTAATAGCATAATCAATAAAGTATACTTTAAAAACATCCATTAAACTCACAGAATGTTTTAGGCACAAGGCTTGATTCAGTGTTAGGTGCAGGGGGTACCAAGATGAGATAAGATTGCTGCTGTTGAAAACTTCTGTAGGCCAATGTCGATATTTTGTAGTGTTGTTCTTATTTAATAAGTTTGAAGATAATTAACTGTACCATGACTATATCTAATGTATGTGTGCAATGCTTCAATGAAAAATCAAACTGAATCTAAATAATGTATCTGTAATTGTTTTTTTAATATATTTTATTGATTATGCCATTACAGTTCTTCCATTTCCCCCTTCACTCCCCTCCACCCTGCACACCCCTCCACCACCATTCCTTCCCTTTTGTTCATTCGTGTCCATGGGTCACAAGTTCTTTAGATTCTACATTTCCCATACTATTCTTGCCCTCCCTCCTGTCTATTTTCTACCTACCATCTATGCTACTTATTCTCTGTACCTTCTCCCCCCTTCTCCTCCTCCCACTCCCCTGTTGCTAACCCTCCATGTGTTCTTCATTTCTATGGTTCCACTCCTGATCTAGCTGTCCTCTTGGTTTGCTTTTGTTTTAGGTGTGGTTGTTAATAACTGTGAGTTTGCTGTCCTTTCACTGTTCATATTTTTCATCTTCTTTTTCTTATATAAGTCCCTTTAGCATTTCATATAATAAGGGCTTGGTGATGATGAACTCCTTGAACTTGACCTTATCTGAGAAGCACTTTATCTGTCCTTCCATTCTAAATGAAAGTTTTGCTGGATAAAGCAATCTTGGCTGTAGGTCTTTGGATTTCATGACTTGGAATACTTCTTTCCAGCCCCTTCTTGCCTGTAAGGTCTCTTTTGAGAAATCAGCTGACAGTCTGATGGGAACTCCTTTGTAGGTGACTGTCCCCTTATCTCTTGCTGCTTCTAGGATTCTCTCCTTCATTTTAGTCTTGGCTAATGTAATTATGATGTGCCTCAGTGTGTTCCTTCTTGGGTCCAACTTCTTTGGAACTCTTGAGCTTCCTGGATTTCCTGGAAGTCTATTTGCTTTGCCAGATTGGGGAAGTTCTCCTTTATTATTTGTTCAAATAAATTTTCCACTTGTGGCTGTTTCTTTTCCCTTTCTGGTACCCCTATAATTCGGATGTTAGAACGTTTAAAGATGTCCTGAAGGTTCCTAAGCCTCTCCTCATTTTTTTGAATTCTTGTTTCTTTCTTCTTTTCTGTTTGGTTGTTTCTTTCTTCCTTCTGGTCCACTCGATTGATTTGAGTACCAGTTTCCTTTCCATCACTATTGGTTTCTTGTGCATTTTCCTTCATTTCAATCATTTTAGCCTTCATATGTTCCTCTAATTTGTGGCTAAAATCAACCAATTCTGTGAGCATCCTGATCACCAGTATTTTGAACTGTGCATCTGATAGGTTGGCTATTTCTTGGTCACTTAGAATTATAGGGTCTGGGGCTTTGAGCTGTTCTTGAGTCATAATGTTTGTTCTGTTCGCACCTGTTATGTTTGAGGGGCGGAGCCTTAGGTGTTCACCAGGGCAGGGTGACCCAGTTGCTGGGTTGTGACGCTGTATGGAAAAAAATGGTGCTTTGCTCTGCTCCAATTTCTCTCAGATTTCTGTCCCCTCTGCAGCTTCCCACAAGCAAATTGGGCCCCTCTGGTGCTGGTTCCGGGTGTGTGGGCCCGTGTACTCTCCAGGACCCTGTGGGTCTCTCCAAGGAACTCTCTGTGAGCCTGGCAGCCCCTCCCGGCCCCTCGACCCTGAAAGTCTTTCTAATTGGTGCTTTCAGGCTCGAGTTCCCGTCGCTGGGGCCCTAGCCTGAGCGATCTGTCTCACTGTTCGCTCCTTTGCTTGGTTTATCTGCGCGCAAATGTGTGACCGCAGTCAGCCAGCTGCCCTGCGCCCTCACTGGGTCCGCCCGTCGCCACCCCACGCCTGGGATCCATCAACCATCTCCTCTCCTTGGTCGGTGGGACCAAAGGATGTTTTCAGCCCGAACCCCGCTCCACCACTGACTCCGCCCCTCTTACCGG
The DNA here is from genome assembly GCF_014824575.4 of Sturnira hondurensis. Taxonomy (NCBI): domain Eukaryota; kingdom Metazoa; phylum Chordata; class Mammalia; order Chiroptera; family Phyllostomidae; genus Sturnira; species Sturnira hondurensis. The sequence continues at coordinate 6,126,714 of NW_028073511.1, read as the reverse complement.
TCTGACTGAACGGTTTGTTGTTGTCGGACTTCTACTACAGTTCAATTTTCACTGTTTTGGCTGTGTTTTTGTTTCTAAAACTTCGCTGTCTTTAAATTTATTTATTTTTCTTTTTTTAAATTTATTTAATTATTTTTCAAGTACAGTTTTCTGTCTATACTCCCATCCCATCCCACCCGCCATGCTCCCCCCCTCCCTCCCATTTCCACCCTTCTCAATTGTTGTCCATGTATCCCTTATATATGTTCCTCTAAATCCCTCCCCTATTTCCCCTGAAATTCCCTGTCTTTAAATTTAGTTGTGGGAGGAGGCACAGTGTTTCCACCTATGCCTCCATCTTGGCCAGAAATCCTATAATTCTTTAATTTTGGTTTTATCATATGACTAGGAAAAGTTTTGAATACACATTTTGTATACCAAGAAGGTATACAAGTAGCCTTATATGCCTTTCCTAAACTATTAATGAGTATCACAAGTCTTGCATCATTAATCACTAGGAAAATGCAAATTAAATCCACTATGAGAAATTATTTTATGCTTACGAAGATGCCTATAATTAGACAAAAAAATAATAAATGTTGATAAGGATGTGGAGCAATCAGAATCTTCAGACATGGCTGGTAGACATGTTAAATGGCACAGCTACAGTTTCACCACTTTTTATTTATTTATTTATTTTTGTTTTTTGTTCTTTTAAAGATTTTATTTATTTGTCTTTAGAGAGGAAGGGAAGGAGAGAAGGAGAGAAATATCAATATATGGCTGCTTCTTGTGAGTCCCCTGCTGGGAACTGGCCTGCAACCCAGGCATGTGGCCTGACTGGGAATCGAACCGCGATCGTGTGGTTCGCAGGCCCGCACTCAATCCTCTGAGCTACACCAGCCAGGCCAGTTTGACCACTTTTTAAAACGTTGAACATAAAGTTACCATACGACCCAGCAATTCTACTCTTAGGTTTATCCCAAGAGACACAAAAGCACATACCCACACAAAAATTGTACTCATGTATATATAGGTATTATTCATAGAAGCATTATTTACAATATTCAAAAAGTGGAAATGACCCAATTGTCCATCAAATGGTAGATAGAAAAAAACAAAATGTAGATAGAAAAAACAAAATATGTTAAGTCCATTCAGTGGATACTGTTACTCAGCAATAAATGGGAATGAAATACTGGTAGAGGGTAGAAGATGACTATGTTAAATGAAAGAAGCCAGACAAAAACAGCCACATATTATACTATTCTATCAATGTGAAATGTCCAGAATAAGCAAATCTATAGAGACAGAAAGTAAATTAGTGGTCATCTAGGGCTGGGAATGGGAGCAGAGATTAACTGAAATGGACACAAAGAAGTTTATAAGGATGATGAAAATGTTCTACAACTGGATTGTGGTGATAGCTGTACCACTTGGTAAACTTACTAAAACCATATGATAAAAATAAGGGGATGTTGTGATGTGTAAATTATACCTCAATAAAGCTTAAAAACTGTACTTGAACCACAATAAAAGTAAATTAATTTTTCAAAAAAAACTTTAAAATCCTAGACAATTGTGTGACTAAAAATCTCAGATATTTTTATTATTAATATAGAATCTATTTCTGTTTTATATAATACTTATTTTAACAAATGCATTCAATAATATATTAGTTTTCTATACTAGAGTTTTATAATTGCCTATCATTAGATCATACCTATTCAGATTTATTATCTGAAAAGATAATGTTACTAAAAGATAATGTTTTATAATTTGAAAACAAGCAGCTAATTAAGAAATACATTAAAGCCCTGGCTGGTGTGGCTCAGTGGATTGAACACCAGCCTATGAACCAAAGAGTTGCGGGTTTGATTCCCTTGCAGGGCATATGCCGGGGCTGTGAGCCAGGTCCTCGGTGCAGGGCATGTGAGAGGCAACCACACATTGATGTTTCTCTTCCTCTTTTCCTCCCTTCCCTTCTGACCAAAAATAAATAAATAAATAAATAAATAAATAAATAAATAAATAAAATATATTCAAAATGCAGAGAATATTTTTGTAATTAATGTAGTAGTTTCAAAAGGTCTTGGGTTAAATGGTATATGGCTCATTTGAATGTTTATGTTTATATGCTATAGTATAAAGAAAAGAACCATAGAAATGGCTTTATTTTTCACTGAATTTTTGTCCAAATGTTTTCTCATATATTCCTACTTTACTCTGCCAGTATGTCTATGATTTAGGAAGAATGGATATTACTCTCATTTTACAAGTGAGTAAATATGAGCTCAGATGAATTGGGTGATTCAGCTTAAAAAACCTACCACCCAGGGAGTTCAACAATTATATCTGAGCATTAAACAGTGTGTCATTCTACCACTGAATACTATAGTGGCTTCAACTGATAGGTATTAGGATTCTAATATTCATAGATTATTTTTTATATATGAAATCGAAACAGATTTCCAATTTTTAGTCCAACAGCATGGAAGTTGTCCCTCCCATCCTCACAACAAGAAAACAGCTGAATGAACTGAAAACCAACAATTCTTCTTGGATCCACCAGAGAATTGAGGTCATAGGGCAAACCAGTTCCTGAAACACTGGAGGGACAGAAAAGTACAACCACAACTCAGCAGGAGCAGAAACACCGATGGAACCTGGTAGGGGCACTTAAAGGGTTATCGTCATTGCTAGAGACTCAGCTTGTGGACTAACTTGAGAAATAAAAACTCCTGGGGACCCACCCTTGGAGCACCCCCTACATTCATGAGTTTTACATACAGGCAGCCCATTAGGTTCTCAGGGTGAAGATCAGAGAAAGATGCCCTGGAACTTCCTACAGAAGGATAGGAAAAGTAGACATTTTGAAATACACCCGGAGCACTTGTTCAGTTGAACTCTGTTCTGCTTTTGCCCGCCCTCGAGTGGGAATAGGGAGTGGGTGGAGGGGGTGGGGGGTTGGGTAGAGAACAAATGAGAAGTACTTGTGAAGGTCACAGCCTAGGGACACAGGCTCACTAAAAACCTAAAACTTAATCATAGGATTCTAGAACACTTCCCTGCCCCATACTTTACCACCACATCAGTCAGGTTCCTGTATAATAACAAAGGATTACAGCTAAAAAAACAAAAACAAAAACAAAAGAACCCTGCAAGCCTCAGACCTGACTTATGAAGAAATCTCTAAGGGAGACAAAAACAAGGATACTAGAGGAAATTTAGCCTCTGACCCTATGGCTAAAACAATGGTAAATATAGCTTAACTCCTGGAGAGATAAAAATAAAACCTCACATTGAAGGCCTATTTACCTCAGGCACATATACCTACTATATCATGTCAGACATTCAACAAAAAATTACAAGGCATGCTAAAAGGCAAAAAACTCAATCTGAAGAAACAAAGCAAACATCAGAACCAGACTAAGATATAGCTTTTTGGAATTATCAGACTGGTAATTTAAAATAACTATGATTAACTTATTAAGGGGTTCAATAGAAAAAGTAAAATACATTGCAAGAATGGATGAACTATGTAAGCAGAGAGATAGGATGCTAAGAAAAAGTAAAATGGAAATTCTAGAAATAAAAACACTGTAACAGAAACAAAAAAATGCCTTTGATGAGTTAATCAGTAGAAATGACAGAGACAAAGAATCACTGAACTTGAAAATATGTCAGTATAAACTTTTCAAACTGAAAAACAAAGGGGAAAAAGAATGCAAAAATCAGAACAGCATATCCAGAACTGTGGGACAATTAGAAAAGGTAACATAATTGTAATTGGAATACCAGAAGGAGAAGAAAGAAAGGCACAAAATAAATATTGGAGTAATGGCTGAGAATTTTCCAACATTAACGACAAACACCAAACTACAGACCAGGAAGCTCGAGAATACAAAGCAGAAGAAATATCAACAACGGAAAATCTACAGCTGGGCACACATTGCTCAAGCTACTGAAACGCGGCGAGATTGGAGCATTCATCCAGTATACAGGGGTTTTTGTTTTGTTTTCAAATTAATATTATAACTTCTTGGTCTCCTTTCTCTTCTGACCCTCTCAGCTTGAACTCTCTCCTATCTGGGAAATAGGGTAGCACTGTTACAGAGGGGTATACAACCTAATCACTTATGCCATTAATAACAAAAATATATTAAAATATAAATAGCAAAAACAAAGTGTTCTATAAGCTTTATCTCCCCAAAGGGACCACAAATTTCTTGCAGGCAGGGATTACGTATTATATAATTCTGAATTCCCTGAAATGTCTACTACTGTTTACACTGAACAAGCAAACCCAATGCATATGGCTGTAACTGATCAGAAGCAAGTGTAAAAGCCTAACAATACTGGAATCTGCAGGTTAGGCCTGGGAGGTGGTGAAGAGACAAGGAACCAATCAGATGAATTAAATAGTTTGAAGTATTGGTTTAGATATATTAAAAGTAAAACATACAAGACCTGCTATGATTTGTTTATAAATCTATTTCTCCTATTAGATTTTAAGCTTTTCTAGGACAAGGGTTACATCTTCTTTCCTTCTTTAATTTGAAAGGCACTTAATTCATATTTGGTAAATAAAAAGTTGAGAGACACTTGAACAGACAGGAGAGAGTCTAAAGGCATTCTATAATAATGAAGTTATGCATTTGAAAGTGTGTGTTGACGTGCTGTCCAGTCGGCTCTGACTCCTGACATCCTGTGAGTGAATGATGCGCACCACGTCCTGTCTTCAACAGCCACACTTGGCTCTTGTAGGCTCCTGCTCACAGCTTCTCTTAGGGAGTCAATCCAGCTCACGTTCTGTTTTCCACTTTCCCTCTGTCTTTTGTTTTTTTCCAGCATTATTATTTATCTTTTTTCCTCCAAAGCAGCCTGCCTTCTCATGATGTGCCCAACTAAGGCCGACTCAGTTTTGTCAGTTTTTTCTCCTAAATGTTATATTTCAGAGTCATTTTGAAGGAATTTTCTCTAGAAAAAGAAACATGCTCCTTTGCCCCACAATCTCACTCTTCTTAGGGAGCTTGGGTGCCCACTCATTCCTCACCTACCAAATGACTTTTATATCTCTGTTTCCATTGGCTCTTTCTCTTTTTTTCTCTGATCCTATGTCCTTTTTAAGGGGGGGGAGTGGGAAAAACCCCCAAACAAAAGAACCAAACCTCTTTCCATTTACCCAATTACCCTTTCCATCTTCCACCTTGTTTCCTTCCTTCCTTTCGCTGCTAAACTCAAATGTGTGATTCTTTAATACATTCACATTTACAGCCCACCACATCAGCAAGTTATGAAGAATTTCTGACTGAATTCAGAAGTCATTTCTCAGTTTCTTATCCACTTTAAGTTCCTGGTGTTTTAAAGTACTGTTCGTAAAGCAAATGACACTTTTATGAGGTGAATAAGCATATGCTAATTTATCTGTTCCCTCTAGTTGTTCAGAAGAAAAGCAGCTTTCCGGGTGGGGGTGCTGCCAAAGAGGGCTGTCTGAGCCGCTCACAGGAGAGTTGGAGCTTGGAGTTGAGCTGGAGCTCCAACTCAAGCTGGAGCCTGGAGTTGAGTTGGAGCTCCAACTCAACCGGGTTGGAGTCCCCGGTTGTCAGCAGGCACCATTATCACGGTTCCAGAGATGGCTCACTCTGCCTCCTAAGGGGTCCAGCATAAAAACTGAAATGCTGAGTTATTGATTGTCAGAAAGAAACATAATTGTTGGGTCAAATGAGCCTTCCAATCAGCCCAATCACCACATCATTCCGGGAGCTCCAAGGAAGCCAAAATATCTAAAGATTACTGGTCACCAAGGAGTCAAAATAAGGGGAGTTAGGGACCATTGAATTATTTTAGGGCCCTGATAGCCTGACCCATTTATCTTTTCCCTGCTCATCTCTACAGTAAGTGAACGTGTCACGGCAGTTATTCTAATCCTCCTTTTGCTAGGCTTTGTGACTAACTAACCCCTCTTCTTAATCACCCACCCACACATCTGACTGTCAAATAAGCCTTTAAGATCCTTCTAGGCCATGACTGTTAGCTTTTCCACCATTCAGGGTATTATTCAAAAGAACTTCCCCCAGATCCTGAAAGTAGTTCCAAGTTCCAAATATTTCTGCAAAGGCAACATTGTTGGAATGATGGTAGTGGACAATGACTGTATTATTGGTATGTAATATAAAAACCACAGCCATGAACATGTGTTCAATTATAGAGAAACTCTTAAACTAGCCTTGACCGGCTAACTTCACATTTCATTAATATTCACTTACTACTTTTTTATTATTTTGTAATGTATTAGCATTTGCTGCAAGATCATTTGCAAGGGCCAAAAGGTAAAAAAAATTATGGGAGTACTTAAAATTGAGAAAATTCATAAACTTTCTCCCGTGAGTTGGGAAATGACCCCTACTGTTTATTCTTTTTTTTTCTTTTTAAAAGAGAGGGGTAGAGAAGGAGAAAGAGAGGGAGAGAAATATCCGTGTGTGGTTGCCTCTCAAGCACCCCGTAATGCTGATCTGGCCTGTAACTAAGGCATGTGCTCTCACTGGGAATCGAACTAGTGACCATTCGGTCCACAGCCCGTGCTCAATCCACTGAGCTACACCAGTCAGGGCCCACTATTATATAATTACAATGGGATGATACTAGCTCAGGAGCATAATTTGAGAACTGCTGCTTACAGTGAGTTACTGAATACTTTTGATACAGTGAGCAATCATTTTGTTTTTTCTCTATTATAAATGTAACAAATTGAGTAGAGAGGCAAAAATGTTTTATAGTCCACATCTGCTTTGTAAAACTTGGAAGAAAGGATTATTTCTGTTCAAATTTTTAAACCTTGTATGACATCTATTTCCAGAGACAAACCAGCAAGATTTTAGAAATCCTTAAAGATATTGTCCTGAATAAATGCTGTTTACTTAGAAGAGAATGTGACTAAACGGCGTAGTTTATGCTTTATCACTTACTCGCTAGTTGGGGGAATTCCCAAGTTCCGTATAAGTCATTCTCAGACATTAGTGAATCTCAAGTCACTCGAAGAGCTGTTAAAGCATATTTCTGAGCTCAGCCTTCAGTTTCTGATCTTGTAGTTATGAGGTGGGACCCAAATTTTCACTAACCAGATATAAATGTGGCAACCATACTTTAAGGACCACTGTTCTATTCCCCAAGCCATCTTCAATTTAGTAAGCTCTTGGTTATCTCTTCCCCATTCTCCAATGGGTCTACAAAACTTCATCACCTTGTACTCGTTTTACTTTTCATCGCTACTTTTTCAGCATCCTAGCTTTCCTATAGGGAAAATTGGAATCATCAGGTATGAACCACCTCAAGTTCTCTTTCCTTTCTCCAGGATATCCCTTTTCCATATTAAGGCTGCTCTTGCTTCCTGGGCTCTTTTTTTTTTTTTTTTTATTTATCTTTACAGGGGAAGGAAAGGAGAGAGGAAGAGAATATCAATGTATGGTTGCCTCTCGTGGGACCCCTGCTGGGAACTGGCCTGCAACCCAGGCATGTGCCCTGACTGAGAATCGAACCACGATCCTCTGGTTTGCAGGCTCTAGCTCAATCCGCTGAGCTACACCAGCCAGGGTGCTTCCTGGGCTCTTCATCAAAAACCTTCCCAAGTCTTCCAGGATCTAATTCCACCTGTGCATTGTAGAGCTTTTGTCATTGGCCATCTTCTGTCTCAAGTGTTCTATCTTTCCCTCTTTACCAGCTTCTCCATAGCTTATAAACATGCCCAAGTCCTCCATCTTGAAAATCTATCCCATGGTCTTGAATATTTCTCTCGCTACCCTTTATTTTCACAGGCCATTTTCTTGGAAAGAATAACTCACTTTATTTCTCAATTCTCTTATTTATTTTTCTCTTTTCAAGTCACTACAATGAAGTTTCTAATCTCTCTATTGAGGCTGCTTTGCCAAAGGTTATTTTGAACTGGCTAAGTTTAATTAACTCTAATTCTTACTAAATACCATTAATCTCTCTCCAAATCTCTCTGTTCTCCTGGTTTCTGTGACACCACTACCTTCTCAGCATTTTTTGTAAGCTTCTTCCTCACCCTCTCCCAATGAATGTGGGTGTCCAAAATCCAATCTTTGACTCACTTCTCTCTGTTCAATACTTGCTCTCTTGGGCATCTGTCTGTCTCCTATTGGCTTCCGTTGTAACCACACAGATCCTTGTGACAATGCTTTTAGGCCAAATCTAGGAACAGGGCTCAATTCCACATATAAGTGAAGTGTGTGGAATGCTGTATGTTATATGCTATATGCTGCTGGTTTTCAAATCTAGATGTTCATCTGCTCTATTGAATGCCAGACTTTATTTTAGCTTTTACCTCCACCCAGGCATGTGCCCTCACTGGGAATTGAAGTGGCGACCTTTGGGTTTGCAGGCTGGGTCTCAATCTACTTAACCACACCAGGCAGGGCTAATTATTGTATTATTTTCCATATGAACAACGGCATACCTACTTCTGCCACTCCATATTATTATAGCACATTTGCTATTGTTTATGTACCTTTGTCATTCCTAAATTTATCAGTAAGAAGCCTTTTTGAGGGCAGAGACTGGGTATTATAGTTATTTCTCCAAGGCCTAACAATGACTGATGTGTTTAAGTGGGTCCTCCATAAATATTTGTTAAAAAAATAATTGTCATATTGATATATATTTATTGAATTCAAAAAATATAAAATCCTAAAACTTAAGATGGGATTCTTGCATTTAATTTATTTTGATGTCCAATGCATCAAAAATACAAACATCATAAAATACCTCAATAGCTAATTAAAAACTGGAACATAGTAACTACAAATTCCTGAGCATTTTCAATATGTCAAGAGCTATTTAAATCCTGATAACTACCCCACCACATAAATGTTCTTATTCCTATTTTACAGTATAATAGTTACATATTTTATATACAGGTTACATACAGGTTGAATAGTTACACGCAGGTTGAATAACTCGTCCAGGGTAATATGGCTAGTCAGTGACACCAAACCTCATATTTCCTGCACTATACTTCACTGAATAAGGTTGTTTTAAATATATCCTGGAAAGAGAAAATATAGCTTATGCTGCATGTATAAAAAGCTAAAAATAAAAAGAACTTGGTCAAATATGTTGATATAGTTCCCTAGTCACTATTTAATATTTGATCTGAGCACTCCCTAATCAAAATAAGTTCATTGCATCCAGCTTCAGAGTGTGAACTAGGAATTACAGGTTGCGTTAGCCATAGTGTGGTTTATTTCACTCATGGCACTGATTAATTTTTGGCCCTGTTTCCATGTGCAATAAAAAATGTATATGCAATAAAGTGGAGGCAGTTATTCAAATAATTCATTGAGTATATCCTGGCTTATATCAAATATTACAATGAAAATACTTGGGGGAACTGGATGTTTTTATGTATTTGTCTCCACTTTACTGTTAGAGATCGACAGATTGACTCCCCCACCAAATAGTTAGTTATTGATTTATTTTCAGACAGGGGATGTTCAGCTTTCCTCATGTCTTCTTTAAACAAAAATAAACCTATGTTATACATCTAGATGGATAACATCTAGATGGACCTCTGTTGTGGGGGCAGGATTAGAAAATAAATCATTATTATAAAAAGTTACAAATACAAATTTCCTTCATTTCCATAAGAACCTATCCATGATGACAAAAACATTACAGAGAATACATTGTACTTAATTACTTATATTTTATAAAGTGATTCTTTAAACATATATTTATTGATGAGAGAGACAGGCAGACAGACAGACATCCACGTGAGAGAAACACTAATTGGTTGCCTCCCACATGCATCTTAACTGGGTTCTGAACCCTTAACCTAGGTGTGTGCCCTGACTGGGAATGGAACCTGTGGCCCTTCAGTGCACCGGAGAATGCTCCAGCCAACCAAGCCACATTGGCCAGGCCTTAATTACTTATTGATATTTAAAACTGATTTCTTGATCTCTTATACTCACCTAAAATCACA